>NC_045618.1:141669199-142324563 GCF_009829155.1 Mustela erminea | reverse complement strand
ACTTCCACCGCCGAGGAGGGCGCACTGGGTGGGCCTGCGGCCTCGCACGGTCTCCCAGCTGGGCGGTGGCCATACCCACCGCCCTGCCTGCAGCCACCTGGTGCCCCAGAAGCCCAGGAGTGAAGTCCCAGTAGCAGTGTCTGCAAAAGGGAGAGCACGTGTGTCCCAAAGCACAGGCCGCAGGCAGCTAGCAGGACCGGAGCGTGGCCTCTGCAGTCTGACCTTCCTGGCTAGTTTCTCCTCTCTAAAACCAGGTCTGGGAGCACCTGGGGGGCTTAGTCAGTTAAGCACCTGCCTTCGGCTCAGGTCGTGATCCCAGGGTCCTGGGATCGAGCCCTGCATCAGGCTCCCTGCTCTGTGGGGAGTCTGCTTCTCCCTCTGCCCCTCCCCTGCTTGTGCTCACTCTCTCTCTCAAAAATAAATTAAAAAAAAAAGAAGCTGGGGTCTTGGCTGATGCAGTTGTGGAGGCCTTCTGCAAACTAGTTAATGACATTTATTTGTTTCTTCAACAAGTGTTTACTACCAATTTTGCACTCCGATGGAAGAGAGCAATAGAGGGACGTAATTTCTAGACGGAATCCTGTAAGAATGTTCTGTTGATGGCGCCTGGCTTGGTTAATCTCCAGCTGTGCCGAGTCCCCAGGTCAGACCTGGTGGCCGGCAGTCCTCCCTGTGCCAGGCACTCCTACCTTCTGCTTCTGAGGCCGCGCTACTCTCTGCCCTCTGCTCCTAAGCTGGAAGGGGCTCCCATGCCGGCAGCAGCCCCTTCCATCTGCGGGTGGGCACCCCGACAGCTTGGTGGTGCTCTGGGGGTATGTGGAGGAATGGAGAACACAGACCATCTGAGATCAGGTTTACTGAAAGGTAAATAATTTAAAATCAGGAAATAAGCACAGATGGTCCACGGAGTAGCACAGAAAATCTGCATGAGGCTGGAGGAACTTTGGGCCACACCACAACCAGCACAGGAGGGCCCCCTCCTGCCGTGTAGCTTAAGCCCAGCCCCAGGGGTCCTGTCGCCTAAGGGCTGCTGCTCTTCAGTGCCCCACCTGCATCCTCCTGAGCTGTTTCTGTCTTTCCTGCCTCTCCCTGGTGGTCCTTGTGCTTGTGACACGGCATGTCCCTACTTCCGCCCCATAAGCCCGCCCTCCTCCGAGGTCGGCTCTGGGCTTGTACGAGGCACCGCATGACATCTTCCCAGGGAACGCGCTTCCTGTGAGCCCTGCCCGACCTGGCGCCCAGGCTGCCTTTTATTAGAGCCCCGTAGGCGCTTGTCTGCGCCCCTGCTGGACTCCGAGCACCTCGCATAAGAGAAACACCCTGTACTTAGGCTTCCACATCACTGTGTGGAATTCTCAAAACAATGTGACAAGCTGTTATTATCACCCCGTGTGACAGATCAGAAAATGGGGTTTCAGAGGCATGAGTCAGCCACGTAAATCGGTGGTAGAGCTGGGTCAAGCCAGGAGGCTTTCAGCTACACCTTTCTGCCACCGCAAACAGGGCCCGTGTCGCTGTGAAGCTGGGCGACAGGCAGGTGCGCTGTCTGTGCTCTACGGTCGCCGAGGCTGGCCTCCAGGGCAGACCATTGAGGACACCACTGGGGAGAAGTCCGGGCTGCTTAGAAGCAGGGCGGGCATAGCCCAGAGCTCCCAGGCCTCGGGAAGCTGCGAGCCAGGTGTGTACCTTCTAGGCCCCGAGAGGAGCCATGGCGCCCGGGGAAAGAGATCCCGGCGGAGATTCTTCACCTCTGAGGATCTGTTTGGCTGGGAGATGAGGCTGTGAAGGCCTGGGTCTGGGGGGCTCCTCCCCCACGGCTCTGGGGAAAGGTCTCCGCTCTAGAATGTTCTACCCAAAGGCTGTCCTTCAGGACCTGGCCCTGCCTATTCCGCAGCCTCATCTCCCACAACGCCCAGGATGGGCAGCGCTCCTGGGAAGGGCGCCCGCCTCTGTGCGCCGCACGTGGAGCTGCTTGTGTCTTCTCTCCGCACACTTTAAGACCCAGATCAGGCTTGCCTGCTGCAGAGGCTCGCCTGCCGGCCCCGTTCCCTTACCTCAGCCTGCGGGCTGGGCCTCCTCCCTCCTCCCCCGCAGGCCCCTCCGGCCTCTGCCACAGCACCTGCCACGCCATGCCGTCAAGTCTCCCTTCTTCCCCTGAGCCCCAGGAACCCCGGAACCTGCTCACTCATCTTTGTGTGCTGGGGCACAGCCCAGGCCGGACGCGCCACGGATGTCTGTGCAGTCACTGACCACACAAGTATCACCGTGCGAGGCGCACACACACCGCTGCCCTGGAAGTCAGGCAACAAAGACGTGCGCGCAATGGGAGCATGGCAGGGACGAGAGCTGAGGTGGCAGGTGACGATCTAGGGATGTGTGAGCTGAGGTGAGGGAGCCACAGGCTATTGCAGGGAGGAACATTCTAGGCCAAAGGGACATCAGGTTGAAGACGCTGTGTCAGGAGCACAGGGAAGCACAAGGAGGCCAGTGTGACTGAAGTCAGTGGGGAAGCAGAAGCGGGGGGAGGTGGGTTTGAAAGGCGCCGGGGCCGAGTAGCCTGTGCAAGCCTTGCTACGGATTTGGGTTTGATTCTGAGTGAGACTAGAAGTCTCTGGAGAGTCTTGAGCAAAGGCTGACCTGCCCTGGGCTAGACTAGAAAAGACCAATCTGCCTGCACGTGAAGAACAGACTATCACGGGCTGAGCACAGAGGCAGGCAAATCAAGGGGGTGTCCGCCGAGAAAACCCCGCCACGTGCTGGCGAAGAAAGAGGCAGCGTGAAGTCAGGCGGCAAACGGGGGGGTGGGGGGCCTCGGATGCTCGCACGCCGTCCACTCCGGAGACTGCGAGTCCTACTTCCAGGTCGGCACTTGGGTCTGAGTCCCGCGACAATCACTTACTGAGAGATACCAGCGGGCTCCTCTCCTGCGGGAGCTGAACTTGGCAGAGGCTGACCTGTGAAGGGGTCATTCTTTAGGAAAGAAGTCGTTGCTAGCTAAGACATCAGAACACAGATGCTGACGAACTTCTGACTTCTTTCAGAAGACACAGGCATTTGGCTACAGAGATGGGCCAGGCTGAGCGTCTGCCACCGCCCCCCTGGGATGAAGCTGGGCTACCACGCGGGAAGCATGGAGGGCGCCAGCCAACGAGCGTCTCTTCTGAGAGGCTCTCTGAGTGACGGGAGAGACCTGAATTGGCAGTGAGGAGCCTGGGGGTGTGTCCCTTCCTGGCGTGGCCTTGGGCAAGGCACTTACTGCTCTGAGCCATATGTCCTCCTCCTTAAATGGGGACAACAACCCTCACACCGCCGCCGCGAGGAGCCGGTGGGACGAGCCAGCAAGACCGCGTGTGGCGAGGGGCCGGTGCTCTCCTCAAGGAGCGGGAGGGTGAGCCCCTGAGGCACGTCTCAGCTTCTCCCATAGCAGCGTAAGAATGACTCTGCCACTGTTGAGGGGCGAGGCCCTAGCGCGGCCTCCTGGGACTGGGTCCTCCGGGGACAATGACACTCTGCTGGTGTTCTCATGTGCTTTCCAGCTGACGAGTCACATTCCCGTCTACTGTCTCACGGGGCCTCACCACAACTCTGTAGGCGGCCACCGCATCCACAGTGAAGATAAGGCGACGGGGCCGCGGGGGCCTGCTCAAGGCTGCCTGGCTGCTCTGAGTGCCGGGCCTGCAGCATGGGCTTGCCCCCCTGTCACCTGCTGCCAGAGTCCTTGTCATTTCTGCCAGTCACCTGTGCCAACCACAGGCTACTCACATGCCCCAACCCGGGCACATGGGCAGGGACAGTGAGGCAGACCGTGCAGCATCCCAAGCCCTGACTGGGCCCTGGTGTGCAGGCTGTAGCTACGGAACACTCCAAGCCCTGGACACATCTGCCCACCAGCATTAGGGAGAACATCTGGGGCCGGAAGTGAACTGCAAACCAACCGGCAGCTCTTGGAGGAAGACAACGGAGGGATGTCGGCAATCGGGGCTCCCAGGAAGGATACCAAGTCCTGTGAGTGGGCAGACGGAGACCCCAAGGTCAGGCAGAGCTTCCTCCCAAAGCCTCAAGTTGAAGTTCCAAACCACAGAGCCCATCCTCAACCTTGGCTGCTCTTACCCCGGCTCAGTCCCAGCACCACAGCCGTGTTCAGGCCCCGCCATGTCCACCACCACGCACCCCGGACCATCCCAGTCCTGAGCCCGGCCTCCCTCCGTGCCCCAAAGCAGGGGGTCAGCATCAGCACAGAAGTGGATGTTGTTCGTTAACTTAGCAAATATGGGGAAAAAAAAAAGAGTAACTTTAAATTGTTAGAGTAATTTCCAGGTGACAAAGCACTTTCACGAACGTAACGTCCTGTTACCCTCACAACAGCCCTGTGAGGTAGGTCTGAGCCCGTCGTACAGACGGAGAAACGGTCTCAGGAAAGGACCGTGGCTTCCCCAGGGCACACCCTTGGCACAAGCAGTGCCTGAACCCAGATCCACCCGGCGCCGTGTCCGACGTGCCCGCACCTCCGGGCCGCAAACAGCCGTAGGTCCACGAACACGAGGCTGCTTGGGAAGGAGCGCTCCATCGTTTAGGGGTGGCGGTAGGCGGGCCAAGGTGACGGGTGCGATTTCTGTGTGAGACAATTCTATTTGCCATGTCCCTCAATCACAGATAGCACCCCTCACCTTGCGCCCAGTGTCACAGGCTTGTGAGCGATGCTGGTTCAGGAGCGCCGTCTTGGTCTGCAGACGATGGCGTGCTGATGGCAGGAAGCGCCTGGCCACGGGAGGCACATGACAGACACAGGAACAGAGTGGCCAGCTCCCCCACCCTGGGGCGCTGGAGAGGTGAGGAGCCAGATGCCTGCCCTTGAGGGGCTCACAGTCTAGACCAAGTGGGACAGAGGACTGCACGTTTGGAGCCGAGAAGCGAGCCCCGAGGTCGGCGGGGGCACGGGGAGGCCCCCCCAGCACAGCACTGTGAAGCAGCACACACATAGGCGAGGAGACCCAAGTACGGCGGCACCGAGAGGGGACAGCATGACACAGCTGGTGTGACTCATGGGCAAGGGTTGAGGACAAGGTAAGCGGGGCTTGCCAACCTGACCCCGGCTCTGCAGGAAGGTCATGCCGGATGCGCCAGTGGGAAGGACGGCTTGAAGAAGGGAAGAGAGGCTGGCCGGTGAGCGGCCTGCTACGGGCCTTCGGGGCAGACAGCGAGCACACGGGATGAGTCGGAGATGTGGCGGGGCGAGGTGTGCGCACACCTTCATCGGTGTAAGCCGGTGCGATGGAGCATGGGGTTGGGGGCCTGTGCTGGGTCCTGCCACACGGCAAGGCCCTGGGCCTCGATGTGCTCCCTCAGCCTGGCATGCACACAGCAAGGCCTGGCATGCACACAGCAAGGGCTCCTCACGACATAAGGTCTGGCCAGCCTCCCCTCTCCTCCTCCTCTGTCATTCCCAGTGACTTACTGGGACAGGCCAGCAGTGTGCTGGTTTCTGAGGGTCCAGCGACAAACAGGACACTTAATGACACCCACCCCGACCGGATTCCCATGGGACAATGCCAAGTGGGGTGACCCTGGTGACGGAGGCAGAAGGAAAACACGGGGGTGGGTGTAGATGAGGCCCCACAGTGGCTGGGAAGGCTTCATCTGAGGGGGAACTGCTGGACGGGGGGTGGGGGTGGGGGGTGGGGCCTGAGAGTGGGGGGCAGCGAGCAGGGCCACAGCGGGGGCGCTCTGGGAAGAGTGTGGTGAGCAGGGCACTGGGCGTGGACGTCCCGCCGTCCGGGAACCCCCAGCACCGAGGCTGGTCAGGAACCAGCCACCAGGGCGGTCAGGAGGGGGCGTGGGAGGCAGCTCGTCACTCAGGTGGGGCCGCTGTGTGGCAGGTGGGGCAGAAAGCGCCAAAGGCCTCAGCAGGCGGAAGAGGAAGAGAGCCGGGTGTTTTTCTTAGGGGAAAAGTAGGTCATTTTCCACAGAAAGGTTTATGAGAAGTGAAATTCAGCGCCACGTCTGAGAAGCCATGACGTAGAACAACGTGAAGAAACGGGGCCGGGCCTGCTGCGCGAGAAGGCGTGTGTAGGAGCCGTGAGAAGGCGTGTGTAGGAGCCGTGAGAAGGCGTGTGTAGGAGCCGTGAGAAGGCGTGTGTAGAAGCCGTGAGAAGGCGTGTGTAGAAGCCATGAGAAGGCGTGTCTAGACGTCCCTCCTGCACCTCCTTCCCATGCCTGTGCTGCCGCCTTTCGGGGGATCGGCGAAGGTCCCGGGCGTTAGGACAACTGGGAGAACCCTGCCCGCCCAGCACCAGGACAACCAGGTCTCGGGAGATCCCGATGAGGTCATTACAAGCAAACCAAGAGAGGAAAGGGTGTCCCCTTCCATTCCGCGGGGCCAACAAAAATACCTCCTTCGTCATGGGTTTTAATTCACTCCACATGGATTTCCACAAGCTACCAGGTTTTTCTTTTCCTTTTTCCAGAGCCCGGACAGAGAGACCCGATCAAGGGGAAGACTTCTGGTTGCGGCAGCATGTGGTTCTCCGGCACGCACCTGGCTGGGAACAGCAGTTTGAAACTCACAGCCTTCCCCCCAGAAAGCGTAAACAGTTGCCTTCCACTTTCTGCTTCTGTTCCAGCCCCTGCCCAGCCCAACACCAGGCCTTAACCTTCTTGGGCATTCCTGGGTCAAGTCTGGGCCTCAGGCCTATAAAGGAAAGCTGCCTTCTAGCACCGAGTTGGAGACACGAGGCGTGAACTCCTCATTTCCAGCCAGCCAGCCTTTAGAACTCCTGCCATCAGCGCCGGGCTTTGCTGGACACCCTGGATCCCACTGAGATGGGCATCACTGGCTCATTTTACAGATGAAGAGACTGAGGCCCAGAGAACAGGCCTGTCGGAGACCAGACAGCCTGACTTCGGCCCAGTGATGCTGCTTCACGTCACGGTCTGCTGGAGAGCTGCTGTCCAGGCAGCCCGTCCTGCTACAGAAGTCTGGGTGCTGGGATCCGCGTGCCCCAGGACATCTCGTTGGGGAACATCCTGCTGGGGAAGAGGCTCCTTCCCCAGCTCTAGACACAAAGGCTGCGCAGCAGAAGTGCTCATGGGCGCAGACCCCAGCGATCTCTGCAGAAGGTCTCATAGCCACCATGGGGCTTTCTTTTCTACCCTTCCTGACACAGCCTGGCTCAGTCACGACATAAGGTCTGGCCAGCCACCCCTCTCCCCCTCCCCTGTCATTCCCAGTGACCTACTGGGACAGGCCATGACTTTGGCACAAGTTGCAGGTTGCTGGATCTTCTGATTTCAAATGTTTCTTGGGGTCTTAGCGGGAGTTTGAGAAGTGAACCGTCTGTTTTGGTCTGGGGTCTCCCCACTCGGTCCTGAGTTGACAGTAGGAAAGATGAGGCCCCCGGCTCCTGGAGGCTAGAATGGGGAAGGGCCTGCCCACAAGGGCAGGCTGTTCTACCACCGAGAACGTCAGACTCAATGTCATCAGAACCAAAAGGGAAAACAGTGGACAAAAGAAGCTATCACAAGCCTTCCTGAGCACTTTCTTTAGGTCTCTTCTGAAAGAACCCCTGGTCCTAGGTCCCAGGGAAAATCCTTTTTAAGGAAAGAACAGGTGTTTCAAACCTGGGTCTCTGGGGCTAGTAGGAGAGACCTCGGGAGCAGCCCCAGTTCTGCTCCCGACTTTCTGTGTGACCTGCAAGTCCTCCCCGGCCCCCAACCCCCCGGCTTCAGTTCTGGCATCTGCAGAACGTCCGCTCTGCTTTATGACGCCCAAGGCTCTCTCCTGGTTCCCACTCACCGGCCCAGCTGGGCCTCAACCATCTGTCTTCTACACCAGCGGTGGCTTCGAGGCGGAAGCTTTGCTCAGAAATCCCCCCCACCAGCTGGCTGGATGCCATCAACCTGGGGTCTCACTTCAGGTGTCGCTAGGGCTCTGCTGTCCTGGAACATGATACAGTGACTGTGGTAATTCTGGGAGAACTCAAGTCGTCTAACAGAAGTGCGCCGGACTGGGGACAAAAGATGATACAGGGCTGCGGGCAGCTGGGAGGAAACCAGCTGTATTTACTGGACACCCGGGAGCGTCGTACGCAGGAGCTGCGTCCAGCAGTCCTCCCACAACCGGGGCCATTATTATATCCGTTTTTCAGACGGCCTGGCTTGCTGTAAGCAGCACAGAAGTCTGAGCCCAGGTGTGGGGAGCAGCACACCCAGAGAGCCTGGAAGCTCCTTCCCCGTTCTCTGCACCTTGCCCTCGGCTTCTCATCCCTCGGCTTCTTCCGAGTAATGTCCTTTAGGATAACCAGTGATCTTGTGAGTAAAATGTTTTCCTGAGTTCTATGAGCCATTCTTGCAAATTAACCAAGCCCCAGGGGGGTGTGGGAGCCTTCAATTTACAGCCTGTTGGCCCGACGCACAGGTGACAACCCGGGTCTGACTGGCATCTATCTGCCTCAGCCGGCCGGGCTGTCTAGTGGGATGGAGCCTTAACCTGTGGGGTCTGACGCCACCTCGTGGTGGACGGGGTCAGGACTGAATGTGGTTGTAGGACAGCCTGCCGGCCCGCCGACTGCTTGATGTGTGGAAACCACAACACAACCGGTGTCAGATGTGAAGGACTGTGGGGAGAGGAGACACAGGAGTGTGACAGGAGTGGCCTTCCTTCCGCTAAGGGACCCTGGTGCCAAAATGGACATTCTTCCCACTGTGGCATGTTGTTTCCACCACACCTCCTTGTTTGGGGTGAAGGGGAAAGCGAGCTAATCTAGTTTCTCTTACTGCCTGGCCACGGGCTCACTGAGTCCCTCTGGGGCTCAGTTTCCTCCTCTGTAAGATGGGCCCAGACATGGCACTATCTGCCTGGCTCTGTCACGTGACAAGCACACGAGACGCCAGCCGTGATCAAGAAAGAAGGAATCTGATTTTCACAGAACTTCTGGCCCACCCTTTCGGACTCAATAGTCTCTTTTTATTACAAACATTTTATAAGGTCCCTTATGTCATCCCCAGTGAGATTCACAGGTCATATAAACTATCCACATAAATTAGAAAAAACCTGATGCCTTTAGTGTACTGTAAAGGAGAAAAAGAGAGGAGGGACCCGCAACAGTGTGCGCGCTGCAGAACGTAAGCACGCAGGTCTGGCTCCACTAGCTGACGTGGTCCCTAGATGCCTGCCCCTGGCCCGGACTCATAGTGACCGAGGGGAGCCGTGTGCACCACGAACAGTCCTGAGTGACAGTGCTCACGGAAAGCAGAAAACAAATCCTGGTAAAGTTACAAACAAGCTAAAGCACAATTTTCTTCTGCAGTACGTGGTAGCGGCATTCCTAGAAAATTCAGTGCACATTAAACCCTGGTGGAAAAAAGGAAGCAGCACTTCTTCGAACAGAGCTACGTTCTGGCTCAGATAAGTGAGTTTTTACCTGCATGTGCTCAGTGGGTCATGCGAAGCCTCTCTTCACCGCGGAGGCCTGCTGCGCACGCTGCAAGACACGCACGCTTCTCGCCCCCCATTTACCGCGTCTCTGTGTCTCAGCTGTCCCTGCTGTGATCAGCCCTGCCACTTCAGCTCTGGATGACACGGGGGCCACCGCCGGCCTGAAGGCATGTGGAGGACAATGGCTGACTGAGCCAAGAACCGGACTCCTAATGTCTAGGCCAGGCTCCTCCAAGGGCTCAAGCGAACTCCTAGAGGGTCGGGTTTTCCCAGAACCCAGGCACTGGAGCAGGCGAGGCATTCTCCTTAGCTACTGGGGCTTGGCCGACCTGGTGAGCAACACACGCGCCACACCTGTGCTGTGCGGGACGCCCCCGAAGCCATCCACACCCTCTACCTCCCTGCACTCCCGTGCTGGGGGCCACACGGGCCCACATGCCGCCCACGGCGCAGACGAAGAGATGGAGGCCCACAGAAGGAAAGTGACTGGCTCAGGGCACCTGTCGGTTAAGTGTCATTCCAGGCTCAGCATCTGGGTCCACTGACTTCCCCGTCATCATGCCTGTTAGTCCCTGAGCAGACGGCAGCTCACCCAGCTCCACACAGAGAGGGCTGTGACCGGCCGCTAGCCTGGTATGAGACCTCAGGGGACAATCGACACTCCATGCTTTAGCTGAGGGAGTGGAGGCCCACAGAGGTCCCTGGGCCTGACTGAGGTCCCATAGTGAGTGAATGGCAGAACCAGAACCAGAGCTAGGCCTCCTGAGTCCCAGTCCCGAACAATAGAACCTGGGGACTCTGTTCCTTGCAGGGTCACTGCGGGCCAGGTCAGAAGGCTAACGCAGCCCCTCCCACCCCAGAGGAGTTCTGGAGGGCAGTGGGGGAGCGAGGGGAGGCCGGGTGTGGGTGAGGCCAGGGCTCTGGCTGCAGCCGCCCAAGTGAGAGACAGTGGCATCACAGCAGGTGCGAGGCTGGGCTGCAGCATGACCCCTGAGGTCTGTGCTCTTTAGAGCCGGGGGCTCCCCCACGTCCCCCCTTTTAGCCACAGAAGCAGCGCTACAGTCAAAATGGAGTTCTGGGGAAAAATGAAAACTGAGTATCGCTAAGATCCTTCCTATCTTTAACCTCCTTTCTTTCTTTCTTTCTTTCTTTCTTTTTTTTTAAGACTTTATGTATTTATTAGTCAGAGAGAGACAGAAAAAGAGCACACACAAGCAGGGAGAGCTGCAGGCAGAGGGAGAAGCAGACTCTCTGCCAAACTGGGGCCCGATGCAGGACTCAATTCCAGGACCCTGAGCTAAAGGCAGATGCTTAACCAACCGAGCCACCCAGGCATCCCTAAGCTCATCTCTAAATATAAGGAAAGGCAAACACAGCTCAGCGAGGGAGTAACTGACCTGCACGTGTGGCTTTCCGAGGGCGCAGCTGCATTTCTTCCCCGGGGCACTCCCGGGCACAGGAAGATGCCGTCTCTGGTGAGCCCCACACCCCCGCCGTACAGAACGAAGATCACTACTGTTCCCGTTTCCACCACTGTTAACGTGTAGCTACTGCCCCTGCACCCTACTGGGAGCTTCGCGAGGGTTATGAAAGGTTGTCCACGGGAGAGGGAAAAAGAGGGGTCAGAACCGCAGGGGAGCAGACCCTGCCGTGGCCCGGAGCACTGCCCCTTGCTGGGGCATGGGGCCTTCTGGGCCACTGGAGCGGCAGCGTCACGTTCCCCGGGATTTTCACGAACAAACCGAAGGGTCAACACCACCAATCGGGAGGCATGACCTGGGAGGTATCTCACGGTCTGGGACAGAATCACCGGCACCAAAGCCAGGGATCTGACCAACAGTGAGAAATCCCAGCCGAGAGAGAGGAAGGAGATTTAAGCCGCCACCACCACCAGACAGAACTGGAAGAGGGAAGTCCTCCAGGGCTGAGCAATGCAGAGGCCAGTAACTCCCGCAGGCAACCCCAGCCCAGTCCCACGAAAAGATTGCAGTGGGTTTTGAACGAGCGTATGTTCGTCAGGCATGTACTGTTGTGTCTGGCACTATTCTGGGCACTGGGTGGGGAAGAGCACAGCTAATCCTTAGGACATCCCATGAAGCATGATGTGATGACTAACATTCCGTCTTTACGGCTCAGAAGCCTGCGCACAGAGATCAAGCAGCCTGCTCCCCGTACCGACCCCACTCACACCACGGAGGCCTCCCAGCGGGCACTCAGCACTCCACAGCTTGTTCTCAGTACTGGGAATGTTCTGGGTGCTGGGGAAAGCATTATGAAGGCACTGGGGTGCCTTGGGGACATGACGGACATGACCTTGCCTCTCACAGCAGCCAGGCTTGAGCATTACGTTGGCAAAGGCAACATGGGCAGGGAGCCTCCAGGAGCATGGAAAGGGGCAGGAGAGGCACAAATTGGGGAGGGGCGTGGTGCACAGAAGTTCCAGTGAGAGAGAAAAGGCAAGTACACAAGGAAGCACAAAGAAGGAATGAATAAAGAGAGGCCAAAGGAAGGAGCTGAGAAGGTGGAGGAGGGCTGAGCTGGATGGGCAGGGCTGAGGAGGGCAGGGCTGGATGGGCAGGGCTGAGGAGGGCAGGGCTGGATGGGCAGGGCTGAGGAGGGCAGGGCTGAGGAGGGCAGGGCTGGATGGGCAGGGCTGGGGAGGGCAGGGCTGGATGGGCAGGGCTGAGGAGGGCAGGGCTGGATGGGCAGGGCTGGGGAGGGCAGGACTGAATGGGCAGGGCTGAGGAGGGCAGGGCTGGATGGGCAGGGCTGGATGGGCAGGGCTGGGGAGGGCAGGGCTGGATGGGCTGGGCTGGGGAGGGCAGGACTGGGAGAAGCAGAGATAGAAAGAAACACCCCCAGGGAAGGAGCAATATTTGAACAAGCTTGGCATCAACCCCTCTGCCCTTTCTAGATTTGTCCTTGGCTAATGTGCCCTTATTCTACTGGTTGCACGTTGTTTGAAAAGACCACAAGCTTATCAGAAGGCTGTCCGTGTGCCCTTCTTGTCACTTTTGGTATCTTTCCTTCTTCTTTTTTTCAAAGATGTATTTATTTATACGAGAGAGAGACCGCGCGCATGTGAGCTGGGGAAAGGGCACAGGGAGAATCCTGAACAGACGTCCCACCGAGCGCAGAGCTGGATGTGGGGCTGGATCTCACAACCCGGAGATCATGACCTGAGCTGAAACCAAGAGTCAGACACTCAACTGACTCAGCCTCCCAGGAGCCCCTTGCTAGCCTTTCTTATTTTAAATATTCCTGAGATAATTTAAAATGGTAACATTACCCACCTCCTCAAACCAGAGCCACAGAATCCCGCCTCTCTGGTTTCTTTCCATTTTTAAAGCAGGGGACAGCAGGAGGATGGGGGCCAGGGCCAGGGCGAGCAGGGAAATACCCTGGCCAGACGTGCCCTTGAAGAGGGGGAAAAGGCTGAGAGGGGCCTGTGCTAAGCGGGAGGCCACCCCACCTGCCACCTGTGCTTCCGGCACAATCTAGGTCTTCTAACTCCAAGACCTCCTTCCCCTCTTTTAAGAAGCCGGCCGAAGAACAGCCAAGAAATCTCCCTGTGACCCACCCATGTGACTCTAGATATTGAACTTGAACAAGTTCTCCGGCGAGAAGAGGTGCAGGGAACGAAAGACAGTGCAAGGACAGTACGAGGTCTCCCTTCTACAGCCGTGCAGACACGAGGAACCGTAACAGCGCCTGACACACAGCGCAGGTGCGGCTTCCCAGGGCCTGCGGAGGAAGGTGCATTTATGATGGACCCTGCCTGATCCCTGCCACATGGGGCCAGACTGCCTCCGCTCATCTGCCCAAGCAAACACAAGAGACCATTGTCCTTCGAGGACGCACACACTTTGGGAGTGGGAAGTCACGTGGGTATGACTAAAGGCGCAGGGAGCTCACACACGGCCCTGCTGTCCAGCATTTGCTGCAAACAGCAGACAACTGAAATTGCCATTAACGTTCACGAAATGTTCACCTGTCCAAACGAACAAAAACACCAGCTGAAAGGCTATGTCTTCCCTTGTCTTGTGCTTACTGGGATTAGCAAGAGGTGAATGCTCTGTACTGGGGAAGCTGGGGCAGAGCGTGACGGTCACGCGTGCTGGGGAGAGTATCAGCTAGTGCTCTCATTCTGGGAGACACTTTAGCAAAATAGATCAAAGCTTTAAAAACGTACTGTTTGACTCAGAAATATGGCCAAGAAGTAACGGGACAAGTGTGCAAGGTTGCACCTGTGAGACACACACATATAAATACTCACATAAAGGTACAAGAAGACCCTCTATGACACAAATGGAACAGTGAAAAATGGGGTCAGCTTTTAGGTTTAAAAGCAGAAGACTGGTGACGTCACGGTGCATCATCATTCGGCACCGAGTGCAGTATTTGGCCACTCAGATGGCATGGAGGTCGGACCGTCCTGGCACGCAGAGCCATGCATAGCCTAGCGCGACGTGAGAAAGGGTTACGGACAGTAGGCACAGACCATTTCCGAGGAATAGCTATTCAGTCACATACGAACACAAACACGTCTGGAAGGACGTCTGTAGGGTCAGCAGCACTCATCTCTGGGCTGGAGGGTTACAGGCCACTTTTGCTTGTTTGCACTTTCTCTTTTCCATGATAACCGAGCATGGACTTGCTCAGGGAGCCTGACATGGAGGCGCCCTGCCTTCCAGGTGTGCTGGGCTCTGCGAGGGGTAAAGAGGGCATCCCTCCACTCCAGCGTCCGCACAGGGCTCTGCCCACTCCCAGCAACGGCCATAGCGACACGGTCCCTCAGCAGTGAACGAGAACTCACTCCTGTCCGACAGTGCGCACGAACCACTAGGACTTACAGAAATCTGCTCAGTGTGTAGCCCCCTCCTTCCCCACACTGAAACCGAGGCCCACAGAGAGGGCCGTGTTTAAGGTTCCATGGTGGGTCAGAAGCGGGCCCACACAGAAGCACATAGAAGCTGTTGCGTTGCTAAGGCTACTGAGCTGTGGACTGGCATCTGCTGAGGGAACAGGCTGCAGGGGAGGGAAGCAGAGCCTGGCTGGGGTGTCCAAGTGCAGCCTGTGAACGTTTCTCCCCTCGCCCGCTAACAGGCTCTACCCGGGTGGGGCTGTGCGCCTGCTAAGGACAGCCCCCAGAGCAAGTCTAGGGGAAGCGCTTTCTGGAGCTGACGTCAGTGATGCAGGAGTCGGGACGATGTGGACCCAGGGCACAGAAGCCCCCGTCTCTGGCCATCCTGTGAGGCATTGCAACACACCAGGAGCGGTGCCCGCCACCCAGCCCAAGCCCCTGTGATCCCCAAAGTGAGGAGAACCCAGCTGGCCTTCCTCCCTGACCGACTGAGGCAGAGGCATAGAGAAAACACTGGCTATCTCGCCAGAAGCCCGGAACCTGGGTCTCACTTCCACTGGTAGGTTCTGGTGGGTGTGCCACCTCTTTTAATCTCCCGTGCTCGCACCTCGCCCTCCACTAACTGTGTGTGACACTAGATCCTGAACTCTGGCCTGGGAAAAGAAGCCAAATTATAAGTACTTTGGAGTGTAAGGAAGTACTTCCTTAGCCAGATAAGGTCTTTCTGTGGCTCTCACCAGCCCCCCGTGCCCCCGGAGCCGAGGCTGTTTGATTAGTGCAGACCTTTTCTTGAGAAGGGCAGGAAGGGCATGTGGGAGAGGAAGCCTGGTAAAAACAAAGAGCCCGGGCTTTTAAGAGAAACTGCAGGTATCATTATTATTACTCGATGTTGTGGGTCCCCAGAGAGCCCCAAGCCGGCTTTGCATCCCTGTCCTCCACCCAGGGGACCGAGGCCACCGGGCTGCAGGATGACTAGTTTACTGATCTGTTTTACTTGCTAAACCGGCTTCAGGCTCTCTGGGTTGGGGCCTGGAGTTGACAAATGCGTCTCTAAAAGCTGCTGCTGAGGAAAAGCTGATTTTGTGGGTACAAGGAACAAGTCAGTAAAGAGATCTTCCAAGGGCCCAGAGCCTGACCATCATGTCCACACTGGTGTTAGGCAGCAAAAACAGGACTGTGTTGTGTCCGTTCTTTTTCTGGACTACTCTCAGGAACCCCGGCCGACAGCGGAGAGGCGGGAAGAAGCACAGGCAGAGCAAGGCCCCGCGGCTCCCGGCAGGTCCTCGGTGCTCTGGGGGTGGACTTCAGCGACCTCTTCAGCCATGGAACCACAGGGAAGTCACCCTCTTTCCTGAGCCGCAGCTTGCTTGGGCCCCCCTCTTGCAGGGTGGTGGCGAGAGTCAGGGGAAGGCAGGGGGCGTCCATGGTTCGCTCTGACGGGTGACTTCCAGGTCTATACGTTGGCATCTCATATCTGCCAGGTTCTAAAGACCTCAGAGGGGCCCCGCTCGCATCTGCCCCACAGGAGGAGGCAGGGGTGGGAAATGCCCAGTGGGACTCAATGTGAGAAGACGCCGAGTCTTTGAAGGCGCCAGCCGCAGAGGCCTGCCGGAGGGGCGAGGCCTGCCAGTGAGGGGAGGGAGGAGCAGCAGGCGAGCTCCTACGAGGTGCCGGACACCACACCGTGTCCTTGAGCCCCCTCCGCAGCTCTGCAGTGGGACCGATGACCCTATGTGACCAAGAAGGACACCGAAGCTTATAAAAGATGACCACGTTTAACAAGAACAAAAGGCAAGGAGCCAGTATTATTTGAGCGCCTATCACATGCCAGGCACCAGATGCTAAGTGCTTTATCAACATCTCACAATGAATCTTCCGAACAACCCCAGGGAGTAGGGTCTAGGATGCCAGGGCCATAGGTGGCAGAACAAAAACTTACTATGAGATCTCGCTGCCCCCAACGAACGCTTTTCATGCTATGGTGAACTGCCTCCTGCCAGGGGAGGGGAGGCTGAGGTTTCCTGACCCGTGGGGCGTCGCCACAGTGACCCGGCAGCATGAGCACGTCCGGCGGTGGCTGCCGGACAGAGGTGCGCGGATCCACGAGGCACAGCCCCATGGTGCAGGGGCATGCGGCGGCCACAAGCAGCCCGCGGAAGACCGAGCCATGCCCCGGTGGCAGGGGCATGTGGCGGCCACAAGCAGCCCGCAGAAGACCGAGCCATGCCCCGGTGGCTCCCGCAAACACAAAGCTGAGGGAGAGTCAGGCACAAAGAAGGCACTGTACGAAGTACACACACAGTGCGGTTCAAACGCAGGCAAAACTGCTCTGTCGTCTCAGAAGCTGCTGTGCCCTGTCCTTGCGGGAGTGGGAGAGGGATACGGTCTTTCTGGGGACCTGCGGCAGCCGGGGCTGCCGCCATGTACGTGTGCAACCGCTAGTCGGGCTGCGCACCTCCCGCCGCTGCTCGGTAAGGTCAAGGAAACGCCGAACTCAGGGCAAGGAAACGCCGAACTCGCTCAGGGGCCCGCATCTCCGTCCACCAGAGGGCACGCCTGCCGGAGCAGGACATCGGGTCCCAGCCAGCGAACTGGGACAGGCCGCCGCTACTCACCATGTGAGCTGCCAACGAAGCCGCGGCACACGCGGGCCCTACCCCTGCCCCGACGAGGGCGTGCATCCTGCCCAAAGGAGGCAGAGGAGGTTGGGCTCGTAGCTGACACGCGTGAGGGACTGCCTCCTAAAGGTTTCTCGTTTGGAAATGAGGGTCGTATTAGCTAATTTCCCTGTGACTATGGTAAACTTAAGAAAGCAACTAGTAGTTTCTATTTAATGAGCAGTTGCTTTGCAAGGGTTACTGGTCTGATTAAATTAAAATGTTGTTTTTGACTCTCAGCGTGTCTACCTGTCCAGACCCAATAAAGTCGAGCTCTCACATGCTGGGGCAGGTGAGGCGGCTCGGATCAGAAACCGTAAACCCAGCTCACTTTACCGGAAGTACGAGGCTCTCCGGTGGAAAACAGCCTGAGAAACTGTGTCGGGTGCTTACGATGCTTCAGCTGTGGTTGCGCAGCTTCCCAGCATGTGTCCCAAATTTTCAGCGGGAAATCCATAAACCCTGGAGCCTTTCTGAGGCGGAGAGAACATTCCACAAGTCCCCGTTCTGTGTGTGAGCCCCGGGGAGCAAACTCAAATCGTGTTCTTTATTTACTTAGAAAAAAATCTCCGAGGGTTCACACTGGGTCCCACAGCTGCCATCTGTCAGGACCGACAGGTCTATAAGAGCCGTCTCCCTCTAAGCACCATGTCCCCCTTCCCACCCTGACTCTGGCAGCAGCCGCAATGCTAGTGACAGCACAGTCAAGCGCCAACAGTGGTGGCCGCTGTGCGCCAGGCAGCCTGCTAGGTAATGTACACTCCGCCCGGTGAAAACTTAACAACCTCTATCACCCCCATCCGACGAAGACAACTGAAGCCCCGAAAATGAAGTAACTTGTCCAAACTGTCCTCAGCCGGAGCGTGGCAGAACCAGGACGCAAACATAACCCTGCTCCTGACTCGCTCTACCAAGGCTAAGACCTCTAGCGAAGCGCGGGACTGTATGCGTGGACGTCAAGACACCTGCACCCCAGAAGGCTTGTGTTCCCCTGAAGCTAACATTGCGACTTTCCAATAAGCCACATGCATTTTTGCTCTGCTTAGAAACTTCTGCCAGCCCCGCCCTGCTCCCTCCTCCAGGCCCACTGTCTACTCCAAGTATCAAGCCTGGCCCCAGCCCCCTTCTAGGTCCTTGGGACCCTTCACTGTGAGGTTTCAAGTCCACTTTCCTTCCTATGTGTGCCCGAGGCCCCAGAAACACTGCAGGGCACTCTCCCGCATGCGCTGGGTACCTTTGCTGTCCCTCCTCTGCCTTGGGAGCTCCTCACCCTTCCAAACTGCAGCCCAGGCGTCCCTCTCGGGGTTCCCTAAGTCTGCCCACCCCGAGCTGGAGCACTCACCACGACCCACAGTGCTAGCAGTTCACGAAGCTATCTGCTCAGGTGCATCTTGGGCAGAAGGACACCATCTATGCATTTCTTACCTATTCGGTCTGGCCAGTTTCCTACGCTCAGTAAATATTTGGTACAAGTTCATTAATGACGTGAATGAATACTTTAATTCAACTTTAATTCAAATTGTTGCTCGTTCCCTCCCATCTCTGCTAAATACATGTTTTACAAGACCAGTGCTCTAACCACTGAGCTATGGAGCCTGCCCGTTTAAATACGTGTTTTAGAATACAGAAGGAAGATGATGCCCGTGAGCCATCGGGACATTTGGCTTCAGGCACGCATCAGTACGAAGCCATAACTCACAAACGGCAAGATGTGAGCACCATTCTCTCCTTCTTCAAACTGTTACTATGCCCCTTCGAGGGGGAGTCAGGCAGCAGGCCTCTCTGAGAGCCCACGTAACCTCAGCCTGATGCAGCTACGGCGGGGACCCCAGGGAGCCAGTGCCAGGGGAGGGTGGGGGAAGGAGGGGTCTCGGCACTGGGCCGAGACAAAGCCCCACTTACCTCCTTCTTGGGAATTCATGATGTTCAGGGCGAACAGCATGGCATTGGAGAACGTGGTTGCCTCTTCCTTACTTGCAAAGTTCAAGCCGTAGACCTGGCGGGCATCTCGCCACTGGTGGAAGGTGGGCGTTGCCTGATTGTACTTCAGCCCTTTCACGATTGAATAATTGATCACAACCTGGAGGGGAAAAGAGACAGAAATACGTGTAAGTAAATACGAGGGGAGTAAGTGAGCTGGAGAGCGCGGCTCTGGGGCAGGGATACTGTGTCCCCTGGAACTAGCAGAGGACAGGGAGGTGGGGTGGGGTCAGGAGAAGGCGACAGCGAGGCCAGGCAGCTTTTCAGGATGACCTCCAGAACCTTGAGGGGTTGAAAACCAGCTACTTCATCTCACTAACAATGCGGTGTAATCACGCCCTCCCGATGAGAGGCCTGAGCTGGGAGGCAGGTTTCCCGAGCCCAGGGGCCGGTCCCTCCGTCCAGCCACGTCACCCAAGGCGGTCACGGCATTTCTTAGGGGCCCAGTTTCTCCAACTATAAAATGGGGGTAATAATGCTTTACTGACCTACTGGGGTTACTGGGAAGGCCACACTGCGATGCATACCTTATCTAGATTTCCAGGCCTGGAGACCCTGGGGTATCTATGCCTCCCAAAGCCACGCACAGTGTCTAACATTTAGGATGCATTAATAAATGGGTTATTAATTAAAAGGATAACTCAGAAAAGTTAATGCATAGCATTATTAGTCAATCAACAAACTTCAACTGTCTGCAAGGAGCAAGCCAGGCCCAGCAGTGCAGGTAAAGTAGACCAGGGCTGAGCCCAGAGCTTCGGGGGCTCCCAAGCAGTCAGGGCAGCCGCGCCGGGTCTGCCTGAACTCAGAGCTGCTCTCTCAGACAACTGACAGAGAAGGACTTCCAAGTTCTTCAAGGTGACAGGTGGTAAGTGCGGCTCAGGGAGGCAGTACGAGGCCTGGAGTGCTTATTCTCTACTTGGAGTCATGTGAGCCAACCTCAAGGACTTACGAGCCATCAGTTTTCCGGCCTGGAAAGTGGGAAGAGGGAGCCCTGGCTGCGGCCCGGCCCCCTCATGGGGCGTGTGAGAGCACACAGCAGGCTGTCAGTGCTGAGATGGCAAGCTCCCTACAGAGGAAGTACTTAAGCAGAGTCTGGAGGAGGCTGTGGGCAACGCGATGGGAAAAGCCTGTTTCAGGAGATGTTGAGAAGGACTGCTCAGGTCTCCTCTGGCTCTAGGGCTGCAGGTTTTTGTGACCTGAAGCTAGAGACAACTATGCCTGCTGTGCCCCCCTGGTCAGGAAGGGGAGCTCAGGGAAAGTCTCAGAGATGCCGAGGGACGTGGCCAAGCCCCCTACTCGCGGGCTGGGCACTACAACGTGGCCTCTGCTCGACCGCTCTCCTCTAGTGCTCCATCCTGCTGCGCTGTGGCTAAGGCCAGAGGACGGCAGATGTGATATGGCCAACATCCAGGTCCTAGCCACGTGGAAGGTGCGTTTGGGTCACTGTACGGTCCAGAGAGAGAGCACAGGCGAGCTGAATCCGCTAATGAAAATGCAGCTGTTTCACATCTTGACACAAGGTAATTTTGGCCAGCGTCTATACCCCGGTGCCTGGGGTGGGTCTCTCTCTAGGTTGAGCTCCGAATCCTCAGGGAAAGGGCTGGAGGTTTTGTTGCGTGTATGCACAGTAAGGAGCACAGTGACCTCGGGTTAAAACGCTCTTAAGGGGAGAGCACACCCACGGCGGTGTAGGGACCACAGCAAGGCAGCAGACCTGTTCCTTTCTGCCACGGGAAGGCCATACCGGAAGTTCTGTGTGCAGGTGCTTCCATTTTTGGGCTGTACTTTTAGTGGACATTACAAAACCAGAGCAAGCCGGAAGGAAATGTTTTCAATGGAAGGAGGTCTGGAAACCACGTTATGTCAAGAATGGCTGGGGCACCAGGGTGGCTCAGGAGGTTAAAGCCTCTGCCTTTGGCTCAGGTCATGATCTCAGGGTCCTGGGATCGAGCCCCACATGGGGCTCTCTGATCAGCAGGGGGCCTGCTTCCTCCCCTCTCTCTCTGCCTGCCTCTCTGCCTACTTGTGATCTCTGTCAACTAAATAAATAAAATCTTAAAAAAAAAGAATGGCTAAGGGATCTCGAAGCATGATGAGAGAAGACTGCAGTGTACCTGTGACAACTGCTGCGAATGGTCTGTTTTGGGAAATGTTCAGTTCGCACCTGAGATGCCTGTACATTCTGCCGCTGTTGGCTATAGTTTCATAAATGCAAATTAGGTCAAGTTGGCCAATGATGCTACTCAAATTTTCTATCTCTTGACTTTCTTTCTGCTTGTTCAGTCAGTTTCTTGGAGGTTATGAACCTTGGACGATTAGAACCTCCAGCTCTGCTTCTGGATTTGTCTATTTCTCCCATTAGATCTGTCCGATTTTGCTTTATATATTTGCAGATATATTATTAGATGTGTACAAATTTAGAATTATTAGGTCTTCCTTTTAATCAACCTTTCATCAGTGAAAAGGTCCGTCTTTACCTCTCGTAATGCTTCTGGTCTGGAAGCCTCTCCTATTTAACACTAATACAGTCACACCAGCTCCTTCCGGTTGGTAGCCTGCCCTCCCGTGTTTGGAAGGCTTGCCTTTTTCCACTCTCCCATGTTCAGCCTGTGTCCTTATCAGCTTTATTTTTAAAATAATTCTCCAAGCTCTGGAAGGACTGATCTGCACAACTGCTGAAGGGTAGACTTATTTTAGTTTAGTTTAGTTTAGAGACTGAGAGAAAGAGAAAGAGAGAGCCCATAAGCAGGGGGCGGGGGAGGAGGGGAAGGGCAAAGGGAGAGGGAGAGAGTCCCAAGCAGGGTCCACACTCAGAGCGGAACCTGACACAGGGCTCAGTCCCACGACCCTGAAATCGTGACCTGAGCCAAAGTCAAGAGTCAGACACTTAATTGATGGAGATAACCAGGCACCCCAGGATAAACTTATTTTAAAAAGGTCCTACTTTTTTTGCTTAAGAGCCCACAGGTGCCGTGTTCGGGGGAGGGGTGCAGGACCGAGAGAGAGGGCCTTTCCTGTCTTCCCAGAGAAGGCCCAGAAACTCCAAGTGTCGTGCCCCATGCTTCTGAGGTATAAGCAACCAAGAGCCCTACAAAAAAAGAAACTTACTCGGGGAAAACAATCCTCCTCATCCACACATTCACCTAGATCTAACACCCCTTGGGGCGCCTGGGCCTCAGTTGAGTGTCCAACTCTTGATTTCTGCTCAGGTCATAGTCTCAGGGTCACGAGACTGAGCCCGCGCTGGGCTCTACACTCGGCAGGGAGTCCGCTCAAGATTCTCTCTCCTGCCTCTTCCCCTACCCCATGCTCGCTCTCTCTAATAAATGAATAAATCTTTAAAAAGCAAACAAACAAAAAACAAACCCCTAGAACCTGTTGGTTGGTGAAGGCTCCTAAGGTCTCACCTCATCTAAATCTCTACCCTTCCACGAAGGCACGTCCTTCCCAGAGTTCTCACCAAGCAGCCAGCTAGCCCGTGGGCTTGCAAAGGAATGTGTTCACCCTCCAACAGCGTGCACGAAAGAACGTGCTCCTGGCCACCGAGCTACCTTCTTCCTGACAGTGTCCACACAGGACTCCTAGCCCTGTCTCAAGGGTACAAAGAGAAGCCCGCCTACTCCTCCCCACGCAGCCCGTGGGAGGTTTGAGGGCCGCGGCCCTGCCCCCTTCAGCTTGCTTACAGACCTCTCACCAGACCAGACGCCCTTCCCCTTACTGACTCCGCTTGTGGCACTTGCGTTGGGTCCCAGTGTTCTTGGTGTAGTGTGACCAGGGCAGAGCAGAGCAGGACTGTAGCTCCCTTCTGGACCTCTACTGTTCAGCCTGAAAGTTTTCAGCCTGAAAACTCACTAACATTTATGGTGATCATAATTCATTCTAAACTAAAAATCTTTTGATGTTTTCCCACCTGCAATGTGAGACTCGGGTTAGCCCTTAGCTGACGATACTGCCATGTACTTGTCCCTTCTTCCAATAAGTGATCACCGGGCTTTATGCCTACCCATTTAGCACAGTGGGGCTGATACATGCTTATGCTGTTATCCTCTGGGGTTCCCAGGAGACTAAAGTAATAGACATGAAAAGTGCTCCAGGAACCATAATCACGTTAAACGTGTAACATATTCCGACCTGGTTATAACCTGAGGGATCTCTGTCTGACGGGTCTGACCTTGTAGTCCAGGTAGACTGGGAGACAGATCTGTGAAAATCAGTCTTTTCTCCTGAGGTCACAGGAGCTGCTGTGGACCAGGCTTCTGGCCACATTCTCTAACGCCCTGGCTTCCTAAGGATCCCTTGTGTGCTGCTGTGTGCACGTGCTCATGTATGTATGTACATGTATGTACACATGCAGGTATGTATACTATGTACGTACGCTCCATCGCTTTGGGGAACACAGTCTCAGCCACATTCTAGGAGCCTGTCTCCTGAACGTGCAATTCCAGGTGGTGGCTGTGCTGGTAACTTCTCCGTCAGACTCTGGGAATCTCTTAGTTAGATTCCCACAACACAACACAGCCTCCGAATTTACCCAGGAGGCCACTGAGGACTGCCACCAGTCCCTCCCTGTGTGGGGAAAAGGTCTCCCACACGAGCCTCGGCGCATGGATTCTGGGGACAGGGGCAGGGAGGCGCGAGGCTCCTATGCACAAGGCGCATGTCGGTGGCAGGGAATCCGGTTCTCCAGAGCCGGGGTGTTTCCAGCACACCATGCTGGCTTCCTGGCACACCCTGGAGGGCAGCCATGAGGTGTGAGGGCCGGGGAAACTTGCCACAGTAAAGGGGATCACTCAGGGAACACCCACTGTGATCCAGGAGCTGCACTAGGTAATGGACCTGAAGTCAAAGCACGTAGCAGGGAGGTACTGCTCTGCTATACCAACCCATGGGTGTTGGGGACACGTGCCCATAACTGTCGCCATATGTATCCTGTAATATATAGCACAGTGTACACTTAAAAGGCAGAGACAGAACCAATGAATTGGAAGAACAGGGAAGCAGCCTCCAGAAGGTTTCTAGAAAACCCTTTCTACCATTATGGCTCATTGACAAGGGAAAGTGACACCTCTCAAGGTACCAAGAGTTCCAGGTTGGACCTTTCATTGGGGTTGTCCCTTTCGGCCCCAAGAATCTGAAACTTAACAGGGCCGTTTTGGCCAAAGCAGAAACCCATTCAACAGGCTACATACTAAAAATAGAGTCCTCAGTTTTTGTTGTTTGTCTTCTAATGGCTAACGTGCTGATTCTTACCGAGATAGCAGCTAACCTGCTGCTCAATTTAGCAAGGCCCTGACCAACAAAGGATGGCAGGAGGGGTTATTTGAGTAGAGTTTTTCATAAGTGCCAAAACCGCAGAAGCATTCATTTCACTGCTGAAAACGTCCTTGTCAGTCTGTTCGAAGAGAGCTGGAGGCAGACCGTGAAGCGGGAGCCAAAGTCACTGTGGCGAAGCTACACAGTCCCCTCCTCTACGTGTGTTTCAGTCCGTGTCACGTCAGAGTACTCGGGTTACATAGGCACAGCTCCTTCTGCTGGGGCTGGCCCTGGGTTTGCATGGAATTAGCCAGTACACTCGCCATCTTGTCTGATTCGCTCAGGAGGTACCATTCGGGGCAGAAACGATCCCAGAGTCTTCAAAAAAGATTTATTTATTTATTTCTGAGAGACAGAGAGAGAGAGAGAGAGCACAGGAGGGGAAGGGGCAGAGGGAGAGGGAATCTCCAGCAGGCTCCACACCCAGCGCAGGGCCCAACAGTGGGGCTCCACCCCATGACCCCGAGATCATGACCTGGGCTGAAACAAGAACCAGACGCTCAACTCCCTGAGCCACCCGGGCGCCCCCAACCATCCTGATATTCTTTCCAAAGGAAGACTCGGGGGCTGAGGAGCCAAACATCTTCACAACACGTCACTTACGGCTGTGCAGGCGGATGGAGACACTAACACGGCCCGCGGTAGCGTTTCCACAGCTGTTTCCCGTCTATTATTTTATTCTAATGGGATAATGACACACAGTGAGGTACACTGCGTGTGGATTACTGTCTCTGCAAGACAGATGTGAAAAACAACGTTCAGAAAAGAGCGTGTGCTCAAGGTCTCATACCGTGCAGTCTGAGACCGCGCAGCGGAATGTGAACCCAGACCTTCCGACCCCAAATCCCGACCTTATTTTTTCCTGAACTTTTTTCACTGTGTGTGTGTGGGGGGGGGGGGGGGGTACGCCCATGAGCCCAGCCTGTTGCTCCCTCGCTCACCTGCTGATCCTGAAGCTTGACCCCGACCACTCTGAAGGTGTTGCTGGCAGTGTTGTGGTAGATGTTGATGCGGCTGAATCCCTGCTGGCCGGGTTTGATCGGTACCCATTTCTTACTGGTGTCATCGTAGACCATCACGGAAGCCCGGGCTTGGCAGATACTCTGTTCGCTGCAAACCGAGAGAAAAGCTAAGCGTCAGGCTCCGCTCTGAGGCTTTCCCTTTTCTGAACTAGAGGCCAACTGCCCCTTGATACCAAGAGCATCCAACTGTCCCTGGAGGGGCTGACCTATGAGTTCTCATTCTCCGATGACCACCAAAGGAGGGTCTGTGCCAACAGCTTACATGGCTTACAAAAGACGCACAGCCTTCCTCTCAGGAAAAAAGTGCTGAATGAGAAAGGAATTCTAATTCTAATTTGCCGACTGCCGACAACATTCTAGACACTATGTTAAATAAGACACTGCATTAAAGCACTTACTTGTCACAACTCAGGACAGCCACTCACTGCCCCCATTCTGTGGACAAGCAAAGGGTGGCTCAGACACTTAGGAAGAGTTTCACGAATTCACACAGGTATTCAGCGATTCCATTTGGGATTTCCAACCAGTTCTGTCTGACTCTAAAGCACATAATATTCTTCACAACATCCAGCAAAATGTTCTATTTATGATACCATGACACGATACTATCCTACAAGCTGTGCAGATATCAAATGAATAGACGACCTTCTAGAGAACCCAGCAATACAAGTAAAACTAATAGACAGCTGCATCCAACTTCGCTGAAGACATTCCCTCTGTTCAGAACATGACAGAAAAGCAGGGAAGAAACACTAGAAGCCCCCAGAGAGAGAAGATGGTCATCGTCACGATCAGTGCTACAGCTCCTGTCAGGGCGTTCTGAGGGGGTCTCAGAGCCCACTGGCCTCTCCACTCGCATAGGAGCCAGATGGCCTAGAACGTGTCGTTTCTTAGTCTCCAGCATATTAAAGGCTCAAACTGAAAAGGTAAGGCGTGCTTGTTCTAGGTAGGCATGCCCAGAACAGTGAGGAGTGGTGGTTACCAGAAAGGATGGCCATATTAATACAATTTAAGAATTAGAAACAATAAGGCGCCTGGGTGGGTCAGTGGATTAAGCTGCTGCCTTCGGCTCAGGTCATGATCTCAGGGTCCTCTACCAATGACTGGTGTAGCGGGAGCCGGCTCATTCCTGCCTGACGTGCGGCTCTTCCGCGGGGCCCTGCACCAGCCTGACATGCCTCTTACTCAGCCCTGTGCCCTTCCTGCCTCCTGGCCTGGGGCTCCCCCTGCTTGCTCCCTCCGTCCTTCACGGACGGTTCCCTGTAAACCTCTCGCACGTCATCATCTGAAGGGTCTTGGCGTCTGCTTCTGGGAGCACCAGAGAGACACGGCCCTGCCATTGTGCAGGTGGGCCATGCCCACCCGGTTCTCTGAGGGCCCAGAGCCTGGCACGTCACTCACTGCAGAACCTCGGGGCCTAGAGGGGACATTCTCCCGTCCCGTGCAGCTC
Organism: Mustela erminea; assembly: GCF_009829155.1. Lineage (NCBI taxonomy): Eukaryota > Metazoa > Chordata > Mammalia > Carnivora > Mustelidae > Mustela > Mustela erminea. The sequence continues at coordinate 142,297,844 of NC_045618.1, read as the reverse complement.
GCCTTCTAAAGCAGCCCGCGTGCAGACGAAGCCTTCGACAGAAACTGCTCTCCAAAGCAGCCCACTTGGTTGCGATGTGGTTTCAGCTGTGAGGCCGTCGCCTCCCTCGTTCTGAGCGACACGGCACTCACAGTCCTTCCGTTACAGAGTGTCTGAAACAGCCCATGACAGTCCACTGGGCAACTGAAGGGACACGTGGCCCTCCCCCCACTGTTATCGACAGGACAAAGCTGCCAGTCACTCTTCTCCGGTGAGGCCCGCCTTGTTGCGAGCTCCCGTAGCGTCCGGGTCCCACGTCGGGGTGGCAGGTTTTCATCTCAGTCTGACAAGCACAGATGCCAGCGGGTCAAATACACTTAGTGACGCAGAGGCGAACATGACGGTTCCTGACCTCAGAGAGCTCGCAACGACCCCGAACACGAGACAACTCGTGGCACGCTTTGGTGAACTGGAGGGACTGGGGAAGCCGGGAGACTTTCTGAAGAAAATGCTGCGTGCGCTTCAGACGCAGACCTTCAGCCCCTGGCGAGCTGAGGAAGGGGATGTGGGACTCTCGGTGGGGGAGGCACAGAGCCGGCGGGGGCCGGGAGGCCAGAACAGCGTCTGCGGGGAACCGCAGCTCCTGGGGGCCGGCGCGGGCCTGGGCTCCCATCTCCCCGGTGCTGCAGGAGATGGTGGAAGGTACCCACCACCGTGCCCACCCCTGCTACGTGACGATGGAAGGTACCCACCACCGTGCCCGCCCCTGCTACGTGCTGAAACACCAAGAACCCAGGAACTCATTTTCTTTTTTCTTCTTTCCTTCTTTTTTTCTTTTTTTTTTTTTTTAAAAGATTTTCCTTATTTATTTGAGAGAGAGCAAGAGAGGGGAGAAGGTCAGAGGGAGAAGCAGATGCCCCGTGGAGCTGGGAGCCCGATGCAGGACTTGATCTGGGGACTCCGAGATTACGACCTCAGCCGAAGACAGACGCTTAACCAACTGAGCCACCCAGGCGCCCAAGAACTCATTTTCTTATTCTAGTTATGGCCACAGTTCCTTGTCGTTAACACTTCAGGTTCGAATTGAACTTGGAGTTAGCCAAAATAAGAACAGGTTCTTTTTTTCCTATTTGAATGGCGCCTGTCTAGGCTTATTTTTTAAAGTGTTTTTTTTTTTTTTTTTAAGATTTTATTTATTTATTTGACAGAGAGAGATCACAAGTAGGCAGAGAGGCAGGCAGAGAGAGAGAGGAGGAAGCAGACTCCCTGCTGAGCAGAGAGCCCCATGCGGGACTCGATCCCAGGACCCTGAGATCATGACCCGAGCCGAAGGCAGCAGCTTAACCCACTGAGCCACCCAGGCGCCCATGTCTAGGCTTATTTTATCACAACAAAACCTAAAGGCAAGAAAATACTCATTTCTTCTACTTACAATTCACCTTGTTTATATCCCTCTGGGATTTGTTTTAGTAAATTTTTTTTTTTTTTTTTTTTTTAGAAAATTTATTTATTTGAGAGAGAAAGACAGCGAGAGAGGGAACACAAGCAGGGGGAGTAGGAGAGGGAGAAGTAGGGTTCCCGCTGAGTACGGAGCCCGGCTTGGGGCTCAATCCCAGAACCCTGGGATTAGGACCTGAGCCAAAAACAGGCACTTAATAAATGAGCCACCCAGGCACTCGTTTTAATAAAATCTTGTTTGCTGCCCAGCCTGGACATTGTCTCTGAGCTCCATCGAGACGACGGTCTTCTCCGCATCTTCCCTGGACATGAAAACCCTGTACTAACCACAGGCATCATGCGCTTCATTTGTCTAGATCAGTTATCATTTGAGGGCAGTCAGAGAAATGTTTCTTTTAAAAACATTACTGGACAAACACACACATGAATGCAAACAGGCAATCCCTCCCCCGCCCCCCCCAGCCGTCGCACATAACCGTCCGTAGCCCTGCCCGTGTGGCCTCAGAGCTGCCGCCCTTCCCAGCTCTGAGGAACCCCAAAGTGCAGGAAGCCAGAGGGAAAGCTGAGGTTAGTTCTGAGGAGGGCTTCCTCTCTGACCGGCTGTCTTTCTGTGATCAGAACCACCAGCTGATTAGCGGGGGGAATCAGCCAAAACTCAGTGTCTGGTTTGTTCTCTATGGTGCTGCGTCACTAGGTCAGTGGACTTTTCCTCCTGGGGACCTACCTATAAGCCTGCTCTGAGCAGGAGGAACTACCAGAATCTCTCTCCCAGAAGAAGGTTCTTTCGGAACAAATGGTCCAATCCCATTGTCATCTGGGCTTTCGCACGGGTATTTGTGGGCACAGAAATTTATAAAAAATTGAAGCCCGCATTTCCCTCCAAGTGGCACATGAGACACTGACGAAGCTTTAAAGAACCCTTTTGTTAGGAGCCTTAGAGGAGAGAAACTGTGATTGTGGGTCTCTTTTCAACAAAAACTTAGAGGACAGTGTGTAAATTCAACTAAGGACAGAGGACATAAGGCCAAAAAGGGAACAGAGAGGAACGAGGCTAACCACAGATGCTTGCTGGAGAACTACGTCTGGGCCTGGGCTGGGGGCTGGGGGCATAGCATGGGGATCCCTACAGCATGGGGACCCCTCAGGCCGGAGGTGGCTCCTGCAGCCCCGGGCTGTCTCTGAGGCGTATCACAGCCCTTTTCGTTGGTCCTGGTCCTTTGGGTCCGCGTACACACCCCCTTCCTCAGGAGACTGTGAGTGCCTTGAAGGCAGGACCCCACTGTTTTCCCCTTCGTAACCCTGCTGGCTTATATGATGCAGACACCAAGTGTGTGTGGAATGCACGATTCTGAGTGAGTGCGTTTATGACCGTGGGCCCGTGGGAACGTCCCAACGTCCCATTTACAGTGCCACTCGGTTTATTCTCAGAGAGCGAGCAGCTGCCACATAAAAGCATCTGTTCCGGCTTCCCAACACTGCTGTCTGTCTCAAGACGCCCGGGATCTGAGGTGCTCACCATGCCCAGTGCCGGGGGGCGGCTGCTTCTGCAGGAGCCCTCGGCCTCACCCCCCTGCACGCCCAGGCCTGGAGAGACTAAAGGCTGTTCTGGGCGAGGGTGGGCTGCTCTTCCCAGCCCCTCTGGCCGAGGAACCACGTGCCCTGTCCTCAGATCTCTCCTTCAGGGTCAAGGATCGTACCTCCCTGTCCCCCAGCTCCGCCAGAGCATCTTGCTCAGCCCTGATGTGGCTGCCCCCTGCAGACAGATCAAGTCATCACACTGTCCCTCGGTCTCCCCAGCAGGACCGGGGGCAGGGTCTGCCTGGGGGTTTCCCGGAGGCAGGTTATCTGGCACATCTGGGTAGACCGGGGTCAGCGGTCGCCCTCCTGGGAGCTCCTTCTTTATCTTTCACTCAACAGCCGTCACAGGGTTACGCACCCAATAAGCACCCATGAACGTGAGTTTGGCTGATGTGAGTCCGTGTGAGCAGCTGCCCACTGCTACCCCCGCTGCTCCCTCTGGCTCTTCCATCTCTTCCATCAGGCTCCTGCCTGCCTGCTTCCCCCATTTCTTTGCCACTTGCTCATGCTCCAGGCCCCTCTGGAACCCGCTTTCTGTCCCCGACGGACACTTAAACAGCTCCGCGCAAGGTCGCTGGCGCACACTTCCCAGGGCAGGCGGCTGCTCTGGAGTTCTCAAACCTCTCATGTCGTACTGAACAATGCTGCGACAATGTCCATAGTTTTGAAGATGTCTCCTGCTTCTGCCTCTGCCTCCTCCCTGGCTCCCACTTCTCTCTGGTGCTCCTTGAAAGGCTTCTTCGTTCGAGGTTTTCTACTCGCCACTTACAGGAGGGGTGCTTAAAAAGGGGGCCACAGAAAGGCTTAACGAGTCTAAGAACTCCCTGAAATTATTTGCAAAAGTGAGTGTACAACTTTTTCCAAAGTAGGTTTTCACCGTGTTCTCAAGGGGCCGTTGCTCCAAACCAGACTGTAAAACCACTTTAAAGATTTTATTTATTTATTTGACAGACAGAGATCACAAGTAGGCAGAGAGGCAGGCAGAGAGAGAGGAGGAAGGAGGCTTCCTGCTGAGCAGAGAGCCCGATGCGGGGCTGGATCCCAGGACCCCGGGATCCTGACCTGAGCGGAAGGCAGCGGCTCCACCCCCTGAGCCCCCGGCGCCTGTGAAGCCGCTTTAAACCTCGGTGCTCCCCGATGTGAACCAGTTAGACTTTCTCCTCTTTTCACTTTGCACTCACGGTTCTCGAAACTGTGTGCGGCGTGAGAATCAGGTGACGTGTTCATTAAAACGCAAATTCTCAGACCCTCCTCCAGAGAGCCTTCCCGAGCGTCAGCACTGAGAGCAGTACCGGGAGCCCTGCAGCCTACACGGAAGACGAGGGTCCGATCCCTGCTCTCGGCAGCCCCGTGGGCCCTCACACTGTGCCTTGCCCACCTTGTTCAGGACTCGCTGTCCCCATTCTCCATGGCCTCGCTGCTCCAGGGCCTCGTGCTGTTCCCTCCGCCTGGGATGCTTTTCCTAGCCTAGCTTCCCAGTAATTCCTGCTCAATCCTACAGACCTGAGACCCACGTTACTTCTGCTAGAAAGCGCTCCTGGAAGCCCCAGGCTCAGGTAGATGGTCCTTTGTGGAACCCAGTTGGCATATCCTATGCCTTGGCACAGAACAGGTCTCACGGCAGGGGACGTCCAACAGCCTTCTACCTTGGGTCCCTCTGCTGGGCATGAGTGCCACCAAGGCAGGGACCCCTTCCTCAAGACAGGCTTCCCTGTGGGGTGGTCAAAGGCTTAGTCCACAGTTCCTGTCCCGCCTGTTTACCTTGGGTGTTCCAGGACGACAGAGCAAATTCCTTGTGCTCTCCGGACACTGGGCTGCCCACACCGTGCCTGGTGCCAAGTGTGAGGAAGAGCGGTCTGTCCATGGCCCAGACGGCAGCTTGGCGGTAAAGCCAGGTCTGATGGCGAAAGCATCCTCCTGACGCTGGGCCAGTTAAAACGACTTGCCAGAATTACTCAAGAAACTGAAGAAGAAAGGAGTTCCCTCTGCCTAAGGTTTCTTCTCCCTCCTGTGTCCACAGGTCTGCGCCTCACCTTAAAGCTCGGGCCAAGTGCCACGGCTTTCAGCAAACATCTGGTTCATTCCCATTCACTTGGTAACTATGAAGGGAACAGCAGGATGTAAGTCTCTGGGGAGGAAAAGAACATGTCCCTGCCCCGAAGGGATTACAGTCTAGCAGGAAACATGAACACTTACGAAATGGGCATGCTAATACCGTCACAGGGAAATCACGGGGTTCTGCAGGAGGAATTCTCTTCCGTAAAACAGAGCCAAGAAAATGGAGGCATCTTTCTCTGTGTAGGTGCCCAGTATCCAGTACAGTCCACGTGCTCAACACGTGTGCGTCTGCCCCTTGGCCCCCTTGTTGGCCTTGTGTCCTCCGATCACGTCCAAGCTTTGCCGATAGCTCTTTGACTTCTCTTCCTCCCAAGCAGAGCTGCCGGAGGGCAGGCCCCAGGGTGAGCCATCAGCTCCCGCATGGCCTTCCCGATGGAGTCCAGGGCCACGGCCCTCGCGAGCCCAGGCTCCGCAGCCGCTGAGTGAACTAGTTAAGTGACGAGGGAACAGGGGAGGCCAGAGAGAAGTGGCCACAAATAAATGTTCCCAAAGCCAAGCAGAAACAGAGCCAGACTCTGAGGCGGCTGGTAAAGTCCTGACTTGTTTACTTTCAACATGAAAGTGATGAAAGTGGACTTGAAAAGCGGGCTGAGAATCATCCGGAAGGAAGCCCCTCAGCCGGCAGGAGGGCAGCCGCCGCGGGAGGTGGGGGCCATGGAAACCTGTCTGGGCGCTCTGGCGTGCGAGGCTCCTCCCCAGCACCACGGCGAGGCGCAGAGGGGACCATCCTCTCCGTCACCCTCTCTCTCTGAAGCACGAAGTGCCCCTCCTGCCCGATGTGCAGGTCCCTCGTGTCAAAGCCCGTGTGATGTCATGGGATACTCAACGACCCTCATGAGCAAGTGATCACCTTTGTCCCCATGTTACATGAAGTGACTTGTCCCCAACAACAGGCACCACTAGCTCGGACCCCGTCTTCCTCCCTTCTCTGGAGGCCTCTGCTTCTGGCTTCTAGGGCCTTACTCGCTGGGTGCTTCCACTCACCCTTCAACTCTGCCTCCACGAACACACGCCGCACCCCTCGGCCCTCGCCTGCTGGGCCGTCTGCTCCGGGCCCTACTAGCAGAGTGCAGGCCCCCTACCCGCTCCACTCCAGTCCCTCTCTCCAGGGCCACCGCTGGCCTTCCGTTTGCAAGAGGGGACAGACTTGCCCTCGTTCTAGTCCTCTTGGCCCCTTGCTGCACCCTTCCGTTGGCTGCCAGTGCTAGCAGCTTGGTTCATTTCTACTCGGCCCCTTTTCTGGCCAGTCGTTCCCAGTGAACAGGGGCAGAAAGGAAAAATCTGGGGGGCTGGTGTGAGCCAGGGACCAGAGATGTATCAGAAACACAGGCCAGGGGCGTCAAGTCACACTGTCCATCACAGAGACGGTGTGGGGAGTGAAGGGAGCCCGGGCCTGGCCTGTCATTAGCTGGCGACCTGGCTTCAGGGGAGCACACGCAAGGCTCTGGAAAATGAGGGGCGTGATCTTTCTTGACTAGGTTTTCAGTTTCTTGGAGCTTGGATACGTCTGAGGAGGTAAACCGGAGCACAGTTTACTAACATGATCGGCCCCCGGCTACCATCTTGGGCGAGCAAATGCTGGCTCTGGTAATGGCACGCCTGTGTGAGCGGAGACTTGGGTGGAATCAGCGTGACATGCCTCTGTACCCACACGTGGAGCTGGCATGACCCCTTATTCTGTCAGTCTCTACAGAGGAAACCAAGGTCTCCAGCAGGTTCTTCCCTGTGGCCTGGAGAATCACCTCGGGTGTCCAGGCGGGACTTGGGCTGTCAGGTTCTGTCCTGTGGAGCGTCCAGAGCTTGGGCTCATCCCCAGGAGGGGCCCCGCCAGCCAGGCCTTGATGCCAGGCAGCTCAAATGCCCTGCTCTGCCGGGTCCCTCCTCCGCCTGTCCTCCGTGTCGTCTCCTGACAGCCATCCCTTCCCACTGAGAAGGAGCTGCTTCACCTTTCCTTACGCCACTTATCACTGTACTGGAGGTCTGCTGGTTTTCTCTGTCCCCCATGAGGATAGTTCCTTTTTGGTTTGTTTTAAAAATATTGTTCATCCCGGTAGCCCCAGTGCTTGTGACTAGTGATTGCTCAGTAAACACCTTCGGATAAATGTCTGCTTTAGCATTTGCCTACACCGCGATGTCTCAGTTCGGTGACCGAGGGATACAGGGACTTGGAATCACAGCTTTGTCAGAGCTGAGAGATAATGACAAGTACTTTATTCAGATGGAGGAAACAGGCCTGGAGAAGGGGAGTGTTTCTTAGGGTCCTGTGCTGTTACGTGGAAGGGCCGTGTCTAGACCACAGATCTTCCTTTCTGCCATACAACAGGGCTTTTCTGCTTTACTTAGTAAAGCATTTTTACCACATGTGACTTATCTCTTCTATGGTTTTGTTTTTTTTTCTGAACCATTTGAAAGTTGCAGATGCCGGGGCGCCTGGGTGGCTCAGTGGATTAAGCCACTGCCTTCGGCTCAGGTCATGATCTCAGTGTCCTGGGATCGAGCCCCGCATCGGGCTCTTTGCTCAGCGGGAGCCTGCTTCTCTCTCTCTCTCTGCCTGACTCTCCGCCTACTTGTGATTTCTCTCTCTGTCAAATAAATAAATAAAATCTTTAAAAAAAAAAAAAAAAAAAAAAGAAAGTTGCAGATACCGTGATACTTCAATCCTAAGGTTTTTAGCACACATTTCTTTAAAATAAGGACATTCTAATGTATAACTTAAATACCATTATTACATTTAAGAAAATACTTTACTAATAGCTAATACAGAGCCCACCTTAAAGTCACCCAATTTCCCCCCAAATGTTTGATTTGTAGGGGTCCACGATCTACCGCATGACACTGGTTGCACTGTCTGCTTTTTCTCTCCTAAGCTAGAATGTTAGGCCATTTTCTCTTTTTCATCGATGTTGACTTTTTTGTGTGAAGAGCTCAGGCCAATTGCCTTGTAGGCTGTCCACGTTCTGGACTGTTTCTCATGACTGGATTTGGCGAGAACCCAGCACAGGTGATGGTGGTACTTACTGGACCCCAGCCCAGCAGGAGGCACCCAATGCTAGTGGCCTCCTCTTCCAGACCCAAAGTGGATTAAGGGAATGGCCGCCAGATCTCTCCAGTGGAAAGGTGCTTTCCCCCCTTGAGAATTAGTCAACCATTCATAGGGTGGCTTTTTTCCTTCTAAGTGGCAACAGGCTCGAAATATGTTTAATGTTAGGTTCTCAACTTAAAATGTGTATTCTGAAATATTTCATACCTGTGAGAAGTGGGTTCCCACAATCCCACCACTCAGTCTGGGAGGTGGTGTCACCTCAAGTGAAACCGGGCACCTTCTCCCCAGATCTCAGGGCCCCTCTTCTCCCGCAGGCGCCGCCATCTTGAACTGGGGGCTCGCCGATTCTGCGTGCGCCTCCTGCAGCTCACGCTCATAATGGGCTATTTTACAAAAGAGGTTCTCGAGACTTTTTTGTTACAGGACCGCTTTACGCCCATAAAAACTACTGAGGATGCCAAAAAGCTTCTGTTTACATAGCTTAAGTAGGTCTGTAGTCACCACAGTTGAAACTAAAACTGAGAACTTTCTAAAACACAAGAATGCACAAGCACCCATTTCATTACCTGTCACAGTGACAATGTCAACACATGTCATGTAGCTTCTGGAAAGTTCCACCGTGCATTTGTGAGATAAGAGTGAAAAAGGCAAACAATGTCTTAATGTTATTATAAATATAGTTTTGACTCACAAAACCCTAAAAGGGCGGTTCTCCTGACCACATTTGAGAACGGCTGAACTACGGGAACTACAACAGTGGGCGAGGCCTGCATGTTTTCAAACGCAGAAACTCAAATGCTGACTGTTTGTGTCAGAATGAAAGGAAGGCTTTGGCTGCATGAAGCCTAAATTCCGCGTGAGCCCAGACATCTTTCCTTCCATCCGAACTGGTTGGGGGGATCAGCCTGCTCTGTCACCTACCATCGAGATGTTTGCCTTTTCTCTGCTATAACGCCACCGGCCCAGATGCTTGGGCAGCTGTTCTCCACTTCTCTGCGGAGTCTAGTGGAATCTGGAAAAAACACTCCAACCAACTGTTGCGAGAGTCTGATATTCTCAGACAGAAGCTGTCTCACACCCACTTCCCACACTTTCTTTCCAGGCCACCAACATAACCCTTTCTGTGGGGAGCCGCCCGACAGTCCATGAGGACACTGGGGCCACTCAAACCTCAGAAATGTTTATAAATTCCGGTACATGCCTGTGTCCTCGCAGTCTGTGATCCTGCTTACCTGTGGAACGGGTTTCAACACAGCCTTGGGGCAGCTACGGAGATCTGGCTGGACCCAGGACTGGGGCAGTAGGCTCATCTCCAAGGATAAATTGGTAGCTGAGGAATGAGGCCTGGCTGAGCCCCAGCAGATCCCCCGATCATTAGCATGGCAATCGGCTCGGTTCATTACACACCTGAGCAAGCGCAGGGACAGGCTGAAAGGAGTGACCCATGCCCTGGGTGCGCAGATGCCGAATGACTGACAGACACAGGCGCAGGGTGCCACAGGAGGGCACGGGAGGTCTCTGTGTCTCTCGTGGATGAATGGTGTGAGATCAGAGACCGCAGGATAACAACCATTAGGAGGCCCTGGTCCTAACCTTGACTCTGCAATTCGGGGTGAGTTCCTTCAAGAGGCTACAGCTAAGCTTAGCTTTTGAGAACACGAGATCTGGTTTCAAATCCAACACTGTCAAGTGAGACCGCCGTGACCTGGAGTGAGTGACCTCTTTGCTGAGCCCTGTTCTTGCCTGTCAGCTGGGACCAACAGTACAACACCTCAGAGGATGAGGATTAATACAGCATATATCACAGTGCCTGGCACGGAACACTCTAGAAAGGATAACTGTTGTTCTTTTTTGCCTTTCTGGGTTCAGCCACCAAAGTAAACCACTGGATGAGACTGGTTGCCAACCGTCTTCAGCCCAGGACACCCGAGGAACACCACACACTCTCATGAGAGTGGCCCGGAACCCAGGTGGTAATGTGTCTCAGTTGGAGGCACATCTGATTCTTTGGAACAAGAGAAGACAGAGAAGTTTCAAAAAGCTCTCCAAGTGACCTAGCTACACGCCCCCGGGAGCAGCTGTTGAACAGCGCGCTCTCCGATGGCCCGTCTGACTGTAAGCTCTGGACTCTGACTCGCCTGTGACGACAACACATTCGGGAAATGCTCCTCTTAGAGGCAGTCTTCAAGCCCTGCTGTGGAGGCAGAGGTGTGGGTCGGACCTGGGCTGTGTGAGGCTTCTCAGACCTTTACGCATTCAACACTGAGGGCAGTGGAACAAGGGGCAGTTAGCGCACCCGAGCAGCCAACCGGCTAGCAACTGGACAGAGAGCCTTGGTGCCTCCACCACCCGAGAGCGAGAAAAACGTCTGCTCTCTGGCCTCTTCTCCACCATGCCACATGGGAAGCTGCACTGAGAAGGAGCTTCGGTAGGCCGGGCATCTCCAGCACACACATCCAACGTAGTTAATTAAATCCAGCAACTCGATAAATGTAGCAAAACAGACAAGAGCCCCTCCCCTCCTGGAACTTAGATTTTACAGGTGTGGAGAGAGAGATAAAGTATTAAAAATAATAAATAAGTTATGTAGTATGTTGGAAGCTGATAAGCCTTTAGAAAAAACCAAACACCAACGAAACACAATGAGGACAAGAGGGAGGCCAGGGAAGGGACTGAAATTAGCGGCTCCACCAGAAAGGGGCAGACACATTCTCTCCCGTGGCCCTTCCTGCCACACTCTGGAATCAGCAGGTTCCCACTCAGCGCAGACTCATTCGACAACCATTTACTGGGAGCCTGTCTTGCACAGGCTCACAACCCCCACGGACCCCCCGGCTGGCACTCCAGCTGCTTACATGGCGCCCCCCACCCCCACCGTGGCAAGGGAAACCACAGGCCACCTGAGTCGGGTTTGATGCACTTCCTGAACACCCACAGGCGACCCAGCGGGGTATCCTGGGGGCCGCATCTCCACGGTGCATCCCGAGCCCGGCTCTTGCTCCCCACCTGCACGGACTGTCCCCTCCCCAGCCCCAACTGCCCCCTCTCACCTGGACTGGACTCTAAGCCTGGCCAGAGGGCTCTCTGCCTCTGCTCCTGCCACAACACAGATCATGAGCCACCCGAATGACTGTTCTCCGTCCTCCATCGGATGCCTTTCCCCGTGCTTACCACCCTCCAAAAGGTTTCCCACGACGCAACAAACAAAATCGAACCCCCTCACCAGGCTTGTGGGCTCTGCATGAGAAGGCCTGTCCACGTCTTGGCTGGTGTTGGCCTTCCCACTCCCCTGGTTCACGTAGCTTCAACCTCCCTGTTCTTTGACCCCTGACCCCACCGAACTCTTCCCGTCCGGGCCTTTACACTTGCTGTCCCTCCCTATATGCCCCCCCCCGATGCTTCCATCTCCAGAGTTTTGCACGGTGGCTTCACGACGTCACAGCGGAGGTATCTGGATAAAGGTCCCCCACCTGGGCGCTAGGTGAGGCGATGGCCTGGTCATTTGCAACCAGCCTCTAGTGCAGTTTGGTGTCTCTGTCTCTGGCTTATGGTTTCTTGACTGCGTCCGCTCCCTACCCTGCCCCCAGCGCCGTTTCAGGACAGGACGGTCTTTCTCGTTCCCCCGTTTCCCTGGCGCCTGGAGCAGCCCCTGGCTGACGCTGACTGGGATGCTTGCTCGGTGCCTTTTTCTTTCTTTCTTTCTTTCTTTTTTTTTAAAGATTTTATTTATTAATTTGACAGAGAAAGAGATCACAAGCAAGAGGAAAGGCAGGCAGAGAGAGGGGAGGAAGCAGGCTCCCCACCGAGCAAACAGCCTGATGCGGGGCTCGATCCCAGGACCCTGAGATCATGACCTGAGCCGAAGGCAGAGGCTTAACCCACTGAGCTGCCCACCTGCCCCGCTCGGTGCCTTTCTGAAAATCATGCACTGTCCTTTGGAGTTCAACTGAGGTCCCACTTTCTCCTCAAAGTCGGTCCCGACAGCCCGAACGTCTCAACTCCTGCTGTTCCTTCCGTCTACACTCATCACGGTGTGTGCCGTGTGGCACTGGGGACTCGCGGGCTCTCCACTCCCGAGTGCTGTCCCCTGACCCTGTGTGTCTCTGCATGCCCGAGCAGAGCAGCTCTCAGTGTGGAAGGGCAACACGGAGCCAGCAGCCAGAGCTCAAGGCTATGTTTCCCAGCAAGTCGCTCCTCTCTGCCTTGGTTTCTTCCTCTGTGCAATGGAAGCAAAAACCCAAGCCCCGCCGCCCTCAGGACTGCCGACAGAATGAAAGGCAACGCTGCCAGCGTGTTCCGGGCGGGCCGGACACTGCCATGGGCTCCGTGCACTCCTGCTCCCAGCCCATGGCCAAGTGCTTGGGGAAATGCTGCTTGGCTTCTGGGTGGCCACAGCGGGCACCAGAAGAAGTTTCCATGAACCAAAGGCCCTGTGGATGCCTGCTACAGACACGCGGGTGAATGGAATCTAGATGTTGTACCCCGTTAGGTCAGCAGCAGGAGGACCAAAAAGCCTGCAGGTTTTCCAGTGGCTCTGCTCGTGGCTACTGATGCAGCCCCACCGGCTGGGTGTGGGCAGGCCGAGCAGGACCCCAGGCTTTCCGCCTGGCTGGGCCACCACCTCCTTCACCAGACCGGTCTTGCCAGTGCTCTCTACCTCAGTTTCCTGATCTGTGTACCTCAAAACGGACTCGCTAGGAAGTATCCAGACTTCAAGACCAACATTGCCAATACACGTTTTTTCCCCTCAAAGAGATCCTGAAGAATACTTTATAAAGATAAAAGACAGTTAATTTGGCTGAAGTGGAGGGTAAGAGGCCCAAAGCACCACTGACCTGGTAGCCCGACTGTGGGCCGGCTCTAAGGGCCCTTCAAGATGGAGAACTCTAAGACTCTTACTATTTTAAAAAACCTTAAAAAAACCTGTTTTGCTTCCTCTCCCTTTACTTCGGACTCGTTTTTCTGCAGCGGCAGTGGACAGGGTAGAGTAAACTGCCTGAGCTTTTCAAACTGTAATTCACAGCTGAGAACGACTCTGGTCCTCACCCACTCTGGAAGTGCACACGCCTTTGAAATCAAAGTATTTGGTTCTCCACAGCTCCACCCACAAGTCCTTCGGAATTATATGAAAATTACTAAAGTGATAGAAAACCGGCTGCAAAGGAGCAGGAATAAAGCCAACGACAAAGAGACAGGCCCTGGCGACTCTGGGCCAAGAGGAAAGGACTCCGACAGGCTGGCCGAGGCTGCGATGCCCCCTCACCAAAATACCTGCTTGGAGCAGAAGACGTATGGGCCACGATCCGCTCGCCGCGGGGCCGGCTCTATTAGCTCACTGCCAAACGCTTCTTCCAGAACGCCTGTGCGGCGCCCTGGGAAAAACGCAGGGGGCGGCCATCCTGCGACCCTAGGCCAGCGCCTCTGCTTTCCAGAGGCTGGCTTCTTCCTCCTCAAAAGCCGAGTGCTGACACCTTCCTGATCTACCGACACGGCCAACAGAACCAAGTAAGGAAACCAGTGAAGCAGCACTTTGTACAGCGAGGGCGACACAAAGTTAGTACTGAGTTAATCAAGTTGATACCCCAAGTTCCCGGGGGACAGAATTGTCTTATCACCGACCATGTTTCCTGGGGTCGCAGGGTGGGGAGAATCACAGCTGAGGTGTTACCCCAACATCAGAGAGAGTGCCCACAAGGAGACACAGTGTGGCCTGGCTGTCACCCGCGCACAGCCGGAGTGGTGGGAGTCTGATGGCCGATGGCCTCGGTCACCAGTCTCTCAAGCAGGTCAGGACTCTGTTAGTCAGTTCCTGAAGTTTCCTATAAAAAGGAACCTCAGTGATTCCCTCTTTGCCCAGTACTCAGGGAAAATAACCCGAGAGAAGAGCCCAGGACCTCAGAGCCAACCACAACCCCCTAGATGGTTCAGAGCCCGTGTACAATCCGAGGCAGCCGTCTGACTTCTGAGCAGTGCCCTCAACACAGAAGCCATTACAGATCACAGACATCGAGGGGCATGGGCCCATGTAATGACACACCAGCAGATGGAGAGGGGGTGGGCTCTGTGCCTAACTTGCCCTGAGACCCCAGGTAAGTCCCTCGCCCTCTGGTCCCTGATCTCCCCCTTAGTATAACAAGAGGGTCTGGGATGATTTCTATGGTCCCTTCAGCTCTACACGATTGTGAGTCTAGGTTTCCTCTTGACATTCCTCTGTCCCCTTTTTGGTCCCCATACTCACCCCGTGGCCATGGCTGAAAGGCTTAAGCACAGGGAACCCTGAGGAGGTGAGTCCTGTCCACCCACAGGCTATGTCGATCAGAGGACCACAGACCCTCGGAGGGCAGCTACTTGATTTTTAGACTCTACTTAAGACCAAACAGGAAAAGGAAGCTGAACCAGAGACAAAGGGGAAACAAACCCCAGTTACAAACTGAAACCCAGGGAGAAGAGAGAGAAACGAGAGGCTCAGAGCGCAGAGCCCCCACCTCCTGGCGTGGGCGGCAGAGCCACCGCGCCACCCCACGGCGCTCCCATGGGCCACGGCCCGGCCTCCAGCCCCGAAGCAAAGCCCTTCTGGGAGGCTGCAGCCGCCGGCTGGGGCTGGGAGTGGGACCTGCGGTGGTCCCCACCTGCCCCCTCGCCTGCTCACTGCCGCTTTGCTCGGCCACAGCTGCCTGACAGGCCTGGGCCTAGCTCTTTCCACCTGCTAGCGGGGGTGGGGGTGGGGTGGGTCCCTGTGGGCGGCTTCGTGGAGGCTTTTGTGAAAAGCCTCGGAGAGCTCAGACGTGCCCTCCCCGATCCTCCGGAGAAGGCAGGCCGCATGGCGATGTTTAGGGACCTGCTGAAGGTTTACTGTTGACTCTGGTATCAGTTTTGCTCCTCCAAGCGGAGACGCTTGTCTCTAATGCAGAGAGCTCCGTCCGCAGCTGAGGGCCTGCCAGGACAGGCGCGAGGAGCACTGGAAAGCTGGCTTCGTCACTTGCTCACTGTGTGACCCTGGGGCTTTGGCTTCCGCAGCTGTGGGGGGGCTCGCGGCCCCGACCCTGCCCGCCTCCACGGGGCTGTCGTGGACAAGAGGCCCATTCCCAGTCCCTCATTCAGGCCTGTGCTCAAACCAGGAGACGGAATGCCCAAGAGGACGGCAGTCTTTCAAGTCCTGGGCGGGCTTTCGGAGTCTAGAAAGGAAGACACTGCCATGCTAGTGAATACATGTGTTAAAATGCTATCACTGGTTCAGGGAAAAACAGCTCCACAAAGGAAGGAAGGAACAGCTCTCAGGGACAGCTGACAGCACTCTGGATGTTGAACGTGTCTTGTAAAAGGCTTGCAAAGACAGGTCCTTCCCTCTGAGCTCTGCTGTAGGGGCAAGACACAAATTTTGACATAACTGTGCTTTTCATTTTCCTTGACTTCAAAATATTTTCTCTTTTTCCACAGGACTTCTTTTATCTATGGGTTATTTAGAAGCATTTTAGTTTCTGTTTCGGAAACACCTGTTACTGCTACTTATTTCTAACTTAATTCTATTGTGGACAAAGAACATACTTAGCACATCTTGCTTTGTTTCTCCAGGTAGGCTTTCAATCCTTTCAGATTTATGGACACTTGTTTAGTGGCCCGGCAGGTAGTTTACACAGTGAATGTACTGTGTGCACAAGGACGTGTGTGCTAAATGTGGGTACAGTGTTCTAAAAGTGTCAGGTCAGGTGCTGTTCAGATCTAAGTCCTTACTGGTTTACTGATTTGTTTTGCCTAATGGTTCTGTCAACTGCTGAGAGAAAGGGTTAAAGTCTCCAGCTGGTGAGAGTGGATTTGTCTATTACTCTCTTTAATTCTGTCCATTAAAAAAAATTTTTTTTTTATTTATTTGACAGAGAGAGAGAGAGAAAGAGAAATATCACAACTAGGCAGAGAGGCAGGCAGGAGGTGGGGGGGCAGGCTCCCCGCTGAGCAGAGAGCCTGATGCGGGGCTCGATCCCAGGACCCTGGAATCATGACCTGAGCTAAAGGCAGAGGCTTAACCCACTGAGTCACCCAGGGGCCTCCTAATTCTGTCCATTTTTACCTCATGTATTTTGGAGCTCTTGCTCGGTACATAAACTTTTATGGTTATTGTATCTTCCTGATGAACTGACCCTCTCATCAGTATGAAATGTCCCTGTTTATCACTGTATCATTTTTGTCTTTAAATTTACTTTGTCTGGTATTAACGTAGGCATTTGGGTTTACTTATTGCCTGGTGTATCTTTCTCCACCCCGTGCTGGTTTTCTGTTGTTTCTGTAACAAACTACTGTGCACTTAGAGCTTGTAACACCAAGTCAGGATCTGAAGTTTGGTGAGATAACAGGGTAAGAAGTCTGACATAGATCCCAAGGGTCTCACTGAGCTAAAATTAAGGTGTTGGAAGCACCGGCTTTCCTTCGGGAGGCTCTGCAGAATAATTCCTGGCCTTTCAGCCAAGGGCCCCCCCCCTTCCTCATGCCCCCTCCTCCACTTGCGAA
The DNA here is from genome assembly GCF_009829155.1 of Mustela erminea. NCBI lineage: Eukaryota > Metazoa > Chordata > Mammalia > Carnivora > Mustelidae > Mustela > Mustela erminea. The sequence continues at coordinate 142,281,166 of NC_045618.1, read as the reverse complement.
CTGCAGGACAGTGTCACCAGAACTCCTTCTCCCACCCCAAGGTCTCTTCCTGACCACAGCCAGGAAAGGGTCTCTCCCCTGCTGGCTTCTTCTTGTCCTTGTCACATCTGGGTTTTGTGGCGGGGAGAAGGGCTTTTATTTTTTCCACCCTTCCTGAGGTATAACTGACAAAACTGTATTGATACGTATAATTTATATTTGAGGTGTGGAACTATGACATGCTCAAGGGTGGTTTTCTTTGTATTTTCTCTGCGAGGGGGATTTCTTAGATATGTAAGTTAAGGTTTTTTAGCAAATCTGGGAAGGTTTTGGTAATTATTTCCTCTAGCATTATTCTTCTGGCCATGTCCTTTCTCTTCTTCCTCCAGGATTCCAACCACACCCGTCATCTTGGTATCATCCTACAAAGTCACCACGGCTTTTAATTTTTTTCAATATTATTTCCCTGGTTTGCAAAATAGGTGATTTCTACTGACCAGTATCCAAGTCCACTAGCCCTTTTAAAATACAATCTCTGATCCACTTTTGATCTCCTGTGGTAAAATTTTAAAATTTCATCTCTAGTACCAGAATTTTTATTTGTTAATTTTTTTTTTTTTTACCATTTCCATTTCTCTGCACATTTGCATACTTTATCGATCTTCTAAGTCTCTGAACATATGTATAATAGCAACTTGGAAGTACTTGCCTGCAAACTCAAACTTCAGAGTCACTTTAGGGTCTACGGATTGCTTTTCCCTTTAAGTAGGGGCCACACCTTCTGAATCTTTCTATGTCCACTAATTTATGATTGTATATTAAGCACTGTAATGTCATAGTGCGGAGAGTCTGGGTAATACAGTCTTTCTTTAGAGGCACTGAATTTGCCCTGGCAGGCAGGTAAATTACTGGCAGATTCTTTTGGTGAAGTCAAGTGTGTATTCTTTTTTTTTTTTTTTTTAAGATTCTATTTATTTATTTGACAGGCAGAGACCACAAGTAGGCAGAGAGGCAGACAGAGAGAGAGGGGAAGCAGGCTCCCTGCTGAGCAGAGAGCCCGATGTGGGGTTCGATCCCAGGACCCTGGGAGCATGACCTGAGCTGAAGGCAGAGGCTTTAACCCAGGGAGCCACCCAGGCACCCTTAATTTTTTTAAATTAATTTTTTAATTAAGGCACCCTTAATTTTTTAAAGTCTTTTAAAGTTGTATTTCCATTTTGACCTTAGCCCCAGGGTATGGCCCTTACTCAAGGGCACAGTCCCTACTCTAAGATATGGCTGCTCTGGGAAGTCAACTGGACGCTTGAGGAGCTCGGTGCAGTCTCTTCATTCAGGCGACTGGACTCTCTGAACATATGTATAATAGCAACTTGGAAGTACTTGCATGAACTCCATGAACTTGGCATCGCCATTCAGTCCTCAGCCCTACAGCAGGTAACCTGTGCCAGGGCTCACAGACAAGTCTCATTCCACACACGCACAGCCAGCCAGCCCTCAGCCAACAACCCAAAGCGAATCCCCACACAAAACTCTATCCTTGCTCCTACCACAAGGGCTCCTTTTCTTTGTCCTGCAACACCCAGCTATTTTGGTAGCCTAGAATTCCATTATCTGCCTTCTGAGCTCAACTTTGATCTTGAGCCCCACCATTCTGTGCCCAAACCAGAAAGAGGTCCCAGGCAGAAAGCCAGAGCCATTGTGGGACTTAACGTGCTTCTTGACTCAAGACTAAGAGCCCTGTGCTACCTATCAATGCCTGAAAACAGCATGAATTTAACATCTTATGTGAGTTTCAGTATCCGTATATTCAGGTGCTTCATATATTTTGTTCAGTTCATAGTTTTTTTTTGCCCCCCGCCTTTTTTTTGGTCAGGAGAGTAAGTCCACGATCATTCCTGTGTCATGGTCTGAAGCAGAAGTCAATGATTATTAAACTACCAAAGGGTACTCTCTTTCACTTTCTGAGCATTTCCTGCAGGTGCTAGCCTGAGTGTCAACATCTTCACTGTAAGAAGATGCCTTTCCCTTCCATCCTCCATTCCACGGTCCTCCAGGCATGTTTCTACGGACTCTTCTTGGTTTCCGTAGATAGAAAAGAGGTAAGAGTGACCCTGCTGAGGGCATTCTTTTAACCCTGTCATCTAGCTTTAAGAACGCACTTATGTAAATTATGAGGACTAAGAAGTATGGAAAGATTTTCCGCTGGGGTGTTATGAGATACGGATTTTAGCCCATGCTCTATTACTGATATCCCATACATCCCTGGGCATTTATTTTCCCACTCTCAATCCTGGTTTCCTCATCTGTTCAATGAAAGGAATGTCCATATTCATAATTATGAATGCAGGTACAACACCAATTCCTAACTCAATAGTGTCAAGGCAATAGAAAATGTAGGAAAAATAGGACAGGCACTGTTAACATCTGAAGAACCCGTCAGTGAGGGTGTTAAGTGATGTCCTGTTTAAGGCAGCACCTTATAACATTACTATGACTTGAGCTCGACACTCAGTACACGCTTCAGGATGCAGCAGGTGCTAATGCTGACTGCTTGATGACTACACGAAGGAACGGGAAGGTCTCACGCAGGATACTAAATGCTAAGGCATCTGGCTCTGCATCTTGAACATAGTAAATGCTCAGTCAGCATCACCTGTATCGGCTTGGATGGAAAGAGATGTTTCCCATGTGTCTAGATCCCAGGAGAGAGAAGAATGGTTGATGACAAATCAGGGAACCGCACTACAGGACGCTTTACTTAAGAGATCAAATTCAAAGGCTTGTTTTGTGGCTTGGGGGAGTCACCTAACTTCCGTGGATCTTTGTTTTGTTTTTCTGTAAACAGACTGTTCTCTCTTCTACTCTCTTGGTGGGATGTCTGAGTGTAAAATGGTCTTTGACTAAGAAATACAGAAAAAAAATTCTGCTTCCTAATATTAGTTTTTCATGAGAATTTGTGTCAAAAAAAAAGACAAAAAGACAAAAAGACAGTGTTCTGAGTAGAAGGTCCTCGTGTCCTTGGAGTGGAGGACAAGGGGACGGAGCACAGAACTAGTTACCATCAGTGACACATGATGAAAATCTCCCAGCCATGCTGCGTGACCAAAGGCAGTCACACCTGGCTTTGCCCTTCAGGACCCAATTTACATATCACCTCTTCAATGACGTGTTTATCGAGCCCCAAGATAGACAAACGTTATTCCTGCTGTGGTGTTTCTCCTGCAGTTTGTAATATGATCCATTTAATTGTCACAGATGATTGTTCTTTAGGGAGGGGCTACCACATTTTGTTCATCTTTTATCACCAGTTGCGCTCAGCACAATTCTTGGGATACATACTGTGCGTTCAGAATATTCGTTAGGCTGTTCTGCTGAAAAGACCGGTACTCAGGAAGCATGTGAATTACTATTACTATTGTACAGAGAGGGTACTGACATGGTCTTGTTTTTCAAATGTCAGCATCTGGAAAGGGAATGCTTGAATCTGTTCTGCAATACAGGGTACTCTGCCCCAAGTAACTTCCATCCCGACCAAGCTCCTGGCGAAACTCATCTGCAGCATAAACAGACATTACCAGCCAAGTCAACTGAATGTTCCAAAGAAATAATGATGAACTCACAGGGGAAAATCAGAACATCTTTGAGAAGTGCAAGCACTATATAAGACTTGGAAGAGAAAGAACAAATGAAGTAACCTGTGATAATATAATAAGAAATACATTTTGATCTCTGTTTCTGAACACAGATTAATGTCATTGTGGGTGGCAGCAATACTTTGTGTCTGGGTCTTAGTCTATAAAGGTGACCGAATGATGACAATGCCACCAAAAGGAAAGTTTAATGTTACTCTCAGCTCCCCTGTGAAACAAGAGGCATGGTATTAGGGAAGCACCAGTGTTGTCAGGAGGCAGGAAGGAGCAAGGGGAAAGAACAGGCCACAGCCATTCTGGGGGTTTCTGGGGGAAAGGCAGGGCAGGGTAAGCAGATTAGAACTGCTAGTTTGAATAATTCCCACAGGCCAGAGGGGACAGGGGCTGTCCCTAGTTGTTCAGGGTAGCTTCGGGCAGGGGAAGTCCTGGCCTGGGGACTGTGAGTCAGATAAGGGAGGGGGTGGGGATGTGACTGGGAATGGGTTGGCTCGCACCCGAAATGGGGTCCCCCTAACAGTTTACTGTCTCTAGGAATTAGCTAGCTCGGTGAGCCCCTAGGTAGCAAGGTTCCCCAAAGATGTCAAAACATTAAAAAACATTAAAAAAATATAATTAATGGGGGGAGGCATGGGAAGAGACTGCTTCGTGGGTATGGAGCTTCCTCTAGGGGAGGTGAAAATGTTTTGAAACCGGATAATGGTGATGGTTGCACAACACTGAGAATGTACTCAGTAACACGGAATTGCAGATTAAGATGGTTTTAAAAAATAGTTAAAAAAAAAAATGGGGGAAGCAAAGATCTAATAAAGTTTCTTATTGCCTGAGGTTTAATTGTTTGATGAGCAGTAATAATCAATAGCCATTTTTAAGGAAAGCGTATCTGTAACTCAGGAGGGAAATTCCAGATGCGCCAGTCCTTGTATACGCGGGTATGAGTCTGCACGGAATGGAGGGAGGTGAGAGAAAACCGAAGACTGAGGAGGCCGTGGACACTGAGAGCCTTAAATCAATGACAACAAAAAATAAGTACAAGTGGGGCGCCCGGGTGGCTCATTTAAGTGTCTGCCTTCGGCTCAGGTCACTATCCCAGGGTCCCAGGATTGAGCCCCACATGGGGCCTTCTGCTCAGTGGGGAGCCCGCTTCTCCCTCTCCCTGCCACTCCCCCTGCTGCTCCCCCGGCTTGTGCGCTCTCTCTCTGTACCTCTGCCAAATAAATAAATACAATCTTAAAAAAAAAAGAGTGAACAGAGGTCACAGTAAGTTAGGAGTAGCAAGCCGGAGAATGAAAATAGAATGTATGATTTTGAATTTGTATTTTTAGAAAATTTAATATATGTACCCAGAAGGTGGGGCAGGAGAAAAAAAAGGAGAAAAAGTATTAAAAAACACATAGAGAGAAAATATAGAATAAGATAGCAGAAGCAAGTGCTATTACTCTCATCTCTCACTTTTTTCTGCTTGAGTACCCTCTAGAAATATTTAGGGAAATTCTGTATCCTGTTGCATGTTTTTTTGGTGGCATCTGTAATTTTTCCTGAGATGGTTGCAAGGTATTTAACATTTAGAAACATTATACGTAGTATATGTGCATTAAGTATGTTGAATTTACGAATACAACTTACCATGTGAGCTTAAGCTCTTTTATTTTTTAAAAGTTTTTATTTATTTATTTGAGAGAGAGAGAGCATGAGCAGGGGGAGGGACAGAGGGAGAAGCAGACTCCCCACTGAGCAGGGACCCAGACATGAAGCTTGATCCAGGATCCTGGGACTGTGACCTGAGCTGAAGGCAGATGCTGAGCTGACTGAGCCACCCAGGTGCCCCAGCTCTTTTTTTTTTTTTTTTAAAGATTTTATTTATTTTAGAGAGAGAAAGTGTGCGTACAAGCTGGGGAGAGGCAGAAGGGCAGAGAGAGAGGGAGAGAGAGAGAATTTCAAGCAGACTGTGCTGAGTGCAGGGTTCAGGACCTGAGCTGAAACCAACAGTCAATACCCAACTGACTGAGCCACCCCGGAACCACTGAAGAGTTTATTTTTAAATAATCTCTACACCCGGTGCTGGGCTCGGAACTCACAGCCCCAAGATCAGGAGTTGCTCACTCTTCCAGCTGAGCCAGCCAGCCATCCCTAAGCATTTCAGTGGATGAAGGTCTGCCAGCAAACTGAATGGGCAGAGCCTGTTTACTCGGTCAAACTGTTCAGCCACATCAAGTCTACTTGCTATAAAAAAAATTTCGACTAATTTTCCAACTCACACGTGCTTATATACCTCAGAGTGAGAGCACACCATCTCTGAAGTCTTTAATTTTAAACAGACAACCAGAGAGATGAGGTGTGGTGCTTGGCCATGAGTCGGGGCCTTGCTGAAATGGAGGCTTCCCTCTTCAACATTCTCCACAGCCGCTACCCCTGCTCTCCGGAAACTCTTCTTCAGGGCCAATGCAGCCTCACACGAGTCTTCTGTTTGGTCTGCTGACTGCTGGGAGCGCCCAAGGCACTGAATCTTCCTAAGACTTGGAAAGGCAGGGACACCTGGGTGGTTCAGTGGGTTAAAGCCTCTGCTTTCGGCTCAGGTCATGATCCCAGGATCCTGGGATCGAGCCCCGCATCGGGCTCTCTGCTCAGCGGGGAGCCTGCTTCTCCCTCTCTCTCTGCCTGCCTCTCTGCCTACTTCTGATCTCTCTGTCAAATAAAAGAAGTAAAATTAAAAAAAAAAAAAAAAAGATTTGGAAAGGCAGGTGGTGTGTCCTTCTGCTCGGGTGAGAACAGAGGAATCCTGAAAGGTGGCAGGAGAAAGGGGAGGCAGCACGTCACAGGCAAGCTGCCAGACAGCTCTGTGTCGGGACGGAGGATGTGTGGAAGCGGCAACTCTGGGAATGGATTTCCTCACACAGTCCTTGCCCGGGTAGTCTCAGGAACACACGTGGCCTGGTTTGTAGGCAGCTGCACTCCTGTGAGAGCAGGGACCTACCACAAATGGGTTAAAAATCACTGGTTGAGAGACAGGGATTTTTGGCTTTGATAAAAAACAATGACCAGAGTCAAGCAGTTTACACAAGACAGTTAAAACAACAGGATAATTCAATAATGCAACTTCAAAAATGGAAAAGTTATAAGGCAAATATAAATAAAACAACACCATGTTAACAATTCTGACATGGGACAAACAGAATTTAAGGAGAAAGACATGATCAAGGATCTAGAGGAATATTAATTAGCAGGAAAAATAATCATGAACGTGTATGTATGTATTATAGATGCAACTCTGTAAAGTAACTGAAAAATTTGGGGGATAAAGAGTTAAATAAACAATCCTAGTGAAGACAAAAACACATGATTTCTTGGATATTTTTAAAAATAGAGAGATACAAAGTAAAAAAAAAAAGTGGGAGCCATTAGCTACCCACTCAGCCCTTATTTTAAAGTTTTATTTGTTTAAAGTCAGAAAACTCAAACTACTGCAGACGCAGACGCAGACGCAGTCGGTGACTTAAGGCCCTTCCCTCCCCCGGTCCTCTCTCCCCAAACACAACCCTTGTTGAGCCCAGGAAAATGGAGTGCGGACTCCAGTTCTCAGTGCCCCAGCCCACTGCTGCTTTTGTTACATCTCTGTGTCCCCTCGAGGAGGATGTGCTACAGTCAGTCCTGCTTTGGACAGAGGGACCTGAACAATGTAACACCTCAAACAGTGATGCATGAAGTCCAGGCCGAGGGAAAGCAGCCAGCCATTACGTGGTACGAGCAGAGCAGGCGAGTCTCTAAAGAGAAGCAGATCTGAGGTTGTCTAGGACTGGGGGAAAGGGCTGAGGGGAACCTGGGGAGTGACTGCTAATGCGTATAGTGCTCGCTTTTGGGGTAACCAAAATGTTCTAAAATACACTGTGATGATGGTGGCAAGACTGGATATACTAACACTATGGAATTGTACACTTGAACTGGGCGGAACTCCACGGTTTGTGAATTGCATCTCAATAAAGTCATTATTAAAAAACGCTCCAGGGGCGCCTGGGTGGCTCAGAGGGTTAAGCCTCTGCCTTCGGCTTAGGTCATGATCTCAGGGTCGTGGGATGGAGCCCTGCATTGGGTCCCTGCTCAGGAGGGAGCCTGCTTCCCTTCCTCTCTCTCTGCCTGCCTCTCTGCCTACTTGTGATCGCTCTCTGTCAAATAAATGAATAAAATCTAAAAAAAAAAAAAAAAGAAGAAGCTCCAGAGGCACCTTGGGTGGCTCAGTCGGTTAAGCGTCTGACTCCTGGTTTCGGCTCAGGTCATGATCTCAGGGTCATGAGACTGAGCCCCGCATCAGGCTCTGCTCTCAGCGTGGAGTCTGCTTCAGATTCTCTCCTGCTCCCTCTGCCCCTCTCTGTGCCCCTGCATGTGCTCTCTTTCAGATACATAATTTTTTTTTAAATGTTCCAAATGCAGATGGAAAATGCTTTCAAGTGAATTATGAATTAACAGGGGGACTTTAGGATTGTTGGAGAATCATCCCACCATTTAGTCTCCCATCGGAAACAGTGCTCAGTAGAAAGGACCTCATCCAGGGTGACGGTTCTAAATTATTTCAGCTTTCCAGAAAGTGAAGAGAAAATACAATGAAGCAAGGGTACTTCTGACTACAGAGGCCTCTCCAGAACACAGCAGATGTAGTGCCCGTGCTCAGGCTTCCAGGCGAGTCTAAGAACTCGATCTGACAACTACTCATTTCTCAAGCCGTACACTGAGTACTTTAATGCTTCCAAACCTCCTGCCTCCTCTCAATGGTTTCTAATGGTTTTACTGAGCATTTGAAGAAAACAGGACACTCAGTTAGATTTAGCTGAGGACAAATAAAATCAATCCAGAGGAACATAATAATGAGCAACCATTTTTCATCAAATTACTGGAGTTTTTGTTTCTCAGAACTTTTTGTTATAACGTAGGCAAACGGTCCACATGTTTAGTTTTAGACATGGGTCATTTGTATGACTCTAACACCTGTACAGATCTGTGGAATCCCTGGCACAGGAGACTGCCTCCATCCCTCCCCAAACTCCCTCCAGCTGTCCCGGGGTGGCACCCCAACCCCCACCCCCTCCACGTATTCCTGGCAGCCACTGATGCGTCCTCCAGAGCAGTCCCTTCCTTCTGGAGAGTGCCACACTGCTGGAAGCTACGGCATGTAACCATTTTTATGACAGCTTCCTTCACTCAGCATTAACGCCTCTGAGACTTATCTGAGTTGCTGTGTTTATTCAATGATTTAATTTAGTCTTTTTTTGTTTTTGCCAGCTAGTTTTCTGTTGTATGGCTTATCACAAATTGTTTCTCCATTAAGTTCATGAACGTCTGAGTTGGTCTTGGCCATTATAAACAGAGCTGCTATCAACAGCCATGCACACACGTACAGGTTTTTATTGAATATAAGTCTTCACTTCCATAGGGCAAACATAGAGGACTAAGATTGCAGGGTTAAATGGTGAATTTTATAAGAAACAGTTGCACTGTTTTCCAGAATGGCTGTACCATTTCCTTCCTACCAGCTGCTGCTCTGCAACCCCATCAGCCTCTGGTGTCCTCAATATTTTATTTCAGCCATTCTAACACGGATGCAGAAAGCTCGTTGTGATTTTAATTTGCATTTCTCTAATGACAGCTGGTGCTGTGCATCTTTCCACGTGACTGTGTGCCATCTGTATACCCTCTTCAGTGACATGTCTACCTAAGTCTTGCCCACTTTAAAACACAGGGCTGTTTTCTTACAGTTAAGTTCCGAGGGTTCTTTACAAATTCTGAAGACAAGGCCTTGTGATATGCAAATGTTTTCTCCAAATCCGTTTCTTGTCTTTTTATTCTCCTAACGTCATCTTTTACAGAGTGACAATTTTTAATTTTAATTTAAGTCCAATTTGCCTTACTTCATCTTCTGTGGATGGTGCTTTTGCTCTTATGCATGTGGGCTGTTTGCCCAGCCCCGTGGTCACGAGGGCCGTTGCAGGTTTCTGTCCAGCAGTGCCATGGCTGGACATTCAGGGTTAGAATCCATTTCAAGGTAGCCTGGGTGCGACGAGGGAGGACTGGGCCAAAGTTCCTTTTTTTGGCGTATCAATGTCTGATTGTTCCCACTCCATCTGTTGACAAGACAGTATTTCTCCATGGAATGGCCTTTGCCAGCCATCAACTGACAACTCATTTCTGGACTTTTCCATCTAAGTGTCCAACATCTCCATAAGTCATCTTGAAAAATCCCCAGGCACGCTGGTCGGTACTGCAGACACATCTCATGAGAACTAGACAACTAGTTCAACTAGACCGTGATGGGGTCCTTGACTCACCTATTTTGTGACGTAGGCTGTAGAGTATGTACGCCTTTCCGCGGGTTGGACTGCACATGGAATACTAAGACAGTTATTGTTATCACAATGCGAGAGGTACTGGCAACCCGAAAACATTCTGGAAGGGGGACTGAGCCGATGAGGCCAACAGAGATCCTAACACGAGAGGACAGGCTGAGGAAAATGGGGCGTCTAGCCTGGAGAGATAAATCGAAAATAACAACACTTGTTCTGGGCCTCTGAAATGGAGCTCCCTGGAAAGAAAGGGTCTTTCTTTCATGTGACCCCCAGCAGATGATTAGGCGCAGTGGCCACAAGCAGGCACTGTGCTAGGTACTGGGAGTCTTGGGATGGATAAGATACACTTTTTCTTGCAGGAGGAGGGAGCCTCAGAGAAAACTACTTTTGTTTGACATAGGCCATCCAGCCAATTGTAGAAGACTGGACAAAATGACTTGCTTTGATTTTGATTTTGCATGATTGCCAAAGATGGCCTGTCAGCTCTATGTTCAACAAATGATTCGTTCTGTCTTTGGGTCTAATGGCCAAATGAAAGTCCTGAGGTCAGGTGACAGAAAGAAATCTGCCCAAGGCCTCAAATAGTGCTTGCACAGCTGCATTTGCAAACCAAGCCTCCTGATGCTTAGATCAGGATTCTTGTTCACTATCTGTTAAAATTCTTAATCAGCACTGTGTCTGCTGAAAAGTAAACAACCCAATGCCTTCTTGCAAATCCTGTCTCCGGGCTTCCTCTGACCCTTTAGGTTTTCAGTCTTGCAGGCTCACTGTCTCAGAGGCCTTTAAAAGAGAAAAGGATCCCTCACTTTGAAATTTCAACGCTTGTTTTCAGTGACAAGATAAGAAAAAAAATGATATCAAATCAGACAGGTCTTTTCTGAAGATTTTTATTTCTGCTCTGAGCTGCTTCTGGGTCACCTACTGCTCTAATTATGCTGGAAGTGAACCTGGCTTTCATGAGATTCGGATATGGCTGGAGGAAAAAGTTGTCAAAACTACTTAAGATCATCAGTGCTCACACTGGGCTCAGAGCATTCCAGGAATTCACCGATTCATTCCATAATTCATTCCACTGGTTAACCACAGACACACAGGGAGAGCAGACATCACTGACGGATTTAGTGGTACTAACATACCCAGGGCAAGACAGAGCAGGAAAACACTTTGGTTTAAGGCTAGTCTCTCCCAAGCCCCTCACGTGAGCAGCAAGGAGCAGGAGAAAGGAAGGACTCGAGGTTCCCTGGGCCGCTTCTTCCCTTCTGAGCTGTGCTCCCTCCAAAGGGGAGTAGTGACTCCAGCGCTTCCCCGCGGACAGAGTTCTGGAGAGATCAGTGGAGATGACGGACAGGCAGAGGGCCTTGCACACCGAGAAGCACTGCACCCAGGTGAGAGATTTATCCATTTGACAAACATGTGTTGGGCACCGATTAAAGGACACGCATGCTGCCGAACACCAAGGATATCCAGTTCCAGAAAACAGATCCCTGCTCTCGAGAAGACAATGCGATGTGGCAAGTTCGAAGGTGAGAAGAGCACAGGGTGGGAGACTGAGGCGAGGCCTCGCCGGTCTGGGCAGGAAGAGAAGGTGACTGTGAAGACCGAGTGCGGACAGAGAGGATTAAGGCAGGAGACAGTGCACCAGGTTCCAGAAGGTATTTAATACTGAAAATGGTCTGCAGAGTGGGCACTGATTTTATGACCATGACCCCTACTGCGTCACAAAGCAGTGGCTTCAAGGAAGCTGTCTCACTATCCCACTATCCCACAACGCACAGCCCCTACAACAGAGTCACCCAACCCGGTGTCAACTGCGCTAGACCGCGAAAGCCTGCTGTGAAGGAAACTGAAGCCCGCACATAAGAAGCAACTAGTCCCAAAGGCTGCAGTGGGTTAACGACAGGGCTGAAACCCGCACGCAGGTCTCCCGTGGCCCAGCATCTCAGACAGGTCTCCCAGGTGACAGGGGCAGGGGTCTGCAGCTGGGCAGCACGGGAAAGGAGCACAGAGGACAACACGGCTGACTGACGGGACAAGAAAAAGTCACGCCTCCATGCAGGAGCACCAGCACCAGACAGGGCTGCGAGCGAGGACGGCAGAGAGAAAGGGGGGACAGGAAGCAGCAGAGGAAGGAAGTGGGCAGCCGTCGGTCTATTTCTGCTCTCAGACAGAGCCCCCTCTCTCAGCTCTATAGCGATCTGCACTTGAAGAAGCTGGGTGCACACCCAAGCATCACAACCAGGGATGGGGCGAGGCAGCAATGAATATTCTCACTTCCTGGACCTGGAAGAGTGCAGGGCTTTACCCAAGGCCCAGAGCTCTGAGAGGGAGAAGTCCCTGGTGCATACCGCTGCAGGCGGCAGGTGCCTCATGCCAGCCCCGCCCCAGACGCCTGCTCCTTGACTTGCCTGTGGTCCACGGGGGGCAGGACAAGTCTTGAAGGGACTTTGCCGTGAGCTCAAAGAAGAAACTAGGTACAGGAGGGCAGGCCCTCAGAAGCTGCGGAACCGACGTAGGAACAGAGAGGCCTTGCAGACTGGGCTCCACTCCCTGGGTCTCAGGACCAGGGATCTAACGGCAGGGGAGTCCCTGGCTAGTCTGGGCACCCCCGCCCATCCCGACAGCCAGAGCCAGAAGACCGCCCTCAGGAGCACTGCCGCTCTGATTGGAGTCCATTCTATTTTAAAATTTTCTTGTCCTGAAGCCAATGACACTACTTTCAAGTATGGCCAACAAAAACCATTACTAGGAGGGCAGCTGGGATAGCGTAGTTCCTTAGTCTGGGCTGAAAGGAAATAAAATCACTTTGTTAATGAATTATTTTTCAAGAAACCGAAATCCTTAAAAAATCTTTGTCCAAAGTTTCCAGACTGCTGTTTCAAGCAGTTGCACAGATACCTAATTTAATTCCCTCTCATGCTAACATTTCTGTTACAAACGGTACACCAACGTGTGGCCAGTGGTGGTGGTGGCCCGCAGGCCTCCAGATGCCTGCGGCAGGGTGCTGCGGGGCGAGCCCCATGCTGGGCCGTGGGACACAGACCACACCTGCTCTGGGGCCTCTGGCAGCCCGGTCACCTTTCAGGGCCTTGCTTCCCTTCTCTGCCACATGAGGGACTGGGTGCGTGGACCATCGGGGCACACCTGGTGTGGACGCCCCAGAACTATTCGAAGCCTCGACTGGTCTCAGTCTCAGTGTCTTCCCTGCTACTCTGCTTATGAAGATTACATACAACAAGGAATGGGAAAGGTTCTTGAAAAGCAGACCACCTCACTGGCAAGAGAAGCTTGTTAGGGAGATGGGACGCTGAAAACTCTGCTTTATTAATCATAGTAACGGGGTTTGTACTAACACCAGTGGACTCCCGCAAGGCCCTGGGCGCCGGTCCGTCACTTAGGAAGCACACTCATGGGTGTGTCCAGAAGGGTCCTACACAGACGGCACCGTGGGTACTGAGTGGGACTGTCCCCATCTGCAGGAGATACACTGTTCCCGCCACAAAGCCAAAATTGTCCCTGTGGCCTCATTCTCACTTACAAGCTACCGGGGTCTTCTTAAAGAGGGGGAATTACGTTCCCTATGACCCTAGGTGTGCGTCCTTTGGGCAACGGCCACCATCTGGCACTCCTTTCCTAGCCTGCGGTACTCTCTCCCATCAGCTTCCGGTGGATTCCACTTCCAGCTCATCAGTCTCGATCTAGCTAACAACAGAGTTCAGGATTTAAAAATTCAACAACAACAACAAAATCCCATCATCCAGGCCAGAATCTATGAACCGACGTATCTGTCGTTGACACATGCCACTAAAATCTTTCCTATTAACAAGAGGCACCCAGGTTTGCTGGCGTCTGCACACTGGGTGTCCACACACACAACACTCCAGCGGAAACTTCTCGAAGTCATTGGTCTCGGAGTCATCTATTAGACAGTGACTCAATGCAACTTCTCCCTTTGCCAGAGCCTCACGGAGTTCATAAACTGTCGCTCATCACGAAACATTTCAGCTGTTACTAGTAACACCCCGCCTCTACTTTCACCCAATCTCTGTCTTTATAACACTAAGTTTGCCGACAGGAAATGTGCCCGTGATCAAGGTTCTGCCCAAACTGCTTCAGAAGAGACACCGCTGGGAGCCCCGCAAGGGGGCCTACAGAGGGGCAGACACCCCTGCCACGTCCATCGGTGTCTGTCACTGTGGTTCTGTCCTCTGGGAAGCCTGTGTGGCGGCCCACGGCCAGCACCTCTGCAGGGCACGGCTGGAGCTGGGGGAGCGCAGCGGGCTGAGGGGCTGCGCGAGCTGGCGCGGGGCCCGTGCTGGCTCCTCTCTGCAGCCCCAGCCCGAGTGTGCTCAACCCACATTTATTTTCCCAAGATTCTGGTCAAAGCCGTCTGGACACTTTTCATGTGGGATCCGGGAGCAAGGGGCTGTTGTTCTGTGTGTTTGTGAATGTGTTTAAGCAAAATCTCTCTCTTTTTTTTTTTTTTTTTTTAATTTGACAGAGAGAGATCACAAGTAGGCAGAGAGGCAGGCAGAGAGAGAAAGAGGAGGAAGCAGGCTCCCTGCTGAGCAGAGAGCCTGATGTGGGGCTCGATCCCAGAACCCTGGGATCATGACCTGAGCTGAAGGGAGAGGCTTTAACTCACTGAGCCACCCAGGCACCCCACAAAATCTCTATGTTTAAGAAATGTTACATGTGAAAATTTAAAAAACCTAAAAAGAGAATAAAACATCTCCCTCCGATCCCAGCTCCCTCAGCTGGAGGCAGCCAGAGGCACACGCTGAGAGATACTGTGGGTTCAGTTCCAGACCACCGCGATCGAGTGACTACTGCAACGCCGTGATGCCCACACAAATTCCGTTTACACTCTCCTGTAGTCCGGGAAGTGTCCAGCCGCACTGTGTCAAGAACAATGTACATACCTTAATTAAAAATACTTTATTGCTAAAAAATGCTAACCATCATTTGCGTTTTCAGCGAGTTATAATCACTGATCTCAGATCACCATAACAAATGTAATAATGAAAAAGTTTGAAATATTGTGAGAATTACCAAAACGTGAAGCTCTTGAAAAACGGCACCAGGAGACAGCAGGATTGCCACGACCATCCAATTTGGAAAAACAACCTGCGGTATCAGGGAACCGCAGTAAGACGAGAGGCGCCTGTGCTGGGTACTAGTACTGGGTACTCCTCTCATGCACATTCTTTCCAAGCGCCCTGTGCGCCCTCAAGCATGTGTGCGTCCTGCTCCACACCTGCAGTGCATACATGGCCTGCTAAATATCTACAACTCCAACGCACAGCTCCCATTTGTGGCTTGTGCTGTCTTCGCTGGACAGCACTGGTCTATGTTCTCCAGCAATGAGTATCTAATTTCCACCTTATGAAATGTTCTATTTTCTGCAAATTAAAAGCAAAGCTTTCAGATGGAATTTTCTAAGTTGGCATTATAACTGGCACATGAAAAACTAGTTCACCAAAAATGCCAGGGAAAATACACTAAGTCAGATGCATTTATTTACGGGGTCAAAGTTCAGGGTGAAATCTGTTTGGCAATACCCAATTGAAATTAGAAATGTCACATCCAGGACATACCGCTAATAAAATTTTTAAAAAAAAAGATTTTATTTATTTATTTATTTGACAGAGATAGAGAGAGAGAGAGATATGACAAGTAGGCAGAGAGTCAGGCAGAGAGAGAGAGAGAGGAGGAAGCAGGCTCCCCGCAGAGCGGAGAGCCCGATGCGGGGCTCAATCCCAGGACCCTGGGATCATGACCTGAGCCGAAAGCAGAGGCTTAACCCACTGAGCCACTATAATCGCCCCTATAATCTCTTTTTAAAGACGTCTACTGAGCTCCTTCTGTGTGCTGGGCCCTTCAATTTGTCATCATGATGTCCACTAAACATGAGGACCGAGGCTCAGAGAGCAGCTATAGCCCACTCTGAGCCTCCCTGAACCCGGGTCTGCGTACCACAGCACGCTCTGCCTCATTGCTCCCTTGGCTGACATTCTGCATTTTTTATGTTTGCATCACACTTTGCAGTCTACAAAGTCTTTGCAGTCTGAAAGTCTACTTTCAGATGTATTACATCATTCAATTATCCAAACTGCTGTTCTGTGCAGTAGACGAGGTTATCCGTCACCATATTCAAAGGAGGACATTACAAGCCTGGGGGAAGAGCTTGCCCTACGGCTCACAGCTAAGTAGAGCGTCATCTTACACCAGGAGTTCCAGAAAGAAGTTCAGTATCTTTTCAAAAGTTTCCTCTCTGCTCTACCAACCGTAACTTTCTCCTTTTAATTAATACTGATTGCTTTCCTGGTCTCAGAGTTCAGTGGAACAATGGAAGGAGGGCCTCCACTGTCAGTAATAATTATGTTCATATTCAATGACAGTGCAACAGTTTCTAAACACATATTACTGTTTATTATACATTCTTCTACTATTACTGCAGCAATAGCACTGTGACCTTATAGCGTGCTCTCGTATGTATCATTATTATACACATTATTTGGTTTGCTTTGGAACCTGCGTGTGGTATCATACCAACCTGGAAGAGGAAGAAACTGAGGCACAGAACGACTTACGGATCAAACAAATTAAGAAGACAGGCAGTAAAGGTCACAAAGGGTGAAACGGAGCAGCACTGAAGAGAAACCTTTCCTCTTGGTCCCTAAGTCCTAGGGAAGGTGTCTGGCCAGCCCCACTTGGGTGCAGACTGGGGAACTGTAAAAGCCAAAGGACAGGAAGATCCATAAAAAGGCTTAATTTCTTGGGAATGAGCTGTGTTCACTGTGTGGGAGTCAGGTTGTGTTTTATCGCTTGGTTCTGTTTGTCCAGGTGAGCTTAAGAGCTGTGAGCAGCCACCCTCTGCCCTCTCTGTGCCCGAGTGCCGCAAGTCAAAACGAGTGGAAAACAGAACTAGAAGGAATGAGAATCCAAGAGGAACA
This sequence comes from Mustela erminea, assembly GCF_009829155.1. Taxonomy (NCBI): domain Eukaryota; kingdom Metazoa; phylum Chordata; class Mammalia; order Carnivora; family Mustelidae; genus Mustela; species Mustela erminea. Next base: position 142,264,255 of record NC_045618.1, on the reverse strand, counting down.
GGTGTAGCCCGAGTGCAGCCCAAAGAGGGAGGCGGGTCTAGCCAGAGGGAGAGGACGCGGACCGGGCGGAGGAGTACCTGCCCGGTGTGCCACCATCAAGGAGGAAGGAGGAGCTCAGAAGAGGAACAAGTACAATAAGTTCAGAGTGCTCAAAACCAAGCAGGACAGAGAACGCAGAGAAACAAATGGAGATTGTGGGAGTCTGCAGAGGGGAGCAAAGTGCCTGCGTCACGCCCACTCTGTGTGGAGGCACCAGGCAAGCGCGCTCAGGGGCCAGAGACCATCAAGGCCAAGCGCGAGGCGGCGGGGTCGGCCGCACCCCCAGACGCACAGCGAGAAAGAAGAGATGGGCTAAGACGCCAGCTGATTCCCGGCAAGGAAACCACTGGCCACCCCTGTGTGGGGGATGGGCCTCACCATGGCTGTTTCTCTGGAACTTTCTTGCATGGATTTCCCGGACACTTCCGCTGCTCTTCTTCTATCTGTGCTGCACACCCAAGTTACTCATTTTATCTCAAGTTCCACCTTATGAAGCTTAACAAGATTGTTGCAATCCGAAAATGACTGAACTTCATCTTAACCAATGGTGGGAAAGCCAGAAAACCTGGAATTATGGGGTAGGCGAGGACCCCTGTTTAAACAGCGTTTATCATCTGCAGGTTCTCCGAAAAGCCCGACTCTTCTTCACCATCTGTATTTCCTGCACATCTCATAGCTCAGTCGGTGTCCTGGTTAATGATTATTTCCTTCTCTAAACTGTTAACGTGAGGGGACAGTCCTTGCTGTATTTGACATAACCCAAAGGAAGTCGTGAAAGTATCAAGAAACTAAAACTTGCTACCGAATTTCTAATCCTTGTGGGTAAACACAGCCATATTCTTTCATGACAGCATCTCTCTCTCTCTCTCTCTCTCTCTCTCTCTCACACACACACACACACACACACACTGAAATCCCAGGGCACACAGGGTCTGAAGTTGTGCCTGAGACCAGCCCAGACAGCTTCCCACCCCGGCTGGGGCCTCTGCCGAGTCCTTAAGGATCTCAGTGGAGGTTCTACTATTATTCTGTTTGAGCTCTTTATTTTGAGCTGTTATTAATTTTTCAATTAATAGAACTTATTAAAAAGAAAAAATGTTTAAAGGGGCAGGTGAAATGCAAATGTGTCACAGCCCTGGTGGTCATGACCAAGTGGGCATTAAAGGGGTGGTGGTACTGGCCTACCATGCCCGTTGGCCTCAGTCCCTCACCGCCTCGCCCCTGCTCTTTGATATGGCAGCTCAGGGCGTTCATCCGTCTGCAGCCCAGCAGAGCTGGGAACGTCAGCCCAGAGAACAGCAGGATTAAGATCAGTTAGTCTGAAACCTGCTGTATTAGCTTTGCCCATGCTTAGCAATTCTTTCCACCGGCCACAACTTTTTTAATTTCTGGTTTCTTCTCCTAATTCTACAGGGCATGCTCAGTATGGTGCTTTATTAAACGTACGGAGCTGGTCGCCAGTGCCTCTGGCTCCCTCAGCAGGTGCCCAGGATCCAGCCCTCAGCTCTCCATCCACAGGCATCCTATCCAGGGCTGATTTCTGCACAGCCTTCCCTGGTCCATACTTTCCCCGTGTTATGGGGCCAGGGAAGAAAGGCAACAGAATAGGAATTAGTAGATGTGAGTTCTAGTCCTGGCTCTGCTACTAACTTCCCTGGTGAACATGACCAAGTTTTGACCCTTTCTAGGTTTGTTCTCATCTGTAAAAGGGAGGTCATCTCCAACTAGCTGAGTATGGTGTCACTTAGTATATTGTAAATGAGCTCTGGGCACTTCATGGCTGAGTCAACAGAAGCTATCCCAGCTGCATCCTCAGGTCTAGCTCTGAATGGATAAAAGAAGATAACTATGTATTGCCTGGACACAGAGGGCACTTAGTGTCACCTCTCTTTCCCACTGGAAATGCCTCAAGGGACCCTGAAAAGTGCGCTTCAGGAAAGTGAGAAGCAGACACTGCGTCTAAACAAGCTCTGAGCCAGAGCTTACCCAAGCGGCTCTGCTGGCTCTCAACCTGCCCTTCCTTCCTCGAAGCGCTCCCCGCAGGCCTTCATGAGCTGTCCCTCAGATGTGGTCCTGAGTACCCTGAACAGCCTTTCTTTCTTCTAATGGTACCTTTCTTTCTTCTAATGGTCTTACTCAACTCAGGCTGCCATAACAGAACACCAGACTGCAGGGCTTAAGCCCCCCAGAAATGTACTTTCTCGCAGGTCTAGAGGCTGGAAGCCCAAGATCAAGGTGCCGGCAGGGCTGGTTTCCCCTAAGGCCTCTCTCCTTGGCTTGCAGATGCCACTTCACCCTGTGTCCTCTCACACCTTCTTCTCTGTGTGCAAGCTCTCCTGGCATCTCTTCTTGCAAGGACACCAATCCTACTGGATCAGGGTTCCACCCTCACGACCTCATTTAACCTTAATTACCTTCTTGATTAACCTACTTATCTGATTAATTAAGCTTCATTACCTACTTATCTCCAAATATGGTCACACTAGGGGGTTAGGAGCTTCGACCTATGAATTTGGGGAGGACTCAATTCAGTCCAAAACAGGGTCCCAGACCACAGACCTCAGTTAAACATCCAGATGGATACAAAACTGCAAATATGGTCTGGCAATTCTGAAGACGGAAGGGATGGTCACCTCCCTGAGGGGAAAAGTGATAGAATTTTCATCTGCTCTTCATTTATCTTGCATAGTCCTGTATATATATATTTTTAAAGGTTTTATTTATTTATTTGACAGACAGAGATCACAAGTAGACAGAGAGGCAGGCAGAGAGAGAGAAGAGGAAGAAGCAGACTCCCCGCGGAGCAGAGAGCCCGATGCGGGGCTGGATCCCAGGACCCTGGGAATATGACCTGAGCTGAAGGCAGAGGCTTTAACCCATGGAGCCACCCAGGCACCCCCAGTCCTGTATATTCTTTGGGATTCTCTAGGTTCTGACAGATACTAATGGAGAAAGATGGAATTTCTTTTTAGCAGGAAAAAAATAAATAAAGGCTCTGGACTAAGTCCGGCTTCAGCAGAGCCTGAAGTACACGGTCAATGACGCCATGAGAACTCCATGTCTTTGGCCATCACTGACCTCTGCCTCCCTCTCTGTCAGCTTCATTCTCACTCTTCCTCAAAAGCTGGTGGCCAGGGACTTAAAATCCCTTGGTCCCAACAGCTCTTGATCCCAGAAAAACAAAACAAAACAAAACACAGGAAACACCACGTTTCCTAACAGTCCTAGCCCAAGTGCCATTGAGGACTCTTGGAGAACAGACCTGCCCCCCAAATCTCCATGGCCAGGAGGCTCGGGCCCAGGGGTGTGCCAGACCGAAGCAGGGGTGAGGGGCTAGGACCGTGCACACCACACAGCCGCTCAGACTGCTGGGGGTGGAACGCTGGGCCCCTCCACCCTACCCTCCTCTCCAAACAGGCTGCTGCCACACAGTCTCTCTGTAGGCAGAAGAGCCGTGGTGGTCTAAGGAAGGATCTGCTCGCTGTTCACTTCTGTTTAATTTCTAGATCTTTGCGCACCATCTTACCTATCAAGATGGTCTTAAACTCCTCCCTGTCTCTTTTGGCCAGGGCTAAGAAACAAATGACCAATCTGAACCAGGTAAAGAGTGCCCTCACCTCTTTCTCCATCAGAAGGAACTGCACTGGCATGCAAACTTGCTGCAAGTTTCTCTTCCCGACAGTCTTTGAAAAGAGGAAACATCAAGAGTAATTACATCAAGAGTGTGACACATTAGAAATTCCTTTAAAAAACACACACGCAGATGGGCACATCTGAGGAAATGAGCAGTGTTAAAAAAAAAAAAAAACCCAACAACAACAAAACCAACACATGCATGCTGTTGAATGAAATTTACCATTTTGGAACTGTCCAAAAAATTTCTTGCTGCCAGGGACATGTCAGAAAAATACAAAATAAACTGCCTTAGCAGTCCAACTTGGGGTACAACAAAGTGAATGAGAGCAACGTGGTTCCTGATTTTCCAACTGCATGATTTCATTAAACTCCAAAAACATAGAAACCAGCAAAAACACAATTTAGAAGGAAAGTTCAAGGAACAAAACGTCATTTTTTTCAAAGTATCATTTTTTAGGAAGATTCACTGTATGTCAATTAGATCCTGATAAAACTGAAAGAAAAAAAAAATCAGTTGTAACACACCAGTTATAGAACCCAGAGACAAAGAAGGCAAAATCCACTCACTCAAAAACTGTTAACTGTCCTTCAAACAGCTGGGAGAGGCCGTGCTAAGGTACCAGGACAGAAATGAACTGGTAAATAACAATTAAAAACAACTTAAAAAAATTTTTTTTTAAAGATTTTTATTTATTTTTTTGACAGAGATCACAAGTAGGCAAAGAGGCAGGCAGAGAGAGAGAGAGAGAGGAGGAAGCAGGGCTCCCTGCTGAGCAGAGAGCCCAACTTGGGACTCAATCCCAGGACCCTAAGATCTTGACGTGAGCCAAAGGCAGAAGCTTAACCCACTGAGCCACCCAGGCGCCCTAAAAACAACAACTTTGAGTTTCGTTGTTTACAAAGCATTTCTGCATCTAAAATCCCAATTATCGGGGTGCCTGGGTGGCTCAGTGGGTTAAAGCCCCTGCCTTCGGCTCAGGTCATGATCCCGGGGTCCTGGGATCGAGTCCCGCATTAGGATCTCTGCTCAGCGGGGAGCCTGCTTCCTCCTCTCTCTCTGCCTGCCTCTCTGCCTACCTGTGATCTCTCTCTGTCAAATAAATAAATAAATTCTTAAAAAAAAAAAAACCCCAATTTTCCTCACAATGATCCCATTTTTACAGGAAGGGCAAGAGAGACCCTCAAAGAAAAAAATGAATAGCCAATAAGAGCAGGACCCTGGATTCATGCTGTATGAGACTTCTTTTAACTTCTTTCACTTAATGGATTTTGCCCTGAACCATGCCCCCCATTTCTAATTTCCAGGCACTGAATCTCCCTTTGTTGCACGATTTTCCAGAGTGTCAACTAAAAATCAAGTGTTAGGCAATAAAAGTTCCTTCATTACACGTATGTGGGAAAGCCAGGGGCAAAAGTACCACCCCATGAGACTTCCCAGAGCCTTCGTGTTACTGTGTGCTGGGCTCTTCCAGGGGAGCTGGTACACAGTTCTTCTCAAACAACTGACCACGGAACTCCTGTCCCATGTGAAGCCTCTGTATGACTAGGATGGCAGTCAAAAGCACAGGTCCCAGAGACCGATGAGCTTGGGTTCAGACACCAGCTCCGTGTGAGGCTGCTTCTGTGATTCAGCTGGCGTGTGCCTCCGTTTCTGTTATCTGTGAAACAGCAGCTCTGTCCCAGGATCCTTATGAGGACAGTGGTACATGTGTTTATGCATAGGAAGTGCCGAGCAGGTTGCGGTGCTCATAGTTAAGGCTCAATAAAGGTGCCGTTTCATTTCCTCCATGAAACAGTATATAAGACAAACATTGCTAGAGAACCTGACCGATTCTCCTTGTTTTACGAAATCAGGGTGGAGGCGGCTACGAAATGACAAAGCGAGCACTGGCTCTTTAGCTTGAAGATTCGGATCCGATTTCCAGCTTTGCCAGCTAAGCACAAGTCTGACACTGGGAAAGCGCCCTAGCCTCTCGGAATCTACTGGGGTGCCTCTGAGGGGAGCCGGTAATGGTAACCCCCAGCCCGAAGGCCTGCTGGGAAAACGGGGGGTGGCAACAGAAGGGCCTGCAATACACGCGTGGGATCTTGTGTGTATGGGAATAAGGAGGGGTCAGAAATATTTCATTTAAATACGTGAGGGCATTTTAAGCCTCACATGCATTTTTATTAGCTCATACACTTTTGTAAATCCCGACAGTTTTGGAAATCTACCACCTAGCACTTTCAGGCCTTCCTGCTGATCTACTGCCTAGACCAATTCTGCTCCTTCGAAAGCAGGTCCCACTCACTGGACTCAGTAGCTCTTTCCGAATCCGAATCAGGCCTCCATGCTGCCAAGTGAACAGACACCAGGAAGGCAGGAATTTTTTTTTTTTTTTTAAGATTTTACTTATTTATTTGACAGAGAGAGAGGGAAGTAGGCTCCCTGCCAAGCAGAGAGCATGATGTGGGGCTCAATCCCAGGACCCCAAGACCATGACCTAAGCTGAAGGCAGAGGCCCAAACCACTGAGCCACCCAGGCGCCCCCGGAATGGTCCTCTTTACTGCATGTCCCCCTCCAGGGCCTTTAACAACGACTGGCATATGGCAGGAGGTTAAAGAGAAAGGTAATAAAAGGTGCGGAGAAGGCACGATGCACCCAGACTCCCTAAAGTGTGACAGATGGGAGGCAGCTGGAGCAAGCATTCTTTCTCCCTTCAAGTAACCCTCACTCTAGTCAAGCAAATAAGTAAGACTGAGAAAGATTAAATACCGGATTATGAGCGATGGACCTCCAGTGTTATACAGGAGTTTAGGAAGAACAGAGAAATTCGTGTGGATAAAGTGGTCAGGAAAGGGAGTGTGCACAGGGCTAGGTTTCCAAGGACTTCACGGGCAGACAACAAAGGCTGTGGACGGGGAAGCAAGGTGGCGCGTGCAGGGCTATATCCAAGCCAGGCTTGCTGGGGCGGCGGGAAGGTTCCTGGGAGCTGAGCTCTAGGAGAGCCTGCAGCAGGCCGTGGAGGGCTCCACGTGCAGGAGACGAGAGAAGCCGGACTGGCAGTGGACAGAGTGATAGCACAACCTGGTCCCCAGAGTAGTGGACACTTTCCCCTCCGTCCGCGGCCTTCTTGAAGCCGGTAGAGCCAAAGTCTTCAGTCAGGGCAGGGAGGAGCTGGTTCCCACTTGGTTCACGGCAGGATCTGATGATCATGAATGTTCCAACCAACAGCGGGAAAAGAGGCTACTGTCTACAGCAAAATGCGTCTACTTTCCTCTTCCCTGGGCATCTCTACCTTCCTGACTTCAGTGTAAAGCACCAGGTCTTTGCTCCACTGGGGCTTTGGAAGGGCTCCAGGTTTCTGACTATAGAAGCATCCTCTCTCCGGGAAAAGGAATTTCATCACCGAGTACAAAGACTTCTCTAAATCAGAGTCTGCTGGGTGTTCTGGTCATCATAAAGTCCCCTCACCACACAGTTTTACTCCGCTCCCATCTCCCTCAAGAAGGCTCTATCTCGACTTAATACACAGCTTCTGAACTACTGTCCAGGGAAAGACGGACACCAGGCCACAACTTGCGAACACTCACGAGGGCGCCCCAGAGGGCCCATCTTCCCGCTCCTGGTCCCTTCCTGGCACCCCCGGCATACAGCCTGCATACCAGTGGCCAACAGGGGCCGGGACCTTCGAAGATGGAGGAGCTCCCGGGTTTCATGTTTTCTCCGGGGCTCCCCAAGGACACGCAGGTCGCCCTCTCTTCCAGCGCTTGCGCCGACGAAGACGGAGGGACGAGATGATGAAGAGCGCACAGCCGCATCAACGGTGGCATTCCGCAGTCTCAACCCGCTGACGGGAGTGAAAACATTCCTCTCGCTTGTAAACAAGCACAAAATGAACTCCTCACAGCCAAACGACGAGTCGTGCAGTTACCGAACCCAAGAGAGACCACGAACCAGCGGCAGTTCAGTGCGGACCAGATGCTGTAGTCTGTACCGGCCACACACACCGGCCACACCTGGGTTCCTGAGTTCTAACTCAGTGCACACCCGGGTTCTGAGTTCGTACGTCTCCGGGTCCGGGGCTCTCAACTTTCCAAAGCTCCCATATGGCCATCGTCCTATTCTCCCCATCTCTGTAAACGAAATATGATTTCTCTTTCCTGGGGGGACAAACTAAATCCCAGGCAAGACAAGTGACTTACCCGGTATAACACAGTATCCCTAGAGCTGAGGGTTTCCAGACTCCGGACCTCAATTCCTCCTGCAAACTCTAGCTGGGAGTGAGAGTGCCTCAGAATTACTGGCAGAGCTGACAGAAGGCATGTGTCTCGGTTCTACGTCTGGAAATCTGGACTCAGTAGGGCTGAGGTGCAGCCTGGACCCCTGTGTTTAGACCTTGATGGGCCCTCTCAGTCGAGAACCAGCACACAAAATCCTTGACGTGAGGATCTTCAGTAGTTTCTCCTGACGCCCAACAGAACAGAAGCCCCTTTCCAACGTGTCCTGTTAGGTGGGCAACAACTCCTTCTTGTTGGAAAGGTGCTCGCCACTCTGTTGTCTGTAATTCACTCCGCTCCCCGCCCCCATGGAAGAGACCTCATATGTCGTACCTGTCCAAAGCAGCCCACGTTCCCTCAACAGACATTTATTTCTGACGGCAGGCTCCGGAAATAAAGAGATACAACCCCGAGGGGTACAAAACAATGAGTTCTCAGCTACGGCCAGAGCATGTGGGCACTGAAGGAATGTCCACACTCGGGGTGGGCTCTAGCTCTGCTAGCCTAATTAGACAGAAAGCACCAGACTCTCAGTCTGTCAACTGCAAGGAATTTAATTAATCTCTCAGACCAATGAACCTGTGAGCGGACCAAGCCTGGGTCCAGGCATGCAGCCGATTAGTCACATCATGGTTGGTTCGCTGTGGCATAAACATTTCAACCAACAGGGTTATCTTCCAAGGCCTGATTTCTGGCACTATGAGTCTGCCCTCTCTGGGAGGTGCTCCATTCATGGTGTGGCAGTCCTCTCTCCTGGCTCCTGCACAATTTCTAGCCCAGGGATGAGGGTCTAACTAAATGCTCTGTAACTTAAGGGAGATTAAAGGAATTAATTTACTGAGTATCTGCTAAGGCACCTTGCTAGAGGCTGCATGTAAGTAATGTCCTTTAATCAACAACATAGCTCTGGTAGGTAGGCAATACCCCCATTTTACAGACAGGCAAACCAGAGCACAAAGGGTCTGAGTAACTTGCTCACGGTAGTTAAGACTAGTGGAGAAGCCAAAGGGCCAGCTCTGCTTCTCTGAATGTCACATACACCCTGAGGGTGAAAAGGATTTACCTCCACAAAGTAGTGAACTTCAGGGCAGAAAGTCACCAATCGTGAAGAAAAGACAAAACAGACTTGGTTACTCTGAGGAGAAAAATCTCTGCTTTTCAGTCCAAGCGTGGCTGGGAGCACACACTGTAGCCCGCTCCCCATCCTGATTTTCATCCACCCACACCCCATACTTCTCCAGGACACACTTAAGACATGGTCCTCCTAAAAGTCCCCCTTAAGTCCATACAGCAAAACCATATACTCCTCTTCCTCATGTGCCTCATCAATGTCCCTAAGAAATTCACCTTACTTTTCCAAGTGCATTTGTCTTTGGCTACCCCACTCTGTACTGCTGGTGTTGGTTCAGCACCTTTTCAGGACAGTAAATGTCTGCGCATTTGCAGCTTCTACTACAGCTTCTATTTAGTAAATGTTTAGGAAGTGTTTTTTCAGTGAATGGTCATCCTCCTTCCTTCCCAAAGACATGGACGAAGTGTTCAGAACCTACACAGCTGGGAGATGATTTTGCAAGTACCCTACACAGCCAGCAAGAAGCCCAAGGATCCAGGCTGGCATCCTCTTCTGGGACACATTCCTCTGGGTAATGAGTCCAGTTTAAGTCTATCCTCCAAGTGTTGTTCTGTTGTGTTTAACCTAAGAGATTATGACAAAAAATGGGTAACGGAAATCAGGACTGTTTTAAAAAGTAACCTCTGGGCCAGTCATATATTAACTGATCAAGCGTCCACTAATTGCAAAATAGAAAATACAAACATTATAGCAAAATTTTGTCATTTACATACTTCTTTCCTATATATTATCCTCAAAATAGCCCTTTTCCTATAAATGAAGTAACTAACGCCTAGAGAAATAAAGTGACTTGCCCAAGATCACAGCTTTTAAGTTTATGTTATATAAACTGAACCCAAGCCTTTGGACTCCAGACCATGATATTGCCTCTCTTTGAGGAAACTCAACAATAATTTTAATACTTACTTAATAACGGAGGATAGACTGATATTTTTAAATATGTCTGCTTTGCCATTCAACAGCTAAAGTGCTTCCCAAAATAACGTTTTGCTGTGGCTAGTCCAGCACTAGGCAAAACTGTCAAGTCAATGCAACCCGTCCGTCCTTCCGCTCTCCTGCCTACTTCTCTCTCCCTGAACTCTCCCTCCTCTACGACTTCCTCCAACCAGGTGCTCCTGCTCTTGCCTGTTAGAGACCCACACAGCTGTGCTTTCTAATAGACCCTGGGGGGCCACAGACAGTGTGATCACAAGCTCCTCTCAGGGAATGTGACGTACATAGTTCGAATCATCTTAATACCTGCAATGTCAGTCTTACGGACAGTGTTCCCACTCACTCCTAAGTCCGTAGTGATAGAAGAGGCTGGAGCCGTGCTCCCTGACTGCCAAGAGCTCAGACCACAGGAGGGCAGAATGGTGGGAAAGAAACACTGCTGTACAATCAACCTCTAGGAAGTACCGCACAGAGACGGGATGGAGGGTCGGAGGAGGCGGGACAAGGGGCGGTCTACTCCACCCTAGCTGGAGGGGTCCTCTCCTCCTGTTCTCCACTCTCCACAGACATGCAGGGGTGCCAAGAGCCAGGCGACAACCGGCTCCGGGCCCACTGGAGAGACTCAGGAAGGTGTGCTAGCTGGAAGACAGAAGGTCAGTTCATGCGATGGCATTCCAGGCTCAGAGTGTCTGGGAAGATGAACTGGAATGAAACTGACTAGACCTCCTTGCTGGGTGACTTCACACAAATTACCCAACCTGTCTGAGTGTCTGTCTTCATTTCTTTCATTCATTTAGTAAGTATTTACTAGATACCTGCCATGAGCAACGCACTAGGGAAATAGCAGCGAACAGAAATAGATTTTTATTTTTATTGAAGATTTTATTTATTTAAGAGAGGGGGAGGGAGAGGGAGAAAGAGACAGAGAGGGCACAGAGGCAGAGGGAGAAGCAGGGTCCTGCCGAGCAGGGAGCCCGATGCGGGACTTGATCCCAGGACCCCGGGATCATGACCTGAGCCGAAGGCAGACACTTAATGGGCTGAGCCTCCCTGGCGCCCCTCAGAAATAGATTTTTTAAAACCCTACCTGTGGCACTTACATTCTGCTAAAGAGAGACAAACAATAAACAAACACAAAATTAAAATCCACAGCACATTGACGGTGGTATGTGGTCTGGAGAAAAGAAAAAGCTGAGTAAGGGGGCAGGGAGTGCCTGCTGGGGGGGCACCTTAAAAAGAGAAGTCGCGGCCATAACCGAGCAGAGACTCCAGGATATAAGGAAGAACACCGCTCTAGCATCTAGAGCAGAGGCCGGGGGAGGGGATGCCTGGTGTGCTCAAGAACAGGCCGGTGTGACAGAGGGTGTGAAGGACACATGGCGCTGTCAGAGACGGAATATGGTGCCGACCGGGCCAGGGTAAGCAGGCCTGCAAGTTACCCTGAGAGCTGGGGCATGTGCAGGCAGGCAGGTAGCCACTGGAAGGTTCTGAGCGCAAGACTGACACTTGATTTGACATTTTATAAAGAAAAACAAGTGAAGAACCGGGAGCAGGAGGACAAGGCAGACAGGAAGCTGGGAGGTTGGTTCCAAGGCCATGGCGGGGAGTTGGGTGTGAGATGGTGGCAGCACGGACCAGGTTGGTGGCACTGGAGACACTGAGAAGTGGTGGGACACAGGGCATACTCTGAGGTGGAAGAACTCCCTGTGATGGCTCAGACACGGAGAAAAATGGAGTCGGGGATGACTGAGCAGTCAGAAGGAAGGCTGGGCTGTGGACAACTAAGGAAGGTATGGCTCAGGAAAAGCCATGAGAACAGTGCTAGATGTGTTAAGTCAGAGATGCCCCAGAGACTCCCAGACAGCAACACCAACCAAGCAGGGAAGACAGGGGACGAGCGCGGGGAAATGTCGGGGCGGGAGGTATATGTTTGGGTTGTCCGTCTCCCTGAGCTTCTGCTTTCATTGATGTTATGTGGCTCAGAGTCACCATGGGCGAAGAAACCAGCGCTGTGTGGGGCAGAGAGGCATGCACCGATCCAGCCCTACGCCTTCCCCATCCCTGGCCAGCCCAGTCCCCATCTCCCGTTGATGAGGCTTAATTGTTCGCCGCAGTGCTGACAGTCACTGAACTGAAACACCTGTCTCTTTGGTGGACTGCAGGGCCCAGGAAATGAGAGGGGTGAAGGCCGGCTTGGGCTCCACATTGGGTGGGCTATCCTGGCTCGAACTTCAGGTCTTCCCTGATACCACTCATTTTTGTTTTTTTTTTAAAATTTTAATTAATTATTTATTTATTTGACAGAGAGAGATCACAAGCAGGCAGGGAGGCAGGCAGAGAGAGAGGAGGAAGCAGGCTCCCTGCTGAGCAGAGAGCCTGATGTGGGGCTCGATCCCAAGACCCTGAGATCATGACCTGAGCCTAAGGCAGAGGTTTAACCCACTGAGCCACCCAGGTGCCCCTACCACTCATTTTGACTCATTTCCATAATGCAGTGAAAGAGCAAGAAAAGTTAAAACCCTTCCCAAGATTAGATATCAATCTGAATAAAGAAAGAGCTTGGCTGGAGTTTGCTTCCATGAAGCAGACAGACTCGCAGTAGTGACTTCCTGTTTTCAGGTGACTGACACATTCCAACTGTGGATTTTAGATCTTGGAGCTGGTATACCACATTCCTTCTAGAAATAAATCAGAACAAGTATCAGGAATTCTGAGAAACAGTGGTTTCTGATTTGGGTTCCATTCTCCCTTGGGAGATTATGGAGCCAAAAATCACATTTAAAACTGTTTATTCTGGGGATGGCAAGTCATGTAGTCTCCATTCTGGGTCTAGAAAGGGAAAGAAAACTACAAAGTGTTCCACAAAGCTGTCTCTAGGGGTGCTCAGAAGGCGGTCTCTGCCGTCTGTTGGAACTCGTAAATGTGTACTAAACTATGAATCCAGTGAGCTTCTCATGTAACAAGTTTTTCTTAAAAAGGTAAAAACACAGGTGAAGTGTGTCTACCACAAAAGCCAGCTAGAACAGCTTGCCTAGTGTTGGAACAATAGTCTTGAAGTCAATGGCAGGCAAAAAAAAAAAAAAAAAAAAAAAAAAAAAAAGGCTCTAACCATCTGGAAAACACTGGCCCAACCACTCACGCTCTCAGGATTCTGCAATTGTGTGGTTTGGGCCCGGCAAATCATGACAATCATCTGCACGTTCTAGAGTGAGATCATCCGCAGAGATTCCTTAGGAAATGTGACCGAGTTCTCTGGCACTCCAGCAGCCGGGGTGCGCTGAGGACACTTCCCAGTTTTCTCAGGAGGTCAACTGTCAGGTTTTCGACATGCTCTTCCGAACTAGCGCACTCGCTGGGCAGCCGGCATCAACATCAGGCTGCCCTTGAGCTAGCCGGGTCACTTGCTTGTTTCTCCTTCCTTATGAAACCCTCTGAAAACGACCTGTGTCAACTGCTTACTTAGTAAGGCCTTACTGTGCATCAAGCAGTTTTAGGCACAAAGGAGACAAACTTAAAAACACAGAAGACTCGAAAGCTCTCAAGGAACTCATAGTCTACAGAATACAGAATAGAATACAGAACAACGGTGTGTCCGTGTGTCCATCAAAGTGAACGTAGCCCGTGTGCTGTCAGGGTTGGGGTGAGTGCATGGAGGAGTATGTGCATCCGTGAGGCCCGGAGACACGTGTGCGTAAGCTGACAGAGCTGCCCCAGGTCCTCTCCACCACTGTACTCACAGAGAAAGAACAACATAATGTATAAAGTAAGTTCATGCCATCTCGTTTAATTCTAACAGCATTATAGACTTTCTTAAAAAATGATAAAGAAACTTGACAAGTCCACACAGGCCGTGCATGGCAGAAGCTAGGTTATAAACCAATTCCACAACTCTCAGACCTACCCAAGAGGAGGGGGCTGTTGGGAATATCAACTCCCACGAGCATGCCTGCTTCTGGTCCATCTGCCTGAACTTGATCTGCGGCTTCTGGCTCTGGATTTCTTTCCTCCCTGTACCTCCCTGCCTTTGCTTCAGACTTCCCATCTTAGTAATGACAGTCTGCTCTCCCCAAGGCGATGGTTCTGAAAGTCTGGTCACCAGACCTATGGCGTCAGAATCACCTGGGAACTTGCTAGAAATGCAGATCCTCAAGCCCACTCCAGACCTATTGCGGAATCTGAGCCTCTGGGAGGGGGGCCTAGCAATGCGGGTTTTCACGGGCTCTGCAGGTGATTCTGCTGAAGGCTAGACCTTGAGCGTCACCCTGACCTAAGCTAAAAAGCTAATAAGTTCCTCGATAGAGCCTGTGTCACCCCACCACGACCACTTGGCCTGTGACTAAAGAAGAAAACCATTTGTCTGGTCCGTGCAGCAGTCACAGAATACAATCAGACCCGGCAAAGTTCTTCAGGGCCAGCTGTGGTAAAGCTGGAAGCACAGGTAACAGACCTCCCCCTTCTGGTCTACTTTCCACAGATGGCCCCCCACTTTCTCAGTACAGCAGTACAGCAGCCTTCAACCTCACCCCTTCCAACTCATCAGACCCAGCTTTTGGGCTAGGAGCTCAGCAAAGTGGGACAGGCTTGTGAACGCACAACCCGCTTCCCTAACCAGGCAAGGAGATGAACAGCTAGCTGGCTCCAAGCTCTGCTCAGGCAGTTAGCTAAAGGCGTCCTCCATCTAGAATCAATACTAACAATAAGATATGAACCTCCCAATTATATTACTTTCTACAATCCCCCAAACTCCTCTGTACTTCTCAGCAGATCAGAAAAACTACTTTTCAAACTGGGATTAGAACCCGGGACTCCTGACTCACTCTCCATGGACCTATCCACCGTAACATGTCATGCTTAAAACAAATTCTTGTTAGTTATCTAATGGAGCTACAATACAACAGTAAGTGCTGGTCACTGTGTAAGGGCACAGGCCCATGTCAATAGAGCATGCTACGCACGGAAAGAATGTCCTTTTCACAACCCAGTGCATTAGAAATCATGCAGAGACACTCTCTTAAACAAAGGATAACTTCCTAGATCCAGAGCTCCAAGTTTACAGAAAGGGTGGGGGACAATCTTTCCAGCTCTGCTTTTCTTCATGCAAATCTGGGGATCCTCTCATCCACTCCCTTGATTTTGATTAGAAGGTCTCTAATTTCCTCTTACAAATAACGAAAGGTGCTTATTCTACTACCATTTTGATGTCTATTGCAGCAACGTCCTTCAGAGGGAACAACAAAAAAGAAGCCTATAGAGACAGAGCTGAGGTCCCCACACAGCCCATCGATATGCTATTTACACTCTGTTCTAAAATAGACCGAAATTCCATTTGAGAAATGAGAGGCTGCTGGGTGTCCGGAGGAGACACACACAAACACACTCGCGTCCATGTTCCGAAAGGTGGAAACCTGCACACGGATGATCAGATCACCCTCCCATTCCGCCTCCTTTATTTTCATTTCTTAGAAACTCTCTCTGTTGGAGCGCCTGCCCGCATTCATACCCGGAGACAAGTCCGCGGAGAGGAGGTGGAGAGAGAGAAGGAGTAAGACTCACAAAAGACTCCTTTGGAGCATTGATAATTACAGCAGCTGGAGAGCTTACAAAAGCAGAGAAGGACCCTGCTAACAAAACACCATCAGGGCACTTCCCCGAGAACCGGCCAGGCACGAGATTACTACTAACAATGAGGGAACAATCAGAGGCCAAATCAAATCTCAACTAAGCAAGCAGACTTGCCGAATTTTTCACCTTCACTGCTACGATTAGCATTTTAAAAGAGCCGAAGACTCCATGAGTTTGACAAAGGAAGAAAAACAAAAGAGAGCAGGAGACTCATTCTGGATAAACAGTTGCTGCTCTGCATTCCTAACTCTACACCATCCACGGCAGCTCGAGAGAGACACAAGGTGGGGTCCTCAGTCGATGTGCCCCCAACCAAACCGGCAAACCAATCACCCACGCTGCACTCGAGCACACAGTATCCCCCCACCTGCATGCACCACCTCGCACTCGAGCACACAGTATCCCCCCCCCACCTGCACCACCTCTCTGCCTCCCACCCCCACAGCCGGGATCAACCCCACCGAAGGCAGAAAAGAACGCTTTTTTTGGGTGAGAACCAGCCAGAGCCTAAGCTGTCATTACACAGCAAAAACCAAGCGAGAACAAAAACCCAGCGGCAGCCTGATGTAGGAAGCCCAGAACGTACCTGAATTCTTCAAATGCAAACATGACCTAGCCAGAGACAATTTCCTTGGATTGTCTGGTAGCCTTTTTGGTTCGGAGGACAACCATTTAGTCAGTCAGATGGTGCAAAGTGCAGGAAAAAGAGGCGGGGTTTCCACACCCCCCCAATATTCTGAAGTAAAAGGCTTTCTGCAGACAGGGGCCTGCAGCCGCCAGCTCCGCCAGCTGCTGACAAGCGGCAGCTAACAGGGGAGGCAGCTAGAAAACCATGTGATCATTCCTGCAAGTCTGATTAATGCAGTGTCTGCCTAGGCTCCAGGCTGGGAGCTGGAGGAACCCAGAGAAATAAGTCGAACCCTGGGACTCGCCTGGGATCCTGGGTGAATCACATATAAGTGCCCCTCCTCCCCCAAACCAGAAATTCAAAGGTTGGGACGTGGGAGGCAAAGGCCTGCAGGAATGCCACCAGCTCCCTGCAACCTGCCCGATGACCTCATCTTCCGTGTCTGCTGCTGTCACCACCAGGTATGGCCAGTCGGTCAGTGAACAGCATAGAGTGATATCAGGCTGCATTTTACTGAAAATTCTTCAGAGTTCCACTCCCAAACATTTGCCCAGCCACAAATGCACAGACCGCTTCAGAATCACAGAAGTCACGTTCTGTGCTACCACTTTACCGTGAACAGCATGACCTTGTAGGTCAACTGTGATGAATGATCTCATTGACTTAATTACTCATTTATTGAGTGTCTAGTATGTACCAGACTCTTCAATTCCTTGAGGTACAAAAATTACTATAATAATTTCAGAAAAGAAGAAAAAGGAAAAGATGTCAGCCAAAAAAAAAAAAAAAAAAAAGGTTTACCAGTTTGTAAAGCCTGAGCTGGCAAGATTCAGCTGTATTCTGCAACTTGCCATTAAGGAGATGTTCAGCATTTAGAGTGCAACTCTCTATAAAGTAAGGAAGACAGATCTCAAATAAAAACCTGTGAGTCACTCTTGACTTTCTCTCCCTCACAACACAAATACAATCAGTCCCTAATTCTGATTCTGCCTCCAGAAGGTTTCTTTGAGCCCAGGCCCTCCCACCCCCATGCCCTCAGCACTTCTTTTGCACCTTGTGCCTTATAACTGGTCTTCCTCATTCCCTTCTCCTCTTAAATCTGATTCTGATGCCCCTGCCCCTTCTAACCCTGCATTAGTTCTTCAGTACCCATGGGATTATGCAAAAATGCCTCAGCCTCACAAAGAACGTCTTACTTCTCCAACACTTCCTTCCTTCAAAACTGTCCACAAACCCCCAAATTCAGGAAGACAGTCCCCGTCCCCAAAATGTGCCAGGGCCACCATCCTTTGGTCCATGAGGCAACTCCGCAGATGATTCCTTGTTGCCTGTGTGACCTGTGTCCTCTCATGCATGCTCTGCCCCCAGGGGCCTGCACACCCCCAGGCCAGTCAGCTCGCTCTACTGCCACTGACCCACCGCACAGCACCCTGC
Organism: Mustela erminea; assembly: GCF_009829155.1. NCBI lineage: Eukaryota > Metazoa > Chordata > Mammalia > Carnivora > Mustelidae > Mustela > Mustela erminea. The sequence continues at coordinate 142,246,570 of NC_045618.1, read as the reverse complement.
AGGCCGCACACATCCCTGAGGCCCGTGGGGCAGTGCTGTGCATTCCCAGAGCCTGGCACAGAGCCGGACAGAGAGGAGCCATTCAGTAAAGGTCTGCAGCAGGGACTACCTTTCGCCTCAGCCTTCCGTTAGGGAGGAGGGTGATGGGAGCACAGGTATCCACATACAAAGGTGCTCTGGGACGACTATGCCCCCTTCCCACGTCCTTTCTACCTTGAAGAGCATCCAGAGTCCAGAGCCTGACTCAAAGAAATGAGGTGGTAATGGCCAACTGATCAGTGAGAATGATTTGGGGGGAATCCTGAGACCCCTCAAACCACACAGCAATCATCAACTGAGCTGATCCAGAATGCCTTGCCCAATATTCCTGACAAGACTCTGCCTGGGACCCTCCAGTGACAGCAGCTTCTTGGCAGAATCATGATATAACAGAATACCCCAGAGATCTGGAGTCATTAAATAACTGAGTTTACGTCCCAGATCTGCCACTTCCTGACTCTGTGATCACCGGCAGGTGACTCGAGCTGCCCACGCCCCACGCCCCACGCCCCACGCCCTGCATGCACAGCTGGAGGAAGGCAGATGCTGGCCGTGCCCCTCTCACAGGATGGCAGTCGGGACCCCACAGGGGTCGAGTGGCTCAAATTACGGAACGTTCTCCATTGCCGTTACCGGTTTACGAGGCCACCTCTCCAGGACTGATAGCCGGACAATCTCCTCTACCGCGAGGCCGCCCTCCTCAGTGCTGTGTTCTGTCTGCTTGCTGGCAGCTCATTTATTTTTTGGGTGGGGGTCAAGGTATTTCTGTCCAGGATTCTCAGGACAGGGGTATATGTGTGTGTGTGTGTGTGTGTGTGTGTGTGTGTGTGTACAGACACCCCACCCCCCATGTATGGAGATATGTATAAAATCATTGTCCAAAATCCTAAGTTTAAAAAAACAGCAGGGACTACCCAAGGTTCAGGAAGAACAAGTCCCCCACAGCAAACACAACGATATGATGTCGCTATTGACTAACAACCTGGGCACAGTCACAGCGGCACGGGGGTAGGGGCAGCTGCTGCGCAACCAGACACGAGCTCCAGAGGGAAAGGAGCTTCAGGGCATTCTCTTACCGGTCCTTCTCAGCCTCAAGGACGGGGCTAGTAAACAGCAGATGCTCAACAACCACTCCTAACTGAGAGAGGGGCTGGCTGGTCTCACGGCCAGAGCCGACAACGCTGGCATTATCTGCAAGGTGTGGGGAGGAGCAGCCGTGCTCTTAGCTCCTAGTCGTCTGCCGCCGCCGGCGCCGGCCAGATGTGTTTTAGCCTGGCCACGTGGCAGGTCCAGTGTGGCCGAAGCCTGGGGGACGGAGACCTTAGGACTTCATGCCTGTTTTCCATCAGTAACACAAGAATTTCCTCTTGGAATGCTGGTTATACTTTAAGGGCAATTCATTAGGTCTGAGTTCAAGCAGAGTTGGTGAAAAATCTCCAAATCCAAGAACCAAATGTATGGCAGACAAAATTTCATGAGATCTCCCAATTTACTAATAAGGAAATAGAGGCTAAAGAAGTTAAGTAACTTGCCCAAGGTCATACTGGTGTCAAGTCGCAGAGCAATGACGTGGAGCCAGGTCAGCTTAATGCCAGTGTTTGCCAGCCCTGTGCCCTCTTGGGTCCCAACACCAATGACCCAACAGCTTCAGGTTGCCTCCAGTAGAGCGCTTATCCCGTAGACGGTCAGGCAGCCTGTGGCTCTGTGACAAGGCTGGGCCACAGTGACCATCTGGGGTACTTCCACCCAGCTGGTCCAGTCTAGTGCCTGAATGTCATGGCCAGACACGCGTCTGTAAGGGCTGCAAGGGTGCGTCAGCTGCTGCAGGGAGGAAGGGCTAGGATCTTGGGCTGACACAGGGCCAGACCCGGGATGGAGTGGGCTTCAAAGGCTAGGCACTCCATTTGATCAGATAGCACCAAAGTGCCAGGAAGAGGGCCACAGTGAGAGCCCACGCCTCCTGACAGCTCCACGCCTACATGAATAGGCCAGGAAGACACTTCTGTGACCAGAGAATGTTAAAAATCAAAAGGTCATCCCAGGTCAACTGCCAACGACTCAAGGCTCAGACAAAGCCTGTTTCTGCCATGGGACTTTTTTTTTTTTTTTTTTTTGGAATGTTCCTTACATGGGACATAAAGCTGATAAATGCAGAGGGTTCTGGCTGAAGGAGGACTGAAGGGGGAAAGGTGCGGCCGACAGGCTTTCCTCGGCCTCTAGCAAGGGCAGCCCAGAGAATGCCGGGCTTCCAGGACAGGCAGCCCCGAGGGCAGGGGTGGGGCTCATCATCACGTTCACCCTCCTTAATCTGGACACACCCCTCTTTTTCTAGTCTCATTGTAAGAATAAAGGCCTCCTGATGGGCCCTGTTCTCCTCCTGCGGTGACTGGCCACAGTGGGCTGCCTGAGGAGCCTCCAGAGAAACAAACGTGTGGATGCTGAACCCAAACACAGGAGGTGCTTCCAGGCTCCTGACAAGCTGGGAAAGCTAACATTCCTAGGCACACAGTAGGCCTTTGGTCAAACACTTGTTGAATTCACTGAATGTACTTTACTGCAGTTGAATTAACCTTTCCAAAAATTTAAAAACAACAACAAAAATCCCTTCTTCAGTTGATAAGAAATGTGAGTCCTACACGCCGAACTAATTCTCCCCCCCAAGTTACATAATTCAAGTGAACTTCTACAGTGACATTTAGCTTTAAAAAAAAGTTGCTTTTTTTAAAATTAAAGTTTTAAATAAAGCCGTCCCTCACCTCTATTTTGAGAATTCTATTTAAACGAAGAGCTACCCCTCAAAGGCATTCTACTACAAAGGAAACACAACTATATTTTTCAGTCTACCACTACTCAACAGGAGGGGTCACTGGTACTGATTCCTGTATTCCGTCCGCAGCGTCTCTCTCAGCAGATCAGCACTGTCTAGATACCTGTGTCCGTTACTGGAGGTTAGCTTTGCACTCACTCAACCAACAGCTGGAGGGCCATGACGCTAGCGCTACTCCAGGGGCTGCAGAGAGAACAGTGGGTACACGGAGGTCCTCAGTCTCCCAGAGCTGGCTGAGAAGGGGGGAAGGCAGATCACGAATGAACAGAGATTAGAAAAGAGGGCAAAGGGCCGGAGCTACTGAATTTAACCGAGGTAATAGGAAAGACCCCCTCAGGGGGTGACAGTTCTGGTGAGATTTGAGTGACAACAGGAGACAGTTGTGCAAACCTCAAGGAGGGATTACTGCAGGTGAAGAATGAGCTGAGGTGGGAGGAAACGAGCTTGGCTGTTGCCCTCCTACGCAGCGCGGCTGGAACGGAGGAGTAAGGAACAGAAAAGGAAGGAGCAGAGGAGTTGGAGAGGAGGCCAGAGAGGTCCGCAGGGCTTTAGTAGCCGCGGAAGCCACTGTGGAGTGCGAGACAAGGGAGTAACATGACAGATTTTTGATTTTAGAAGGAACGTGGAAGTGGGGAGACCAGTCAGAAGCTGCCGCAGCAGTGCAGGTAAGAGCAGACAGGGTCTGGACTCCGGGGTGCAGGACACAAGAGCAGAAAACAAGATAGTCTTTCTCACCATCCCATGGTTTCATGTGGTTCTTAGGTTAGTAACAAAGCAAAGATGGGAAACACTTCAACAGAAATACTAAGCACCCCATGAGGATCGTGTGCCAAATTAGCGCCACGTGAGCAAGGACCTTGTCCCATCTCTAGGGCTCTACATTAGGGACAGCGCCCGGAATTGCTCCGTCAATATGGCGGCATTCATGAGCCAGCTGTCTGCAGATGAAGAGAATTTCATAAAAAGGCGGACCTGGATGAGGTCTGCATGCTCTTTCTGGGGCAGCCATCAGATAAAGGGCAGATTATCCTTTTGAACAAACAAGTGCATCTGCTCCAATGTCACCCAGATACAACTTTGCCAAGAAAATCCTACCAGGAACCAGGGAGAATCGCGGAGATAAAAGCGTGTGCGGCAAATTCACATATTCCATCAGGTCCCTACTGGGTCCCTGCCAGTAGGCCCAGCGCCACACGACCTTGAGAGTCGAGGAGGGGCAAGAAGAGACAGTCACACCTGCAGCCTTTCAGAAAGCTGGGAGCCGACCACAGGGCCTCGGAAAGCTCAGGGAGCGTCGGTGTTGGTAAGCCATTATGAAGGCGTCTGCAGCGGGGACAAAGGATTTTCTAGTGGCCCTGTTTGCGCTGGTCTCCTTCCCCACCTCGGCTCGCGGCTCTTTTCAAGATCCTCTCGCATCCTGGTCCCGGTGTGCAGCAGCCCGTGAGCTTGGAGCATGAAGAGCTGAGTGGCGGCCTGAGCTCCAGCCCTTGGCTGCACAGCAAGTCACCTCACCTATCAGAGTCTCAGCCCGCTCGCCTGCGCAGTGTGGGTAAAAACTCCCGTCTTCCTCCCTCACAAAGAAACTGCAACGGCCAAATACAACACACAGTGTGCCAATTACATGTGCTAGATAAGGAAATGATCATATTAGTGATCATATTATCATCGACAACACAGGAAATCACCCTTTTCCACTTGGTGCCACTGAGGCCTTGACAAGACAGGAATTTTAAGTGTTTATCCAGGTCACATAATTAGATGACCCATAAATGCAACCAACTATCCAAGTGACCAAGAGAGTTTAAAAACACACGTAAGTGTGGGAATTCAGGGCTAAAAGGACCTCACAGTCAGATAAGTCAAACCCTACTTCAGGCAACAGCCTAGCTACCTAACCAAGATGCTTATCTCCTCATGTGTTCATTCTGTCAAAGTGTAATTTTCAAAAGCTAAAAACCTAACGGTCATATAGTATATAGTATGCTTGTGGCAAGGACTGATTTAAGTCATGATGAGGGAACAGTAGGATGACAAAGCTGGTTCAAAGGTTACACAAGAAACACACAGAGTCAATGGCAAAAAAAAGAATGTTGTGATACTCTTGCAAAGTTAGATCGAAAACTGGCTCATGTCCCACAAAGCAATGACACCAGAACCTTTGTAGTTGTCTTCTGTACTAAACACAATCATTTAGCTCTCTAGCAGACAGAAATCACGTGTAACTCATTCATCTTCTACAGATTAGCATCTAACTTTACAAAACGAAGTCTTCTCCAAAAACATTAGGTGTGGGGCGCCTGGGTGGCTCAGTGGGTTAAAGCCTCTGCCTTCGGCTCAGGTCATGATCCCAGGGTCCTGGGATTGAGCCCCCCATCGGGCTCTATGCTTGACTTGGCGGGGAGCCTGCTTCCCTCTCTCTCTCTCTCTCTCTGTCTGCCTCGCTGCCTACTTGTGATCTCTGTCTGTCAACTAAATAAATAAAAAAACCAAAAACAATATATATATGTATATATATACACCCCCTAAATCTAGCACAGGGCTTTAGTCTAGTCTCCAGCCTGAGCACATTCTCTCCCCCTTTTTTATCTTCTTTCTTTTTCCAACCAACTTATCTTATCAATTCCTTTTTTAGAATTTTTTCTTTAATTTTCATCTTTACAGCCATATTCCATCCCTTCATTGTGTTTACCCTTATTTTTGTACATATATAACTTTTTCTTTCTTTAAAATTTTGGGAGGTAGTTTCTTCTAAGAGATCAAAATACACCCAAAATGAAATGGGTGTATTTAAAATCTTTAAAAATCTTTAAACACAACAACCAAAAAAGTTAGGTGTCCCTTAGGTGGGCTTGCTAAATGATGCTCTCGAGTGTACCAAAAGAGCACACTATAATCTTTCTGCCTTTGTACAAGCTGTAGGTAGTTTTCCTATAATATCTCACCACAGCGTATCATCCATCCCCATGAACAGGTAATTAAGAAATTCTTTCCTATCTGGCCCATTTTTGCTTTTTTCCCATTTACATCCTCTTATTTTGTGAAAATCCTTCAAATGACTGAAGTCAATTCTAAATCACTGCCTAGTTTTCTTAATTCAAATCATCCTGAAATGGGAGGAGGTGGTGGTGGTGGTGGTGGTATTTTCCAGAACTTCCAGCTTTCAGTGCTTCTCTGAATTCTCTCCAACTATCACACTTGTGGGTCTCTTAAGACAAAAAAGGGACCGTCTGATTCATAGGTGCTGATTCACAAGCCCCTCCCCCTCCCCCAGATCTGGCTATTCTGAAGCACTTACCATAATTAACTCTAATCCCCCAACTTCACAAACCCAGCCTACCATCCCTTTCCTTCCCATATAATAGTGCTTGGAAGTCACAAACCAAACCCACTATAGAGACACAGGCACACCCAACCCACACTAACTGGCACAATAATGCGAAGTCAAAGAAGAAATTGAGCAGATCAGAGAACGTCCTGTTTATATCTGTATTTTCCACAGAGGGTAGGGAATGGGAACGAACAAACTAATTAATTAATTAAATGTTTTAAAGAGCTGCAGGAAGGAGTGCATCCCAAAGGCTTTGCCATGTGAAATGTCTTCCCAGAAGCTAAGTGAGGAAGGGAATTTCTGAGACCAGTCCGGGGGGAGCCTTTGGAAGACAGACACTGCCTTAGTCCGCTCGGGCTGCAGTGTGACCAACTGGGGAGTCTGTAAAGAGTCATGACTCTCTCACAGTTCTGCAGGCGGGAAGGCCAAGATCAGGGTACCAGCATGGGCAGGAAAGTGCCCTCTTCCAGGTCGCAAACGGGGTTTAGGATCCCAACAAGTGATTTACGGTGGGACACAAACATTCAGGCCATGGTAGAGACCGAGTGAATGAATGATGTGGGAATTTCTGGCACCTGCTGGCAAGGCAGGGTGGATGTTTCATTCTGAGGGTAGGAAGTTAAGGAGGGGTCTAGACACGTCCATCTAAAACCAGGCCACAGAGATGTGAGGTCTGTGCCGCCTTCGAAGAGGGGAGCTGCCCTGTGTTTTGGGCACCTAAGGTCTAGAGTCCAGACACCAGAACTGACCATGCAATTCTTTCCCAATTATACAAGCACTGAAAGGGAGAACCTTCATTTAACGCATGTCCTCCCTAGAGAAGGACTTACAGGAAAGACATACAATGGTAAAGAAATCGCATGAATATAAACCTCAGAGAGCTGTAATTTGAGAAGTCCTGCTTTAAATTTTGTTCCCTCAAAAAGCTAGTTATTCTTTCTCACATTTTATTTCTGATAATCAGGCTTTCTCTATTTCTGATTCCCTACTAAAATGTACAAGGTGGTGTTTTTCCTCCTCCAAAATAGCACTGCTTCTTAGTTTCCAAAAACGTTTCATTTGCATAAGTCTTGCAATGGTGTTTATATTCCTTCTTACAAAAAGCTCTGACGCCCAGCCTATAGCCCTGCTGTTAAATTAATAGGTATCGGGATAAAGTGATTAAGATCTTCCCATGCAGCCCTAATGCTGAGCCGGGATTTGCCAGGAAGCTGACTACAGCTGGAGCTGTAGTTCTTTTTTAAAAATATATTTCCGTGAGCACGAAACAATACAAGCACCAGATTGTGTTCCATGCCTCCTTCTCAAACCATTCACTCTCCTATGATGCTAGCTCCCCTTGGACCCCACAGCAAATACGGCATAAAAAAAGAAAAAGGAGAGCAAAAGGGACACAGGCTCTGGCGGAACCAAACTTTGAGAACCACTGTACTCTATGATGAGAACGTGGAACTTGAAGGGCTTCTTAGATTTCATTAAGTGGCATCGGTGACTCTAAGAAAAATGCCGGCCCCCTTCGGACCACAGAAAGAGAGAAACAGCACCGTCCCCACGGCTCCACAGTTACCGTCACGGATGGAGTCAGAACGGAGTCTCCTGGTTTCCAGTGGAGGCGCTTGTCCTTTAAACCGGCGCCTCTCGAAAGCAGGCGCCTCCCCCAGCAGTCGGGCATCACCCACCTGCGAGCCTGTCTGAGAGGAACATTCTCAGCCCCTCCCAGACTAAGAATCAGAGACTTCAGGAAGGAGGATGCAACCCAGCAGCCTGTGTCTCAGCAAGCTCCCCGGGGGCCTCGGACGGACGCACGTTGAAGTCGGAGACCCGTGGACTGCTCTATCACTGGGGGCCTCAACTGGGGTCATCTGAACGGCCCAGGGACCATCTGGCACTGTGTGGAGACACCGTCGGCTGTCACAACTGGGGACGGGGCAATGCTACAGGCCCCTGGTGGGTAGAGGCCAGGCATGCTGCCAACACCCTACTATGTGCAGCACAGCCCTCCACAACAAAGAATTAGCTGGCCCAAAATATCAATCGTGCCGAGGCGGAGAAACCCCACACTTGCTCCTACAGGAGAGGCCGAAGTTGCTAACGCTGCACTCTCTCCCTCGGAAGTGTCTGTCCCCTCAGTCGGAGGTTCTCCTGTCAGTAATGTGTCCTCTGGGGCTGGGCTCCCCAGCTGGTGTGCCTCCACCAGGTATGGGGCTCTGGCATCTGGACGCCCTAAGCTCCCCATGAGGCCAGAGGCCCAGACCCCGAAGCCAGTCCCTCCCACGGCAAACAGCTACACCCACGGCCCAGGTGTGCCACCCAAGTGCTGTCATTTTTTGGGACAGCCATCATGGGATGAGAGATGAGAAATCAACACGGATCTTTTTTTTTTTTTTAATTTTTTCAATTTATTTATTTTCAGAAAAACAGTATTCATTATCTTTTCACCACAGCCAGTGCTCCATGCAATCCGTGCCCTCTATAATCAACACGGATCTTTAAACAAAGCTGGATCGACTTCTCAATTCCAGTGGAGGAACGGGGGATTTCAGATCAACCCTCCTAGTGAAAAGAACCCGAAAAGCCAGGTCACGCTGCTAAAAAACAAGCTGGCATTTCTAAAGGCATCAAACTGCTGTCAAGATGGCAAGCAACTTCTAGGTTAAAACTGAAAAAGAAAGATGAGGGTCTGAATAGGCAATTGGGCACAGAAGTCCCCTTTTGCCCTGAGGGCACTGGTTGTTCCTGGAAAATACAAACTTTCACGCTGCCATCACAGGACGAAAGAGACCCTGTCCAGGTGCCCCTTCTTCCTTGGATCCACAGACACCTCCCCAGCAGCGATCCATGGCGCCTTAGTTGAAAAACTCCTGCCCCCTCCACCGACCAGCGCCCGATAAGCAAGGGTCAGCACTCACTGAGCTGCTATGATGTCCCCTGCTCGGCTCTGCCTGTTGCGTCAATTAACTTGACCCTAGGGGAGCAGCATGGAGTCAGGTTCTCTTATTTTTCCCATTTTACAGATGAGGAGACTGAGGGACAGAAAGGTGAAACAATTTGCCCAAGATCACACAGTTCAAAGATGGCAGAGCTTATCATACTCAAACACAGGCTACCGGACTTGTAACCACCACAGAACAAGTTAAAACCAAAGGGCACGAAGATGTTGATTTTTGTATGACTTAAAATAGCAATAAACTCAATATCCATCACCAGGGATTGGTCAAATAAAATACAGTATCTACAAGGAATCAGTACGGGGCGCCTGGGGGGCTCAGTCCATTGAGCGCCAACTCTTGGTTTCATCTCGGGTCATGAGATGGAGCCCCTGCTCAAGAGTCTCCCTTTCCCCCTCCCCCTGCTCGTGCTCTCACTCTCTCTGAAATAAATAAATAAAATCTTTTAAGAAAAATAAGAAAAAAAATACTGGGAGCCTGGGTGGCTCACTTGGTTTAGAAAAATAAGAAGAAAAAAAGAATAGAGTCACTGCAAACACAGACCTATGGTTAATATTGTTGAATAAAAACATTATAGAGAATTGTTACAAAGTATGAATTATTGCTGTGTAACAAACACTTCCACAAATCAAACAAAAAAGCACATTACAGAAAAGACCCTCTAGTACAGTGTATTCTCAGGGACGCACGACCACATCCATATGACCCTGCCCCGTGGTCACAGCCTCAGCCTTTAGACTCAGAGAGCTTGCCACAACTTGACCTTGAGCAAATTAAATTACTTCATTGTTCTGAGACATCAGCTTCCTTCTGAGCGAAATGGGGTAGCATTTTTATCTCAAAGGGTTTTGGTGAGAACCACGGAGCTGCTCAGGCCAGAGCTGCTATGGAACAGCTCAGTAAACATAGCTGCTCTGTTACTATTGTGCTCTTCTGTGTGTATATATGTGTGCATAGAGATGTCTGGAAGCATGTCAGCAAAATGCTAATAACACTTATCTCTAGGGAACTGGCATCCTTGGTCATTTGTACTGTATTTTTTTGTACTTTTCTGTATCGCTTGATTTTTACGATGCACGGGAATGATTTTTATAAAAACAGTAATGCCATTTCATATATGCCCTCCCAACATACACATAAGGGTACACCCTGAACAGACTATTCCAACAGCACTAACAGGACAGGCGACACCTCAGAGGTCCCGGGGAAACGAGAAGGGCAAGCTGGGGAAACTGAAAGGCCTGGGACATCACCAGGCATCCATCAAACGCGTGTTGAGTGAATGAAGGCATCCACGACCTGCGAGGCCACAAAGCGCAGTAGTACCGAGCTGGAAACTTCCACAGCTGCCGTGAAATACCAGCTCCATCCTCTGAGCTGCTACCCCGTGTTTTTTTTTTTTTTTTATTTTATTTATTTGAGAGAGAGAGAGCGAGCATGAAAGGGGCAAGGGGCAGAGGGAGAAGCCGGCTCCCTGCTGAGCAGAGGGCATGATGTGGGGCTCGATCCCAGGACTCCAGGATCATGACCTGAGCCGAAGGCAGTTGCTTAACCAAATGAGCCACCCAGGTGCCCTTACCCCGATTTTTTAACCCTGCTGATCTTTGGCTGCTGTCCTGTGCCAGTTTGGAAGGCCATCACACGGTTAAAGGAGATCGTACACGTGAATGCAGTTTGCAGTTGGTAAAAGTTCCATAAAAGCTAGTTTTTCTCCACCCACCCCAGGCCCAGGTGTGCCGATAACAAACTGGGCGGCGCTGGACAAGCTGTCTCCCCAGCCTTAGTTTTCTCACTTCTAAAATGAGAATAACAGGGCGCCTGGGTGGCTTAGTGGGTTAAACCGCTGCCTTCGGCTCAGGTCATGATCTCAGCGTCCTGGGATCGAGTCCCGCATCGGGCTCTCTGCTCGGCAGGGAGCCTGCTTCCCTCTCTCTCTCTCTCTGCCTGCCTCTCCATCTACTTGTGATTTCTCTCTGTCAAATAAATAAATAAAATCTTTAAAAAAAAAAATAAATAAAATGAGAATAACATTTAGCCACCTCTCGGGGTGCTGTGCTGATTATGTCCAGGATTCCTGCACAGTATTAATGGGAACACTTGCTAGGATTGTTATGGGAGTGTTTTTGGTCAGTTTATTTTACAGCCTCTTGGCTTCAAAGAACTAATTTTAGAAAGACTTTAAAAATCTAACAAACATGCCGATTTTATTAATTGTAATAACTTACTGACCTTGCCCAGAAAAGCCTAATTCCTGTCTGCCTTGATGGGACTGGAATTGGTACCTCCTGAGAAACCCGGGTCCAGCTTGGCCCAGGGTCCTGACTGCCCGGCACAGAGCAGGCGAGGGGCCGCAGTGCCGGCACCCACGACTGCAGTTTGGTTCCCCGATGAGAGATGGGAACCTTGCTTCTTTTCCTCGGTCTAAGATGAAGTGCTAACCTCTTCAAGGTGCTATAGGCTGAAACCCTTACACAGCGGGCACGTCCGTACTCTTGCTATCAGACCATCATGAGTGCTAACACTTACAGAGCGCTCTGAAAGCGTTTCTCAGACATTGTCTTCTATGGTCAAAGAACCATCCAGCAGGGTGGCCGAGCCGGGGATTACTATCCCTATTTTAAGAGGAAACCACGGATCCAGGCAGTTAAGCGAATCTGGTCAAAGGCAAGCTCTGCACTGTCCACCATGCTCAACAACAGAAAGGAAGATTCTATAGTCCATCTGTTTGGGAAAGGCGAGGAGGGAGGAACATAAGCCGGGCCTCCAGCCCTACTCAGGAGTACGGCCGGGGACGCCAGTGAGCCAGCAGGGTTTGGAGTTTACTTACATCGGAATCACATCTCCCTAATGAGACCAACCAAGAAAAGGAGACATTTATGTTTACGCTCACATGACTTGGTTCTGCCCTAATTTTGGACGACCAGCAGCCTGAATCAGTCTGTCCTCCTGAGTCAGAAAGTCCCCCTAGAACCCCAGGCTGTGGAAGCAGAAGGGCTCTGAGACATGAGATCCCCCCCTTCATAAGCAGATACATGGTAGCAATGAGGCTTAGCAGAGGCAGGCGACGACTCTCCAACATCAGCAGCAAGTTCAGGCAGAGCCAGGCCTAGCCCCTAGCTCCCCTGAATCAAGGCCCAGCTCCCTTCTCCCATCCTCCACGGGCAACCACTTGATTCCCATTCCCAGTCCCAGGAATCCCCTGCCCTAACCCTTTGTCCTCCCCAGATCATAGTCATGTACCCTGACCAACGGACACTGAGCAGATGCCACGGGTGACCGTGGCAGTAAAAGCCCCCGTTTCCGGACCTTTACTATACAAAGGATGAGCCCACCTGCCAATTAATATGTGCAGGAGGCCACGACCTGGTCTTTTGGAAAAGAAACAACCGACAGAAGAAACTCAGTTGTGAGTCCAAACATCTACATGACCCTTTCTTTCCAGCTTCTTCACTGAAAGCCTGAAATTCTCAGTGAGAAGCCCGATAGCTATGCCAGCCCCACCAGAAATGCCAAGAGAGTGACATCTGGGCAAACAATTATATTTACAAGTGGTTAAAAAAATGAATGCAATAATGAAGATGGGAAATATGGAGTATAAACTAAAGGCTTGGACTGCGGATCAGTCTCTGGAAGTCTCTGGAACTCCACAGGCATGAATCTGTAAACAGTACAAGCTTAGGATGTGCGGTGGGGCCCCAGCTTTCCTGCTAAAGGCACAAGTGTCTTATCTTCTTGTGCCTCAGACTCCTCACCCATAAAGAGAGAGACAGTAATATTTTGGATCCCTGAAAAAAAATAAAATAAAATTCAGAGAAAAAAGAGAGAGAGAGAAAGAAAGAGAGAGAGACAGTAGTACCTACCCTCAAAGGTGACTGCAAAGATTAGAGACAATGTACGTGAAGTGGTTAGAAAAGTACCTGGCCCGTGAGCAGTGCTCATTAATACCAGTACTGCTATCATTACCAAGGGCATTAATTAGGAAATAGAGTTCAGAACTTCTTGCCAAACTACACTTTTAAACTCAAAGTTCACAATTTGTCATATTTTCACAAACTGTAATTACTCTCCATAGAAAGCAGACTTCAAAAGAGAGCACTAGAAAAAAGTAACTTTTAGTCTTAAGGAAGTTTTCTGAACTTTGCTGGTATCCTGGTACATGCCAGAAGATGTTTGTTTGTTTGTTTCCCCCACAACTAAAGCATTTACTCCATCACTGTTCCTGTGAACACTTCCCCGAGTAGGTAATTGTCACTCATGCTCCTAGGCAAATAACCAACCTCAGTGACAGGGACAAGAGGCAAGAACAGGGTCCCACCAGTACTTTCCCAATTCTTTACCATTCCCCATGCTTCTGCACCCATCATCGCAATCAAGATGAGATCTACCGTAGAAAATAAGCTGTTTCCAAAACACTTGGTATAAATGAAGCCATCAGAACACAGGCAAAACACAGTTAAACAGAAATGAGATTTATTCTATTCCGTACCAAGTTAAAAATGAATGAGTAGAGTCAAATGATTTTCAGTATAGATGCTAAGAAAACTCATGGGGAAAAGCATGTCTTTTTCAACAAATAGCACTGAAATAATTGGAAATCCACAGGCAAAAATGTGAACTTAGGCCCTTATCTCACACCATACACAAGAATTAACTTAAAAGGGATCATAGGCTAAGTGTGAGAATTAAAAGTATCAACCTTCTAGAAGCAAACACAGGAGAAAATCTCCCTGATTTGGGCACAGGCAAAGAATGATCTATAAAAGACAACACTGGGGGCGCCTGGGTGGCTCAGTGGGTTAAGCCTCTGCCTTCGGCTCAGATCGTACTCTCAGGGTCCTGAGATCGAGCCCCGCATCAGGCTCTCTGCTTGACGGGAAGCCTGCTCCCCCACCACCCCCAGCTGCTTCTCTGCCTACTTGCGATCTCTGTCAAATAAATAAATAAAATCTTAAAAAGAAAAAAAAGACAACTTCGGTAAACTGGACTTCATCAGAATTAAAAATATATGTACATCACTAAGTAAATGAAAGGCCAGGGTGCCTGGGTAGCTCAGTCAGCTAAGCATCTGCCTTTGGCTCAGGTCATGATTCCAGGGTCTGGGGACTGAGCCAGTCTCCAGCCCTCTTCAGCAGGGAGTCTGGTTCTCCCTTCCCCTGCTCTTGTCTGTGCTCACACGCCCGCTCTCTGTCAAATAAAGAAATAAAATCTTAAAAAAAAAAAAAGAAAGAAAAGAAAACGAAAAGGAAAGCTATGCACTGGGAGACACTGCAGACTGTAGATCTGATAAATGACTTCTATGTACAACATGTAACAAAATCTCAAAGTCAACGGTGAGAAAACAAGCATCATGTAAATGGAAAAAAACCTGCATACCAATGACTGGCTGGCTGTGTGGCTAAATAACCTAGATACCTCTAGTCAGTGAGACACTCCGCAGCTGTCAAAAAGTTAAACTCTTATCAAAAAACAAAACAAAACAAAACACACACACACACACACAACAGAAGAATTGATGGAAGGATGGAAAGAAAACGACGTGGACAGAAAAGTGACACAGCAAATAACGTAAAATAGTGGCAGGAATGTAGGTGTTTACTAGGCAGTTCAATTGCTCTGAGTCTGAAAATGTTCATGATAAAACGTTGAGAAAAGGTAAGCTCTGGAATATTTAATGACACAAATACATCATTAAACACGGCATATTGGCAAATAACAGTGACAAAGCTGTGTGCATAGTACTCATCTGCAATATATACATTTTTTAAAAAATGTGTGGCTATAGAAAAGGACACAGAGCAGAAAGCTACAGCGACTATCTCTGGATAAAGTGCTAATGAGTGCCTGTCCTCTACTCTCACTGCTTACCCATGTTCTTTAAATTTTCCATGGTGATTAAATGTTTTTATGATTTAAAAAAAAAAAAAAAAGAGGTGACTTAAGAGCAATTAAGAAACAATTGCAGGGCACCGGGTAGCTCAGTGGGTTAAGTGTCTAACTCCTGATTTCGGCTCAGGTCATGATTTCAAGGTCATGGGACTGATCCCCCGGTGGGCTCCGTGCTTAGCCTGGAGAGCCTGAGATACTCTCCCTCTGCCCCTCCCCACGCTCACGCATGCGCCTCCCTCTCTCTCTCTCTCAAATAAATAAAAGCTTTGGAAAAAGAAAAAATTACAGATACGATTAAAATTTATTTGATCACACACGCAGTGACAGAAAACACTGTCCTCCAAAAAAGTTTAAAAAGTCTTAATTCAACATACATTCAATGACTAATCCTTTCAGCCAGCTCCTGTGCCAACTGCTGAACTCCGCGGCAGACGCGGACGCCACTGACTAGGGCTGCGCAACCTGAAACGCATGTATCAGAGAGAGAGCTGATAAAGCCCCAGATTCTGTCCTGGTCACACGGTCTGGAGTCAGTAACTGTTAAGGGGCACCAACAAGCTGGAGACCGCTGACTGTTACACAAGGGTTAAGTGAGCCAAGTGTTTAACCCAAGGTGGAACAGATTTTGAGGAAATGACACCCAGAGCCTAATAATGTGCGTGCTGTTTTGGATGATGTAGAACTTGAGCTTCTTATCAGCAGAAATTTCGGAGAAGTAAATACCAGCTAAGTGTAACAAGAAGGAACAGATAGCTAGGGCCGACTGGGGAGTCCGCTACGCAGCCTCATGACCCAGGGAACACAAAAGCAGAAGCTGGGTGAATGCCCGTCACCGTGACAGCTACAATCACATTCACTCATTCAGCACGTATTTACTAAGTGCTTATGATACAACGTGGAAGTTCTACAGTCTGTGCTGTCCAACATGCTAGCCACCAGCCACATGGGGCTGTCCGTCACTTGAAACCTGGCATTACAATCAGGAGGAATATCATATGCAAAGAACACGTGAGGGTAGATTCCTCATAAGGAGAGTAGAGGAAATTAAGCTGAAGAGGCAGAGAGGCCAGTTCACGCAAGACTTTACATACTAAGCTGAGGAGTCGTGACTTCATCCAGAAAGACAGAGAACTATCCTAATGAGACTTAGGAAGAGAATGTTAACTCAGATGTGACTATTACCAACTTAACAAAGTACAGAGAGATTTTTTAAGAGGTAAACAACAAAAGTGGAATGCAATTAGAGTGTTTTAACAATGATGAAGACCTAACTTAATTCAGTATCATGCTCTGGGGAAGGGGACAGACGAGAGAGATTTCGAGCCACAGCACGGCCGCTTGGATGTGGCGGGAGGTAACTGAACGACTGGCAGGTCTCCACTGTGGACGCCAGTGGACGCCTCACGGAGAACGGGAAGGAAAACAGTGAGTTCAGTTAAAAAACAGATTTATTGAGAAACAAATTTTTATCCCATGATAGTCGTCCACTTGAAGTACACAATTCATGATTTTTTAGGGTATTCATAGCATGGTGCGACCATCGCTGCAGTCTACATTTAGAACGTCTCCGGAGCGCCTGGCTGGCTTCATCAGTACAACGTGGGCCTCTTGATCTTGGGGTTGTGAGTTCCAGCCCCATGTTGGGAGTAGGTCACTTAAGAAAAAATTGTGGCTCGGTCGGGTAAGCGCCTAACTCTTGATTTCTGCTCAGGTCATGATCTCAGGCTCAACAGACTGAGCTCCGCGTTGGACTCTGTGCCGAGTGTGGAGCCTGCTTAAGACTGTCTCCCTCTCTCCCTGTCCCTCCCTGTGTGAGAGAACTCGTGCTCTCTTCTCTTAAAAAAAAAAAGAAGAAAAAAGTTTTCGTCATCCCCCAAAAGAAACCTATTAACAGCCACTCCCATTCCCACCCCTTGCACCCCAAGCAACTACAAATCTGCCTCGGTCTCTATGAATTTGCCCTTTCTGGACATTTCATATACATGGAGTCACACAGTATGTGGTCTTCTGTGACTGGTCTCATTTACTCAGCATCGTGGGCTCAAAGCTCATCTACACTGTGCCAGGACTGGTACTTCCCTCCGTTTTGCTGTGGACTAATATTCCAGTGTGTGGCTATACCACACCTTGTCGGCATTCACGGTGCACAGACATCTGGGCTGTCGCTGCTGTCTGCTGTTAGGAATAATGCTGCAATTAACATCACATATGAATTTTGTGTAAACCTGTGTTTTACTTTCTCTTGGGTATACGCCTAGGAGTGGAAATGCTGAGACATACGGTAACTCTGTGCATTCAGGATTTGAAGACTTGCCAGACTGTTTTCCAGAGCTGTGGCACCCTTTTATGTTCTCCCCAGCAACGGGGTAGTGTTCCAGTAGGGGACTTACCCACATAGCCACTTAGTCAGTGTGTGACAAGCATGTGTGTCCTCACAAACCCTTGATACTAGCGTTTTTATTCTAGTTCTCCTAGTGGGTGGGGAGGTGGTGTCCCATTGTGGCTCTGGTTTGCATTTGCTCATGTCTCAAGGAGGCTAAGCACCTTACTGTATATCTTCGAAGAAGCGTCCCTTGAAATCACTTGCCCATTTTTAAGTTGGATTGTCTTTTTATTATTAAGTCATAAGTATTCTTTATATGTTCTAGATCTAAGTCCCTTACTGGAGATAGGATTTGCAAATATTTCCTCCCATGCTGTGAGCTGTCTTCCCAACTTCTCAAAAGTAGGAGGTGCACGCACCTGGCAGACAAGCCTTTAATTTTGATGAAATCCAATTTATCTATTTTTTTTTATCATTTGTGTTTTGGTGTCATTTCTAAGAAACCACTGCCTGACACCACGCCATGAAGATTCTCTCCTATTTTCTCCTTCAAGAGTTTTAAAGTTCCAGATCTTACACTGAAGTGCGTAATCTATTTTGAGTTAACTTCTGCACCAGAAGTGAGGTAGAGGTTCAACTTCATTCTTTTTTTGTGGATATTCATTTGTTTCAGCATTTGTCAAAAAGCTCTTTTTTCCCATTCAACTCTCTTGTCATTTTTCTCAAAAACGTATTGGTCAAGAGACACCTGGATGGCTCAGTCGTTAAGCATCTGCCTTCGGCTCAGATTGTGATCCCAGGGTCCTGGGATCGAGCTCCACATTGGGCTCCCTGCTTGGCAGGAAGCCTGCTTCTCTCTCTGCCACTCCCCCTGCTTGTGTTCCCTCTCTCACTGTGTCTCTCTCTTGTAAATAGATAAAATCTTAAAAAACCAACAACAACCAATTGGTCATAAATTTAGCCACAGAGGGGCCAGTGTCAGACATGCCGAACTGAAGGTGCCTGTGCGCTGTCTCCTTGGGACTGAGCTCCCCATGTAGAAAACCATGGCTTCTACCCACAGCCTAAGGATCGGCCCAATGCGCCTGATAAACACTCGGTGAGCGATGACCCATCTGTGCGAGTCACGGCAGCGCGGCCTCGGCAGCCACGGACTCAGATACTGGGAGGAACATCACTCTTTCTTCTGGGGAGGGGACCCGCTGGTCCTCCTTCCTGGGCTGCTCTCCTGTTGGAGATGCTTCATCTGATTCCGTATGTCGCTTACAGCTCCATTTTATGTAGTGACACGAACTGAAGAGAGCATTTTCCCTCTTCCCAGGAAGGGAAGTGTTTATACACCGGGCCCCGACGCTGCTCTGTGGGAAATCCCAGCCGGCAAGAGAAGGCGAGGCCCGCGGGACACGATCTGTCTGCAGGCACACAGGCTCCAAGGTGTGGTGTGTTTCCATTTGGTATAAAGGGTTTCGGTTGTGGCCGGGGCCAACATTGTTCTGTGACCAACCCAGTTACAGAATTTAAATTTTTACATTGCTAAGGGTCATGTCTGAGCTCAGTGAAAGGAAGGCCCTCAAAAGGGACACTAATTAGAGATAAATCATGAAAAACGGGAAGAACTGAGGATATTAAGCTAAGGCAAGGCTTTCTGAAGACCACTGGTCTTTAAGCACTGAAAAGCCAACAGGAAGAAAACGAACCAGCTCAAAGAAGTGCGAAAGGGAAGAACCAGAACAGAAGATGACATCTCCGAGCCTGGCCCACTGCAAATGCAAAAAAATAAAAATAAATAAAACCAAAAATTCGCACCTCCTTTCTGACATTTTGGTTTCAGGCTCGGCTCCCCGTCTTGGCTCTCTCTCTAAAGGCCGGCTCTTACTGACGTCTGTAGCCTTGTCGTGGGCCCACTGCCTTGCATGTGGTAAGCACTCAACGGGTGTATTTCAAGTAAAAATTTAAGCAGATCTGATACGCAAAAACAGATCAGTAAGTAGTAGCCATGTAAATTTTAAAACAAAGAAGTCTATACTTTTTAAAAAAATCACATTGACTATAGTAAATGTAAAATTTTAAAGTATTTTTCAAGAATTCACATTTACTGAAATGATGTTTATGTTAAATATTTAACACCACCCTTATGGTATAAAATTACCTCCCTGAGTGTTTACGCTGCCTAACCCAATCACAATGTCCACGTCTCCCAAGGATAAAAAAGCACAGTAAGATCCAAACACAGCATCAGGCACTCTTTTAGCTCTCAGGTCTAAGAGCCTGTGGTCAGCATTCCAGCTCCTCTCCTGTCCCAACCTCAAAGCTGTCCAGGATGGGATGGAGCAAAGATGCTCACAACCGTGCAAACACAGCTGAGGACATGAAGCAGACGCACCTGCTCACCATTCAGACCCGGAACACCCTGGCTGGAGTCGGAGGCAGCCTCGTTGGACCTGGGCTGGCCACGATGAACAAGGAAAGGTACAGCACATTGATTTCCTTAAACATCCTACTCTCAGTTCTCTTGAAATCCAAGGCGGGGGCGCCTGGGTGGCTCAGTGGGTTAAGCGTCTGCCTTCCGCTCAGGTCATGATCCCAGGGTCCTAGGATAGAGCCCTGCATCGGGCTCTCTGCTCAGCGGGAAGCCTGCCTCCCATGTCTCTGCCTGCCTCTCTGCCTACTTGTGATCTCTGTCTGTCAAATAAATAAATAAAATCTTAAAAAAAAAAACCCAAGTCTGATGATTTTATTTTGTCTGTGCCTGTTGTCTATATTTCCCCTTGGTTTTCGGTTAAGTTTTACCTCTCAAAGATCTGGTCATTTCTGACTGAGGGCCACCCATTGCACAAGAAACCACGCAGGCGGTGGGAGACTCCTCTGAGAGGATTTGCTCTTGCTTCCAACGGGCAGGTTGGTCGGGGCTACAAACAACCCCACGTCACCTGAGGATAATCAGATATGGATTCCTCCCGTTCTGAGAGGGCCAGTCTCCTCTGGTTCACCCCTGTCCCTAAGCAGAGCCCACAGCAAAAACCTGGCGAGTTTATGAGGGCTCCTCCTCCTTGGCAGGTTCTCAACACCAATGTCTCCCCAGCCGTGTCCCTCTGCCTACAGCTCTAATCATCTTCTCAGGTGGCAAGTGCGACGATTCCAGCACTGTTTCAAGGGGAGAAACGGGGCCAAACGTCAGGCATACCGGTCGGCCCTCTCCTGATTCTTTGTTCCGCAGATCCTCCGGCCCGGTGGCTCTCTCACACCCTCAATCTGATCCTCTTTCTTGACTTTCCACCTTCTCCCTTTCTTACCAGGACTGGTCCAAACAACCCAAAAAACCACTGCCAGAAGAGCCCCCAATCCAGCACATTTAGCACAACCTGAGTCTGAGACCGCACTGGCTTTGAAATCCAAGGCTTTCCCAGGGAACCACCTAAATCAGGACCGAATGAAGCAATATGGGTTATGGGAAAAACGCAATTACGGCTGACTGCCAGAAAACCACACATCCTAACTCAAAGCTCCCGAGCAGGGAGCCCAATGTGGGGCTATTCCAGGACCCCAGGATCATGACCTGGGCTATCCAGGCGCCCCATCATTATGCATTTTAATCAAAACTCTAATGTGTTTTATGAACTGAGGGTGTGAAACTCCTGTCAAAAAATGAGACAGCTGTAAACTCGCAGGCCAGGGAACAGCACTTGGTTGTGCCTTTTCCCCCCGCTCGGCCCTCGGCCTCCCCTGCCCGAGGTGGGCTGACACCGCAGACAGGCTGAAACAATCCAACGATCTTACCACAAAGTCTCAGGCTCACCCCTGAGCTGTACTTTTTGCTGGACTGACAGGAGGAGCTAAGGTCAAGGTCACAAGACTGGACAACGCAGAAGTCACGACAGCCCCTGCTCCTGACCACATCGGCCCGTAAGGAAAGGGGAGGACATGGACAGAGGACAGTGGGGAGTCAAGACCCGTGCTTCCTGCCCCTGTTGGCCCACTGCCTCGTGCGCCTCGGCAAGTGACTTCCGGAGTCTGAGAAAGGAGGGCTTCACATATTAGTCAATGAATCATTATTTGTAATAATGTAATTAAATATAATTATTTGTAATAATATAATAATATAACACTGCTGGGTGCTGGGACTACAGTGTCAGAAAAATCAGCCTTGCTCCTGACCTGGTGGCTGACTGGGTCAGCAGTGCTCCACTCCCGCTGCTCATGTAAAAATAATCGAGAGACTTTAACAATAGAACAAAACAACAACAGAGGGCGCCTGGGTGGCTCAGTGGGTTAAGCCGCTGCCTTCGGCTCAGGTCATGATCTCAGGGTCCTGGGATGGAGCCCCGCATCGGGCTCTCTGCTCAGCAGGGAGCCTGCTTCCCTCTCTCTCTCTCTGCCTGCCTCTCCATCTACTTGTGATTTCTCTCTGTCAAATAAATAAATAAAATCTTTAAAAAAAAAAAAAAAAAAACAACAACAACAACAGAACACCTTATCCCAGATTAACGGAGTATTCTGAGGGAGGGCCCGGCATGGGGAGAAGCCACGGAAGAGATCCTTTCCAAGCATTTCTGATTCCCGGTGAGGATTAAAGCCCACCAGATTTGGAGGATTTCTAACTTTCTATGGTTCTACAAATCAGTATTTTTAACAGGTCAAAAATCTCCAAAATAAACTGCTTTCATCAGGAATTTCGGAGGAGGAGGATGAAGGGTAGGGATTGTCTTGACGTGCTAACAATGCTATCCTCAAAAGTGATACTTCCTGTGAGCGATCTCTAGCCTCACTCATATCTCTGGGAACCATATTCAAAAGCCATATGTATTATGTCATCAATGAGAATTCTCCCCAAGGGGTATATAGATGCCGGAGTCATTCCATTCCAGATTTGCTCCTTTGGGCCAAAGCACTATTTCCCAAACTCTAGTCATTCATGATCAGTGCTATTACTTACACTTTTTCTTTAAAATCAATGCACTAGAACAATAAGAGTGCTAGCCCTACTAAATATGAAAACCCATTATAAAGCCTCTTTAATTAAAAGAGGCACATGAATAAATAGAGACCAATGGAATGTAACAGAAAATCCAGAAATAGGTCAAATTAGTTAAATATGACAAAAGACAGCATCTCAAACCAGTGGGAGAAAAATGAAACTTTCAATAAGTGTTTTTGGGAAAAGTGAAAAAACAGACAAAAAAGGATAAAATTGGATCCCTCCTTCCAACTGTATACGTCATTGCAACTGGGTCAGAGATTAAAACGTCTGGGTACCACAAAAAGAAAAGAAAGCATTCAAGCACTAGAAAAACCCAGGCAAAGCCAACCTGGAAGGATCGGAAACTGTAGCAATGGCTGAAAATCAAGAAGCAATGCAGGAGGGGATGAAAGCAATGAAACATAATTCCTTTCTATTTAGTAATAATATTCGCAAAACCACACGCACAAAGCAACCTTTCTACATGGCTTCCGCTCCTCCTGCCTCACTGGTTCTGATTCTAGCCACCACTGAAGTGACCAGTCTCGCCCAGGCTCTGATCTACCTTCCCTGTCCCTGCTCCGGCCAATGCCATGGGCTATGGGAAAACAGTCCACAATGACTGCTGACTAACAGAAAACCACACATGGGAGCCCTCTCGGGGCCACCCACTGTCAAAGGCAGACAGTAGCTGATGGGTCTATGCTTCTCCCTTTCACCCCACAAATGCGAGTCCCGTGCAATGCAGTCATCATCAAGTCGGCAGCTTAAAGCAAGGGCCTGATCGGGACAGAATGCCTATGTCGGCTCTTCCTCTTTCCATCGCCCTGCCCTCCCCGCATTCCTGCTCCCAGGGGGAACACTCCCTTGAAAGCTCCTCTCACGTGGGCCTTTGTCTCAGATACAGCCCTCTGGGGAACTCAGTTAAAATACTGTGGATGTGATGCACTATTTTCTTCTAATGCATATAAAAATTATTATTAATATTTAAAAAGCACTCATCAGGAGAAACAGCACAACTCCCTACTGCTTAAGTGTGTGCCATGAGCTTTCTTAAAAAGGGGGCGAAGATGGGGCGCCTGGGTGGCTCAGCGGGTTAAAGCCTCTGCCTTTAGCTCAGGTCATGATCTCAGGGTCCTGGGATTGAGCCCTGCATCGGGCTCTCTGCTCAGTGGGGAGCCTGCTTCCCCATCTCTCTCTGCCTGCATCTCTACCTACTTGTGATCTCTCTCTGTCAAATAAATAAAATCTTAAAAAAAAAGGGGGGGGGCGAAGAGACTAACTTCACAAGGGCAATACCTGAAAACATGACATTAGCCAGGTGACTGCGGTCAGTATCAGCAGCCGTAGACCATGTCGCAGGAGCATGCCCTCTGTGTGATGTGAAGAAATGGCACCTCGGTGCCTTGGCTCTGTGGTCTTCCTCCCAGAATCCGCAACCCCACTCTAACCCTGAGAAAAACCTGAGACAAATACCAACAAGGGGCATCCTACACTAACCTAACCAGTTCTCCTTGAAACAAGTCAAGGTCATCAGAAATAAGGAAAGGCTGAAAAACTATCAAAGCCAAGAGGAGTTGAAGGAGCTACAACAATGAAATGTGCTGTGGTGTGCCGGATGGGACCCTAGAACAGGAGAAGGACACAAGGTAGAAGCCAGGAGTGAAGTTTGGACTTTAGTTAATAAGAATGTGTCGATATTAGCTCATTAAGTATAACAAATGTCCCCTAAATGTAAGATGTTAGTACCAGGGGAAATGACACCATTTAGATGTGTGCAGGGTAGATGGGAACTCTCCATACTATCTATTCAAATTTTCTGTAAACACAAAATTGTTCTAAAATATAAATTCTATTAATAGAAAGAGAAAAAGAGATTTTAAGAAAGCATTCCTCCACCTCTGGCAATGCGATCTGCGTTTTGGAAGAACATTCACAAGTGATTCCCAGGCATGGTAAAGTTTGAGAAACATCCAAGACACCAAAAGTTACAGCACATAATGTCCTTACATGGAAATAACAGGAAAAACAATCCAGCCACACATCAACAAACAATCACGCCCCACAGCAGCCGTATGGGAACAATGGACTAAAGCACCATCACCCCAGTTGGGCAGTAAGTCATTATTCACGTAATGAAACCGCTCTCGTTTGGATGCCAGCTTCCCCAATTTGGGGGTGGATGCCTGGAATGTTGTACTTGGAAGGACCCAGGCCTAGCTGGAATGACAATGTCATGATTCACTAACCATTTTAGGTATAGGTGGCAGCATCAATATTGATGAAGTATTTACCAAGTGCCAGGCACAGTGCTAGGCTCTAGGAACCCAACAGTGATCAAAACAAGCATAATCCTCCATGAAGTATAGGAGAAAAAAATGTAAAGAATTATAAATATAAAGAGTCAGGGAAGAGGAGATATGGGATGTCATGCAGGCAAGTAACAGGGAAGGGCCTTCAGGGAAGGGCTCAAGGATTAACTCCTGGAGGAAGTGACGATACGGTCACTTACTCGAAAGAGAGAAAGAGAGTCCATGAGCAAGCTGGGGGCGGGGCGGGGGGGGGGGCAAGAGGAAGAGGGAGAAGCAGACTCCCTGCTGAGCAGGGAGCCCCTGTGGGATTTGAGCCCAGGACCCCGGGATCATGACCCAGGCTAAAGGCAGATGCTTAACTGACTGAGCCACCCAGGTGCCCCACAGTAACTATTTCTTTTTTTTTTTTAAGATTTTATTTATTTATTTTACAGAGAGAGAGATCACAAGTAGGCAGAGAGGCAGGCAGAGAGAGAGAGAGGAGGAAGCAGGCTCCCTGCTGAGCAGAGAGCCCGATGAGGGGCTCCATCCCAGGACTCTGGGATCATGACCTGAGCTGAAGGCAGAGGCTTTAACCCACTGAGCCACCCAGGTGCCCCCTACATTACGTTACTACATTACGTTAACTATTTCTTAACGTAAATGTTCTGGTACAATGATCTCTTCTCCCCCCAAATAGCCTACGTCCTTTTTTGTCTTTATTCTAACAGTTCTCCTTTGAATCTTTTACAGATAATCATTTTTAGAAATTGAAGCATTAGTAACAACTATGGCTTCTAAACCAAAAAATTACCACTTACGGAAGATGAGTGATTTAGTGATTGACAACGAGCAGAATATCTGAATTTAGAATTGTTCCAGATTTTTCAGGGTTTTCAGGGTTGATCCAGATTTTTCAGGGTTGCAGACATAACGAATTGGGGTGGGGGAGGTAGGTAACTAACCTTTATTGGACACCACAGGCTAAGAACTTTTTATGCATTCTCGACTGATCCTCACAAAACCCTGTGCGGGAAGTGGAATTACCCTCAGTACACGTGAGAAAAACGGAGGCTCATAACGGTTAAGTAATTTGATCAGTCAGGTAAGGAGCGGCTCTGGAGCAGAATCAGGTCTGACTCTAAAATCCAGGCTGCTTAGAAAATAGGGGGCAAAGTGTGGCATAACACAACAGTTTTTTAGAAAGTTTGTCCACACTCCAACATGAACTCCAAATGAAGAGAAAATGCCTTTCACACAGCCTTAAAGACAAAGACACACTGTCCACCTGCACGCCTCTGTAGCTATAGAGGAATTGGGAACGGGGCTCCCCCCACTGGTGAGCACATGGAACCACACCATTTACTTCTGACGTTTCTCTAGTCCTTTGTTTTGGGGGGGAACCTCTAAGTTAAGACAGGATTAAACTTCCTTTTACTATAACTTTATCTCTTTCTTTCTCTCTTCTCTGTTTAAAACTAACATTCTGATAATGTTAATTATAAGAGAATATATTTGCAAATGACATATCCGATAAAGGGTTAGTATTCGAAATTAAAATATTTATACCCTTTGATGCCAGTAATAATACCATTTTACTAATTTATCTTAAGGAAATAATCAAAGATATGCCCTAAGAATTATGTGCACAGACATTAGCCACTGTGCTATTTACAATGATGAAATCCTAAAAGCAAGTTAAAGGTCCCAAAATTGGAGTGCTGGTAAAGTATGGTATGTCATATAATAGATACTATTCGCCTACTTAAAATATTTCCAAAGACTATTTAACAAGGGGGTAATACATACATGTTAAATGTAAAATATCCAATACAAGTACACTGTCCAATATCAATTTTGTGAAAATGTTCCCTTACGCATGTAAAGGAACCAGAGTCCATGTTTAATGTGGTTTTCCCTAAATAACAGATCAATGCTGATTTGTATCGTCTTCTCTACCTTCCTATGCTTTCAAATTCTCTGCATGTAATATATACCACATTCAAATCAGGAAAGTTATTTTTCTAAAAAGTGAGAGAAAATTTCCAATAGAAATTGTTTCTATGGTGATCTCCTTTTGGGCTAGGAAAGAGAAAACGAAGAGTTGTTTGCTGAGGGGGCCACTGCCCTTCCCAGCCCCCCACCCTGAGGTCAGCTGGAGGTCCCCTTCATATTACTCTAGCACTTATGATAGTCATTTAACAACTTAGTTACCATTAAGCTTATAGTCTACTGCAAAGTTCAAACTTAGGTAGTATATAGATTCCCTTTAAAAGGAACCTGATTTATTTTCATGCAGTTTATTTATGCACAATTACAAATGTATGGTTAAATTTATTATGTTTACAACTAGATACAAACAAAATGACCAAACCAGCAAAATTCAAAATGACAGTCCTTTAACAAAAGGATGATTTTGCTCATATTAAAAATCATCATCAGGGGCGCCTGGGTGGCTCAGTGCATTAAAGCCTCTGCCTTTGGCTCAGGTCATGATCCCAGGGTCCTGGGTTCGAGCCCCGCATCGGGCTCTCTGCTCAGCGGGGAGCCTGCTACCTCCTGTCTCTGCCTGCCTCTCTGCCTGCTTGTGATCTCTGTCTGTCAAATAAATAAATAAATAAATAAAAATCTTAAAAAAAAAAAAATCATCATCAACCCACAACTATATAGTCAATTAATCTTTGAAAAGGCAGGAATGAATATCCAAAGGAAAAAGACGATCTCTTCAACAAATGGTGTTGGGAAAACGGGACAGCAACGTGCTGAAGAATGAACCTGGACCACTTTCTTCCACCACACACGAAAATACATTCATAATAGGAGCGCCTGGGGGGCTCACCTGGATTAAGTGTTCAACTCCTGGTTTTGGCTCCTGTCATGATCTCAGGGTCATGAGCTCGAGCCCCAGTCAGGGGGTCAAGCTCCCTGCTCAGCAAGGAGTCTGCTTAAGACTCTCTCTCCCCCTCCCCCTACTTCTTCCCCCACCCCCGTGCACATGCAGGAGCTCTAATAAATAAATAAATCTTTTTAAAAAATAAATTCAAAATGGATTAAAATCTAAATGTGAGACAGGAAACCATTAAATCCTAGAGGAGAGCACAGGCAGTAACCTCTTTGACATTGGCTGTAGCAACTTCTTTCTAGACACATCTCTGAAGACAAGGGAAACAAAAGCAGAAATGAACTAGTGGGACTTCATCAAAATAAAAAGCTGCTCAGTGAAGGAAACAACAAAATTAAAGGGATCCTGTGGGATGAGAGAATATATTTGCAAATGACATATCCGATAAAGGGTTAATATTCAAAATACAGGGGCACCTGGGTGGCTCAGTGGGTTGAGCCTCTGCCTTCTGCTCACGTGTGATCCCAGAGCCCTGGGATTGAGCCCCGCATCGGGCTCTTTGTTTGGCGGGAAGCCTGCTTCCCCCTCTCTCTGCCTGCTGCTCTGCCTACTCGTGATCTCTGTCAAATAAATAAATAAAATCTTAAAAAAAAAACACATAAAGGATTTATACAACTCAAAAAGCTCCACAAATAATCCAATTAGCAAATGGGTAGAAAGCACAAATAGACATTTTCCCAAACAAGACATACAGATGGCCAACAGACACATGAAAAGGTGTAAAATATCACTCAGCATCAGGGAAATGCAAATCAAAACTACAATGATGTATCACCTCATACCTGTCAGAATGGCTAAAAACAACACAAGAAACACATGCTGGCGAGACTGTGTAGAAAGGGGAACTCTCCTGCACTGTTGGTGGGAACGCAAACTGGTGCAGCCACTCTGGAAAATAGTATGGAGGTTCCTCAAAAAGTTAAAAATAGAGCTAGCCTATGACCCAGCAATTGCACTACTAGATATTTATACAAAGAATACAAAAATACTAATTCAAAGGGAGACATGCACCCTGAGGTATACAGCAGCATTATCTACAATAACCAATAAAGGGAAAGAGCCCAAATGTCCATGGACTGACAAATGGATAAAGGAGATGTGATGTGTGTGCACAGATACACGCATGCACAGAAATACATATAATGGAATATTACTCAGCCATAAAAAAGAACGAAATTCTGGCATTTGCAATGGTGTGGATAGAGAGTATTATGCTAAGTGAAGTAAGTCAGAGAAAGACAAGCCCCAAATGATTTTACTCATAGAATTTAAGAAACAAGGGCGCCTGGGTGGTTCAGTGGGTTAAGCTTCAGCCTTCGGCTCAGGTCATGATCTCAGGGTCCTGGGATCGAGCCCCACACTGGGCTCTCTGCTCCGCAGGGAGCCTCCTTCCCGCCTCCACCCCCCGCCTGCCTCTCTGCCTGCTTGTGATCTCTCTCTGTCAAATTAATAAATAAATCTTAAAAAAAAAAAAAAGAATTTAAGAAACAAACAAAAAATGAGCAAAGGAAAAAAAAAGCAGGGGAGAGAGGGAAACCAAGAAACAAGCTCCTAACTACAGAGAGCGGCTGGGCGGGGGATGGGTGAGACAGGTGAAGGGGATTAAGCAGTGCACGTGCTGTAACCAGCACCGGGCACTGTATGAAGGACTGAATTACTGTACACTTGAAACTAGTACTACACTCTATGTTAACCTAAATTTAAGTAAAAATTTAAAATAAAATACAATAAATGGCACTATGATTCATGGTGACTTCTTTTCACCAGCTCGGGAAATCACCAGCATAAGCTCTTAGAACCATTTCCATACATGTCTCACACAAAGCACATTGGAATATTGCAGGCTTGAATGAGTATTTTCTCAAACACTCTGAGATAGGTTTCTAAACTGCTCTGTATTCTCCGACAAATTACTGACATTAAAATTTCCATTAAAAGTAAAACTCGGGGTGCCTGGGTGGCTCAGTTTGTTGCGAGTCCAATTCCAGATTTCAGCGCATGTCATGATCTCAGGGTCCTGAGATGGAGCCCCGTGTTGGCCTCTGCACTCAGCATGGAGCCTGCTTGTTTCCTGCCTCTGTTCCTCCCCTTGCTCACACGCACACACGCTCTCTCTTTCTCTAAAATAAATAAATAAATAAAATCTTTAAAAAAAAAAAAAAGTAAAAACTATTGTCTATGAGGTCAATAAAGCAGTGGCACCAGCCTAAAAACAGGCAGACAGAACAACAGAAGAGAGCCTAGGTCTTCCTAGGCTCCCTAATATGACTTCCAAGGACTCCCTCCATGACCTGGGGAAATGCTCTTCTGTTCCCATTCCGCAGCGCTAGGTTCAGAAATGTACTTGGACCCACATGTGTTAGCCAGTACAGGCTCACGGTGATAAGTAAGGACTGTGTCTGTGCCTGTGCATCTGGTCCTGGGCCCCGCAATCCCACTGCAGTCTGTTTAACTCCAAGACTGATGAAATGCCCTTGGCCCAGAAGAGGTGGATCCCTGGCACAAAACCATACCTGTGGGGTGCTGGACCAGCTATGTCTTACATACACAGGGCGGGCCCTGCTGGGGGCGGGTAACTGCTCTGAGGACTGGGGGGTGATCCTCATTCAGATGTTACTGGTTGCAACCATGCACCCTTGAAGACCACTGTGAGATCCAGATGCCTATATCGCCATCTAACTAAGGAAATGTTCCTGACACCTCTGCCATGTATCGACTGGTACAGTCAAGTAACTGACCAGCAGTTTTGAAGAAAAAAGTAATTTTGATCTTCACCTCGTAGTCCAGACAAATTGAAGGATGACTTTTTTTAAAAAAAGATATTTATTTATTTATTTATTTGACAGACAGAGATCACAAGCAGGCAGAGAGGCAGGCAGAGAGAGAAGGAGGGGAAGCAGGCTCCCTGCTGAGCAGAGAGCCCAACTCGGGGCTCGATCCCAGGACCCTGGGATCATGACCTGAGCCGAAGGCAGAGGCTTTAACCCACTGAGCCACCCAGGAACCCCGAAGGATGACTTTTTTCTATTTTATATATAAAATAGAAAAACAAATTAATACTTATCAAACTTCTAGAGGAATGCTATCTTCAACATAAAAAAATGACAGGAAAACCACAAAGAAAAGGACTTAATGACATAAAAATCCTAACCTTCTATATATCAGATCTTTAAAAGATAAAAGGCAGACAAGGAAAATGTTCAGAGAAAAGAATGTTCCCCAAAGATAAATGGCAAAAGCATATCAACAGAAATACACCATATACTGTGAATGTGGGGGGTTTGGTTTTTAAGAAAAAGGATGCAGAAAGGGATCTAGTATAACTGCAAATCATTTAAGGATGGGGACTATTTGGGAGGGGAGGTCTGGTTCTTTTCACCTCCCTACCCTCCTAATCCAGCATCAGGAACCATAAGTCCTCAAAAAGCGATTTTTTGAATGAAGACATGAAAATACATAAGGTCTGTTAGGAAAAGGGAAGGATTCAGGCAATAGTCTACAAAAGAAAGAAAAACTCAGATACAGCCTTAATTATCTGAGGAGTTTGATTCAACAGGACAATTTTTTCCTAAAATATGTGCCTCAAATGTTCAGTTTATTCATAAGGATGCATCTTGAGCCCTATGCCTTTCTTAGACACTCCTGAAAAGGGATGCTTTGGAAACTACCTTGCATACCTTTATGAAGAGGTCCCATCTCCATACCCCCATGAGATTATCTAGCAAGAAAAATGCATCACTTTCACTGAAAAAAACTCAGGATTGAACAGAAAGCAAAATACTTTTCATGGATGAACCAAGTTGCTTATAAATATCCCAATCAAATGAGCTGACAACAGAGGTAATGAATATACTCCTTTGACTAATTTAGGTCCTTGTGCAAAAGCCAAGTACTTGGGGTACAAGTCGATGTACGCACGTTGGGCTTAACTATAAACAGTCTGTGACAGAAAACCATGGTGAACGGTCAGCAGCATTTAAAAAAAACAAAAAACGGTGTAACAAACTATAGAAATGATCCCTGAAAAAAAATCTGTGTAAAAAACAGACAACTTAAAGAAAAAGAATACTGAATGGCCCATTTTGGAAAAGCCATTTATAAACTTTCATTTCTACAGTCATGCCATTTTATCTGATCCAACAGAACATAATATGAGAATGCTATTATGCTATTGTTGATCAGAAGATTAAATGTTATATTCAAGAGGACCAGATAAAGGGTAATTTTTAACAAATAAACAAGGGAATTAAAACAAAAGAAAGAAATACAGAAAAAAGAGAGGAAAGCATCTGCTTCCAATATCTTTTGCATCACAGTAATGACCTGCACTAAAGTGCCATTTTTTCAACTAATTACATATTACAGGAAAATAAAGATTTATTTTTGAGATTATCTTGATTCTAAGAGTATCTCACATACTGACAGTATAACAGAGTTGACATACACATGAAAATAGCTGTTATTTATTGATTTAAAGAGTTTATTTATTTACTTGACACAGAGAGAGAGCGTGCGTGCACAAGCAGGCAGTGGCAGGCAGAGGCAGACCCTGGGATCATGACCTGAGTCAAAGGCAGTGGTTTAACTGACTGAGCCACCCAGGCTCCCTGAAAATAGTTGTTATAATTCTCCACAGCTTCTATAGCCTGCTAGCTTAAATCTCCCGCAGAATTCAATCCTGAATCAAACTGCCCCTAACCCACATGAATGAAGAGCTTTTACTACTAACAACCTTGGACTAAGTAAATCAGAACAATGTCTAACCGAAGAGAACTAGAAAAGCAGGGAAATAATATAGCAGGGAAAGAATATAATAAATGTTTGCATGGATGCCTGGAGGAGGAAGAAACATCAGAGTCAGGAAAGTGAGCTCAGTATTCAGAGCTACTTTTCCCTGGGGGTGTTTACCAGTTCCTAAGGGAACGCTAAAAGTTTGGTGTTGGCTTAGGGAGGGAAGGTGCTAGTGGAGAGCTGAACCCTGGGGGTAAAGGTGGACCAAACAGGTTGGTCCTCACAGGGACTGCAGCTCGGTTTAGAAAGAGCTCGATCCCTGAGACTGCACTGAAGTGACTCCAGATCCCAAGTGCCCCATTCGTCTGACGAAAGCAAATGTGGATTCTCCCTGGCAGAGGAAAACATCACCTTAGATCTCCAAAAATTTCTACAAAATAATTAGGCAAATTCAATGGCCAGCACAAAATTAAAAAACAACAACAACAACAACAACAAAAACTAGGCACATAAGGAGATAAGATGAAATGAATGAAAACCAACAGAAAACAGACAGCAGACAAGACTCACAATTAATGCCATAATCGGACACACCTTAAGATAATTATGCATACCATATTCAAGGAGATAAAAGACAAGATTGATAATTTTGGCAGATAATGGTAAGCTATAAAAAGAAAACCACATGGAAATTAAAGAATTGAAAAATATACAACTGAAATGAAAAACTCAACTGAGGCATGCCCAGCTGGCTCAGTGAATAAAGCCATGTGACTCCTGATCTTGGGATTGTGAGTTAGAGCCCCATCTTGGGTGTTAAAAAAACCAAAACCAAAAAAACCCACAAAGGGGGACCTGGGTGTCTGTCAGTTAAGCATCTGACTTCAGCTCAGGTCCTGATCTTGGGGTCCTCAGATAGAGCCGCATTAGGCTCCCTCCTCAGTGGGGAGTTTGCTTTTCCCTCTGCCTGTCCCTCTGGCTTGTGCTGGCGCTTGCTTTCTCTCTCCCTCTCTCTCTCTGAAATAAACAAATAAAATCTTTAAAAAACAAAATAAGAACCCCACCCTGAACTGATGGTTTAATAGATCATTTATAGCAGAAGAAAAAGAGATAAGTGAGGAGATACCCAGAATGAGGACAGAGAGACAAACAGAAAACACAGAAGAGGGGCGCCTGGGTGGCTCAGTGGGTTAAGCCGCTGCCTTCGGCTCAGGTCATGATCTCAGGGTCCTGGGATCAAGTCCCACGTCGGGCTCTCTGCTCAGCAGGGAGCCTGCTTCCTCCTCTCTCTCTCTCTCTCTGCCTACTTGTGATCTCTCTCTGTCAAATAAATAAATAAAATCTTTAAAAAAAAAAAGAAAGAAAACACAGAAGAAAGGTTAAGAGACAGAAAATCCAATGAAAGATGTAACATGTTTAACTGGAGTCCCAAAAAGAAAGGTGATATAGAATGGGGCAGAAGTAACATTTCATGTATTAATGGCTGATGACTTCCAAACCTAATGAAAGATGTTAAGGCCACAGATTCAAGAAGACCTAAGCGCTCCAGTCATAAGTTAAAATATATATATATATATATATATAAAAAATAAAAGCCCTACCAGGAACAGCATAGAAAAATTGCTGAAAACCAAAGACAAAGAGAGTATTTTAAAGGCACCCAGAGAAAAAGACTGCTTTCAAGAGAATGACAGACTTACAAGTGGCTTCTCAAAACAAGTAATCCAAGTCAGTGATAATGAAATGTCTTTGAAATGCTTAAAGAAAACAATGCAAACAAAGAATTCTTTAAGTACCTAAAAGGCCCTTCACAATGGAGGAAAATGTTCTAAAATTAGATTGCGGTAATGGTTGCAAAACTCTGTGAAAATACTAAAAACCATGGAATCGTATACTTTAAATGAGCAAATTTTATGCTGTGTGAATTGTATTTCAATTAAGCTATTGTTTTCCTTTTTTAAAAATTTAATTTAATTTTTTTATGTATTCCAAAATTCATTGTTTATGCACCACACCCAGTGCTCCATGCAATTCATTCCCTCCTTAATACCCACCACCAGACTCACCCAAGACCCATCCCTTTCCCTGCCAAAACCCTCAGTTTGTTTCTCAGAGTCCAAAGTCTCTCATGGTTTGTCTCCCCCTCGGATTTCCCCCAACTCCCTTCTCCTCTTCATCTCCTCATGTCCTCTGTGTTATTCCTTATGCTCCAGGAATAAGTGAAACCATATGGTAACTGACTCTCTCTGCTTGACAAACACACAGTTAAGACTCTGTCACCCCACACCTGAACTAAAGGAACACTAAAGGGTATTCTTCAGAGAAAAGAAACGGTCCCACATGGAAATCTGGAAGATGAGGAAGAAGGCATTGAAGAAATACAGGGAAAAGATGACCTTTTTGATAATCAGTGCTGAATAAATGGTGCTGGTAAAAGTGAAATGTAACCCCTTTTTTTCCCACAAAAAATCAATTCCACAAAAAGTTACACACACACAAATACACAAAGTTACACAAAAACAAATTCCAAGTGGACTGTGAAGATCTTAATCCGAACGGCAAAACAGCAGGATTTCTGCAAGGTGTTATAAGAAGCACTCTTCTTGACTTCAGACTGGAACTACAAATTAGGAGAGAAAAGCCATGTAAATCCCAAAGAAAAATGGGCAAAACATCTGAACAGGCACTTAATAATAAAAGAGGCTACCAAATAAACATGAGCATGACCTCCTGGGTCGGCAGGAAAGTACAATCTAAAACCACAGCGGGATACACTTCGCACTCGGTAGGATGGCTAAAGTTTAAGACCGACAATACCTAGTGCTGGCAAGGACGTGGCGCACAAGAACTCTCAAACGCTTGCGGGAAGGAGTATAAATCGGTCAAACGCTTTGGAAACGCGGTATCATCTATTACATCTGAAGACATGCCAATCTTTTGACCCAGAAATGTCCCCGACAGAAATGAGCGCGCGGGGGACACAGAAGTGAATGCATGATAGCCAAAAGGCAGACCCAAGTGAAACGCCCACCGACAGGGGACTGGGCAAACTGCGGAGTGTTCACACATGGGGCTGCTACAGGTTAGCGAGCAAATGGATGAACCTCGAAAACAACTTGGGGGAAGGCAGGCGGACACAAAAGAACGCTCACTGTATCGTTCCGTTCACGTAAAGTTCACGAAACAAGCAAGATGAAACCGCAGACCCCGTAGGTGCGACGGGCTGCGTGTCTGGAGGCACCGTTACCCCGAAAAAAGGCAAGGGGGTGATTGGCCCGACCAGCGAGGGTCGCCGACCGCGGCAGAAGGATTCCGGCTCGCGGGCGCCCGCAGGGCTGTATTTCTTGGCCTGACAGCGAGCAGCGCCCCGGCCGGCGGACGGCCCGGGCCGGGCTGCCCTGGGGTCCCGCACTGCCCCGCGCGCGAGAAGCCAGAGAGAGGGGGCGCGAGACGCGAGCGGCTGCGGGAAACCGCCGAAGCGGGGCTCGCAGCGCGGCCGGGGGGCGCCCGGGAGGGAGGCCGAACGGCCGCGGCCCGGCGCCGCCACACCTGCCCGCCGGCCCGGCCCCCCGCCCCGCAGGTGCCCCCCCGCCGCCTCCACCGGCCGCCCGCGCCGCCCCCGGCGCCCCGCCCGCTGTCCTCGACGCCCCCGCACCGCCCCGCGGCGCCCCCGCCGACGCCCCGCGCGCCCGCCCCGTCCTCTCCCGCCGCGCGGCTCGTCCGACTCACCTCATTGTCGCTGCCGGGGCGGGCGCGCGGGGCCGGGGGCGCGGCGCGGGGCGCGGGGCGTTAGCGGGGGAGCCGGCCCCGGGCGCGGCGGCTCCGCGTCTCGCTGGGCTGCGGGGGGCAGCGGGGGAGCATCTTCTCGGGGCGGGCGTCCGGGCCGCTAGCTGCGGAGACGGGCTGCGGCGGCGGCGCCTGACAGCTGGGCCCCGGCCCCTGCCATCTTGGCGGGCGCGTGCCCGGGCCGGCGTGTGCGCGCGCCGCCGGGGGCAGGGCGGGCGGCGGACGGGAGGGGGCGAGCGCGCGCCCGCCTTAACTCGGGGCGCCGGCCCGGGCGGGCGCGGGCGGCGCGGCGACGGCCGAGGAGGAGGCGGGGGGCGCGCGCGGGCGGGCTCCGCCGCGAGCCGGTACTGAGGGGGCGCCCTCCGCCCGCCGACGGGGGTGCGCGCGTCTGCGTCCCGCCGCCCCCGGCCGCCGAGGGGAGTGCGCGCGCGCGGCGGCCCGAGCCCGACACAAAAGGCGCGGGGCCCCGCCGCCCGCGCCTCCGGGAGCGCCGAGCCGAGGGCCGCGAGGGGCGGGGCGGAGCTGCGAGGGGCCGGGCTTCTGGGGAAGGAGGACCCGCGACGGACAGGCCGGAGCTTCGGGGGCCGGGCTGTGGGGACGGGGCTTCCTGCGAAGGACGAGCCGCGGGGGGCGGGGCTTAGGACAGAGGGGGCGGGGGAGGACCGGCGAGGGGCGGAGCCGTGAGGGTGAGGTGGCGTCGTGGGCGGGGCGGGGCGCCAGGCCAGCACGTGGAGCGCGGAGCCCCGCCCAGCGCGGGGCGCCCCCGGCATCCACCCAGGGCGCTTAGTATGCGGGCGTCCGTGTGAGTGGGCCCGGGGGTTCCCCCCCCAACTTGCGCCGCTCCCCAGCTGCTCGGACGAAGGGGGCAGTCGGGATTCGAGGGGTGTCGAGGTCACCGACCCGTGAGCACTCTTTTTGTAAATAGCCAGGTCTGGGACCGGAGTCGAAGCTTTGGGGTTACAGCAACACGTGGAGGACGTCCCCTAGCCCAAGGGGCGCCTTATGAGGCGCCCCCAAACCACACCTGTGAAAAATCACAGCACAAAGTAGGCGCTCCGGGTTTTCACCGGTTAAGTTCCCATCCTTCCTAAAGGTTAGCGATCTTCACTGCTGGCTAGAAACCTTCCGGGGTCGCACTCCCCATATCTAAGTGGACACAGATCGTCGTGCTTTCTCAATTCTGCCGCTGATGCTCCCTCTCCTGTCTTTCACAGTAACATGGGAATCATAGCCACCTTCTTAAGAACTGAGTCGAAACAAGAGCGTATGAAGCATTTGGCGACGTTTGGAATTTAGGGCGGGGAAGGGTCGCTGTTTTACTCCTGACCCGGATGAAGAGGCTCTGTGAGTTTTGTGGGTTTGCCCCCGGTACACGAAGTGGTGGAGCCGGTTCTCAGTCCAGCATTTCTCTGACTCAGAATCCCAGTGCCCGTTCGTTCTGGTTTGCCGCAGCTGAACGTGGTTCTCGCGGGGAGGAGGAAGGCTCTCTAGGCGCTTACTCCCCTCCGTATCACCTACCTCTCCCTCCGCATCCACCTGTCATGAGTTCCTTAGGGACTGATGGTCACATTTTCCCTTTCTATTTGTTGGAGCTGGAGTCTTCAAACTCAAAAGGACACATTTGTCCCCTACGGTCCTGTTAGCAGGTCCAGATGGTTTCGGCTCCTTCTCACCTTATTTGTCCCCCTCATTCCAGGGTCCAGGTTGGCTCACTGCTACAGAAGGGACTGGTTAGACACTAAAGATGAGTAAAATGGTCAATCTGCAGGGCACCTGGAGACATGCAGGGGTGTTCTATATAGGCAGTGTTACCCTTGGTCAGTGCACATTGGACTGTGGGAGATCACCACCCCTGGCCCATGGGATATTGGCTCGTTTGTTCCCAGCTTGATTTATTGGAGCTTGTGGCCCACTCTGACCTCTCTGGTGCCTTGGAGTCTGGTAAGTTGTTACTATCCTGTAACTGGAAAAGCATCACAGGGCCCTGTTGGTAACAGATTTACTCTGGAACATTAGCACCAAAGATTTGGGACATACACCTCCTGTCAATCTTCTCTGCTAACCACCAAGATCCTAGAACAATAAAGACAGGAGGACAGAGAATTCTGATGCTGGAAGGGAACTGCAAATCCTTCTGTTGGTAGGAGATGGAGGGGTGGGACCCCAAGACAGTGAAAGGGGTCCAACATCACTCAGTGAATTTGTAAGATCAGCTGTGAGGCTCCTGGAGAGATCACTTCCTGGGTCCTGTGTCTGAGCCTCAGAGGCTTCATGAGCAGCAGGCAGGGCTGGGGAGGACAGGTAGGGACCACTTGTGCTCTAAGCAGAGGGCTGCTCCTCCATGAATGGGTGTTGGTCGTGCCCACCCAGACCAGGATGCTTAGGGAGGAGAACGCCACGTGTTGCCGCTCCACTGACAGTGTAGACCCTTCTGAGCCTCCCTTTGTCACCCCACAGGTGGGACTCCTACATCCCTGTAGGCATGGCTGCGGAACAGCACAATGTAGGCTCCTGAAAAGTCTTTCCACCCTCCTCCCAGCAGCCTCACTCTTGCCTCTTTGTCCCCTCCCCACTAACTATACGTTTTTGAAACGAATCTACTTAGCATGTTTCCCATTTACTGAAAAAGCCTTGACTCCTTAAAGGCACATGAATTCATGTTTTACATTCTTCCGATAAAAAGAACATTAACACTATTTTTGACACATATGGCCCCCAAGTGATTTGTGTCTGAAGGTCACCATTCCTCAGATTTGAAAAGATTGCTCACCAAAGCCAGTGACTTTGTGACACGTGACGTGTGGGGGTGTAGGACACGTAGCTGGGCTTACTACCCATGGGTCAACTGGAAGACCCTCCTGGACTGGTTTTCCCATTTGTGGGGGAGGCAGGAAACACAGGTGTTCTGCTGTTAGCCCTGGCTAGCCATAGAGCCACGTAATAGAGCCAGGAAGCCCTCAAAGATATCTGTCTAACCTCCTGTCTGGAGGGTGAAACTGAAGCCTGGTGAAGTCACACAGGCCAGTGGATGAAGAGCCAGATGGACACATGTTCCTGCAGACCCCACATTGCAAGACTGCCGACCTTACCCCCTGCTCCCTCCCTGTTTCTTGAGGCTTTCCAGACTGGGGTGGGGGGTCACTGTTGAGGAACCAACCCTATGCACCATCTTCTCTCTCTCTTGGTGTTGCCAAACAAAACCTCACTCACCCCAAATAATCAAAAGAAACACAGTTGTTTTCGATGATTCACCAATGAGACCATGTCTGGTTTATATTAACAGCAGAAGTCAATTACTGCTCCATGCCAGAACCCAGAGTGAAGACATGCTTCTTTGAAGTGAAGACAACAGATGTCTCAGAGAACCTTGGGGGCCACCTGTGACACGGCACCTTTTTTTTTGAAAATCTGCCTTTGCACCATTAACCTCATTGACCAACTCACTTATTACCAACAGTGTCTTCCTTGAATATAACACAATTCATTTTCAATCATTCATTCATCCAAAGTTTTTGAGCACCTATGTATCTTGGCCTTGCTGATGCCCAGGACGCTGCCTCTGCCTATCTGGCAAACCATCTTCAACCCCCCACTCACCTGTCACTTCTCTCTCAGAACCCAAGACACCTCCTTTCCCCAGGGCTGCAGGCACCATCCTTTGTACTGCTTGGGGGTTTGGGGCTCGGCCCCATCACACTCTACCGTCTCATATTGCAATGGTCTTTTTGACCTGCTGGCTCCCCTGCTAGACCGTGAACTTCATGAGGACAGCATGCAAGTCTTAGTTCTCTTTTGACCCCATGTCTGTTACAGCACAGAAGTGAGGAGACCCTGCTGTCTCTTTGCCCTCATCCAAGCAATGCCTACAGGAGGGGGTCATTTTGGAAATGCAAGCTCCTGCTTGTGCTCCTGTTCCATCTGGCAGGAAACAGAAACTACTTCTGGCCCATTTTACCTTCCCCGCACTCAGGGATGGCCTGTGGCTCATAGCTGGAGCTTCTCTTTTGACTCCACCTCTCAGGCGTTTCAGCTCAAAAAGCAGCTCTCCTGAAAGTCCTGTTTCACCCTCTTGAAGGCTCAGGAAGAGGCAAGTCTTGGGAGAGGGGCCTGTGGTGGTCATGTTGGGGATGACTCCAGCTTCCTGCTGAGTGTCTCAAAGACCTGGACCAACCGAGGGGAAGCTTGGCCAGATGTATGTGTGTTGGGGGCTGGAGAGGAGGACCTCGTGTACCCTTCCCATAGAGGGCAACTTCTTAGTGCCACTCTTTGCAATGAGAGAAGCAGATTGAGGACCCAGGTTGGAGCAGGCCTACTTTTTTGGAGGTGCCTGGAGCCAAGTCCTGCCCTCCCAGGCTGCCTGAGTGTTTCCACTCAATTAAGTTCAGAAAGCTGAGCCAAGGGCATCCCTTAGGCCACGCTGGCCAGCAACCCAGGAGAGAGCTGCTGATCCTTTTCATGGGAGCCCTAAGGCCTTTGGGAAAGAATGTCCCATCCAGCCCACCCTAGGGAGGCCCAACCTCCCTTGGGCCTTCCCAGCCCTGGAGATCAGGTCTCAGCTTGATGGGGGTGGGGGAGGTTGTCATTGTCATCCCTGGGGAAGAGACTCCCTGGGCACTCCTCTCTCCTAGCTGTCTCACACCTGCTTAGAGATCCTGATGGCCAGGCCTTTGTGGGGCTGAGGGGACCTGCCTACAATGGGGCTGGGAGGCCTGGGCCTCTGAGCACATATTTTAGAAGACTTGGGAAATCTGAAGTCTTTGATCCCCTCACATGATGTTCTACCAAGAGAAAGAGAAGTCAGCAGGTGTCATGTCTAATGGAGGGAATGATAGAGAAGTTATAAGAAGAGTCAAGAAGATCTTGCTTGAGAGCAATATGAGAACAAAAAGTAATTCTTAGGAATAAAAACATTATTTTCAAAATTGAAAAAGTTAGTTAGAGGTAGTAAAAACCAGAAAAGACACTGATCTAGAACAAGGGTTGGCACACTTTTTCTACAAAGGATAAGATAATAAATATTTTTGGCTTTATTGCAGGTCATTCAGTCTTTGTCATGACTATTCCATTTGGCCATTGCGGCTTGAAGACAGCCATAGCCAATCCATGAATGAATGGATGTAACTGTGTTCCAATATCACTTTGTTTACAAAAACAGGTGGCAGGCTGGATTGGGTCTGCAGGTCACAGTTTGTTGACTCATGCCCTAGGGGATCAAACAAAAAATCTATTTCACAAAGCAGACAGAGTACAAGATACAGATACAATGCAATCCCTGTCAAAATCACCCCCTTTATTCTTTTCCAGAAATTAGCAATGTGATTCAAAGACTCATTTGGTAATGCAAAAGATCTAGGACAACTAAGA
Source organism: Mustela erminea (assembly GCF_009829155.1). Classification (NCBI taxonomy): domain Eukaryota; kingdom Metazoa; phylum Chordata; class Mammalia; order Carnivora; family Mustelidae; genus Mustela; species Mustela erminea. Next base: position 142,205,188 of record NC_045618.1, on the reverse strand, counting down.
CAGTCTTGAAGGAGAACACAGTTGGAAGATTCATATTACCTGAGTTCAAAATTTACAGCAAAGCTATAGTAGTCAAGTACAGTACTGGCTGGCAGAGGGTTAGGTATAGATACAGATTGATTGATGGAATAAAGAGTCCAGAGATAAACACTTACATTGATGTGCAGTTGATTTTTAACAAGGGTGCCAAGATAATTCAGTGGAGGAAAGAGGAGTCTTCAATAAATGATGCTGAAACAAGTAGAAATCCCTACTTCACATCATATGCAACAATTACCTTAAAATGGTTCATAGACCTAAATGGAAGAGCCCAAACTATAAAACCCTTAGAAGAAAACAGCTGTGTAAATCTTTCTAACCTTGGGGCACCTGAGTGGCTCAGTGGGTTAAGCCTCTGCCTTCAGCTCAGGTCATGATCCCAGGGTCCTGGGATCGAGCCCCACATGGGGCTCTTTGCTCAGCGGGGAGCTTGCTTCCTCCTCTCTCTCTGCCTGCCCTCTGCCTACTTGTGATCTCTGTCTGTCAAATAAATAAATAAAATCTTAAAAAAAAAATCTTTCTAGCCTTTGGTTAGGCTAAATTTTCCTAGCTATGACACCAAAAATAAAAACAAAAACAAAAACCCAAAAAACAAAGAACAAGTAACAAAAGAAAAAACAGATACATTGAATTTCATCAATATTAAAAAACTTCTGCTGCAGATAATACCATCAAAGTGAAAAGACAACCCACAGAATGGAAAAAAATATTTGTAAGTCCTATCTCTGAAGAAGGTGTGTACCTAGAGTATATAATGAACGCTTCCAACTCCATAATATAAATACCAATAAGCCAAGTAACAAGTGGGCAAAGAAAGGGTCTGAGCAGCTACGACTCCAAAGAAGATCTACAAGTGGCCAATAAACATATGAAAAGATGCTCAATATCATGACTGTCAGGGAAATGCAAATGGAAACTGCCATGAGATACCACTTTACAGCCAATAAGATGGCTATAAATAAGAAAATAATAAGAAAGTGGAATAAGAAAGGAAAATAAGTAGGGTTGGCAGGTGGAGAAATTGGACCCTCATACATTCTAGTGGATTGTAAAATGGTGCAACCACTTGGGAAAACAGATTAGCCCTTCTTCGACGCTGTGTTCCCCTTTCTCCCAAATTCATATGTTGAAACCCTACCCCAGCACCTCAGAATGCATTTGGAGATAGGAACTATAAAGAGGTAAGTAAGTTAAAATGAGGCCTTTAGTGTGGGCCAATCTAACTGATGTCCTTATACTGAGGGGAGATTAGGCCCCCCAGAGAGATGCCAGGAACAGAGAAAAGGCCATGTGAAGGCATCTCAAGAAAGTGGCCGTCTGTGTGCCATGGGAAGTGGCCTCTGGAAAAAACCAGCCGTGTTGGCTCTGGATCTGGAACTTCTAGCCCCCAGGCCTGGAGGAGATAAATGTCTGTTGTTTGAGGCCCCCTGCCCCCTGCCTCCCGCCCCCCCTACCTCCATGCCCCCTGCCCCCTGCCCCCCGCCCCCTCTACCTCCATGCCCCCTGCCCCCCGCCCCCCCTACCCCCCTGCCCCCTGCCCCCCGCCCCCTCTATCTCCATGACCCCTGCCCCCCGCCCCCCTACCCCCATGACCCCTGCCCCCCGCCCCCTCTACCTCCATGACCCCTGCCCCCACCCCACCCCAGCCTGGGATGTTTTGCTTTGTCAGCCCCAGGAGATGAATACCGTGCCAGGGACTGTGGAGTTTCTTCTGGGGGTGATGAAAATATTCTAAAATTACATAGTGGAGATGGTTGCCCAGCTCGGCGGATATACTAAGAACCACTGAATAGCATTCCTTAAGTGGATGAATTGCATGGGATGTGAATTACATCTCAACAAAGCTGTTTGGAAAAAGAGAGCTCACCAGGTGTTTGAGAGGATTAGTGTAGAACGACACACATTTAGACACAGTCTGGTAGAAATGCCTGTTTTCCTCTCCCACGCGGAGGAGGCCCTCAACCAGGAAGGATTTCATGCCTGCAGTTCCCTTTGCTCAGGGATCTGCAAACTTCTAGTTTCAAATTTCAGGCAAGAAGTCCGATAACCAGCCCGAGTCTCTCTTTACAAGATGTATTAGCTTCCGGTCCCTGCCATACAGATGACCAAAGCTTGCTGGCTTCAAAAAACACACATGTATTCTCTTGCAGATCGGGGGGTCGGAAGTCTGATGCGGGTCTACTGGGCTGAAATCCAGGTGTTCGTGGAGCTGTGCTCGGTGGGGAGAGTCTGTTCCTTGCCTTTCCCAGCTTCTAGGGGCTTCCTGCATTCCTTGGCTCGTGGTCCCTCAGGAAGGGCCATCTGCAAAGCCAGCATCAAGTACGGATCAAGTCTGGGTCAGAGCTCTCTGGCTCTGCTCTCACATCTTCCTTACCTCCTCTTTTCCCTCCCTCTGCTCTAGTTACAGACCCTTGCAATTATATTGGGCACACCTGGGTAATCTGTAGTACTCTCCCTGTTTTAAAGCCAGCTGATTAGCAACCTTAGTTCTACCTGCAACCTTAATTCCCCCTTGGGCGTGGAACCTACATATTCATGGGTTCCAGAGGTCAGGACTGGACATTTCAGAGTGGTGTGGGTGTGGGCATTTCACACACAGGCAATCTGTTTTTTCTCCCAGAAGCTGAAGGAGGTTTCTTGTTGACCTTGGAGTTTGGAAATTTCACCAGAGTTCAGGGACACCCCAAATTACCGTAAAAAAAATAACAATAAAACTTTAGCTTAGAAATGTAAAAATACTCTTCGAGATAACTTTAAGCTGAAAGAAGAAATCAGTACGAAAACTATAAATTAATGAAAATGAGAAAACATCAAAGCAACACTTACGGGATATGGCAAAAGCATACCTTATACGTTTTTACTATACAACAGAGGGTATACATACATGCTTAAAACACAACAAAATAGGGGCGCCTGGGTGGCTCAGCAGGTTAAAGCCTCTGTCTTCGGCTCAGGTCATGATCCCAGCGTCCCGAGATCGAGCCCTGCAGCATCAGGCTCTCTGCTCAGCAGGGAGCCTGCTTCCTCCTCTCTCTCTGCCTGCCTCTCTGCCTCCTTGTGATCTCTGTCTCTGTCAAAATAAATAAATAAACAAAATCTTTAAAAAAAACACACACACACAACAAGATAAATAAAAAAATTATGAGGGGGAGCTTATCAAGATGAAATCTGAAAATAACGAATTAGAAACATGAATCCTGAGAAATGAAAGTAAAATCCACTTCTTCAAGATGAGAGGAAATGGAAAACAGGAAAAACTAAGAGTAAAAGACAGGAAAACAAGTGCGGGCACTAGGCCTGAGAAGGGATTTATAACTGCAGGGTGAGGGAGAATACAATAACTGCTTTGTTTTGCAGTGTATGTAACTGCAGGGTCATTGTGTTGCATTAATATAACATTAACATTAACTGACATTAACAATGGATAAGAAAATAATTACAAGAGAATATTGCTGTGGTTTTACTTCAATAAATTTGAGGATCTACATGAAATGGATGATTTTCCTGAGAAATCGGGGAGAACGCTGGTGTTTGGGGCACAGGATTGGCGGGTGCTGGGAGATGTGAGCCGTCTCTGGGGCCTCCTCCGAGGACGAGGACGTTCTGCCCTGAGACTGGGAATGGCCGCTGAGCTGGCTGTCAGCAAGACAGCAGGTGGAGAGTCACCGGGGAGGGGGCTAGGCGCGGGGCGGGAGGACCCGGCTCTGCCACCGCTCGCTGTGTGGCCCTTGCTGGGCGTGGACAGTGGACTTGGGAGACCCCTGTGGCAGCTGGAGGCGGTGGGGGCGGGGTGGGGAGGAAAGGAGAGGTGGGTGGCATGTTTAGGGGGTGGACTAGGTCGAGGGTTTGGACACAGGATGAGTGTTTCTGGTCACTTCCACCCTCTGACTGCCCCTGCCAAAGCAGGGACATTCTCACTCACGCCACAGAGTGGATTTTCCTGTAAGGTTTCATCCTAATAAAGCTGTTGCTGTCCAAAGTTTGAAAACCAGGAGATAGCTCCAACCCCTGGGGCTGCTTTCAGTCCTGATTTTTTCCCAGCATCCACTTGCTTAACCGTCTGGCCTCTTAGAATTGTAAAGATGTTCATTATTCAGTCCCCCCACAGAGATAGGTATGAGTGTGTGTGTGTGTGCACGTGTGTGTGTGTGTTTTTCTTCTTTAAAAACCCACTGCTTCCTTTGGAACATAATTTAAACTTGCCTTTCCCAAATGACCAAGAACTAGGCTAGCGCGCAGGGGCTGCTGGGCGGCGAGGCAGGCAGCGGGTTTCCGCACACACGCCCGGCTTTCTCTTCTCAGAAGGATGAGGTTTACAGCCTTTAGGTAAAAATAGCTTTGTGCGGCTTGTGCCAGGAAGACATGTAGAAACGGAGGGAGGATTCGTTTGCTAAAAAAGAAAAAGCCTCCCAAATTGCTACCATAATTTTGGAATTCACTTCTGCAAAATCTATCAGGGGTCATAAAGATGTTTTTGCTCTCAAATTCAGTAATAGCACTTCTGGGATTTTGCCCTGAAGAAGCAAGTCTAACTAAAAAGAAAGGCTTCATGGACAAGCTGTTCTCTGCAGTGTCGTTTGCAATAGTAAACCACTGGAAGCAGGAAAAGACACTTGGGCTTAAGGGCAAAGGGTCAGGAATCTAATCCGAGTCCAAATGCTCCCCATGGCAGCCCATGGCCCCGTCCATTTATGCCTCCACCTGACACTGGCTGGTAACCTGTCCATGCCGGACCTTGTGCTAAGAAAGACCAGGGTATGTGGTCCTGAGTGTTTATGCCTTGGGGAGCTTACCACGGAAAGGGTACAGGCAGTAGACTCCACTTATAACTCAGTGTGACAAGGGGAGGATCCATGGGAGGGATCAGAACCCAGATGAGGCACTCCGGAAAGGCTTCCTGGAAGAAGTGTCTCATGAGCTGTGTTATGAAAGTTACTGTGGTTGGAAAAATGGGAGGAAGAGCTTGTGGGCAGACTCATTGCGTGTGCGGACAGAGAAAAGCTCGGCTGTGAGAGCTGAGGGAGAAAAAGGGGGAAAGCAGGGAACAGGCCCTGTTTGCCATGGGGGGGTGTTTTCTCCTAAGAGCTCTTGAAGGATTTTAAGCGAGAGAGTGATGCCTTTAGAAAACTCAGCCCGACTGCCCTGTGGGGTAGGGCTGGTGTAGCTGCAGGTGGGGGGGTGGTGATGCCACCAGCCCGGGCAGAGCCGTGCTGGTGGGAGAAGATGGGCACACGGGGGATGGCTCCTGGAGGGACAGGCGGAGTGGTGCAGCAGTTGCGTATGAACTCTGAAACCGACTGCCTGGGTTCAAATCCCAACGTACTCGCTGTGTAGCCCTCAGCAAGCTAACCAGCCTCTCTGTTTTCCTCACTGTGGAAGGAAGATCCCTGTGGCAGGGTTGTTGGGCGTACTGCAGGGTCCCCATGCGTGAGGTGTACCCAGCCGTGACCGGCACGAGTTAAGTGATGCTGTTGGACGTGGTGCGGCTGATCCGGGCAGTGAGGCGGAGACAGGCATCTGGACGGATGCACGCATTGCTGGCTTGGGCTACTGGGATCTGGGAGTCCAGGGTTTGGGGAAGGAAGTGGGTGAATTTGGTCTGGGGCATGAGATCGTGGCTCTCGTGGCTGAGCTGAAGGACAGGTGCGTGAAGCTAAGGAAACGTAAAGATGTGGATTTGAGCCTTATCCTCATTGCAGAGGTGGCAGACCTTGCGAGCCGATGGGGTGGCCCACGGGAGGGGGGCCCTGGCAGAACCTGCAGCACCAGGGACAAAGGCCTCGGTAAGGGTGGCCTTGATTCTCTTGTCTTGTCACCGTCATCAGTGTGGGAGGACTGGACGGTCGCAGCAGCCAGTCACACAACCGATGGGAATTATTTATAACAAGTCTGTAATGACACTGGGAAATGCTTACAATGGTGCAAGAGAAAAGCAACATAAAGCAGCACCCATGCACTACGTCAGCTATGGAAACACGTCCGGAAGTGTCCGCAGAGAAAAAATACGGGAAGGAGACGCACTAAGAACCTAGTAGTGCTGCTTCTAGGTGGTGGGATATGCCAGGGCATCTTGATTTTGCTATGATACATCTTATCATTGAAAAATACAGTAAACTTCATTTTATTTATTTGTTTTTTAAAGATTTTATTTATTTAGTTGACAGAGAGAGGGCGTGCATGCACAAGCAGGGGGAGGGGCAGAGGGTGAGGGAGAAGCAGGCTTCCCGCCAAGCAAGAAGCCCGATGGGGGCTCGATCCCAGGACCCTGAGATCATGACCTGAGCTGAAGGCAGAGGCTTAACTGACTGGGCCACCCAGGTGTCCCTAAACTTTATTTTATAAAAGGAAACAAACTAGAGCAGTGAGGCTCTCTCCCTGCCAAGGTCACAGTGGCCTTGGGCAAGTCCCTGTTTAACAAGGGCTCTGGTTTCTGTGTTTACAGAGAAAGGGTCTTGCTGAACAAAACATTGTTTATTCTCACCATGTGCTCCCAGGGACTCTGCCTTGCATTCCGTCTCCCCCAGATGGCCACAGGCTTGGGTCCTCACTCTACCACTTAAATCTCTGCTCAAACCACTTTACTGACTGCTTAGGCTCAAGTATCCTCCATCACCCCTGACCCCTCCTGGGACCGAGCCCCACGTGGAGCTCCCTGCTCCTTGGGGAGCCTGCTTCTCACGCTGCTGGTGTGCTCTCTCTCTGTGTCAAATAAATGAAAATAAAATCTTACGGACGCCTGGGTGGCTCAGTCGTTTAAGCGTCTGCCTTCACCCCAGGTCATGATCTTGGGTCCGGGGATCGAGTCCCATGTTGGGCTCTCTGCTCCACAGAGAGTCTGCTTCTCCCTCTGCCTGCTGCTTCATCTCCCTGCTTGTGCAAATAAATAAATAAAATCTTAAAAAAAACAAACAAACAACAAGATCCTCCCTTGTTGGGGGTGGGGGGAGAGGGTTTGTTCCAATGCCCCGGATGTTCTTCCTCGGACCCTGACCCTTCCGCTGCTGACAATATACATCAGGGAGGCTGAGTGCTCTCGAGCCAGGTGCACAGAGCGAGATAAACTGGCCAGGAACTCCAGGATAACAGAAAAGCACCCCTGTGCCTTGTCGCTCTTCTGAATCTGGCCTTGAACCCCTTCCTATCAGGAATGGGGGTGAGGGGAGAGGAGGAAGTGGAGAGTTGTTGGGCATCTGGGTTCCCTTTCACTTCTCTGTTATATTAAGCTTCTGCATGACTAACCTTCTCCCACAGTGTTTCCCAAGATGGTATGCCGCGGAACATCGATCCTGGCCAATAATCAGCGTCGTGGGAGCCGAAGTGCCCAGTGCATGAGTATGGGAAATGTCGGGGTCAACAGGCTTCTTTGTTACAGAATTTCCAGTGTGTTACAGAGGCAACCTGCGCCTGAGTCTCTACCTGCGACACACCATATATAGAATGGGGCACTCCCAAAGTCACGCGGAGAGCCTGCAGGAGCAGAGCGTCAGTCTGAGAACAATGGTGGGGGCGGAGGACACAGCTTGGGAGAACCTGGGACTGTCACCCAAGCAGCCTGGGGCAAACTCCTCTTTCTAGCCCTCTGCCTCTTCCTCATCAAAGGGAGGGGGGCCAGTGACGCTATCTCTCACAGCCACTGTGCTGCCTTGTAGCCTGGTAGCAGGCACTCCGCTGGTGCCCAGGGTGAAGACTGGGCAGAGTCTTGAGGAGCGAGCAGGTGCGTGCCCTAGAAAACCAGCGGTCCCCCTCCCGGGCAGCGATGCCAAAGTCTTGCTCATGCACAAGGAAACTGCAGGATCCTGACGGCAGCAGTTTGTGTCACCAGCTGTTGAACTGACATGCCAGTCCAGGAGCCAAGATCCGACGGAAGGGACGTCTGAAGGTGCTGCTGGGCTACGGGCAGAGCTTACCCAAGGACGTTCCCAAGAGACCTCTGAGCCTCCCTCATCCATGTTATGGGGACAAAAGTGTCTGGCAGTAGAATTAAAAAAAAAAAAAAGTCTCTGTAAGGGGAATTTCTTTGGGGCAAAGTTGAGCTGTTGATTCCAGCCCCCTTCCTCCCAAGAGGGAGGGGAGAGCTTGGTGGGTGACCCCTGGGATTGGTGAGCTGATGGCTGAAAATCGAAAGGCAGGAGGTGGCTCTCAGCCAGATGTGCAGAGAAGGCTGTGTGTGGGGGCAAGGAACCTCCTTCCCGCCAGTCTCAGGGCCGGGGGGGTGGGGTGGGGGCCACAGAGGTTTCCTCTGACTGAGGTAGAGAGCCTGGATTCTGCCCACAGGGCCTCCTGGAGTGGGGTGGGGGTGGGGGGCTCCCACCAAAAGAGGACTGGGGAGCGACTCCCGGTGATCAAGGCCTGCTGGGAGTGGGGGGGCATGAGAGGCCCCTCATAGAACACCCTTATCCAGTGTAAGGGGACTCAGGGTGAGGCTGTCTGCAATGTTGGGGCTCCCCAAGATCCTCGAAAGCTCCCTGAGGACAGTCGCTTGAAACGCCTGCCCCATCCAGCGAGTGGAAGTCCGACAGAGTCGTGGAAGCATTTTCTTGCTCTGGCCCCACACTCCCCGCCTACCGAGGTGAGAACCCAGAGCGTCGTTCCAGCCGGAGGAAGAGAAGCCGGCGCTGATTCCCGCCACAAGGTGGCGCCCCTGCAGCCGGCGGAGCCCGGGGAGGGGGTTAGGGTCCAATTCAGCGGGGAGGGTTGCCTTTGCCGTCTTCATCTGGCAGGCGCTGCGGCCCTTACTTTGCTCTCAGCCCAGACAACCATATTTGTAGCTAATTCGTCCACATCCTGAACTCAGGCAAATCTGTGTTCACGGGACCCCAACCTCACCCCTCCCTTGGGCTTCCTGAGTGAAGGGCGCTCACCTATCCAAAGAGAGCAGGAAGGTACCTAGACCACCCTCCCCACCACCAGCCCTCCCAGGTTCCAGCTGGAGCAGCGGGGACCCTCTGGGAGGAGCTGGAACTGCCGCTCCCTGGAGACAAGGCTCAGCCCTCCAAGGGGAAAGAAGGTTTCGGAGCTGGTCCTCTGTCTGGTCTCCCTCTCACCGGCCAACCAAGGTGGGAAGAATCTAGGTCGGGTGACCCAGAAGGGGGCATCCCCAGGGACCAGAGGCAGGGTGTGGGGAGGGGCAGGGTGCAAAGCTGCATTGAGCTGGGGGTCAGAGTGGGCTTTGGAGAAGGGTCCTGAGCTCAGCTGCACACGGGTGCTCGAGCCCCTGTGCCAGGCTTCGAGGTGGGCTCTGCATCCCGTGCTTTGCCTGGTTGGGTGGCATCCCCGCGTGGTGCTTGGCATGGAGACATGGCTGGTCTGACAACTGGAGAGACCGGAAGGCGGACTGGGTAGCAGACCATCAGGACTCACTGTCGCCGGTCAGTGGTGATGGTGTTACGGTGCTTACTGAAATAAATTGTTGTGGGAGCTGCAGACGGAGGCATTACAGGACTTGGACTTGCTTTGAAAACATCCCAGTCTTCTATGTCATCCAGATTTGGGGAGACAGAGGAAACAAGATTCTCTGAATGTGCATAATTTTTGAAGCTTGGTGAGAGGCTCTACTTCAGTGTATGTTCCAAATTTCCCATAAAGTTATATATATATATAAAAAGCAAAACCACAGAGAATCAGTATGTTTCTTGTCATTTTCACCAAACAGCTGCCTCCCGGTTGTGCAGTTAGACCCCCTTTGAGGAGGCCAGAGGAGCTCAAACGTTGCTTCTTCTATGGGCTCTTCTGGAAGCCTTAGAGATCATATGATGTTAGTCTGTTCCCAGATGACAGAAAACATGGTTAATGGGTGCAGTGTGTCACTTCTGGGCAGTGGAAGTAGTCATTCAAAAATTTAGGGGGTTAGGGGCGCCTGGGTGGCTCAGTTGGTTGAGCATCTGACTCTTGATTTCAGCTCGAGTCATGATCTCAGGGTGGGGAGATCGAGCCCTATGTCAGGCTCCACGCTGGGTGTGGTCCTCTCTCTCCCTCTTCTCTGCATCGGCCCCCCACACTCTCTCAAAAAAAAAAAAAAAAAAGTTGGGGGTGGGGAAGGTGCGTGTGTGGGCTCTGGAATGAGCCCTCTCCTTGCAGGCAGCCGGTGCTCCTCTGGGTGTCCTGGGACTCTGAGTACCCCTGGCTGGGGCAGAGGCCCTTTCCTCACCCGACTGGACCAGCTTCCCGCAATCTTGGCCACACCCCAGTGTCAGACATGGCGCTCTTCTGTGGCACTGTGGCACCTGCTGCTGGACTTCTGTCCTTAGCCTGCTAGCCAAATGCCTACGCTTGCACTTGCACTTGGATGTCACGGAGGCCCTCCCCTGGCTTTACCCTGTCCCAGGCGTCATCCACCTTCAGACTCAGCAGTGCTCTGCATCTTGGCCAATGACACGGCCATTGGACCACAGAATGGGGAGGGGCCTGAACCACACCCACCGGCCATAGGCGGTCCTTCACCTGCTGGCATGCCTCCCCTGGAAACTTCCCCCGGACCAGCCCTTCTCCACAGCCGCCGCTTGTAGCCTGGTTGCCGATTTCAGCGCCTCACGGAGATTCGGGCAACAGCCCCTCGGCTGTCACTCTTCATAGCCCAGCTAAGCTGATGGGGCCTTGGGCCACTGGGAGGAAGAGGCCTGGCAGCCGCCCCTGCTTCTGGGCCTCTTGTCCTAGCTGAGTCTTGGATCTTGGAAGGTCGTTATCTCAGAGTTGTGAGGTTGAGCCCCACAACGGGCTCTGTGCTGGGTGTGGCGCCTGCTTGAGAGTCTCTCTCCTTTTCCCTCTCCCACCCCCCAAAGTAAGTAAATAAATAAAATATGGACAAATCTGAACAGTAATAGTTTATATAAATATCCCTTTTCCTTTATGAACCTGGAAAAGGGTGGAATTATATAGAAATAAAAGTAGATCTTATAAGATCAATAATGGGTCCCTTTCCCCTTCCTTGACCTGGTGATTCCCCTAATTATTAATGTAAAGGTAATTGTTTTTGCCAGTATTATATAGCCAAGTAAAATAACAACTAGGTATGGTAATTAAGCTGAAAAAAAAAATTTAAGTTAAAATTTTTTTTTTTTAGAAATTCTAACCCCAACATGGGGCTCCAACTTATAGCCCTGGGATTGAGGGTTGCATGCTCCTCCAGCTGAGCCCGGCAGACATCCTTCAGCTGAATTCCTTTTTTTAAAAAAAAGATTTATTTATTTTAGAGAGAGAGAGAGAGCATAAGCAGGAGGCACAGAGGGAGAAAGAGAGTCCCAAGCAGACTTCACTGAGTGCACAGGGAGCCCAATGTGGGGCACAGTCCCATGACCCCAAGACCACGACCCAAACAGAGACCAAGAGTTGGATGCCCAACCCGCTGTCACCCAGGCGCCCCTAAGCTGAATTCTTTATAGTCCTCGAATCCGATGATGCTTACACACTGTATGCCAGCTAAAGTCCCATTTGCAAATGACCCAGGTGAGAACAAAAAAAAGTATGTCTATGAAACAGAATATAGTGTGAATCATGTCTAATTTTAAATATTTTAATTTATATATTTTCATGATTATAGGTCAATAAGAAATCCTTTTCAGCTTTAATTTCATTATAGAATATATTTGATAAGGATACATACAAACAGATTCATCTTTAATACACGTCTCTACTGGTGGCCCGCACTTGCGCCGCAGGCTGGAGATGGGACAAACATGCCTCCAGATATGCTTAGTCAGCCACTCTGGACAATCAGCGCCGTGGAGTTCAGGTAATTCCATTCATTTACTTGCCTAGAACAAGTAGAAATCTTAGTGTTTGTTTTTAAGTCTGTTTATTACTCTTCTGTTTTTAAAATCTGAGATACATTCCCCAATGTAAACAATAAATTTCAACCTGTCACACAATCAAAATGGATAAGGCCTTCTTGACAAACGTACGCCACCTGTCTGACTCGTCAGAGTGCAGTCTTATTTTGTAGTGTAGAGAGCCGTCCACGCACAGAAGACAGGAAAAGAAGCTGCCCTCGGCACCCGGTGGAACCTTCCGGACTTCTCCCCGCCGCAGGTTTATTGTACACTTCAGAGATAGTGTTTTGACTTGGTCTACTTGGTCTTAGAATACAAATATACAATGTCCATAAGCGTAAAATAGTAAAGCCTAGCCTTACGTCTTTAGGATGAATTTCTACAGTCCTATACAATACCAGATCATGCCGACTCGGAGACAGAAGAAGGTGGCTTAGATGTCTCCACCGCTCTTCCGGGCAAGTGAGTGTGGGACAGAAGGGAGTGAGGCGGGGGCCTGCCCTGGGGTCGGCGGACAGTTCACTGAGACTCTACGGTGCCTGCATACCCTGCTGAAGTGCGGAAGTTACTCTGGAGTACAGTCTGCTTAACGCAAGAAGACTGCAACCCTTTTCTCGCCAGCCTCCCGGAGGGAGGGTGGAAGGAACCCTCGGAGGATGTAACCAAATGAAGCCGCATGTGTGTTTCCCGATTCAGCTGTGCAGCTCAGTCCGCCTCGCTCTCCTCCGTCATCCCCTTAGGACCAGTTACTCAATAGTGATCCCAATTCAGTACCTCATTATCATCATAAATATTTGACTTAGCGAGCTAGGTGGGGAGAGAGTAAAGCTTATGTACAATATTTTAAAAGGCATTTCTGTGACCATTTTTGAAGGGTTCGTAGAAAAGGTATGAAGGATATACCAGTCGCTTCTGTTGATGTCGCCATAATGTAAACCCTGGCATGTTGTTTTAGTATGAAATGTGCACTGTTTTATATACGGTACAACCGAGGAGAACCGTGAACCGCTGCTCTGGTGTGACGCTCACTGATTCGCTAAGCTAAGGTAACCGGTAGAGGGAGTGGTTTTCCTGAGGTCTGTCGGAACTTCTGACAGAACAGAAATCACAGTGGTGGAGCCCAGCACGCGTGCCTGCCCCTGTCCTGCCCCCGCGCTTCCTGCTGGACTAAATGACCCGCCACTGCATGATGCTGGTGTCCTTGCCGCCCGTGGAGATGAGGTGGCTGTCGCCACAGAGGAAATCGACGTTGGTGACGTGGCTGCTGTGTCCGCTGTACACGTGGCTCGGAGCCTGGGGAAGACGGACAGAGAAAGAGCTTAGCGCAGAGTGTCCCGTGCAGTCGGAAAGTCCTGGAACTGTCCGCTCGCTCTTCCCTCCCGCAGCCGCTCTCGCACGTGCACCTGCTTCGTGCACAGGCGCAGTAGGGGCGTGCCGACAAACCGCACGGAGGCCCTCCCTGCAGCCCCAGAGTCTGGCCTCGTGGGGGGACAGAGACGGGCAGGGCACACGTTCAGGGCCCGAGCGCTGTACCAGGCCTGGGACCGCCCAAAGGAGGGACCAACCAGGTGCCCCGGGTTGAGGGGGAAGGCGAAGGGCTTCAGCTCTGGGAAGGACGGGGCAGGGGGATCTTGGCACTGGTGCTGGCTCAGCTCCAGCAGGGCTGGAGCAGAGAGAGGCTGGTGGGGGGCGTGAGGCCCATGAAGGAAGCCAAAGAGGTGGACAAGCCAGCTCCAAGGGCTCTGTGGGTGGGGGTTCTCCCCAGAGAGCAGTGGGGAGCCCAGAAGAGCTCCAGGACAGCGGGACGACAGGGTTGTGTCTGCATGTGAGACTGGCAGGTTCATGCAGGCGGCCTTTCTAGTCAATCACCAGACGGCCAGGTGGGGCCACGACGCACGCGCCCCGAGGGCAGGGTCCGGGGAAGACCATACCCTGAACTGTGAGCAAGGATAAGAGAACAGGTGCACTTTGCCGAAGTCGTCGCCGGTGGACAGCAGCTTCCTCTCGTGGGCCCGACACACGGCGTTGATGTCAGTTCCGTCAGAGCCCTCTGGCCACACTCCTGAAATGAAGGCCACAGACAGAGCTCTGAAGTCCAGAGACACTGGGGCACGCTGCGCGGGGCCCGTCACTGAGCTGCCACGGAGATCAGATCGCCCGGAGTCCCTGGCTCTCGAAGCCCGGGCCAGCTCCCAGCCTGCCCATGATCGTCTCCGCCGTGGCAACTCCCAGATCACTGGTCCCAGGCGAGAGCCACGGCAGGCTCTCTGGGCTCCTATGACTCTTGGGGGCCCCTTCCTTCTGCACTCCACAGCACAGAGCATGTCAGAAACTCTGGCTTGGGACACAATGCCTTTCCTTTATTCCCAAAGCATCTGAGGGGAAGCTGACCAGTTGTCAGCCTACAGTTTCCTAACTTTTGGGTTTTTGGGGGGAACTCTATATGAGTCTCTCCAAAGGACGGTTTAACCCGGTATGTGCCTTTCAGGTGTTGGTTTTTTTTTTTTTTTTTTTTTTACATTCTCTTTATTTATGAGAGAGAGTGTGTGTGTATAGTGGAGGAGGGAGCAGAGGGAGAGGGACAAGCAGAGTCCTAGCTGAGCATGAAGCCCGAGGACGGGGGCTCGGAGGGCTCGATCCACTGCCCTGAGATCATGACCTGAGCTGAAATCAAGACGCTCAACAGACTGAGCCACCCAGGCACCCTCGGTGTTTCTCGGTATCTGCCCTCTGTGGCTACTCGGGTGGCATCCGGCAGGTGTGGCGTCTGCCTGCCATGGGTCTGGAGTCTGGCGAGGGGAGTGTCTGCTGATCATTGCTCTGGGAGACCCTTTTGGTCCCAATAACTTTGCATCTGAGACAGCTGACTGTACCTCCATTTCTCAACTGACAGATCTAGATTAAAGCCAGGAGTTCCTAGCATTTATACCAGAAAATGATAAATGCTAGCTCTAAAGAGATTTGTGAAATTCTGACCACCTTACTGACTTATGGTCTTACATAAAGAGATTATAAATATTGTCTTTTCTTTTTTATTCTGCTACACTGTGGTAGTTTATTTTACACCATTTATAAATATATTCCAATCTCAACTTTACAGGAAGTGAAAAATTTAAAGAACCAAAAAAAATATAACTAACAAATGATAAATAGATTGAGTGCCATCTGGCCTATCTTTCTAGGAAGTCTGGCACAACCTCATAGAAGATTCTAGAATATTATCTCAGGACTCATACAATAAGGGTTAAACCTCTCTCTGGTTCTCGCCTGGCTCTTCCCCTGGGAGCAGCAGGGAGCATGTCCTTGTAGGGTTCATGTGGCAACAGAGCAGCTGGACAAAACCGGCGACCATGAGAGCTTGTAACTATTAGAGAAATATTCTAAAAGTGGATACACGTTATTTTGAACTGAATGGAAGCTTCAGAAAACTTACCAAAGACATGGAACCCCAAAGTGCAGGTGTAAGTAGCCCACTCAATGTCTCTCGTAGTTTCCACACTTACGACTTGCTTACAAGCAGAGGGAACCCCTGGAACAAGCAGATCCAAGTCTGGTGACGTCTGAGCCACAGGCCCCCCTTCCTCCCCTGACAAGGCTGGCCCTTAGAGCCCTGTCCCGCCAGCGACAGAGCCCTGTGGAGTGGGACCCCTTCCGCTTCCCAGCCCGGTGGGAGCTGGGCTCACGGCCGCGATTGTGCACACCTGGGGCCTCCGGGTTCCACCTCCCATCCATTTCCCTCTTTGGGGCTGTTTCCTGCAGTTTGGCTTCTCTTTGACCATCCGCAGGTACCTTGGCCTCCAACTGGTCAGTGTCTCCCTTCCCCGCTCCCCCACAGAGCCCTTGAACAGCTGCCACAGGCTGTCACTCAGGCCCCCCAGCTGTCCCCCAACACACACACACACACACACACACACACACGCACACAACCCTGCAGCCCAGGGTTAGGAGTAGCAGCTTATGGAAACCAGTCATACCCAGGTGATTTGTTGTTCCTCAAACGAGCTCTCACTCATAGCGTATGAGACCGTCTGAGAAGACTCTAGACCCATGGCCTATTTCTGAAGTCTCTCCCCCTGATTCTGCCCTGTGTCAGGCAGCACCTTGGACAGGGCAGGGAGGGAAGACCGGGTACCACCTGGCATGTGCTATTTCCCTCTTTCCTCCAAGCCAGCAGTTCCACCTGTCTGGGTTCCCCAGCAAGTGGACAGCTGCCTCCCTGTGCACTGGCTCTTGATGCTGTGGCCTCGTGTCTGAGCCCAGATTTCCTGTCTATAAAAGGGATAAGCCTGGAGAGCTTTGGATCATGAGAGAAAATGTATATAAAGTTTTTAGTACCATCCTGCAGGCTGCACACGAGACCCTCCTTTTGCCCCACGATCCCCGTGCTTAGCCCAGAGCTCAGCACACGGCAGGTGCCGGGCACACGTGTAAGGACCAGTGCATGGGGTGTGGCCTGTGCTCCGGAAGTGCCAGCCTTATCATCCTCGGTGTCCTCAGGTCCTGCCTGGACACAGACACTGCCAGGAGGGGTGGGGAGAGAAGCAGGAGGGGCCCCCGGGACTGCTGTCCCCCCAGGCAGGAGAGACTTCACTGTGTCTGCCTGCTTGGGATGACGCCTTCGCAACCCACTCTTTCCCGCCCCACTTGCCCCCCTCGGGCTTCTCCCTTCAGGGCTTGGCGTCCCTCTCCTTGGAGCCCAGCATCTTCTGCTCCAGAGGGGCCCACACTACCCTGGGCCCCTAAGGATCTCAGTGGTGTGCAGGCTCTTAGAGGTGGCCCTTCCCAACTCTCCTGCGTTATAGAAAAGGCAACGGAGGCCTGGAGGCGACGGCACAGGCCGAGGCAGTATGGGAAGTGGGGTTTTGCAGGAGACCCCGTTTTGGTCTTGGAGTGAATGTTCTATGTGATCCAAACCCAGACAGGCCCTGGGGTGTACTCACAGTAAAGGATTTCATAGTCTCCAGAATTTGACACGAGGAATTGTGAGTTCACAGACCAGTCCAGGTGGGTAATGAAGCTGGAATGACCCTGGGAGGGAAGAGCGGGATGTGTTTCATGTGCCTTGTAAATTCCTGGCACGGCAGACACGTGGTGACCACACACATCCCCGCGAGAATGAGAAGAGCGCCTACCGAGCACTTGCCAACCCGCGTGTACTTCCTCCCGTTGTCGCTGACCCCGTAGATGTAGATGCAGTTGTCATGCGAGCCGATGGCTAAGAAGGTCCCGTCTGCAGAAATACGCAATGACGTTGATTTTTTAAAAAAGATTTTATTTATTTATTTGACACAGACAGAGATCACAAGTAGGCAGAGAGGCAGACAGAGAGAGAGGAGGAAGCAGGCTCCCCGCTGAGCAGAGAGCCCAACGCGGGGCTCGATCCCAGGACCCTGAGATCATGACCCGAGCCGAAGGCAGAGGCTTTAACCCACTGAGCCACTCAGGCGCCCCTGATGTTTATTTTAAATACAAACACTTATCAATGACAAGAAGTAATGCTAGTGACATCACAGACCTAGAAAAAAATAGCCAAATCAGGGACTTAAAGAGAAGTTTGCTTTTCAGGGAGTCCTATACCACTTCCAAAGCTGTCTTTTAGAAGTCCACTCCTGGGGGTGCCTGGGTGGCTCAGGTCTGGTCATGATCCCAGGGTTCTGGGATCGAGCCCCGCATCGATTCCCTCCCCCCCGCCCCCGCCGTCTCTGCATGCTTCTCTGCCTACTTGTGATCTCTGTCTGTCGAATACATAAAATCCTTAAAGAAAAAAAAAAAAAAGAAATCCACTCCTGACCAGATCTCTCCCCTTAGCAGCTCCGTCCCTGCCACTCCCACAGGGAAGGGCCAACACTCGTTCCCTCAGTGATGGGCCGACAAGAGCCTCCAGGATGGGGCCACCTCGCTCCTCACTGAGCTTCAGGCTCTCAGACCTCTGCACATACCGTCCTCCCTCCACCACGCTGCCCTGCCTGAAAGGCCCCTCCCACCGCACCTCTGCACACGCTGCCCTGCCCTGCCTGGAAGACCCCTCCTACCTCATCTCTGCACGCTCTGTCCTCCCTCCCACACCCCTGCCCTGCCTGGAAGGCCCTATCCCCCTCTCTTCCAAATAGGCCATCAGTTACCATTTTCGCCTGGGTTTCCTGGTTTTTCAGGAAAGCCTAAGGAATGGGGCTTTGGTGCTTGTGTGGAAACACAGGGAAGGAGCTCAATGTAGCATAAAAGCAGAGCCCACCTTCGTAGCCGGCAGAGGAGCTGCCAAGTGTGAAGGCACAGAGGGGCGATGCAGGATATGTTGGGAAGGAAACAAGGACCAAGAGCCTAATCCAGAGAGGGTCAGACTTTCCTGAGGCCAGGAAGCAGAAGGAAGGAGACCGGAACCACGTGTGGGGCGGGCACCAGGGTCTGGAATGGAACCCCGAGGAGCGGGGTCTCTGTGCACCGGCTGGGGGACTGAGATGCATCCCTTCTCACACCAAACACCAGCGCCTCCATCCACAGAGCACGGCAATGGTTCCGTTTCATAGCAATTCAGAGGATTCCCTGAATAGCATTTGGAAAGGTCCTGGGGGTCACTGGCCATCGTAAGTCATTAAGAAAGGTTCTCCCCCCCGAACACTGTCATCAGATTTTCCTTCTGCAAGGTAGGGAGTCCTACAGGAAACAAACCATCAGGAAACGTTGTTTCAGGAAGTCCTAGCCTGGGCCAGGTCAAAATAAGGGTGTTGGCAAGACCAAGTCAGCCTGTCCCAGGTGGGAATCCTGATGGAATAGGGGTAAACAGGCCAAGGACAGCGGAGGCCTGGAGGGGGAGACCATCTGTGGTGATGGTTCTCGAGAAGGCCGCAGAGCTGCATGGGAAACCATCTACCCTTGAGTCCTCCAACTGACAGGGCCCTGACAATACTGATGATGATAAACACTAAAGGCTAATGATAATTATTATCAAATTACAACAGTTCACATTTATGTAGTGTCCACTAGGTACCATCCTAAACTCTTCCTATATTCTTCCTGTATTCATGTATTTCATCCTCATAAACCCCGAAGACAGGCAGATATTATGCCCATTTTACAGGAGAGAAAACTGAGGCAAAAAGTGGTAAAGTAATTTGCCCAGGGTCACACAGGCTTACGGAAGCTGGGATTTGAACCCAGGCAGTCTGACTCCAGAGCCTGGAGGACTTTGTTGCTGATTCTGCTACCCCTGTGACATAGATTAAGGGCAAAGCACGTCTGAAAGCCTGCCACACGATATGTCGGCATGCTGGCTTGTACACTCCTAAAATGACCTCAAGGTAAGAACTACCATATCATCTGTTAACTTTCTTTCATAATGGAACCATCTGTTATAATTTTAGCTGCTCCAGCTCTAGGGTTTCAACTATTCTAGGTACCTCCTGTAAGTGGGATTATACAATTTGTCTTTTTGTGTCTGCCTTATTTCACTCAGCGTAACGTTCTCGAGAGTCACCTGTAACAGCATGTGTTACAATTTCCTTCCTTTTCAAGGCTGAATACTATTCTGTTGAATGGCTAGACCACATTCTGCTTCTCCATCCGTCTACTGATGGACACGAGGGTTGCTTCTACCACTTAGAAGAGTTCTCATAGAATAACAGTGCCATGAACATGGTGTACAAAAGCCTCTTTGAGAAAAGGGTCCCCTGGTTAATGAAGAAAAGCTCCATGGGGCACCTGGGTGGCTCAGTTGGTTAAGCGGCTGCCTTCAGCTTGGGTCATGATTCCAGGTTCCTGGGATTGAGCCCCACATTGGGCTCCCTGCTCCAGGGGATGGCCAAGAGAACTGACAAGAAATGCAAATATACTCCCCAAAGATCTCCGCTCATGTCCACAGGAGCTGGTAGAGATCTGAGGGATTCCTAGGAAAGAGAGTGCAGACAAGGGCTTCTTGCATTTCAAGAAGATTCAAATAACCAGGAAATGAGGACAAACATGTAATACGCATAGAAGAATGCGAAATATTTGCCAGAATTAACAGTAAAATATGATACTTAAAACATCAAGAATGAAAGGCATTCTGAGCTGAGTAAACATCTTCTCAACATTGGAGAAAAGGTTCTAAGGTGCCTGAGGCGGGGGGGTTGTCTGTTTAGGGTGACAAGTGTGAACTTTGCTCAGGCACCAGGAAAACACATCTGGAAGGGGTGCTCCTTTTCTAATGATATAAGAGGAGATTAAGAACACAGCTCCGCCATGACGTAGAGAGGATGACCGTTCAGCCTATAAAATAGAGAATTCCTACAAAGCAGTAGAAGCTCAGTCTTGGCCAAGCATGTCCAAGGACAAAACTGCTATTTCCGAGAATGTTTGTGTAGCTGAATATCCTGCATATCACAGAAAAATAGCATTTCCTAAAACACAAGCATCCAATGACAAGGCCTAGAAGCAAGCGCCTGCCCAGCAGCCATGAGCCCTCCTGGCACCCACACTGTCAGAAGGGCTCAGGCTTCCACTGGCCCGTGATGAGTAAACAGCTCCACCTGTGATAACTATCCCCGACGGAAAGAGAACAAATATACTTCAGTTCACAATGGCATCCAACCCACCACCACTGACTCATCGCTGTTAAGGGGTACAGAGAACAAATTCATTATTTTGGAAATTGGTAAATAAAGTAAAAGCCACCAAGCAGGGGCACCTGGGTGGCTCAGGCAGTTAAGTGTCCAATGCTTGGTTTCCACTTGGGTTGTGATCTCAGGGTTGTGAGATCATGCCCCGCGTCAGGCTCCATGCTCAGCACACAGTCTGCTTAAGACTGTCTCTCCCTCTCCCTCTGCCCCTCCCTGCTGCTTGCACACTCTCTCTCTCAAATAAATAAATCTAAAAAAAAAAAAAAAAAAGAAATCAGGCATTTAACTTGACTTTCCTTAATGAATGCTGCTATGCTTCTGGATAACAAAGTAGATGATCAGCAGTTTTTCTTTATGGAACTGTTATATCTAATAAGTGAAGAAGAATATCTAACATCGCCAAACCACTCATTTGTAGTCCTGTGTGGATTTGGAGATTGGGCACCAACAGCTCTTAAGATCACACAAAGTGAGAGAAGATGTGACTCTCTGGTACTGGAAGACAGTAATACAAGCAGAACCTAGATGGAATCCAGCTCTAGAAGCAAACATCACATCAGAGGAAGTCCAAGGGACAGAGGAACACGTTAATAGGACACCATGGGGACACACTCAGCAAAATCCAGAGTGGAGAAAACAACTACAGGAAAAATGAGCCCATTCCTTCAAGTGAACATTGTACACATGAGAGCGGGGAGGGGGTGGGGGAGGGAGAGAGAGGACAAGCAGGAGGAACTGTGGATTAAAAGGGACTTCAGGGGTGCCTGGGTGCCTCAGCCCCTTAAGCGTCTGCTTCGGCTCAGGTCATGATCTCAGGGTCCTGGGATCCAACCCTGCATGAGGCTCTCTGCTCAGTGGGAGCCTGCTTCTCCTTCGCCCGCTTCTCCTGCTTGTAGTTCCTCTCTCACTATCTCCCTTTTAAATAAATAAATAAAATCTTTCAAAAAAAAAAAAAGGACTTCAGAGACATCCCAGGCAGTTACTATGTGTGAGACTTTTTTGGATCCCAATTTAAACTGTTAAGAAGTCAAGTGAAAATTTGAATACTGACTATTCGAATACTTGATGATATTAAGAAGTTAATGCTATTTGAGCTGCGCAGGTGACAGTGACACTGTGGCTATGTTAAAAATAAGTAGGCAGGGCTTCCAGCTGTGGCCCAGGGAGAAGCCTGGCAAATCCTCTCCCCATAAAGCGATTATAAAGACGTACAAAACCGACCAAAATAACCATTTCCGTACTCTGGAAATGATCAAAGGCATAAATCCATCCGAGAAGCGTTTATGCTTAAAAAGCTGCTGGGGGTGCCTGGGTGGCTCACTGGGTTAAAGCCTCTGCCTTCAGCTCAGGTCATGATCTCAGGGTCCTGGGATCGAGTCCCCACATCGGGCTCTCTGCTCAGCAGGGCGCCTGCCTCCCCCTCTCTCTGCCTGCCTCTCTGCCTACTTATGATCTCTGTCAAATAAATAAATAAAATCTTAAAAAAAGAAAAAGCTGCTGAACCTGGGGGGAAGGACAGCATGAGTCCCTGGGGCGCGTGCCTGGGGCGGTGCTCACCCCGCCCACCGGCTGGGGGTCCGAGGTTCTGGCCGGGCAGGGCCCTGAGCACCAGCGGCTTTGTTTCCGTGGTCAGGCGGCTCACTCCCTACAAAGCTCTGGACGAGGCCTCTGCCCTGCAGCACTGTGGACGGAAGTGACCATCTCCAGGATGGTGGAGCGGTGAGCGCCCGTGGTTCCCGCCGGCTGCACTCGCGGCTGCCGCTGGAGTGAGTCCATTGTGGCGGTGGGAGGCCGCGCGCATGCGTGTACGTGCCTGCGTGGGGCAGCCAGGAGAGAAGCCCGGCTCGCCCGGAGCTCGCGGCCACGGCGAGGTTGTGCGCATGCCCGGGGAAGACGCCGCCGCGCCAGCGGAAGTCGGAGCCAGGCCGACCCGGAAACGGCCTGAACTCCGGACACGCCCTGCGCGCACGGCCGCGGGCGGAGGATGCGAGCCTCCCTGGCTGGCCGTGTTGGGGTGCAGCTCTGGCCTGTCCTCCGCCCGAAACGTGTGAAGCCAACAGAGGGCCGGGAAGAGAAACTGACAGGTCCCACGGCGTCCGCGGGAGACGGCGAGCCTTCCCTCTCGGCCACGGCCGGAGCAGCCAGACAGGACAGGACGACCGCAGCGACACATGGGTCAGCCCTGGCGCTGGGCGCCCGCGTGTCCCACCGACCCGCAGAGGGCACTGCCCCCAGGAGGGCACGACGCACAGTCTCCTCAAGAGCGCCTGGGCCACGGTCCGGGACGACCAGTGTCAGGCCGTGAGAACAAGTCTCCATGAGGCAAGCCTGATTAGAGCCACACAAGATATGCTCTAGCCGCGACAGGAGGGGACATGGGGATTGCCCAACGATCGGGACTCATCAGCACACATCTCAAGAACCCGCAGGCCCAAGAAGGAATCATTAGGGACGCTAGGAAATGCTTTGAAGGAATGGACGTGGAAGCACATCTATCAAAGTCTATGGCATGTGACTGAAACCGCTCGAAGGGAAATACTCTGAGAGACAAGGGAGGGGAAGGGGCAGAGGGACAGGGGGCGAGAGAATCTGGAGCAGGCTCCAACCCAGCGTGGAGCCCGGCCCGGGGCTGGATCCCACGACCCTGAGATCATGACCTGAGCCCAAACCAGGGGTCCGATGCTTAACGGACTGAGCCACCCAGGCGCCCCAACAACCACCTTTCTCAAAGAAAGCCAAGGGGAAAACTTCAGGACTTGGGCGTGGCACGAAAAGCGTGATCCCTCCAAGAAAAGCCTGAGAAACTGGGCTTGATCAGAATGGAAAGCGTTTGCTTCAGAAGACCCCATTAAGAAGATGGGAAGACAAGGCACACCTGGGAGAAAACGTGCAAGTGGCAGAGCTGATAAAGAACGTATACACGGACCCTAGAAAGCGCTCTTACAACTCAAGAGTAAGACAAACAACCTGAGTAGAAAACAGGCAGAATACCTGAAAAGGTATTTCACCAAAGGTACGGGCGGGATTGACAGGCACAGGCGAACATTCCCAGCGTTTCCGAGTTTGGGAGCCAAGTTAAAACCGCGCGGGATACTACACCACCCCTACCAAAAGGGTCGTCGTGAAAGAGGCAGGTAATAACGGGTGTTGTGGAAATGCAGAGAAAAACCCGAATCCCCACACGTTGCTGGTGGGAACCCGAGACCTTGTAGACTCTCTGGCAAGCCGTTGGGCACCGTTTCATAAAATGTTGGACAGATTTACCACGCCATCCACCAGTCCTTTGCCTAGGAATTCACCCTCGAGAAATGAAAACAAACCACAAGGAGACCTACAGGGAGTGCTCCCAGGGGCACTCTTCCTATTAACCAGAAACCAGACACCACCCCCGCGGCCGCTGACGGATGAATGGATAAGCATGTAATGAGGCATATCCACGAAGTGGAATCCTCTCTAGCACTTCAAAAGGAATCGAGTACGGACACATGCTTAACAACCCAAATTAATCTCGAAAACCAGTATTCCAGGTAGAAGATCTCTGTAGTATATGATTCCATTGATAGGGAATGTCCGGAAAAGGAGATTTATAGAACAGACAGCACATCAGGGGTTG
The DNA here is from genome assembly GCF_009829155.1 of Mustela erminea. Classification (NCBI taxonomy): domain Eukaryota; kingdom Metazoa; phylum Chordata; class Mammalia; order Carnivora; family Mustelidae; genus Mustela; species Mustela erminea. Next base: position 142,181,180 of record NC_045618.1, on the reverse strand, counting down.
CCCAAGGCTGAGGGGTGGGAGTAGAGCTTAATCGCTAAGGGGCAGGGAGGGAAGTTTTGGGGCGATGGCAAGGTTTGTGGTGACGGCTGTATGGTGGCCTGAATTCACTCAGAATCTGTCAATTACACCTGAATAAAGGTGTTAAAAAATAAAAAGGCCTCATCTTTTCAAGATCTGTTTGGTCATATTAACGGATGAAGGGCTAATTTCTGGGAACTGCTTCGAAGGGGCTCCGGCAAAGCCAGAACAGCTAAGCGTGGGTCCTGTCTGCAGCTGGGTGGTGACCGCCCGGACTCAGTACGCGAGTCGGTCTAATTTTGTCTACGTTTGACAGTTAGAAGCAGGACAGTTTAAGCTCCGCTCAGGAGGCTTGCGAGATTTCTTCCTTTAAAGACATCCACACACGGGGCGCCTGGGTGGCTCAGTGGGTTAAGCCGCTGCCTTCGGCTCAGGTCATGATCTCAGGGTCCTGGGATCGAGTCCCGCATTGGGCTCTCTGCTCGGCAGGGAGCCTGCTTCCCTCTCTCTCTCTCTGCCTGCCTCTCTGCCTACCTGTGATCTCTGTCTGTCAAATAAATAAATAAAATCTTAAAAAAAAATTGTTAAAGACATCCACGCAGGATTTCCTAACTGTATGGCCAGCGGACTGCAGCTCTCACCTGGGGAGTAACGCATGACGGACAGCTGTTCGTTTCCGTCCGTGTGAACGGTGACCAGATCTTTTGTTTCCGTGTCGAACACAAACCACCTGGTGGAACACAAGAAAAAGCACGGTAAGTTGTTTGGTGAGAAGATAAAGGAAGACTAGTACACTTGACAGTAATGTTAAAAACCATTCCTCTCAGGGCTTCATAAATACTCTTGTTGGCTTAACAAGAACGCTTATTCTTGGCTTTTCTTTCAGGAAAAATTCCTTCAGATAAGCATTTCCTAAAGAAAGAAGCAGCACGCTGGCTTTCCTTTGAAATGATGTGGTTCCACCTCGGTGACAGGGACCTCAGGGCTGGAGTTTTGTCATGTGTATCTCAAAGGACAGAAAGCCCGGAGGCTAGGCCCCCGGCCAGGGGAGGCAGCAAAAGGGGCCCCTGCACGGGTTTCCCCAGACATCTGGCCCCAGAGCAGCAGGGTGGGTCCCAGAGGCTGGCTGGGCCAGCCTTGGGGTGTCTGGCCTCCCGGAAGTGATGCTGGCAGCAACAGCCCAGGGAAAGCCTGGGTGGAGAGGGTGGCAGAAGGGCGGCCACGGACCTGGTCTGGGCCTCACGTCCTTGATTATAAAATGAGGATAAGGGCCAAGTCCACCGTGGAGGCACAGTGTTGAAGCAAACGCTAAGGGATACAGACGTGCTCTCTATCTGCCAACAAGGACTCGGTACTCGGTGCATGTAATCTCCGGCCTGTGTGTTCTCGGTGGTGACAGTCACGGGACTCCAGTGTTTCCAGGGATGGAAAGGACTGTGGGTGCCCTGTTGTGGCAGCTTCAGACCCAGGGGACCCCAGACAGGTGACACTCCACGGGCTCGGCCAGAGAGCAGTGCGAGTTTCTCTGTTTCCTAGTTCAGGGGACGGGCTGACCCTCGATATTTGGGTTTCGCTTCTCGACTTGTGTCTTCAACAACCATTTACCTTTGACGTGTTGTTGACCATGAACAGAGGCCAGAACATAAGTGCAGGGGCTGGGGCTGATGGGCTATGCTCCAGAGCCCCGTGAATGGCCCCATCCAGAGCCAAGGCTGGCGCGAGGACCAGAATGTGGGAGGCAGACACGGCGGGAAGCACTAGAGTCCACGTGCCCTTTCTCCCACCCACGGGACCTTGTCTGTGATTCTGGGCACCCTGGTGTGGCCCCCAGGCCCTGTCCTACCGCTCACAGTCAGCACGTGGCTCTAGTGATCACTGGCTGTCAGCCACTCATCAGAGCCCGTGGAGTCTGAAGCTTCCACTGTCCCCAGGAGAGTTAAAAGGAGGGTGTGTGTGTGTATGTGTGTGTGTATGAATGTGTGGGTGTCGCACACAAATGCACACCTGGCAAAATATTTTCGTGAAGAATTCTGTTGGCTATGAGGTGCCCTGCTCTTAAGATGCTGTGACCTGTGACTTATAAATGGTTCCTCTTCCCTCATACACACTCCATAGTCATCCCAACAGAGTCTAAATGGTTTGCTTTCTAGAGAGAAAGGATGGGAGGAAATCACTAAAACTATCTGAATTAAACCTCAACAAGCATATATGTACCATGACAAACGATACGAAAGTGTAATCAAAATGTACGAAACATTGAGCACCAGAGCCACCAACACCCCAGAGAACAACCCCTATGCCACCTCCTCCAACTACCAGGGCCACGTGTCTAGGCAGGTAATACTGTCACGGTTTATGATGTGAAACTACTCAGAAAGGTTGTCTGGCTGGCCCAGAGACACACAGCTGCTGAGTGGTGGAGCCGGGAGTCAAGTGCAGGCCTACTGCCTGGCCTGTTGGAGACTCTTGGTAAATACACGTTGGCAGAATCTGAGCGCGAGGCTCGGGATCTGGGAAGTTTCTAGAATTTCGAAAGGGCAGCAAGAAAAGCATTTTTAAATTCTTGGGGCTTTGAAATGCTTTCTCGCCCAATTCCAAAGCTGAGGCTCCACCCACAGCCTGCAGATCAGGGCTTGGGGAGCTCCACAAATCCCCTGGAACTGTAGGCAAGCATGTCTGTGTGTGCGTGTGTGTGTGCACGTGTGCGTGTACATGTGTGTCTGTGCATGGGCAGGAAGGTCCAGAGCTTTCGTCAGATACCTCCTCCCCCGGCCTGTCCTGAATGCAAAGGTCACCGTCTTCCCTGTTAGTTTTGCGTTCTGGCTTAATTCTCAGGCGGTGGCTAGAAGCTGGATGGGGTAGCCACCCTGCGCCTGACCCTGGGGGACCACAGACCCAAAGCAGAGCCCTGGCGACACGGACTTACCTGCCAGTCAGTGTTCCCACTGCAAGCACAGACCCTGAAGGATGAAAACCAGAAGACTGAGCTGGATCCTAAAACATTGTAAAGGAAGTGTAAATTGATGGCCAGACACAGCACTACCGCAGAAAACACACATGCACAGGATGTTCCAAAGGGGCTTCGTGGCCCCACTGAAACAACAAGGCTCTCTGTGCTCCCAAGAGAGGAAAATGTTCTACTCCGGTGAAGGTCACGTATCCGTCACACTAGATATGGGTCCCTTTAGAGGCTTTCCTCTTTCTGTCTGAATTATCTTTTCATGCCTACAGGAATCAGAAGACAGACCAAACATAAATGCTCTTTCTCCCAGTCCTGGCAGCCCCTTGGGTTGACCCCCATGGTGTGCCTGATGGCCCTGGAACAGGACCGCTGAGCCCGATGCCAGTAGTGACACTGGATCAGAGCCCCCCGGGGCGCATGCTGCACGCTCGGCAGGCCCGGAAGGGTCTTGAGCCAGGAAGCACATTCAGGTTTGGATCCAGTGTCCCTGACTAACGTGTCCGTCACTAACTCTGGCACAAGGTGGGTGACAGAGGAAGAAGCAAGTTGTCAAGTCGCAGGAGAGGGAGAGTTAGAGGAAGCTCGACTGGGAGACTGGGCAGACGCTTCCTGGTGCCGAGACCCTCAGAACTGGAGCTTCCGGTCCAGGAGGGATCAGGCTGGTGAAAGAGGAAGTGGACACCCCGATCAGTATTTTCTGGGATCAGGTGCAACGGGGACGAGAGTGTGACCCAAGAGGCCGAAGCGACCCCGTTTGGGGCGTATTTGAGGAATGACGGGTAGAAAGGGCATCCCAAGCTGGGATGTCCCGGTGGGATGGAAGGTGTGTGGACGTCATTAAGGAAGGCTGTGCCTCCACGGTCAGGGCTGAGATCATGGGGAAACAAGAGCATGGTGACACTGACTGTTTTCTTTCCGTAGAGAGTGTGACGTGACTGGGGTGCCTGGCTGGCTCAGGCGGTAGAGCGTGTGACTCCTGATCTCCGTGTTGAGTTCCAGCCCCACACTGGGTGTAGAGAGGACTTAAAAACAGTAGAATCTTTGAAAAGTATGACATCATTGAGTCTGCTTTAGATAGAAGGTCCCTTGGCAGAAGGGCTTCGAATGGACCCAAGCGAGAGGGACTGGTGACAGGGAGACGGAGAAAGCAGCACCCGCGGGAATGGAAATAGAGTCGGGCATCGAGACGTGACCGCGTCAACTGGAAAACGAGATGGCAGGTACTGACTCTGCTCTGGGCAATGCGTTCTTCAGGTGGGAGCTGCAACCAAGCTCAGGGCCGCCCCGAGATACAGAGAGAGCCACCTCCGCTTGGAGCTTTGCTGTGTCATTAATTCTCTCAGGCTCCTTACATTTCCCCATTGAGGACACTGAGGCACAGGGAGGTTCTCGTCCAAAGCCACATGGCAGTGGGTTAAGGAGCGAGGACTTAACCAGAGATCTTTCTGGCGCCTGGTTCTGAGCCCTTTCCCTTCTGTCGGGCTGAGGGGTGACTGGTCAGGGGAGCAGGAGGGGGATGGAGCCTCTGGGATTGCTTTCAGAGGGGCTGCGGCCGAAGAGCAGCAGGGGAGGTCACCCCCCCCCCCGCTGTGTCCCCCCATCTGTTCCTCCAACCCCCAGGGGGACAGGTCCAACACGGGACACCGTTTCCTTCAGCCCATCCTGCCACCTCGGCCGACCCACTCTTCCATCTGAGGGGTTCGGGTCCTGTCACTTCAGTGCTCAGCTCCACCAGTGGCGGCCAGCTCTAGGCCCTCGGTGACCTTCTCGGGGGCAAGGGGCCAGGGGGTAAAAGGCTGAAATGCAGATGTGGCATGCTGGGGAGTGCCGGGCCCTCGGTGGGGGCTGTGAGGAGGAGTGGGGGCTGCAGAGGGCGGGACACGTCAGCAAGGACACGGGCTACACGGACGTACGGTGCTTCACAGTCTGTTCCACGCAGGGGAAGACCGGGGTCAGGGAATCAGACTGAGCTGCGTGTAAGCGCTGGCTCTGTCACTTGCTGACCTAGCGGCCACGGCCAGCCAGTGGACTTGACTAAGCCTCGGCTTCCAACCCGGTCACCTGGCTCCCTCGCGGGTGCAGGCTCCAGCTCCTGCATGCCCAGTGCCCGGCGCTCAGTAACTGTCCCGCTGCTGGCTCCACGCGGGCAGGACAAGGACATCCCTGCGCTCCAATATGTAATCTGAGTTCCTTCTGTGAGGATCCCAGAGAAGCCCACTGGAAGTCTAAAGCCCGAGGGTCAAACTCCAATCGTAGAGATAATTACATCGGATGCGTAAATTCTCCTTGCAAAAGTGCGCTGTAGGCGGGGCATGGGCTCACAACAGGCTTCTGAGCACGGAAGCTGGTGAAGGAACTCTGCACTCAGGGGAACCCCCCAACTCTGCAAGGCTAGCGTGCTGTTGAAAAACTCACCAGCAAACTTCAGGATGACACGGAGGGGACCACTTGAGGCCATGTTTAAACCAATGTCGGCCAAACGGGGTGAACTGGGTGACATTTACTTTGGGACAATTTTCTATCTCTAGCCATTGCATGCAAAAACATAAACAAACGTGTTCCAGATGAACTTTCATAAGAAAAACGCTACACAACGTGCATGTCTACCTCTATGACTTTGTCCCAGACGGGCCGGTGACCAACAGCGTCCCAGAGAGTGGCGTGCCTGTCATGCCCGCAGGTCAGAAACTGAGGTTTGGAGGCGTGGATGGCCAGTCCCCAGAGCTCATCGGTGTGACCCTGCAAAGGACCAAGACAGAGGAAGCTCTCTGAAACACTCGGGGAGACTCGGGGGCGGGGCCCGTGGCATCCGCACGCCTTCGGCTGCCCTCCCCAGTTTCCCTTCCCACCCGACCTAAGCCAGGACAGCAGCTGAAACTGATGCCAAGGAAGGCTTCGCTGCTAGAAGACAAAGGGATCATCCCCTGTGTGCAAGCCTCTCTCATGCTCTCTGAGCCTCTGATTCCGCAGCCGGTGAAGGCCGCGCTGGGCTGGCTGGGCGGGAGCGCACCTGAGTGATGGGTGTGAAGTCCCCTGACAGAGTGCCCTGCAGAACGAAGTTTCTAGTTGTGCCTATCAAGATCACGTCACCCTTCCCCTCGGTCACTGTCCGGATCGGGCCAAACTGTTCTGGAATCTGCATTGAGAAGAAAACATCGAAAATGTCCTTAAATATTAGCTCCACCATTCCAAGTGTGTGTTTCTATATCATGATGACAGCCCCTCCCTCCTCCCTCCCACACACACACGTGCACATATGCACACGCACGTGTGCACACACGCACACATAACATGGAGAGAGAGCAAGGTCCAGAGCTGGGACTTGTTGAGTGAACGATCAAAACCCCACATGGGACATTTGAACTCTACACATGTATGTAAGTGTAAAAGAATCGGCAAGAGTAAGGTTGTTAAACAAAAACAATGAAAAATGAAGTATCTTTTTCTTGGTTGCAGTAAAAAATTAGAAACAACACTGGTTAGTTTACTCTTTTCTTCGTGGCTTTGGATAGCAGTAGCGGGTACAATTTGGAAAGTAGAGAATAGAATAATAAGCCGTAAGAAGAGTTCCTGGGGTGCCTGGGGGGCTCAGTGGGTTAAGCCTCTGCCTTTGGCTCAGGTCATGATCTCAGGGTCCTGAGATTGAGCCCTGCATCAGACTCTCTGCTCAGCGGGGAGCCTGCTCCCCCCCACCCCCGCCTGTTTCTCTGTCTACTTGTGATCTCTGTCAAATAAATAAAATCTTAAAAAAAAAAAAAAAGAGTTCCTAAAATTTACTGTAACTTAAAATGGTAAATTCTTTGGCAACTCCGTATGACTTAGTTCTGAAATCCACTGTTCATGTCGGTAAACGTATGGAATTACCTAAATTTTAAGACAAACAATTTCAAAATATGCCTGCCAAGATTAATTTGCTGCATGATGAAATAAACAGAGGTTCTCGCACTTTATAAAGGAACAAACGTAGAGACCCGGCTGGGGGACTCTGGGCACCCCAGTTCTGGAAAGGAAAGACACCGCCTGCTCTCTCACAAACCTTCCATCTCCAGCGCAGATGGCAAACATTTGGGAAAAGGTGACAATAATCCATGCTAAGGAAGAGGAAGGCATGGATGCTAAAAAAATGATGAGAATCTTCTAGAAACTGGATGACGCTTTGAGGCTTCTGTTGCAGTTACGATTTAACACAGGAGCCCAGGGCGCCTGGGTGGCTCAGTCGGTTGGGCGTCTGCCTTCAGCTCAGGTCATGATCCCAGGTTCCCGGGATCGAGTCCCACATCGGGCTCTCTCCTTCATGGAGAGCCTGCTTCTCCCTTTCCCCCTGCCTGCTGTTCTATCTGCTTATGCTCTCTGTCAAATAAATAAATAAAATCTTTTTAACATAGGAGCCCATTCAGTGAAATGCTGGTCAAATCTTAGGATAGAGAATGGCATCACAATGAAAATCTCCATGAACGCGGCGGCGATTTCCAAAGCTCACCCAGAGGCCTTCCTTTATTAACAGCAATAATCAATAGAACCGTATCAATACTGCCAAAGCAGTGGGTCACGCTGCCCTCTGATAGAACGGGTTAGATGTAATGTGATGTGTTGTGAGTGTTGTACACACCCACTCAGAGGCTGGAGAAGGTCTATAACGTGTCCACTGGACGCTATGGATAGGGACCCTCACCTTCGCACCGATGCCTGCCTTGATATGTGCCTGCTCCTAGGTCCCCAGGGCCTGGGGGAGGGGGTCCAGTGAGTGTGTACGAGGCAGATTAAACTTCTTTCCTGTGGTTCCTACTGGTGTGCAGGGTAATAAGGTGGTAAAATCGACAGTGAAAGGAGAGAGAGCTTTAGAGAATATGTTGGCACTCAGCCATGAACAAGGTAAATACTCAGTAAATGTTAGTTCCAGGTAGTGATGTCTCCAGAGTCACACCTGGAAATTAAAGTGGAAAAAGATGGAAGATTTTTTTTTTAATTTAAAAGATTTTATTCATTTGTTTGAGGAGGGGGGAGATGAGCAGGGGAAGGGGCAGAGAGAGAGAGAAGCAGACTCCCCGCTGAGCAGGGAGCCCAACATGGGGCTGGATCCCAGGACCAGGAGATCATGACCTGAGTCGAAGGCAGATGCTCAATGGACTGAGCCACCCCAGGCACCCCGAGAAGAAAGATTTGAATGAAAAATAAAAATGTGGATAATATTCTCTTAGAAAGGTGAGACTGTTCTCTTACAAAAATATTCTAAATGGGCAATATATTACAACCTAAAATTTTACAAACTTAATTCCATTTTAGTAGTTACACTTAAACTGCTTCCAATGATTTTAATAAAAGGTTTCTTTTTTTTTTTTTTTAAATATTTCGTTCATTCATGACAGAGAGAGGGAGAGAGGGAACACAAGCACAGAGGAGCTGGAGAGGGAGAAGCAGGCTCCCCACCGAGCAGGGAGCCTGATATGGGCAGACGCTTAACTGACTGAGCCAGCCAGGTGCCCCCAAATATTTCTTTTTAATAAAGTTTTATCTAAACCATTTTTGAAACAGCAAGACGAAGAGTTCAAACTAACAAGGAAACTGGTTAGTGTACCAGTTTCGGGAGGTTCGAAATGAATTTTGAAAAAAAAAAAAAAAGAATTTCGATAACGCTGCTTGCTTTATCTTACCTCAGTTTTACGAAGTTTCTGATAGTTTCCGTTCCAGGAAATGAGCTTGCGGTCCTTCCCTCCTCCTGACACCAGCGTGCCGTCCCGTAACATACAAAGTGCAAAAATGCCCCCCTCGTGGGCCCCTTGAACAGCGTAGCTTATCCGATTCGTACCTAAACACACCAAGGAAACCATCCTCAGGACGTTATCCAAGAGGTCGCCTCCGTCCCTCCCATTTCTCTTTGGTTTTAAAGTGGCATCTTGTCCGTTAGGACATCTCTGCAGTGTGCATCTACAAGGGACGCAATTTCTAGAAGCTTGTGCAGCAGCAGACAGGCATGCTCTGCGCTACGTCACGATCCAGGAGGACACGCTCCTGGAAAGCCGAGGACGGAGGAAGCGTGGCGAGACTGTGCACAGGGAAGAACGGGGGCTGGGGTTCACATCCTCGACAAGTGGCTTCACTGTCCTACACCTCAGTTTCCCCTTTGTGTCCTGCTTATCCTGCAGGAGCCTGCTAAGGGTAAAACGGGGTGACGTGGGAAGCACTTGCCCCCACAGTAGTAGGGACACTAGGGAAGTCACCACGTTACCCTGAAGTCACATCCGGGAGTCTGTTTCTGCCTTCACCCCCAACCCAAACTCGAAGCCCTCTGAGGACAGGGATGGTGTGCTTTCCCTTTCTTCCTGCTGCAAACGCTCGTTGAACTTGCCCGGATGGGTGTTTTCTGAGTAACGAATCCTCCTTACGCGGCTGTGGGCTCCCTGGCACCACGGCCTTGTGATCATCCGTGTGCTTAGTGGCTAACTTGCCGTCTAGCACACAATTAGTTCTCAATAACTATCTGCCAGAAGCCGCGGGAACCAGGGAAGTTATTTAAGTGTCTTATAGCTAAGTAGTCACTGACACCTTCACCATTATAATTGGTTAATAGAACTCTTATTAAAGCTATCCCATCAAAATATTTTAGGCTTAAAGAGCCTTCTGCAGTGATAGAAAGTGTACAATTCTTGCTATTGTTTTCCTCTGTTCTAGTTTTAAGGTTTCAGGTTACACACGCACCCATATTCGTAGGCACTTATTAAACTTGTGGTTTAGCTGTAATTCTGTTAACTCCGTTCACAGACGGCTCTTAGAGAAGTTGCGTTTAGCCTCGTATAATATTCGCCCCCCATCTTTTGCTCTGGGGACAAGTCTGTGTTACCTTTTCCCCACACCAAGATGTTGCCGCTCGAGTCTCCAGTGATGGTGTCACCGTTTTCGGAAAAAGTCACGCAGAGGACAAACTTTGGCTTTTCTTGCTTCTGCGGGATGTTGTAAATATATACACGTATTTAGTCAAGACGCCCTCTAATTTGTATTCCTCTGACCTAAAGGCACGGTGCTCCAAAGCCGCACGTGCCTTTCATTTTCATCTACTGTTAAATAACATATGCTGCAAGACTATCTGCTTTAAAACCGTGAAGTTTCTGGCAATTTTAAAGTTGCAGACAGTTGGGGCAGAGGAAGGTGTCATGGGACGGGCTGTGTTGTCCTGACTAGAGCCTCAGAACAGGGCCCCGGCACTGGAACAAAGCAGTCCTCTAACTGGGCCCCTGCCGGGAAGGAGGCGCTATCCCTGGTACTCACAAGCCCCAGGACCTTCTTGGTTGTTCTTTGCAAGGACCATGCATGGTGGGGGGCGCAGCACCCGGCCCCCAGAGCAACTGTCCCTGCGCTTCTCCCCTTGTTGGTTCATCTTTCCTTCCTGGCATCACCAAGGATACCCACAGAGACACAGGGGGCCCTCAGTTCTGTGAGGGGTCCCCGGGAATAATCTTCATCACTACACCCCCAGATAGATGTCCTGATTTGCCAATCACAGCAACTTCTGGAGACTGCGGTACGCCTCACTGCTCCCAGAGAAGCCCTGACAACATGCACCGCTCAGTGAAGACTCAAACAAATGGAATGGAACATTACCTCGAATAATCCTTGCTTCTTAATAAGGGAGTTTCCTTCTAATGTCCAAAAGTAGAGATGTGATTTTCCGCAGGTAACTATTATGTTAGTGTCCGTGGGGTGGAAATCCGCAGCAAACACGGCTTCGTTAGAACACTTTGAGCAAAACAGGAGAATCAAATGTCTCAAATCTCTGGACACGTCAGAAAATAAGTGACAGCTGAGCCACAGACAGCTTGTCCGGGCCGAGCCCTAAAGCCTTTTGATTTTTCTCCCCACTGAGCTCACCTTCCATAAACACTCAGCTTATGTTTGCTGGGTGTCATAACCTCTCCTTGTCTGTCTGTCTCCCCCGCTGAGCCGTAGCCCCGAGGACAGGGACCTCAGCTCCTCTCTCTCTACAGGGGAGGGGGGCGCCCAGCAGGAGCGGGCACGAAGCACGCCTTTGCTGAAGGGCCGGCTGGAAACTTAAGAACCCAAGAATTTGCTCTCATCTCCCGTCATGGATTCCCAGCTGAGGCTGAAAACAGAATCGCCTGACGTGTGTTACAACGTGGTGTCAAGCCTCAGCCCCATCTGGGGATGGGAATTTTGGCAGGGACCCAGGAATCTGGATTTTATCCAGCCCTATCGCTCCTGGCTGACTTTGGCTGTCCTGTTTGCTCTGGGATTCCCTCCTGGTAATTCCCAGGACTCTGCTGGTGGTTTGGTGACCAGGCCGGGGCTCCAGGGCTGGGGATCTGGCTCTTGGGAGTCACTGCACCGTCCCTGACCTGTTCACTGGGTTCTCAGCTCCTGCACTTTGGCTGCATGAATCTGACCCTGATTGTTCCTTCTGCTTGAAATTCAGTCACAAGCCTTAAACCTAGGTGATAATTTGCCTCTGACCATTTTCAACCCAGCAACCTAGCAAGAACTTAAATACTCAACCAGAATGTTAGCAAGCTGGTGTTAGGAAACATGCCAGATTAGAATATGGACCCAGCATCCCAGACACTCGAGGGAGAAAGATAAGGCAATGCGTGGTGGTCCTGACGGCCCGGAAGTAAAGTGGTCTAAAGCTACCAGGACAGGATGGGGACTCTGAAGTCAGGTCTGTAACGACCGGGATCCATTCATGATTTCCACAGAAGGAAAATACAAGAGAGCGTAAGGAAAGCTGCGGGACCTATCGCACATGATGGACCGGGGTGGTAAAGAGAAGCCCAGAGCACCCCCGTCGGAAGGGCCCCACGGGGAGGTGCTGGGGTCCTGCAGGGGCGCTCGCCTTCGCAGAGGCCACTCAGCTTTGCCCAAGACCCGTACTGGCCACGCTGGCCTCTCCCTCAGCCCTGGCTGCTCCTGACCCGTCCCCACTCCCCTGTCCCCGCCCTGTGGCACAAGGAGGACACCTCCCGTACCGCCACACCTGCAGCGCCCCCATGACAGCGCGAGCACACACATGTGGAATAAAACGAGGCAGCAGCGAACAGGGAACACAGGAGTGGCTCCGAAGGGGAGGGGCTGTGACGCGAGGAAGGAGGAAACCTTACGGGTGTCATGAAGGCGGAGGAGACCCTGCCCGGGACTTGGGACCGCACCCTGGGAGGGGAGAGGGGCGGGCTTGGGATTCCGGGGAGCTGGTGTCAGGTCCGAGGGCCGGCCCGGGAATGGGGAGCCTGTGGCCCACCAAGAAAAGGGACCTGGGTCTGGGAGCCAGCGGGAGCCAGCGGGAGCCAAAGGCTCCGCTCGGGGAAATTACAGTGGAGCCCGGCGTGGGGCTTAGAGAGAGACCTTGACGTCGGCCAGTCGCTCCTCCTTCTGCCAGTCCCACACGGACAGCACGTGGTCGTTGGAGTCGTCCACGGTGCACAGACTGCTCCCTCCGTTCTGGAAAACAAAAGGTGTTCCCAGGAAGGCTGCATTTGAGAATATAACACGTTAAAAGTGACTAACAGTGAACATTAATTTTCCTTTTAATAGCGTGCATTTGGGCTAAAGAATACGTATGCACCGCTCTGAGACCTGCTTTCCGGCCACTGCGGGACGGGGGGTGAACGTGGGTGAGGGAGGCACGTGAGCAGCGGAGAGCGGTCGGGGGTGGTCCTGCCCCGTTGGCTCTATTAGGAAAAGTCCAAAGGGGCTGCAGGGCCCCCTCCTGGAGGAGCCGGTGTCCACCGCACACACAGCACACGTCTGTGACTAACGCGCAGGGTGACCAGGAGGCTATGTGGGAGCAAAGGCCCTCGGGCCGCGGCACGTGCTGTTTTGAGGGAACACATGCACGTGTGAGGGACTGTTTTTCTGGAACAGTTTTTTCCAGGGTGGATCTGTTGAATGGGCACATCCTGAGGAAGATCTGGAGACTACGAGGCCCCTTTGACTCCTGCTAACGGACAGGCAGCCGGCATGGGGACAGCAGAGACACTAGGGCCGCTTGTCAAGGAGCAGGTGAAATTCAAGGTCAGCGTGGGCAAAACCGCCCCGAGGAACACGAAGGCAGTGCTGCGGGGCCTCTTCCCGTCAGGTGTGTGACCCCGAGGGGACACGTGTGACCTTTGAAGAGGCGACCTAAGGTGCAGGATGGTGTCAGCCTGCAAACCCACGCACACACCCGGCAGCCAGCGAGTGTGTTAACTTCCTCCCTCTTCAACCCTGACCTGCTGCTCTCCTACCTTCGGACAAAGGCGCCCGCGCCCATGGGACTCGCACTTACAGATTTTGAGAACGCGATACAGGTGACGGCTCGGTCGAAAAACCCGACTCCAATGACATGCAGCGTGTTCAGCGTCACCGAATCCCAGATGCGCACGTGTGGGGGCAGTTGCTGTTTAGAAGGAAATGCGGAGAGAAAGTCGCTGGCTGCGTGGGGCGTACACATCTGTCTTCACCTTGAAGCTACAAGACTACTTCAGTTCTGTCAAAACGAAAGGTCTTTTCCTGCATTTGAAGTCTCTGCCTTTGAGCATCAACGAAACGTGGCCGGTGGCTGCTGGACATTGTGGCCCCTGAGACCAGCTGAACGTCGGGGCAGGGCCAGCGGGTTTTACGTTTTGAACAGCCCATTCTTCCTGACTGTACCGCAGGAACGGAGGCTCCCCCTTGCCCACCCAGATGAGCCCAAATTTTAAAAATGAAGAATGACAAGGAAAGCGGGAACTCACCCAAGGGCTATTCCTGTGAAGTCTCTATTGTCACTAAGTGTAAATACACCTAAATCCAGCAAGTCAGTCCCCACCAAATAGTACTGAGAGTTTAACACTCTTGGGCCTCGCAAGAGCAAAACGGGCAATTGATTATGCACAGGTGAAATTTAGAATCGTTACCATTAGTTCCAAGCCCTCTAAGTTGTGTTCCAAGATGAACAGTCCCAATTTTTCTCTCCCTCAAGGGAAGAAAGTGTCCTAGAGCCATCAGCAGGCGGATCGGGAGAAGAGCTAGCATTATACCAGGTGGACAGAGCGGGGTGACCCCTAGCCAGGACTTGCTCTGAGCAGCTGTGTGTCTGTGATGGTCAGACGACCTCTCTGTGTCTCTGTGCGCCTGATCTGAAGGCTGGGCTGGGAGAGCCATTCCGTCTTCCCCAGCTCGAAATTCTGATTGGATTTCAATGCCAGAGACGGAAATACCCTTTCAATCCACTAGAGGGAGGAATACAAGGTTTGCTACCATTTCCAGACCTGAAAGCCACTTCACATTAAAAAAAAAAAAGATATCGGTGCCTGGGTGGCTCAGTGGGTTAAGTCTCTGCTTTGGGTTCAGGTCATGATCTCAGGGTCCTGGGATCGAGCCCCACATCAGGCTTTCTGCTCGGGGGGAGCCTGCTTCCTCCTCTCTCTCTGCCTACTTGTGATCTCTGTCAAATAAATAAATAAAACCTTTAAAAAAAAAAAAGAAGACCCTATTCCATTTATGTGTTACATCATTATAAACTGACTTCCATGGTTCCTGTTATTTCTTTTTACGTATAGAATTTTATTTTTATTTTTTAAAAGATTTTATTTATTTACTTGACAGAGAGAGAGATCACAAGGAGGCAGAGAGGCAGGCAGAGAGAGAAGGGGAAGCAGGCTCCCTGCTGAGCAGAGAGCCCGATGCGGGGCTCGATCCCAGGACCCTGAGATCATGACTTGAGCCAAAGGCAGAGGCTTTAAACCACTGAGCCACCCAGGTGCTCCTTAAGTATAGAATTTTAATGGGAATGAACACAAAGTTAATATTTAAAATTTGATGTTATTAAAGCGTTTTCTGAAAAATGGCAGCATTCATGTTTCAGGAAGAAAACATGCTGCTAAAAATGGACATGTGTGGGGCGCCTGGGTGGTTCAGTGGTTTAAAGCCTCTGCCTTCCACTCAGGTCATGATACCAGGGTCCTGGGATCGAGCCCCGCATCGGGCTCTCTGCTCAGGAAGCGGCGAGCCTGCTTCCTCCTTTCCCTCTCTGCCTGCATCTCTGCCTACTTGTGATCTCTGTCTGTCAAATAAATAAATAAATAAAAATTAAATTAAATTACATTAAAAAAAAAACTGGACATGCTCCGTGTAATGAGGTTCGTCCCATGTACGGTACAAGAATAAGCTGTGCAAAGTAGATAGCAAAGAAACTACCAGGAGTTTTGGGTAAGACATGGCAAGGACCACAGACTGTGGTCAAGAACCAAGTGGAAGGCAGTGTCACGTTATTTTCAGTTTGTTAGAATCCACTAGTTCCTACTCTGATTCCTTAAAATTCAAGTTAAAGCCTTGCCAAGGTGCTTACAAAACGTGGGCCCAAATTCTCCTGCAGCCTTTGAGGGCTCCAGGGTGACGCCAGGAGTACAGGGTACTCAGGCTGAGGGTCTAAAGTTTGCTTGGGACGCCTGGGGGGCTCAGTCGGTTAAGCCTCTGCCTTCAGCTCAAGTCATGATCCCAGGATCCAGAATCGAGCCCCACATCGGGCTCCCTGCTCAGCGGGGAGTCTGCTTCTCCCTCTGTCCCTGACCCTGCTCGTGTTCTCTCTCTCAAAGAAATGAAAAAATAAAAAATAAAAAAATTTTTTTGCAAGAAAAAATTTGAATCAGATACTTTATATCTAGGTGGACTTATTCATCAGTGAAATGCTTCCAGAAGAGGATATCCAGTTACCCGTTCATTAGAGAAATGTGAAAAGATCACACAACTCACCTTTCCATCCTTAGATGTGCCTGCAACTTGTCCCGTTGCGATGGTGATCCTGTCGGGGTGAACTGCTAGGCTGAAAAAAAAAAAAAAGAGAGAGTATTTATAGAACCGCTGCTCTTTAAAGATAAGCCTTACTTTTCTCTTGGCCAAATACGATCTAGTCAAAAAATTTAAATATGAGACTGACACGGTGCCTGACTTCTCAAGGACTCAGGATAAGCTTCTTGAGCACACCAACACCTTTGGCCAATTAGTGTCTGTTTCATTCTACCCTTTCTCGAGAATTTCCAAACTCAAGGAGAAAGCATCCTTTGCTTGGGAAATACCAAGTCTCCAACGACCACCTTTATCAAGTATGTTAAGCAGCAGAAACATCATCTTTTTCCAACAGGATTTTTGTACTTGACCAGGGCTCTAGGACGGATAGAATTAGGGAAAGCCGCCCATTCAACCACCCGTCCTTCCGAGATACATAAAAGCTCTATCAAAAGCTATAGGTGACTTATGAGTGAATAAAAAGTGAATGAATTATAGCCCACCCAGGCATAAGCGTGGACGTTTTTATTTAAAAAATAAGAACTCCCAATCAGAAGCCATTAGCATCTTTGCTAAGGAGGCCTCCAAACAGGGGTCTGTGGGAAGCCTGGGTGACGCAGTTGGTTGCGATTACATGTTACATGGATAGAAAAGAAACGAGTCTCTGGTGTCCTAGACAGCCAGCTCACTAGCTGACCGCCAGCTATGACTGCGACCCTAAGGGAGAGCTCTTCTCCGATGGTCTCTACTTCTCTCTCAGCCCTGGCGTCTCTGCTGTGGCGTCTGCTGCACGGGGTAAGGACCCACCACTTCACGTCGTCGTTGTGGCCGGTGTAGTGTCTCTGCAGCTGCTCCTCCACGTTGTACAGCACCACCACGGAGGCGATGAAGTACACCGTCTCCCCCGTCGGGAGCAGGTACAGGTTGTTTCGACAGTCGCGGCCCCGGTACCCATAGCTTGGTGTGGGTGTCAAGAGAAACTCGATTTCCTTTGAGAGCGGACAACGCGTCAGCTTTATTCACCGGGGACAGACAACACAATTCCTTAAGACCCTTCCCATCTATTTCTCTTGGTTTCAGTAACATGAAACCGTAAAAACTCGGTGCCAGATACATGGGACTCTCAACAGGTACTTGTAGGGCTGGAAATGGTCCTCGAGCCGAGGTGAATAGGTCTTTCTAAAGGATGGGGCTTTGTTTTTAGAAATTATGTTCATCTTGAAAGCTGAATTTTTCAGCTGGATCAAAAATGTCACTTGTTATTTTATTTATTAAAGGTCCCTGGAGGGGCTATTGGTGAAGTCGCCAGAAAGTGAACTATTTTGAACTGAGTCAATCAATCCTAGACCGTGGGAGCCACAGCCAGGGCCAGAATTCTTTGTTGAATTGTTTGGATTATCCTCGGATGCCTGGCTTCTTTACAACTAGTCTGCCTTTAAATGTTGCCAAGGTTGGACTGTGGGTCTCTCAGTTTTGGGGCTGTGAGTTCAAACGTGGGCCCACGTTGGGTGTAGAGATTACTTAAAAATAAAATCAGTTAAAAAACTCAATTTTGGGGCACCTGAGTGGCTCAGTGGGTTAAAGCCTCTGCCTTCCGCTCAGGTCATGATCCCGGGGTCCTGGGATCGAGCCCCGCATTGGGCTCTCTGCTCAGCGGGGACCCTGCTTCCTCCTCTCTCTCTGCCTGCCTCTCTGCCTACTTGTGATCTCTGTCTGTCAAATAAATAAATAAAAATCTTAAAAAAAAATTTTTTTTGCCAAGCTGGTTTCCTGAAAGGCCTGCTCCCCTAACCAGTTTGACTCAAGAACTGAATCACCTGGGCACTGTACTTTGACACTGTTTAACACAAATGCTGGAATGTTTTGCTCCAGAATTTGTTCTCTGAAAGTTGTCAGACCACCTGCTCAGCTCTACCTCCGTGTCTCGGGGTCTAAACTGTATTCATTCTCCTTCCTGCTTGGGTGTCAGCTGTCATAGGTGAGGGCTCAATTGTAAGGACAGGAGAGAAGGTGGGGCCAGCGGGCCACCATCTCCCAAGGCCTATCCCATGCCTCCCTTGGCCAGCCTGGGGACTGACGTCACCACGATGCCGCGGCTTCACCAGAGGCCTCGCTGTGGTTCTAGAATCCCGGCCAGCGAACGAATCGAATCCCTAGGACAGGCAGTGGCATTTGCAGCTCGGTTGGAACAAAATAGATCTGAGAATGCGGGGTGACTGCGTTGTCTCAACTACCAAGCCCTGTGAGCTCAGAAGGACTGTTCCCCCAAAACCTCTGCATTCTGACTTTCTTTATCAAGTATTCAAAAGTAAATTTTAAGATACTAGTAACTGACTTGTATAACTTAGTTATTGAGTCAAACTTACTTTTTATTGTCATCATGGAGCTAAATCTTTTCAATTTTTTTTCTTATGTTATAAAAGTACTTGTAAAAGGTGCAAACAACACTCCCACATACGTACGGAAAGGGTCAACAAACGCACTCCTCCTTGACACAACCATCCTACCTCCTTGGAGATCACGACCTCTGGGAAGGTTCTGGCGTGTACACTGTCTAACCCCGAAAACTATTTTGGGAGCAAAACATCACTTGAACTTAGATGTGAAGAATGAATCTAACAGAAGTCCCATTTATCTGAAGTAAATTCCACTGTTTTACATCTTGAAAATATGAATAGTCTCTGAAAAAAATATGTTTTGAATGGTGCTTTCCAGCCATGATTGAACCTAACATGTAAACCAGTACTGACTTAAAGAAGAACCGAATCACTGTGATTTCACGCGTCAAAAGAGATGCCCATAAATGCTTATGAGACCTGAGTCTGAAAATGTAAAAAACATGTCCCCAAAGAATATGATACCATCATTTCAAATAGCAATTTTTCCAACTGAATTGATACCACCATCGATTTAAACCAACTTCCTAGAATTTATACCCAGGGCTTGGCATCCAACTGGTACTCAATGAAAATCTATATGAGGGTGAAGAAAGGCTTTGATCTTTGTCTTAAAATCTGCATGGACTGGAGGGTTTGCTCTGAAGTTAAACAAATAAAATAAAATAAAGTAAAATTAAATAAGGAAAAATAGAGCAAAAAATTAAAAAAACCCCGACGCTTCATTCACCCTTTGTCATAGGCTCTATTTCTTTGTGTTTCAGGCTTTTTCTCCTCGGAGCTCATTCATGTTTCCAAATCTCATAGGATGAAGGCTCCGGCAGCTTTATCTCAAGAAGGTTAGTCCTAGGGCAGACTCGGATTTCTGTGGCTTAGATTCTGGGCAGGGGAGGACTTTTCTTTCTCTTAAAGCAGCATTCTATCTATGCTAATGTCGACTTTCTTTACGCCCGCACTGGACCCCCTACATTCAGTACCGGGGTGTTCCTGGTTATTCCTTCAGATAGTCTCCCAAGGCTGACCAAGGCCCCCGCTGGTTTGAGGGGGAATGTCTGTCCTTCCCTCCAGGGTGTCTATCACTCCTTGTCTGGGTGTAAGGACTTCCTGCCACACAGTGTACTTCAATCTCTGAGAGTCTCATTTTCCTAAGTGTGTAAGTCTGGTGTCCTCCTGCGTGTCCTCTGCGTCCAGGTAAGCAGGCAGAGCTCTGGCTTTCCCACCTGCCCTGCAGAGCTGGCCAAGCCTATGACAGCTACTATTAAAAACAATCCATTCTGGGTGGCTCAATGGGTTAAAGTCTCTGCCTTCGGCTCAGGTCATGGTCCCAGGGTCCTGGGATCGAGCCCCGCATCAGGCTTTCTGCTCGTCAGGGAGCCTGCTTCCCCCTCTCTCTGTCTGCCTCTCTGCCTACTTGTGATCTCTGTCTGTCAAGTAAGTAAATAAAATCTTAAAAAAAAAAAAAAAAAGATCCGTTCTTTCAATTTCATTAGAATCCTAAACTTTGCCCATTTATGATTATTATCATTAAGACTGCTTTTCTATTAGTTTTCAACTACATTTATTCTGCCGGAAAGATTAAGATTCAGGCCAGAAAGTGATGCATTTTCTTATGACTCTCTAAACAAAACAAAACAAAACAAAAACAAACAAACCCCATCCAGCATTTAACTATTTTCTCTTCGGGAAAGTAAGCTGGACGTAGTTGAGCCAGGACTACGACCCTTCCTTCGGGACTCGTAAGACAGCGTCCCCCACAATCAGGAGCCCCTCCCAGAGCCTCTCTTCTGCTCGAACACCAGACTGCGTGTTCACATACAGGCCCTTTTGTTAAATTAATTTTTTAAAAAGTGAGAATAGAATACTTTGGTTTTCTTAAAACTTAAGAGAACGTGGGGCACCTGGGTGGCTCAATCGGTTAAGCCTCTGACTCTCTGATTTCAGCTCAGGTCATGATCTCAGGGTTGTGAGATTGAGCCCCACACTGGGGTCTGTGCTCAGCGCGGAGGCAGCTTGGGATTCTCTCTCTTTTCCTCTGCCGCCAAGTAAATAAATACATGCTTAAGAGAACTTAAGTTACATCACTTAATTTTAAGTTAGATTTTAAGCTCCGGGCATGAATCAACTTAAACCTCGTGCCAGGTCCGGTCAGTAAATAAAGGATACACCCATTCCAGCTTCAGTCTCTTGGTCGGTAGCTCTACTTTTGCTTCCAAATTATAGGAGTCCACTTGGTCTTTGGGCATGTACATGGTAACGGGGCGTCCCCGAAGAAACATTTTTACGTATCCTTCTTCTACAAAAAGAACATAGAGATCAGTAAGACACCTCAGTGCCCCATGCCTCTGAAAACAATTGTTATTTTTTCTTTAGCCTTCTAATGTAAAAGCAAAAACTTAACCCTCCGTGTGATTTCTAATTAATATGGAACCAAAACACAACGCTGAAGAGTTTAAAACAAAAGTTTTTGCCCTGTTTATATTTGACAGGCTGCCTAAATACACGAAATACATGAGAAACCGTAAAAGGCAGGAAAAACTAGATTCCATTATTTTTCCACATGAGACTTGGTAGCTTGCATTTTCTTTATCATCAGGAGGGGGAAAATGCCACCTCAAAAAATTACAACTAACACAAGAAATCCACTGAAATTTTTTATTGATTTCAACATATGTACAATTTCAGTATCAAAATTCGTAAGATTTCCTTCGATATTTAAATTGGTTTGGTATAGTGCAATGTAATGCAATATACTGCAATGTAATGTATCTTTATGTGTCTTTTACAGTGGACAGCCTTTTCGAGTGTAAAGAACACAAAATCGGCAGAAGTACATGCTAGGGTGCACGCGAGAAGGAAAATGCTCAAGGAAAAACTAGAAAGAAAATAAAAGAACAAAAGGCCCATTAGAGAGAGGCATCGTGAAATAGAACCTTCTAGAACAAACATTTTTATAATAAAATCACTTGTGGCGTTTCAGGAAATAAAGGGGCAAGAGGAACACCCAGAGGCACAGCAGCATGGGGCAAGAGTGGTTTTACAAAGAAATCAAGTGGGCTTTTCTGCTGGCACCCGGGAGGTGGTGAGACCAGAGAGAATGTCTGTGAGCTCCTGGTGAATTCGGTTAAAACTCACAGCAGACCAAACGCCCGGGCCCCTGTGGCAGTTAAATCGGGGAGTTGCAACCGGTGTGGCAGCACAGAACTCAACAGAGAAACACCCGTGGAGAGGAAACAGGTGAGGTCACGGAGGGGTTACACCGCCAGAAGCACGGCATTTACGGGTTAGTTTTGTAAGTCTTGTCCCCAAGGAGCTTCAAACAACGCCACATGCGATATGGCCTGCAGGTTAAGGGGCCGTCCCGGCTGCATGTTCCTGTGTGCGTGCGCTTCTGGGCTCACATGCACGCGTGGGACGCTCGCTCACTCTGCACAGTCGGACTTGTGACTAAGAACCCTCATGTGCTCGTCCTGCAGACGCCACGCCAGCCACTCAGGTCCCTGGACCTTCCTGTGAGGACACCGCCGCCAGGCTGTCCTCCCCAGATCCCCTGGGGCCGGCCTTTCTCAGGTCTGGCACCCCAGGCTCTCCTACTGCTCGCCCGGGGCATTTTCCATTATGCTGCCAAACCATCGAGGCCCAGAGTGGATTTCAGCGAGTCCCTCCTCCACGCAAAGTCCTTCGCCCGCTCTGCCACCTGCTGGCGTCTAGCGCCCTGCCTGCCCTCCCGGGGGGTCTCTCTGGCCGCAGCCCCGGCCCGTATCCTCCTGTCTGGCCAGATGTGTCTCCTGCACTCTGCTCTGGGCCTCTGCCCTTGCCGAAACCTCCTCCCTTCCTTAATCCCTCACCCGAGTCTGAGCTCATGGGGCCGTGTGGCCGCCACACCTGCAGGACCCAGGAGCCCCCGGTGGACGACAGGAGGGGAAAGAAAGCAGGGACGTGTGAGCTCGGAGCTGGAAGACACGCGGTCACATGCACTGTCCTTGTACGAGAGGAGGCAGAGCGCGTGCATGGGTAATAAAGAGGCTGTTGTGCCCTCTCTGCCGCTCGGCGGAGCCCTCCGCAGCTGCCACAATCGTGCGCGTGAAATACTGGGTCTGTTACGGCTGTGCACTGGCGAAGTCACCACAACAACGCTTGCTTAGCACAATTATAATCACTGACTGGGGGAAAAAGCCCCGGGGTTTTGCCTTGGCACTGTTTTGCGCTGGTAGTTCAGACGTTCTACATCTAAAGTCAAAACGCAGGGGCGCCTGGGAGGCACAGTCGGCTGAGCGACAGACTCCTGGTTTCCGCTTAGGTCGTGATCCCAGGGTCGTGGGATGGAGCCCTGCATTGGGCTCTGCGCTCAGCATGGGGTCTGCTGGAGATTCTCTCCCTCTGCCCCTCTCTCCCCAGATAAACAAATCTTAAAAAAAAAAAAAAAAATCAAATCAAAATGCAGCAAGGGAAAGCAAAAGTATTTTCCAGGCATGTTAGGACAATAGCTCACAGCGGCCAACCAGAAGGCGTGGAGGGGAAGGCCAGCAGTGGTACAAGACACCAGGTCAAGCAGTGGGGCATTCAGCACTGCCCTATAGCTCTCTTAAGTTTTGTCTGGCGTTTTCAAAGTGCCTGCAACCAGCCAATAATCAAGCCAGATCAAATGTATAAGCTACTTATTAAAACCCATCCAAGTCAATGCACGGGGATGCTTTTAACTGAAAATAAGTTGGAGTGGCTCGTGTGCCCAAAACATTTTCATACCAGGAGAGTATCTGCTTGCCTGTATGAAGAAGTTTCTGCAGCCTGGGTAGCAGCTTTGCTCAGAGAGCTATGAGGTTTCAGAAATGCCGCCTACCTTTGCAGTGTGTCACCCGGCGTTTCCCTTGTGATTTCGGAGACAGGGACAGAAGCGCTAGATAAAGAGATGGCAAGAACTGCGAGAGGGACCGGCCCGCCCGCTCGCTGGGGAGCAGCCTCGCTGGGGAGCAGCCTCGCTGGGGAGCAGCTGGCTCTCGTCGGAGCCGCTGCCCCACCCCCGGCAGGAGAGCCTGCCTTCAGTGCAGGGGTGCAGACCAGCGCGCTCAACGCCTGGCTTG
Source organism: Mustela erminea (assembly GCF_009829155.1). Taxonomy (NCBI): domain Eukaryota; kingdom Metazoa; phylum Chordata; class Mammalia; order Carnivora; family Mustelidae; genus Mustela; species Mustela erminea. Next base: position 142,157,976 of record NC_045618.1, on the reverse strand, counting down.
GGGCAACTACGTTTTCAGGGCGTGATCTCATGCCTCCTGAAAATGAAATGAATACTCAAGCACATGCCAACACACACAGACATTGACTTCTGTAGAGGTTTCGATTCTGAACTGAAGGGGAAAAAACTGGAAAAGTTAAAACGAAATGATTGTACTCAATTGATGCCGTACTTGTCAATGGTTTTGCATTTTAAATGCGTCTTTAAATCAGGTTATGATCCTAAAAACAGCATCTACCTTATTATAAAATGTGTTAAAAAAAAAAAAAGGTAAATGGAAAGGTCCAATGAACTATTAGTTTGCAGTTTAGGAAATCAAAGGCAGAAAGAGAGGGGAAAAAGCTACTTTTAGACAAAGTTATAACATAATGCATCAGAAAGCTTCCCTTTCGGAGAGAGGCAGGTGTTGAGCCGGAAGCCCCGAGGGTCAGGGAGGACTATCAAGGCAACACAGTGTTTTCCTCCAGAAATTCTGCCTCTGCTTTATTGGTGGCATTTTGCTCTTCCTCCTTATTGGTGCAACTTAAATCGGGTTTAAGGGGGTGAATAGAGGGTCCAGTCTTTATGACCGTTGTATGGCCGGTCTCTGTGGCCTGAGCCCCGCCGCCCGGTTGCCGGCTGCTGGCACTCAGCCCGTGAGCCCCACCACGCGGACAGCGATGGTGACAAGCTACTTATCCATCCCTCGAGTCCTGAGGGGAGTGTGGGGCCCACACAAAGACAAAATCCAACTTACCTGCGCTGAAGACGGGCTCCTTGGGTTTGCTGTGGAGACAAAAGAGAGACAGGTTTAGAGGGAGGCTTGGGGGGACGGTGAGCCTCGCTCACGGGGAGGCCGGTCCCGGACGCCACACGGGTGACGGTCGTTAAGGAGAAAAACAAAACCACGTGGCAGCAAAAAGGAACATGGGTAGAGGAGCGTGTCTGAAAGCGGGTGTGAGAGGCTATAATCCCAGCCTTCTCCCCACGACTGAGCTGTGTACGAGAGCACGTGAGGCTCTAGGAAGAAAATGTGCTTCACCAAGACGGGAATGGCCGCATCGACAGGTGTAAAGCTTTGCTCTCCTTCCCCGTGCTCTTCTGATAGATTATTTAAATAATTTATTTAAAACCAGCGAATTCCTGACACAGGGCCTTCTGCGTAAGGACCCTCAGAGCTCAGCTCCTAGCAGGGCAGCTGCTCTAAGAAGAAAAAGACGACAAGAATAAGGATATCAGGGGTGCAGCCGTCTCAGTGCTGGGGGACCCCGCCGCGCACTTCCGCCAGGCTGGGACCACCCCGACTGCACCTGGGGGAACCAAGCCTCCGGTGCATTCAAGATCATCCCTCGGGGCAGGCTTCCATGCGGGGAGCTCCCACAAGGAGGGCCCTGGGTAGAAGGATATGCCTGCTCCTTCCCGCAACAAGCACCTGCAGGGAGAGGTTACCCCCCCCCGCCCCCCGCCAGGCCAGGGAAGGGACTCCTGGGCAGGACACCTCATGTGTCCTGTTCAAATAGAGAGCCAGTGCCTGGTCCCCGGTCTGCGAGACTCATGTGTCTGCTCCATGCTCCCCTGTGCCACCTCGCTTCCCGGAGGACCTTCCGCTTTCACACTCCGAACAAGACAGCCGGCGTAAAGGAAAGCCCCCCCCGCGAGAGAGCCGGAGGAAGCACACTGATGTGTGTGTGCGCCATGTTTTTTTAGAAAGTACCTGAGCCGATAGAGCGCTAATACTACTTTTCTCCTCCGTTTTTTCCAAATACATTGAGAAACACCACGAGTAAGGATTAGCTGTGACCTGTGGATGCGCGGGAGGCTCAGTCAGTTGGGCGACCAGCACTTGATTTCAGCTCAGGGCGTGATCTCGGGGTCGTGGGATCGAGCCCCGCGTCGGGCTGCACGCTCAGCACAGACTCTGCTCAAGATTCTCTCCCTCCCGCTGCTCCTCCCCCAACCCTCTCGAATAAACAAATGGAATTTTATAAAGGAAACGAATTAGCTGTAACCCCACAATATAATAAATGCTATTATCAATGTCCTTTATTCCCAGAAAATTTTATGCCATACAGGGGCGGGAGGAGAGGACGGGACTCTGGACTGATGCTTTAGAAACGCTCTGCTCAAATGTGTTTTAAATAGTCGGATCCGTGGCATGACGCTGACCTTTGGTCACTGAAAACTACTCTGGAAGCACGGGACGGTCTTGACTGTGACAGTCTGTCTTCCACTGGCCTCTAAGGCCCTATTGTCACCTCTCCCGACAACTCTCTTTCTGTCCGCCTCTCCTCTGTCCCCTGGTCACTGAGTGAGCTGCCCTGTCCGTGGTGGCCCTCGCTCGTGCCGGACCTCAGCTCCTGTGTCAAGCCTCTGCCTTGGCTTCCCTGCCTCCTGGACACAGGTCCCACAGCCCCTGCATTGTCTGGACTTTGAGGCACTGCCCGGAGAGGCTTCTCTGATACTCTGCTCTGCAACCCCCTCCGGTGCTGCCCCTCCATCCCCACCCCCCCCACCCCCCCACTCCCCTGGCCGCTGCTGCAGGGAGGCACCTCCAGAGGGCAGGGACCTCTGCTGGTCTCACAGCTGGGTTCCCTGCCTGCACCTGATAAGGCTGGGTCGTGGGGGGGGGCTTCCCTTGGCTCCCCCGTGGGGTCCGCAGACTTCACCGTGCACCGCGCCTCCAGGGCTATGGACTCTTGGTCTTTCCTGGAGGGGTGGCTGGCTCTTGCCCAGCATCTGCGCGAGCCCCACAGGGACAGCATTTCTCCTGGTTCCCCTGCTCCGTCCTCGGACGACAGCAGCCTGACGTGCCTGTGCCCCAGAGAGGGTGTCCTGCACTCCTGACCTGCTCCCGGTCTGTCCCGAGCTCACTGCAAGTTCACAGAAAGGCAGGAGAGTGTGTGTGTGTCCCTCGTGCCAGGGTCTCCCAAGACTTCCAAACGACTGTGCCTGTCCACGCTCAGCTTAATTATCCTGTGAGCTGTTTTTTCCGACGTGCGTCCGGGAAGGCTCCTCTCCTCCTGTCGCTCTGCCCAAGAGGAGCACAGCCCAGGGCCCGTCTCTCCCAAGACAGGCTTGTCACCGTGTAGATTTCTAGTTCAGTATGATTACTCTGCGACCTCAGCTCCAGGGTGGGTTTAAAATAGCCGTGGTTTTGCAGATCACCGGCCTGGGTTCCCTGTCCCGGCGGGAGCGACGCTTCTGGGATCGCCGGAGTCAAAGCAGGAGGCTGACCTCTGACTTTGACGTACTATTAGCTTCCCGGGCGGGGGAGGGCACGCAGGGTTAACGCTGAACCGCAAGACTGCAGAGCAAGCAGACTGTTAGAGGGACATCGTGACAGGGAATCGAAGACACGAAGGCCGTTTTTCCATCATGACTTCGATCACGAAAACCAGGAACACAGGAATAAGCCATCCAGAACCTTTCCCGGAGACTGAAAAGTGCAATTTATGAACTCTGTCCTCAGAGAGAGAGATCCACAGGGCAGTTTGAATTCCACACACAGGAAGGCCCGTGGACTTTTGAGGCTGATTTTGTAACAAAAGAAGAACAATCAAAGGTTCTCTGTGAAAACACCAGAAACGAGCGCCTGGGTGGCTGAGTCGGTGAGCGTCTGCCTCTGGCTCAGGGCATGATCCCAGCAGGGAGTCTGCTTCTTCCTCTCTCTCTGCTCTCACCCCCTCCTTCACGCCCTCTCTCTCAAATAAATAAGTAAAATGTACTAGAAACGGCAGTGTGAGTGTTAACAATTGAGGGTCACAGAGAGAGACTCCAGGTAGCGCTGCTCCTAGTTCTTAAATTTTGCTCTGAACTGTGCATCACATTTTGGGCCGATTACATTTAGAAAGGATACTACTGCTGTGTTTCACAATTCTAGAAAGCTACATTGTTATAGAATACACACTATTTACTTGTGAACCCGTTACTGCCATCTGCGCCAGCACCCTTCCTAAACGGCGCCGGAGTGCCAGGGGAGAGGGTGTCCCACTCCTGTGTGCATGTCTTGTAGGTACAAATGGATGGACAGACAGTGAAGCTTTGCAACTAGCAGCAGAGGGACGAGCCCCAGAAGGGACAATGACGACAGCGATCCAAGATTAAAGACTCGACGGCCTCCAGTCAAAATCCATTCAGAATACCCGTCCTTTCCAAAACTCGCCGTTGGCAGATTGCGAGCGGACCCCGGAAACCCCATGCTGTTGCCTGGGCTGCAAGTTTGCTTGGTCCCATCCAGTGTTGCGTGACTGGTCTCCTGTGACCTGTTCCTTAGCGTGAGCTAAGTAGGGAAATGTAAGTGTGCCCCCGTGGGGAGGCTGAGGCAGGCGTGTCCCCCCGACCCCCCGCTCTCCCTGGAGTGACTTGAGCACGGAGGAGACAGGATTTCCCCTCTGCTGGGCAGACCTTCGCTTCTTGGCTCTTCTGCACTGGGCGGTGGCCCATCCCTCCAAAATGAACAGTGTTGCAGTCGGGTATGGCTTTTACGGCTCTGTTTTGGCAGGAAGATCTGCTGGAAGAGTTTGGCTCTGTGTTTTCTTGAGCAGCTGGCTCAGGAGGCGATCGGAAGGACTCTCAGACACTATAAGCAGTACCTGGGGACTCACGGAGGAGGCGAGGCAGCCGAGAGCCTTTACCAGACCAGCAGCTGGATCTGGTGGAAACCAAGCCACCGAGCAAAGGAACAGTTCCTGCTGGGAGCTGTGAGCTCGCACCCACGCAGCAGCTACAGCCACCTGGGTCCACGTTGCGCGTTACCAGCGCCCCAGTAATGTCCACTGTGGACTCCGGGAGCAGTGGTTGTCTGTCTGTTCATCCACTAACACTCCCCTGCCCCAAGGAAGGCTGGGTGTGCACAGGGAGGCGCGTCTGGTGGAGAACTTGCTCGGACTCCAATGCAAGCCGTATCCACCGTGCTCCTCTTCTGTGGTGGGATCTGTGCTCGGCACCTCCGTATCTGTTACCTAATTTGTCCCACGTGCCTGAAAGGGGGCTCAGGGGCCCAGGTCCTGTGCACTGCAGGTCTGACACCCAAGTGCCATGTGTGAGGGGGACCCCTGGGGGGCCAGGATGAGAGCAGAGCCAACACGCATCCGGGGCTGTTTGAGGAGAGACGCTTGTTTTTGAAAGTGACCGCTCATGCTCCATCAAGGAGGACACCATTCCAGGGTCCAACGTGTTATTTCCCTGAAACTTACTCACCTGTGAAAACTGTTGTTCTTGGCACACACGCCATGAGTCCTTCTGAAAAGGACCCACTTGAAATAACATTTCCACTGGAAATCAAAATACTTTACCGCGTAAGTAATGACTCTCCATATAAATGCCCTTACGCGGCTTTCTGCTAGAAAGAGGGTCATTTAGGAACCATCTAAAAGAGTTTAGAAGTCACTGGAGACCTCGCTGGGAACAAAGACCGTTTCATAGACATTTGCAGCCAATACTTCCAGCTTAATGTGGCAGAACGAGCCCAGATTTTGAAGTCAGCGGCTCCTGTACCCAGGTCAGGCAAGAAGCTTTACCTCTGTAAGCCTTACCTTCTTTCATCTACAAAATGGGACTAAATCCACTGTCAGGTACAGGCCAGATCAGATAAAGTGTGTCACAGAGCGCCCAGGACACGGTGATTACTTAATGTCCCTTCCCTCTTCCGAATTTCATGGATAAGAAGCTGCACATATTTCCAGGCCCTCTGCCTGCCAGCCTCCTAATGATAACAACATACAGAATATTAGCACTTATCACTTTAACATTTATTAAAAGATAAATGGCCCCACAGCTTGGAAAGTGAACCTCTTTTTCCATAAAGGGAAGATGCGTAACTCAAGTCACCTCATTTCCAGTGCAAAACATTTTGGAATCCGAAGGGTCGTGTCAAACCTGTCTACCAGTAGGTGGTGCTGTTCACACATTTTCTTAAATGACTTTTTTTTTTTTTTTTGGGTCTGTTTTTTTTTTTTTAATTAAATATATATTCTTTCATTCATGCCAGAAATATTTATTGAGCAGTAACTGGCTGCCAGGCCCTGTGAGATGCTAGTGATACAAAGAATAATAAGGGGCAACTTCTGCCTTCCCAAAGCTCCAGGGAGGGCAAGAGGCCTGCGTGGGGATAGGGTGAGCGGGGAGGAAGTTCCAGATAAAGCGAATGAGCAGGCACTAAGCAATCAGAAAGGCAACTGACTCAGACCCAAGAGCCAGGGCAGGCTTCCCAGAGAAGGGCATCCTGCGCTGGGTCTTGAAGCATCAGCTGGAGTTCCTTCAAATGTACCCAACCATCGACCCCCGCCAAATCTCCAGACACATACACATCATGCAGTTTAGAAGGGGAAAACCCTCCACTCACTAAGTGCTAGAAGGTGTAATTCATTAAGCTATGTATTTCTTTGTGTGGGGGTTTTAGCCTTTAAAAAAAAAATCTGTTTTATAATACAATAAGGATTTTTCTTTTTTAAAAGATTCTATTTAAAAAATAAAGATTTTATTTATTTATTTATTTAAGAGAGAGAGAGTTGGGGAAGGTCCAGAGGGAGAGGGACAGGGACAAGCAGACTCTGCGTGGAGTGCAGAGCCTGACGCAGGGCTCGATCTCACAACCCTGAGATCATGACCTGAGCCGAGATCAAGAGTCAGATGCTTTACTGACTGAGCCACCCAGGTGCCCCTACACAAGAAAGGTTTTTCTAAATACACTATCTTCTTACTTAGATTTGCATTTCTTTAATTCAGACTGGGTTTGATCATGGGGGAGCACACGTTACTTGTGTAATACACCATTTATCTCAGAGAAAAAATTCTTGCTGGGGACAGGTAAGAGCTGGTGTTAGAGACGCATGAATATCGGGGCCCAAGAGAAGAAGGGGTGCCAGCAGACAAAGGCCCTTGCTGCCAGACTGAGGGTCAAGATTCAGATTACAATCTCAGTGATGTTCAAGTAAAACAACAGATTTTAGCCCTGGGGACCTCGAGGTGTCACTGAAAAGACTATTTCATCGAACACTAGAGCTGGAGGAAGGATGGAAGTTTTGGTTTTTGGTTTTTTGAAGTTTTGGGTTTTTTTTTCTTTCCACTTTTGCTGACTCTTAAGGTGGGGAGTTTAAGTGTGTGTGTGTATGTGTGTGTGTCTTAATAATAAAGGTGTGTTCTAACAAGGTTTCCAGCTGAGACATTTCTTGTTCCAATAAAATGAGCCCATTACAACAACTTTTTGATGGAAACAAAGTATCTAGTTTACAAAACGGATATATGTCACTCCAGTTAGAATTACAAAGAGGGGGAAGGACCAGTTTTCTAACTGAAACACTCAAGCAGTCAAGCAACATTTTACATAAAACTGCATTCTAAGTAATAGTTGTTCTTCTGTCTGATAATAACACTTTTTTTTAAAATTAAAAAAAGATCCCTATTGGGTTACTACAGAGGCTATGTTAGATAGCACAGGTCATTCATCAGAATGTTACTGTTGATTTCCTATTTAAATTTAATACGTACTTCATTACAACACAAATCACTATGTAACTGTTAATATTTATCATCAGTAATCCATAGAGTAAACATTAACCTTGCCATATATTGCTTTTGTTTTTATGTAAGTCTTGTTGGTGTGAAAATTACATGCTGTTGTTATAAGCAGAGTATTTTAAGGTGTTAGACACTCGAAGACAAGCCTACAAGGTCACAAGAATGACCGTCAAATCCAGTGACCACTTCCAAAGAAAATGAGACACAGGAACATTGATACTCATAAAAGAACATGGTTTCTATGGAAGTAAAACACACCATTATTTTCAAGTAAATTAGTCTATCTCGGAAACTGTGAACATTGAGGACCTCAAAAACACCGATTATTTTATGTTTGACATGAGGATTTAGACGAGGTTTATGGAGTGTTCATATTTGCTGGAATTCTCATCGAGAACTATACGTGCTGACGTGGGATTGTTTTCCTCGAGCGAGAGGAAGCTTTTTCCAATTTCCGTACAAGGGCCACATGCGCGGAAGACAGCTCTGCATATGGTGTGCGGCAATGTGCACTCGGGAGCCAAGAGTCTGCTTCTCCCAAGAAACGGCCCCGGCGTGGGTGCGCGGCGCACTTGCTGCACAAAGCCGGGCCCATACAGGGTCACCCCTGGGCTCACTCTGCCTCCCTGCATGCCGGCCAGCTCGCCTGCAGCCCTGCTCACCTCTGGTGCAGCGGGAACAACCGTGCGGACGTGTCACACTTTCTGACCACCCCCTGCCCCCTGCCCCCCTGAGCCCTTCTAGATCTTGCCCGAACTCAGGTTGTGTTCCTGGGACTGTATCATGCACACGAACCTCAGTGAATGTGTGTCGGACCAGAAACAAGGCTAATTGCTTCCACCCCCATGTAACCCCCACGTAAGTTCCCAGTTCCAGAAGCCTTGTCAACGATCCTCCTGTGCTCTGCTCGGGCCTTGTGCTCTAACAGGCGCCACCACCATAAATGCCACCATAATGCCCGCGACCAGGTGCCAAACCTTGGGCTGGGGGTTCCCCTGGCAGTCAGTTCGACAAGATTCGAGGCGACTGGGTCTGAGATCCCTCAGACACCCAGGTGAAAGCTGAAGCTTGGAGAAGTTCCTGGTTTACAAACCCAGACCTTTCTTTTACTCTAGAGTTTGTGCCCTTTCCATTTTGTCTTGCTGTCCCCAGGAACCGCATAAGACCAGCTCTGAAAATGGACAACGGCCTCCTGGAACCATGGACAGACAGACATTGGACGAGCACACCGTCTTAGAGCACCGAAGACCACGGTGGTTTAAAGACGGTTATGTCAGGCCACGTCCCTACAGCTTTCTCTGAACACTTTAAGTCCTGGCCACCGGGCATTGGTCCGGGAGACTCCAGCTCTGGTTTGGGGCCAGGCCAACAGAGCCCAGGACGGGGGCTGCTCACCGGGGAAGGGAGAGGAGGAAGGAAGTAGAGTCAGGCAGAGACTGAATCACCAACTTGACCTTCTCCGTGCTGCTTCTTCCTGTCTCAGTTACTGGGCTGTTATTCCCTTGGGCCCCTGAAGGTATCTGCCACACCAGCAATTACCTACGAGAAGGCAAGAACTTTCCTTCTCAGGTGTGTGCAACTCAACTGTTCAGTGGCACACAGGCCTCAACTTTTCCTGGGTCCGAACGAGACAAAGGATTTATTTTTAAATGGACATGTTTAGTTGCTTGAGTTATTTTTAGAAAATGAGAAGATCTTCCCCATCCCTCATTTCCAAATCAAAATTTCCTACCGTGGCAGTAAAAACAAAACAAAGCCAAACAAAACCTTTTGCAAATATCTTTTATGGAAATATTTACCCAGTGCATTTATCAATGCCATAGGATTTGAAAGATAAAACAGATCTGGAGTTTGCACAAGGCAGATTCTCTTTGGAAATTCTTAATAAAAATCAGATGTGCACAGAAGGAGCCAAGTTTTTAAGAACTGCCAAGATCTAGACATTTCAGGCCAACTTCCAAGCTTACCCTAAACTCAGAGGAGCCTGCGGCAAGGCCCATTTACGCTCTATTGCCAATGGAGCCACGTGGCCTTATTTCTAAGATATTATGGTCCACTTAACATAATCTTCTGATAAGAAGTACTAACAGTCTAAATTAGAAGACAGAGGCCCATGTCAGTCTCTGAGGCTGTTATTTGACAGTGGGGGGCCCTAACCTGCTACAGTTGGGGAAAGTGCCTGCATCTTTTCCACAAAAGGTACCTTTCAGGGATAAAACTCAAAAAGAATTTAAGGTTCCTTGCAGGACTGAATCCGAGTGGGTTTACAAACTTGGAATTTTTCCAGCCTGCGGGTTGGAGTCGATCGCTTTATGACTAAGCCTTCTTCTTACATAAACATTTGGGGGGGAAAAAGCCACGGTTAGCCTGCGAAGCTGAAATCCCTTCCTCAGCCTTGCTCAACAGAGAGAGAGTAGAACGATGTTTAAAAAGAGAATAAAGTGCAGCGTCAGGTATGTGCCCAGAGACACCGGTCTCCCGTGCCTCACACGTTAGTACACCTGACACGGGCCATTAAAACGGCAACAATTCCCTTTCACTAATAAAAGGCTACTAGTAGTTGTGTAGGTGTTTATCATAATCCATGATAAATTAACCTCAAAGGGAAAATTCAGAATTAGAAGTAAGCGTGTTTTGTGAGACCAGAAAGAAACGGTTCTATACCTGCTATCGGCTCCGTATTAAAAATGGTTTCTGACAAATGATAAAACTTCAACTTTTCATCCAGTCTGCCTTGGGAAATACGGTTGACAAAGTTAAACAACCCAGTGAAACTAATTTCAAAATGGCAGCAGAATGTACTAGAAGTACAGAGTGCTCCATAAGGAAATTCAGAATGGTTTTTCCCCCAGTTCCCAAGAATTCTTGGGAATTCTTTCTGTCGGCATCAGGGTGGTGGGATTTGAAGATCTTGCCCTCTAGCTGGACAGTGACGGTGGGAGCTGGGTTGAGGGCCTGCCGCCACAGGCCAGTGGCTGAGTGCCCGCAGCGCTCTCAGAAGGCCTGCCCTCCGTGGAGAGCTCGAAGCTCGCGTGCATTTTAGGGGATCTTCTGATTCATCTCTGGGGAAAAGAAGTAACAGAACATGCCGACAGCAGGAGCCCAGAGGGGAAGCCCCTTACCTCTCACTGTTCTTCTTGCCGCTGGAAGAGCTGCTCGTGGATCCTGTGCGGTTTCGGTTTCCTTTGGAATCCCCATGGCTTTCCTTCCGGCCGCCAGGAGATACTCTCTCGGAGGAGCTGGTCCTCTTGATGGTGCTACAGGGAGAGGTAAAGGGCAACGAGATTCTTAATGGGGTGCTTTTATTTTACTGCCAAGCATAAAAATATATTACACGGAACATTGTACTTTCACATGGCTATTTAAGAGCTCGGCTCTGATCCTACCTATAGAATGTCTGTCTCTATGTGTGTGTGTCTGTCTGTCCATATTCTTCACTGCAGAACGTCACTTGGAATCAATGCCTCTGTTCGCTGCCTTTGAAACAGTGGCAACTGGTACCCAGTTCAATGTCACAGCAGAAACCACGAGGGAAATCCACCAGCCAAGGCTGAGCGCACTCCAGCAGTTTCGCAAGAAGGAGCCTGCCCCGGAGCAGGGTTCAGTCTAAGGCAGGGGTGACACCCCCAGAGGGCATTTGGCGATGTCTGGAGACATCTTTAATGGTCCCAACTGCGGGGAGAAGGCTGCTACCAGCATCAAGTAGGTGGACAGGCCAGAGATGCTGCCGAAAGTTGCACAACTCCCCGGACAACCTGGCGACAAGAACCACACAGCCCCTCAAAGTCCACAGCGCCGAGACGGAGGAGCTCTGGTCTAAGGGCACAGGTGGGACAAATGGAAATAGGACACCCCTGGTAATGACAAACACGGTCCACCCTGTGTGTGATGCCCCAGTGTGGAGGTAGCACCCCTGCAGTGTAGCCAGGGGGAGCCGGATGGGTGGGGGTCTGGGGGCGATGTCTGGGAAGACTTCCTGGAGATGGCGAATTTCTGGGAGAGATGAAATGAATGGCATGAATGTGTCGTCATCCCACAGGCGGGGAGAGATGTGCTAGGAGAGCGGCAGACCCGTGTGGCACGAGGTACCTCAGCCAGGACCTGGGCTGCAGGTGGGACGCGCAGTGCCTGGAGCACAGCCGTGAATTACGGGCATCCCTGTGATGTCCAGGTCCTCACGAGAGGCCACGCGTTCCTCGGGACCTTAGCTCGTGGGCCTTCTTATGTAATTTGAGAACCAGGTACAGAAGTTTGATGTTCATTCAGTGAAAAAGACGGAAATAAGTGAATCAGTAAGTGGGCATATCACAGAGAGCCCGTCGCGAGGCGCTCTAACACCTGCTCTCGGCATGTGAGCCAGCCCGTGGAGAAGGCTGGAGAGGCGGGAGGAGGAAGCCAGGAGAGGGGCCTGCAGGCAGGAGGAAGCAGGTGCAGACAGAGCCGGGGCTGCCGGTGGAGATGGGACGAGACACTAGTGCCAGGTGGCTGCGACAGGACGGGCCCAGGGAGGGTGGCCGATCAGATCCCATTTCAACCGGGGAACACGGGAATCACGGCAGTTACGACCAAGGCTACACTCCTGGGGGGAGGGTCTGAGGCCCCCTTTCTCCTAATGACACAGCACAGCTGCGCACTGGCGTTTCTCAGTAGCCCCCCACACACACACTCTGACTCGCCTGTCCTCACCCCCTTCCTTCAGGCCAGGTTCAGTCCCTTTCCCTTTGGAAATGCTCAGCACTCAGAGAAGGATCTCTTTGCATGTTTTTAAAACCTGCGTGGCGTATCTTTTTTTTTTTTTTTTTTGCGTATCAGCTTTTGAAAAACCATTGCGCCCTCTGGGTGAGCAAAAACAAGCCACGTGACCGTCACTGTGATGACATCAGTGCGCTTTCCGCACAGACTTTCCGGGAACTAAGGAAGCTTCGGATCTGGAGCACCAGAATCTCACAACTGCGATCTGAACGGGGATGCCTTAAGGTCAAAATTGTGCATTTTTAGAATGCTCAATTTGGGGACAAGGAAATTACAGATCTTAGGAGAGCACTGCATTTCTCAAATTTGGGACTGAGGTCTAAAAATTCTAGAAATCTTTGTGCTTAAAGTTTAATTTCTTCCAGAGATAAGACACAGTGAGCTGATTTAACCTTGCGGGATCTTTCTCTGCCAAGCACCTAGCATGGGGCTCGGAGGCACGCTGCCTGGTCCCCGACGGGCCCCCCGGGAGAGCAGCAGTGGCAGCAGCCACCAGCCTGAGCGTCACCCATGTGGTGTCCTTCGGGGAGTTCACGGCAAGTTCATGGCAACTTAAAGACTAGTATAGAAGACGCTTCCAGAGCTGGAAGAACCATGAGTGTTCATCAGTTACAGCAAACATTAACCGATTTTCTAATAATGCTGAGCTTAGCGGCCAGATCTACCAGGAGGCACCAGGGATGGGAACAAGGAACTAGCAGGTGGCAGGGACGGGCCATATAAACTAAGAACTTCTCGGCTGGCATATGGGACTTCATCGAGTCCCCCGCAAAGGTCAGGTGAGCCCCTTCTACAGATGAGGACACAGAGGGACACAGGAGCTCCAGTGGGATTATTTCTCTCCTCGTTCTCTCTGCGGGGCTTCCTACTCAGGCCTGCACACGGTTCAGGAGCTACATGCACACAGGGCTGAGGACCTGCTGAACATCTGAAAATCCAACGAGCATCAATCATTAACATGGTTACGGATCTGAGGCTAGACCAACAGGAGACCCTGAAGACCGACGTGCTGCGGTGGTAACGAGACCTCCGGCGCCCGCACTGTGCGCTCCGCTGAAGGGCCCCTCGCCTTCGAGTCCTTCTACTTGATCTGCACGTGTTCAGGAGACCCACAGACCTGTTCGATCTACGCGCGAGAGCCACGGGGACAAAGTGGAAGACACAGAGAGTGACGACAGAAGCATGGAAAAGTATTTTGCGAAGCTTCAATAAATAACAGAACACACAGCACACACCAAAACGAGAACATTTCCGTCTGCCTGTACAGACTGGGATGTAATTCATCACAGCTCTTCCCAGATATTAGTCATCTGCATATTTGCATTAAAATGTGAAACTTAAAAAATATATATATATACACTATTGTTGGATACAGAGGAAAAACAAGATATTTCCTTTTGAGAGCCAAGAGCTCTTCTGAATTAAAGAGGATTTACCAGGACTCTAATCGAAGGACAGAAGAGAAAGCTGGAAGACGAGACATTCACAGGATCGAGGGCAGCCAGAGGGAGTAACACCGCACGCTCACTGCGAGAAGCCTCCTTCGATAACCAGCAGCGAAAAATCGAAGAAGTTACGTTCCCTCTGGACAGCAAGGGAAAATATTTCTCTTCATTGTGAAAGTGGTAGAAGGTCTGGCTTGTGAGAGACTGTACCATAATGGAATACATTTTTTAGCACTTAAAGCAAGTAAAACATTTTTGGTATAAAAATGCATGGATCCCAACTTCTCTGCCTTTTGCTCCTGGTCTCTAACCCCAGGGCCAAACCAAAAACCTTCTAAGTTCTGAAAATAAAATGGTTCTTTATATTTCATTCTGCACCCATTTGAAGGTTTTTGACAATTTAAACTGAATTGTAGACTTAATGAAAGTTTATGCAAGGGTGACTGGTGGCAAGCTTTCTTCCTACGGTTAGACAGTAACTCTGAGCAACAAGCTACAGTTATGTGTCTCTCATTATGTGATCTGGAATCAAGGATTGGCTTTCCAGAATTGTGTAAGAAGATCCCAAACGTTTACAAATGAAAAAACAGAAAACAGACAGGTAGCGCTTGCATACCACCAGAGGTCTCCTGAGATGTCACCTGTCATCACCCACTGGGGTGATGATCCTTGATTGGAACAATTATCCACTCAACAGATATTTCTTTCTTTTTTTTTTTTTAAGATTTTATTTATTTATTTGACAGACAGAGATCACAAGCAGGCAGAGAGGCAGGCAGAGAGAGAGGAATGAGCAGGCTCCCCGCTGAGCAGAGAGCCCGACTCGGGGCTCGATTCCAGGACCCTGGGACTAGTCCCTGGGACTATGACCTGAGCCGAAGGCAGAGGCTTTAACCCACTGAGCCACCCAGGCCACCCAGGCACCCCTCAACAGATATTTCTGAGGCATTGACCTTACGAGGCATGCTGGGCTGAGCACTGGTGAGTCAGCATGGGACAAGGACCAATCTGGAATGTGTCCTGCAAGTTACAATTCCTTTTTTTTTTTTTTTAATATTATATTTTGGGGTTGGGGGGAGACAGAGGGAGATCACAGAGGGAGAGTGAGGGGAAGAAATAGACCCCCACTGAGGAGGAAGGGCTGATGTGGGGCTTGACATGGGGGCTCGATCCCAGGACCCTGAGATCATGACTTGAGCTGAAGGAAGAAACTTAACCGACTGAGCCACCCAGGTGCCCCAGCAAGTTCCAATTCTTGCAGGAGATCACTCATTTCATAATTACAAAATGCTCTTATCTCCCTCTCTTCGTCATGTCCTAGGAAGGCTAGTGGTCTTGGAGAATCTGACGGATCTTCAGAAACTTCTGTTCTACCATGTGAACCCAGATCCCTAAACCCAGGGGGTGACTGTGTCACTTCTGATCAAGCGACAGGAGCCAAGTCATCTTCCTCTGTTCAATGGCAGAATGACTCTATCTCTATTTTGCTACAGAAACAGACTCAAAAGGTGAGTTTAACATCACGTTTCAATGGATCTAATAATAATAATTAAAACTCCCCCCAGAAAATCAGATTTCCTTTTCTACTTTTTGAGATTGCGTGCATGTCCAGCATTTACAAATGGGTCTTTCTAACAGGTGTAACCATTTTTCCAAAGCACTGTCAGCTGTTTATTTGGAAGCGATAGATGCTTATCCCCCCTATTTTACACTTGGAACAGCGTGTTTTTAAAATAATGCTCTGTTTTGTACCAGTTTTGTTCTTTTGATCTCTCTTCTCACAGCTCCGCTATTGTAAAACTCTACTTAGGAGCAAAAAGAATGAGTGATTGTCTCTGTTCTGAGCCAGTGGAAATGTTACTCTATTGTCCGCGTTAGCACCCCGCTGAGCTAGGTATGACCTAGAATGTCTTCCCCGGATTTTCTGCCTTTTTTCCTTTGACTAATGGAAACAAAGCTTTTCCCAAGGATTCCAAATCAAGCCCCCAATCGAAGTCTTAATTGGTGACACAAAGCACAACCGCTGGGGGCTGGACAATTTCCAAAGGAGATTTTGTTCTTAAGCACCAGGCTGAAAAAACCCATAGGACAGAAAACAAACATATATCCATCCACACAGTGCAGATGCCCCGACTTGGTTAATTTGGAACTCGGATTATAGAAAAATTCCTGCATGATTGTAAACATATTTGAAACGTCCTGAAAGCTATTTTATTCTTAATATTCAGGATGCCCAGAGTGCTTCTTGCTCTTTTCAGAATTCTCTCCTAATGAGAGATGTATAGGAACTTGACCACAGAGGAATAATTAGAGGCTACAGTTTGGGTTTCCAGCATCCAACTGGATGGGAACTCACATCCACGGATGCCCATAAAAGCCAGAAAAACAAAATTAATGGATCATCATGTCCTACCCTGAAAACCAAGAGTCTTGGACACTCAATTGAGAAAACCACGTATTACTGGTTGGCTGCTTGACAACAGCTGATTAGACGAACCAAACTGATTATTCTGTAAAGTAAAAAGAAGCATCTGCAAAGGCCTTAGAATATTTCTGGAAGGAAGGTTGTTGTTTAAGTGTTGACACGTACACAGGCACACAATATGGCGGCTGTACCACACATAACCAGGCTTCCTTCCTCCCTCCCTTCTTTCCTTCCTTTCCTCCTAAGCTAATCTTGCTGAGAGCAGTCACTAACCATGAGCTCTCGTGAATAAAGCTGACATGGGGGCAGAGGACCCAGGCCTCTGCTCACAGCAGATGGCCAGTTCTGTCCTTGGAGTCCAGCCCCTGAGCCCCTAAGCACCCAGCAGTCCTATCTCCCAGACCTGCTGCCACAAGGTCCCATCAGCTGCTCCCATCGGCACCAACGGGGGCATCTGAGAACATCGCTGTCCTGACAGCAGCACGCAGACAGCATGGGGCATACAAGAGGAATCATTTCCAAACGGTAATTATATCAAGTGCTTTTTTATGAGCCGATGTAAATGCTGACCTGGACATCTGGGGGAAACAGCCTAGCGTCGCGGGAGGAGCACGGGCTCTAGATGCACGTGAACCTGGGTCTGAGCCCCTTCCCAGCTCTGTGCCTGTGGGACCTGGGGACGTTTCCTCATTTTTCTGAGCTTCAGTCTTCTTATAAAATAGAAATACTAATATCTACCTTCCAAGTCATTTTGAGGACTAGTGATACCAATATTAAAAACATGGTACTTTATATGCTTCTGTTATTATTGACGAATGATTTCTGCCAGCTTCACTGACTTAGGGGGGCCCAAAGCACCCACGGATGCCTCCATGTTTTCACACCCCACGGAGAGCATCTGTCCGGTTCCGGAGCCCCGCCTCACTTCTCTGGTCAGTTTCAGAAACCTACTCCCCAGCCTTACCCTACTCTGAGTACACGTTTCAAACACTAGAACTGAAAGTACAATTTGCCAGGAATTCTAGCATTTATGCCACATTAATCTAGCATTAATCCTACGAGGTCTAAGAAAGCCATCCACAGTCTATAAAGTGAAGGGCATTATCACACTACATCAAAGTTACTTAGGACCAGAGAGAATTCTACAAAATCAAGGAGCAAGAATGTTGGAAGTAAGCTCTCATGAAATGAACTGAAAGCCAGTAATGGTGTTTGTATTTCAATTTTTCCTTTCCTTTTTTTTTTTTTTGCCCTGAAAAAAGTTTTTATTTTATTTAAATTCCAAATATATAAGAGGTATAAATGATAAAATTTTATTTTATCCAAGAATAAAGGGAAAGAATTTCTCATTTTCCATTAGTAATTTGCTACTTTATTTATTTTTTAAAAGAGAAATTTTTTTTGAGTAGTCCCCACACCCAATGTGGGGCTCAAACTTACGACTTAAAGATCAAGAGTCGCAGGCTCTACTGATTGAGCCAGCTGGGCACCACAATAATTTGCTACTTTAAAAAGTCACCCTTGAGGGGGTGCCCTGGTGGCTCAGTCAACTGGTTAAGCATCCAACTCTTAATTTCGGCTCAGGTCAACATCTCAGGGTTGTGAGATCGAGCCCCATGTTGGGTTCTGCACTGAGCATGGAGCCTGCTTAAGGGTCTCTCCCTCCCCCTTCATGTGCACTTGTGTGCTCTCTCTCTCTCTCTCAAAAAAAAGTCACTCTTGAAATACAATGTCTCGCTCTTGAATAACCAATGTGTCGAAGAGGAAATCACAAGGGAATTTAGAAAATATCTATAAACAAATGAAAATAAAAACAAAACACCCTAAAACTGTGGGATGCAGAGAACACAATACTGGAGGGAACTTTACAGCAGTAAAGATGTGCGTTGAGAAGAAGGATTTCAAACAACAACCTAACTTTCTACCTCCAGGAACAAGGAAAAGGAGAACTGAAACAAAAGTTAGTAGAAGTCAAGGACCTAATAAAGATTAGAGCAAAGATAAATAAAACAAGGAATAGAAAAAAAGAAAAAAAAATCAATGAAACTATATATTTTTAAAAAAAAGATCAACAAAATTGACAAATCCTCAGCTTGACTAGGAAAAAAGAAAAGAGACCCAAATAACTAAAATTAGAAATGAAAGAGGGGATTTTATAGTGGACGCCACAGAAGTGATAAGAATTCTGTGGGACTACTATGAGCAATTATATGCTAACAAAGTGGATAACCTAGAGGAAATGGATCCATTCCCAGAATCATACAACCTTCCAAGACTGAATCATGATGAAATAAAAACCCCAACAGACCAATAACTAGAAGGAAATTGCAAAAGTAATAAAAAAAATCTTTCAACAAAGAGAAGCCCAGAGCCAGAGAACATCACCAGAGAGTCCTACCAAACATTTAAAGATGAATTAACACCAATTCTCCTCAAACTTGTTCAAAGAACTGAAGGGTGGGGGGTGGGGGGATTCTTCCAATCTCATTTCATGATACCAAAACCAGACAAAGACACAGGAAGGAAAACTATTGACCTATATCCCTGATGAAGCTTGAAGCAAAAATCCTCAATAAAATGCTATCAAAGTGAATTCAACTGCACATTAAAAGGATTACAGGAGTCTCCCCCCTTTCCATGGAGTACATGTTCTAAGACCCCCAGTGATGCCCAAAATAGTGGGTAGTACCAAACCCTATTTTTACAGCTTTTTCCTGTAAGTACATATCTTTGATCAAGTTTAATTTATAAATTGGGCACAGTAAGAGATTAAAAATAATAATTAAGAATAAAATAGAACAATTATAACAACATACTATAATAAAAGTTATGTGACTGTGGGCTCTGTCTCTCAAAATATCTCTCATTATACTCTACTCACCCTTCTTTTTGTGGTGATGTGACACAGTACCATGTCTATGTGATGGGCTGATGTGATATGAATGAGGTAGGCACTGTGACATAGTGCCAGGCTACTGCTGACCTTCTGGTGGTATGTCAGAAGGAGGGTCATGTGCTTCTGGACTGAGGCTGACTATGGGCAGCTGAAATTGCAGAAAGTGAGACCACAGGTAAGAGGGAACCATTAGACCATAGCCCAGTGGGATCTAGACCTGAAATGCAAGGATGGTTCAAAATACAAAAACCAATGTAATACACCACATGAACATAGTGAAGGAGAAATACCACATCCCTATCTTAATGGATGCAGAAAAACTCAACATTCTTTCATGTTAAAAACTCTCAACAAATTAGAAATAAAAGGAAACTGTCTTAACATAATAAAAGTTCACAGCTTTTAAATTAAAAGCTCCCAGCTAACATCCTATGCAACACTGAAAAACTAAAAGCTTTACCTCTAAGATCAGGAACAAGGCAAGGAGATCCACTTGTGTCACTCCTGTTCTACACGGTACTAGAAATCCTAGCCAGCACAATTAGATAAGAAAGAGAAATGAAATCTACTGACATTAGAAAAGAGAAACAGTTATCTGTTTGCAGATGGCATGACCTTACATGTAGAAAGTCCTAAAGATTCCACACACACAAACATTTTAAACCTAATAAATAATTTAAGCAAAGTTGTGGGATACAAAAATCAGCAAAAATCAGTTGCATTCCTATACAATAAAAACGACTAACACAAAAAAGGAAAAAATCCCATTTGCTGCCCGATCAAAAAGGATAACATACTCAGGAATAAATTTAACTGACGAAGTGAAAGACTTGTACATGAAAAACTATAAAACGTTGCTAAAAGAAATCAAAGAAGACATAAATAAGTAGAAATCCACCCCATTTTCATGAATTGGAAGACCTAATATTGTTAAAATGTCTATCCTACCCAAAATGATTTATAGATTCAATGCATCAACGTGGTATTTTTTGCAGAAATAGAAAAAAAATCCTAAAATTTAGAAGGAATTTCAAGGGATCCTGAATAGCCAAAACAGCCTTGAAAAAGAGGAACAAAGTCAGAGGCTTCAAAGTATCTGATTTCAAAATAAGCTACAAAGTAACACTAATCAACTTGGTGGGGTATCTTTATTAGCACAAAGAGAGAAAATAGATCAATGGAACAGAATAGAGAGCCCAGAAATAAACCCCTGAGTATGTGGCCAAATGATCTTCAACAAGGGAGCCAAGGGCACACGACAGGAAAAGGACAGTCCTTCTCAACAAATGGCAAAGGGAGAACTGAATATCCACACGCAGGAGAATGAACTTGGACCCTGACCTTAGACAATACACAAAAATTAACTCGAAAGGGGTTCAAGACCTAAATGCATGACCTAAAACCATAAGAGCCCCAGAAGGAAACACCAGGGGACATCTCTGGGATACTGTATTTGCCAATAATTTCTTGGATGTGGCATGAGGAGCAAAAATAGACACTTGGAACTACATCACAATGAAAAACTCTTGTGCATCAAGGAAACAACAGAGTGAAATGGCAATCTACGGGACAGGAGGACATGTTTGCAAACGGCGTCTCTAATGAGGAGCTCACACCCAAAATGCATAAGCAAATCCTACAGCTCTGGAAGAAGGACAGGAAAAGGAATAATTTAAATGATCATTTAAACAATAATTTAATTTAAATAAATAATTCAAATAATTAACATTGGCAAAGGGCTTGAACAGACATTTCTCCAAAGAAGATACACAACAGCCCACAAGCATATAACAAAATGCTAAATATCCAGGTAGCTGGCTGGCTCGGTCAGTAAAGTCTGTGACTCTTGATCTCAGGTCATGAGTTTGAGTCGCATATTGGACATAGAGATTACTTACAAAAAAAAAAAAGATGCTCAATGTCACTTATCGTATGAGAAATGCCAATCAAAACCACAATGAGGTATCACCTCATATCCATTAGGATGGCCACTTGCAAAAGAACAGAAAATGACAAGTTTTTGGCAGGGATGAGAAGAAATTAGAACTTTTGTACTAAAAGTTGGTGGTGGGTATGTAAAATGGTGTCGCCGTTCTAGAAAACAGTATGGCAGTTCCCGAAAACATTAAAAATAGAATTACCTTGTGACTCAACAATCCCACTTCTGGGTATATACCCAAAAGAATTAAAAGCAGGATTTTGAAGAGCTATTTGTACAACCACAGTAACTGTAGCATCATTTACAACAGCCAAGAGGGAGAAACAAGCCAAATGGCTATCAACAGTTGAATGGATAAAGAAAATGTGGGGTGTGGGGGTGTGGGGGTGTGTGACACAGACTTAAGAAAGCAGGAAATCCTGGGGCACCTGGCTGGCTCAGTGGGTTAAGCCTCTGCCTTAGGCTCAGGTCATGCTCCCAGAGCCCTGGGATCAAGCCCTGAGTCAGGCCATCTGCTCAGCGGGGAGCCTGCTTCTCCCCTCTCTCTGCCTGCCTCTCTGCCTACTTGTGATCTCTCTCTGTCAAATAAATAAATAAAATCTTAAAAAAAAAAAAAAAAAGAAAGAAGGAAGTCCTGTGAAATGCCACAATATGGATGAAGCTGGAGGACAGGATGCTACTTGAAAGGACTCCGGCACAAAGGGACAAATAAATGGAAAGCAGTCAGAGTCCCAGAGACAGAAAGCAGAAAGGTGATTGCCAAGGGCTGGGGATAGGAATTACCATTTAACAGGTGTAGAGATTCGGTGTTGTGAGGTGAAGAAGTTCTTCAAACTGAAGGTGCGCAGAGGAGAGGGGTGGGGCTGGGGGAAGCGGGGGGGGGGGGGGGGGGGGGGTGTGGCCGGAGGAGGGGGTGGGGCTGGGGACGGAGGAGGGCCTTGTCCCGACGAGCGCCGGCCTTCGTGCGGAAGCGCTGAATCGCTCTACAAGCACTTCTCACTGAAACTAATACAAGTCTGTAGGTTCACTGGGTTGGAATTAAAACTTAAATAAATAAATACATAATTTTAAAAAGAAACAGAAAGAAAAGATGAAAGACTTCCTGAGATCTGCTGCACAACATAGTGCAACAGTCCTTAATGCTACTGAACTGTGCGCTTACAAATGGCCGAGACGGTACATTTACTGTGTATTATAACAGCTGGCAATCGGAATCCTAAAATAAAGTCGGCCTTGACCATCTTTGAAATCTAGACCAAAAAAAAAAAAAAAAAAGGTAGTCCGTATCTACTGTCACCCGTTAGAATGCAGGAGAGGTCACTTCATGCTGATTAGAAAAATGATTCAAGCAACTATCACACAGATACAACATGAGGCTAAGAATGTCATTTTTAAGTTTCAAAAAGCCTTGCAAAATCAATTTTCTTTTTTTTTTTTTTTTAAAGATTATTTATTTGATAGAGGGACAGTGAGAGAGAGCATGAGAGGGGAGAAGGTCAGAGGGAGCAGACTTCCGTAGTGCCACGATCCCAATGCGAGACTTGACCCCAGGACTCTGGGATCGGGACCTGAGCTGAAGGCAGTCGTCCAACCAACTGAGCCACCCAGGCGCCCCAAAATCAATTTTCTTAAAATTCCCAAACACTAAGCACATGAAACTCTATCTGATAAACACACAAGGGAAGTTCACTTGTTGAGTGAGAGCACGAACACTATATATTTGAAAGAGAGAATGGGATGGCCATGTTCCTCCAAGTCACAGCCCAGCATCTGATCCAAAGCCTGCAAGCCCGCTGGTGGTCCCTGTGTGGCCCGGAGCCTGCTCACGCACCCTGACCCGGTCCCTGCTAGGCAGCTGGTACCGTAACGAGCCCTAAGAGCTTCTACCGTGGGCTCACTGCAAGCCCAGCAGGCAACATGCTCAAGAATTTCTTTAAGGTTTTCTAGACTCTATTACCATCAGGTGTTTAATTTTCTAGAACCTAACAGCTTAGACAAGTGGCCTGGCATATAAGATACGAAATTTTAATACGACAATCATGACATTATAGAAACGTTACAAGCAGACTATGCTCTATCTGACAGACAACATCCATATGTACAACTTCACCATTAAACACAATTTAAAAGTATGAGCTTATCCGGATTTTATAGAGAAAAAGTTAAGGTTGGTACGGCAATCTGAATTTTGCTCTATGCCAAGTATAAAGCTGGGAAGAGCATATCTTTTTTTTTAAGAGCATTTTTTTTTTAAAGATTTTATTTATTTATTGGAGAGAGAGAGAGAGCGTGTGAGCAGAAGGAGCCACAGGCAGGAGACCCCCGCTGAGGAGGGAGCCTGATGCTGGGCTCGATCTGGGAACCTTGGGATCATGACCTGAGCCAAAGGCAGGTACTGACCGAGCCACGCAGGTTCACCTGCATTTTTTATTAGTTTTTAAAGAGCATATTCATTTTTAACACAGGTTACACTCCCATTTGTGTTTTCAAGAGACCCTCGAGCAAAAATACAAAATGGCACACTGTGGTGTTAGCCAAAGGGGTTTCAAAGACAGTAAGATTAAGTCTAAAAGAAGCAGAAAAATACATTTACAGAGGTCCTGATACAGCAACACACCAAACATCGTACTTTTATTGAGTTTTAACTCAGACAAGAAATTAAGTGGTGTCACATAAAAAGGCAATATTTATTTCCAACCTGAGCTGGAACACCTTTTCAAGCTGGGTTAAGGTACTCGGTACCTACCTTTTGGTTGAGGCGGGCACAGCAGTTTCTTTCCTGGTCCCCGAGGGGGACGGTAGGGAGCCACTAGGTTTCTTTGGTAACACAGTGCCGTTGTTGACAGTGGTCCTTAAAGGCAAGGTCTGCACCAGTGGTCTTGCTGTGAGACAAGCAGAAAACGCAATCAGAGCTTTCCTCCTTTGTCAAAGTAACTTTTTACAGAACTCACGGTAGATGGGGCGGCAAGGGACATCGATTTTAAAATGCTGGCAGAACTGACAAAGGTGCAAAGAGAACTCAGAGGAGACTGTCAACAAAGGGTGCTGAACAATGAGGCTGGACACAATCTCCCTCCTTATGCGGAAACACACTGGAAATGGACCAAAGACCTGGGGTAAAATGCAAAACTGTAAAACTTCTAGATGAAAACACAGGAGAAAACTCTGTGTCCTCGGGTTTGGTGACTTTTCAGATACAACACCAAAAGCATAGTCCCTGTAAGGAAAAAAAAAAAATGATGGCTTGACTTCATTAAAATTATAAAAATGTTTGCACTGTGAAAGACATTGTTACAAGGATGAAAAGACAGAGCCACGAACCGGGAGAAGATACTTGCAAATCACGTATCTGACAGAAGACTTGTATACAGAATATAAAAAAGAATGCTGAAAACTCTGCACGCAGAACACAAGCCGCCCAATTAAAAAAATGGGCAAAAGATCTGAACAGACACTTCACCAAAGAAGATCTACAGATGGCAAATAAGCATATGAAAAGATGCCCGCCGTCTTTTGTCATTAGGGAAATGCAGATTAAAACAATAATGAGATATCTCTATACACCTATTAGGGTGGCTAAAATCCAAAAAACAAACAAAATAGCGATTGCTGGCCCGGACCAGAGCACCAGGGACTCTCATTCATTGTTGGTGAGGATGTGAAATGGAAGGCACGTTGGAAGACAGTTTGGTGGTTGTTAAATGAGCCCATCATCGCGTGGCATGAGGTCCTCAACTGATCTGAAAACTTATGTCTCTATAAAACCTATATTTAATACTTACAGCAATTATATTCATGACTGTCAAAAACCAGAAGCAACTGAGATGTCCTTCAGTTGGGGAGTGGCTAAACAAATTGTGGCCCATCCAGACAACGGAATATGATTCAGAAAAAAAAGAAAAAGAAAAAGGAAAGAAAGAAAGGAAGGAAGCAATGCGCATAGACAGGGACGAGCCTTAAGTCCTCACTGCTTCGTGAAAGCAGCCTGGCTGAATGGCTCCATCTGCATGATGTCACTGAAGGCAAAACTACAGAGACAAAGATCAGACCAGTGGTTGCCAGAGGTTGGCCAAGTCAAGGTGGGAAGCTGAATTAGGTAAGATGTGAGAGCATTTGAAGGTGGTAATCTGTATGAGGCTGTATGGTGGCTAGGTGACACCAAGCATCTGTCGAAACCTCCAGACTCTTACAGCACAAAGAAGGAAATTTAATGTATGCTGATGAAAATCCGTTAGGGGCTGGGGGAACCCACGATGGAGAAAAGAATGGAACTATGCCACAAGAATGTGCTCTAACCTCTTGGAAAGGGGTGGCCAGGAAGGTGCTGTGGAAACAGGGAGAGAATGTAAGATGGCCAAGGAGCCCATCTGTGCACTGTGCTTGGATCAGTAATGTTGTTTTCCACCAGGCATGGTCGGTCAACATCCCTGAAACCACTGTCATGCGCCCAGCAGTGAACAATTAAGGAGCAGCAAGGAAGATGGTGGGAGCCCAGCGTCTCACTGTTGCAGAGGGAGGGTACAGACAAGCAAGGGGGATGGCGCTGAACCAGCTGACGGTAGGAGACCTCACTATGAAGCCATGTTTAGCCTGATGCGGCGACAGGTACAAATTATACCTATGTATGTAAACATGGGTCAGTAGAAACACACTTCTTTTCTTTTTTTTTTTTTTTTAAAGATTTATTTATTTGAGAGAGAGAGAGAGAGAACATGCAAGCGGGGGGAGGGACAGAATCTTCAAGCAGATTCTCCACTGAGCGTGGAGCCTGACATGGGGCTCGATCCCACAACCCATGAGGTCATGACCTGAGCTGAAACCATGAGTCGGATGCTCAACTGACTGAGCCTCCCAGGCGCCCCAGGATAAACATATTCCTCAGCTCTGCCTGCTGAGAATACCGGACGCAAGGGCACCCAGCACCCAAGCCCTGGTTACTAACACAATTCTGCAACAACTAAGAACCAGGACTCCTCGGGGAGATGCCCAGATCTGGGGCTGGGGCAGGGCGCTCCATCATGAGCTTGGAGCCACCTGGACAGATAGAGAGTCTGGACGGGCTCGGAAGCAAGAGTAAAGCCCCAAACCCAAAACAGATGGGGCCAAGTCAAAGGGCCCCAGGAGTCAACTGAAAGAGCGCCCCTAGTGGCCAGAGCTGGGATCACTTCAGTGAGGAATACAGACAGTAGCACCAGATTATAGCCCAAAGCATAAAATAAATACCCAGGATTCCAGACTGATAGAATGACTGGATAAATAATTAAATGGGTGGGAAAAGATAATTTCTCTCGTGCAGAATTCCAGATCATTTACGTAGATGGTTTATCCCCAAGGAGGTGGCGCACAGTCCTCTATTAGGCGTGGGTTGCATGGTGACTGCCTTCCACGCAGCACGGGGTGGCGGCAGGGCG
The DNA here is from genome assembly GCF_009829155.1 of Mustela erminea. Lineage (NCBI taxonomy): Eukaryota > Metazoa > Chordata > Mammalia > Carnivora > Mustelidae > Mustela > Mustela erminea. The sequence continues at coordinate 142,131,612 of NC_045618.1, read as the reverse complement.
GGCAGTCACTTCACTGTGGACAAACCTGGTGAACTGTATTCGGGCCAGCGTCATGGTGATGAGTCACGTCGACAGTATGGTCCCTGGACAGGATGGGACAGAAATACCCTTTCCCTCTACAGTCTTCTCCCTAAACCCCAGGGCCTGCCAGACAAACCCAAGTCAAAAGACAATGAACGCTCCGACCAGGGCTTCTCCAAACTGTCGGTCATCAGAAAGAAGGAAAATCTGGGAAAAGGTCAGTCTAGAGGAGCCTCGGGAGAGAGCACGACCGAATGCAATCCCGGAGGGGATCCTAGAACAACAAAGGAAGGATGTTAGGGATAAACTAAGGAAATCCCGATAAAGTGTGCCTCTGATTAATAAAAAATGTGTCATTAGGGCGCCTGGGTGGCGCAGTCGGTTAAGCATGTGACTCTTGATTTTGGCTCGGGTCATGATCTCAGGGTCGTGGAATTGAGACCCACGTCAGTCTTTGCACTCAATGGGGAGTCCGCTTGAGGATTTGCTCTCTTTCTGCCCCTCTCCACTGCACGCTGTCTCTCTCTCAAAGCAATCAATCAATCTTTTTTTTTTTTTTAAGGTGAAATAAGAAATAAAGCAAGTATCATTGTGGCATATGAATGTAAAATGTTACTCGTAGGCGGAACCAGGTGCGGCTGATGGCAACGTTCTGTATGATCCTTGCAACTTTTCTGTAAATCTAACGCTATTCTGAAATCAAAAAATCGATTTGAAATGCTAGTAGAATTTATTTTGTGCATCACAGAATTAAAGCTGCCTTGACGGAGGTTCTTGAAAACAATGGCAAAACTGCACAGAATGTTTTTAACACACCGACACCTTTTGGTTCCTAAGGCAGGGAGTTGGGCTTCTTTCTTTTTTCAGAAGTGACAGAGAACAGCAAAAAGCACAGGCGGTGCCCCACCACACTCCGCGCCCTCTCCTTCCTCACCTCCTGAGCACCGGCCCACCCGGGGGCCCGGCATGCTGAGAACCAGCCTCCCTCAGCAAGACACTGCGGCTCCCGAGCCGGGACCCCCATCTTCTCTCCCATCTGCCATGCCCCCTGGACAGGACCCTTCTCCCCTGCAGGAGGAAATTTGTCGTCACCGGCATTGTCACTGCCCTGCCTTCTCTCTCTGCTTTGCCCACTACTTCTGTTTCCATTCTGGTTTTTGTTTTTGTTTTAGTATATGGATGGGGCTAACCGGAGTTCCCTCAACGTTCCATCCACCGGAACCCCTGGATGTGACCTTATTTGGAAATAGGTCTTTGTCAAAGTAATTAGTAAAGATGAGGTCATACGGGATTAGGGTGGGCCCCGAACCCAGTGATGGTGTCCTTGTGAGGAACAGAGAAGGAACACAGAGGCCCCGGGAGAGGAGGTCAGGTGACCGCAGAGGCAGAGCTGGGAGCGAAGCATCTAGAAGCCAGGGAATGCCAAGGATGGCCAACAGCCACAGAAGCTGGGACAGAGGCCTGGAACAGTCTCTCGTAGAGCCGCCAGCAGGCACCGACTGGCCGTGCCCACGCCTTGCCCTCAGCCCAGGGATACTGGTCCTGGACGGCCGGCCTCCAGCAGCGTGAGAGAGGGAGTCTGCTGTTTCAGGCCGCCCAGCGTGCGGCCCCTGGTCACAGCAGCTGGAGGAGGTGAGGCGGGTGCATCCGTCCGCCGGCTGTCCCTTCCATTCTTGCTGCTCCTGCCTGTGCAGCCTGGCTCCGAAGCATGACTCCTAGACCCGAGGGAGGGTCTCCTGGGAGTTCGGTCAGCCCCGTCCAGGCTCGTCTCCCCGTGGCCCTCACCTTGATGTCCCTTGCCACCATCCCCGACGGTGCCCCGGAGCCACCCATGGTGGTACAGGTGGTCAGGACGACACAGAACGGAAGGGCAGCTGCACATGCTCGCTGTGGGGCAGCGTGGGACCACTGGCAGGGTGCGGTCTCGTCCTCCTGGGACCTGCGTGGGCGGAGGCTCCGACTTCACAGCCGCCCAGAGAGGAGAGCACGCGGTCCCGACCCCCGGGTTACGGCGCTTCCCACAACCTCTGCAAGCTGCTCTCATTCTGTCCGTATGGCTTTCTCTCTCCCCCTGCGTGCCCAGAGTCTTCCGTGCGCCCCCCACAAACCAACAAGCACAACGCCACGTCCTTAGCTTTGCCTCTGCCAGGCTCGCGCACCTGAGTGGGCCCTGACTCCCCCGGAGGGCGCGTTACAGTACAGACCGCGGGGCTCCAGCCCCAGGGTTTCCGATGCTGGGTCTGGGGTGCAGCCCGAGAATCTGCCTTTCTAACAAGCTCATGGGTCGTGCGGCCATCGCTCTGGGGACCACACTTTGAGACCCACAGCCGAGGCCATTGTGCCCCCTTGTCATCCCTGGCCTCCCGATGGTCTCTCTGAGCTCCCGCCCCCACGCCAGTTTGTACCTGGCAATTTATCCCTTGCCTATATACTGCGGGGAGTGGGGGGGGGGGCGCGACGCTAACCTTACTTTCCAGAGTAACAGTGGACACCTGTGCTGGGGGGGGTGTCGCCTAGATCTCACCACCCTGTGTGTGTGCCAGGGAGGCAGCCTGGGGGGACAGCTCTGTCCTTGGGCTGAGAGCAGAGCAGCAGCCCTCACGCCCGTCCCAGGCCCCACGGACCGAGGGAAGGAGCAGTTGCCCGAACGTAAAGCGAGGAAACCTGCTTGGGGAGCAGCGGCAATGCTCAGGGAGGACATGGCCCGCCGAGGGACCCCCGTGTGGAAGGAGCCAAGGAAGAGTAAATACTCTGGCCTCTCTCCCTCCTCTCCTTCCAAGCCCTAGCGAGGGCTCCCGATGCCCCAGACTAACTGGGAGGTAGAGGCCAAGGGCCTGCCGGTGAGGTCCCCACGGGTCGGCCTGCAGGGCAGAGCTGGTTGGAGGAGGGGACAGGAAGGACCCAGAGGGGCTCACAGAGGACATCTGGCACGCGGCTCCTCTTGGCCCAGACTGCCCACCCGTCCCCTCACGCTCCAGGTGAGCCTCCTCCCTGCTTCCAAAGCCCTGGCCTGTGCTGCTGCCCCGGAACACCATATGGCAACCGCCTGTTTATTCCCCTGTCCCCTCCATCGACGAGGGAGGCTCCGTGAAGGTGGCACGCCTTCCCAGAAGGTGCTCAGCCAGGATTTGGAGATCGGCCTGTGCTGGATTTCAAGAACAAAGCCTTGCTTCCAAGAGAAGGCGTTATGTTACCATTTCTGAGTCATTATGAAAATTTCATTTCTTCTTGAGTCATAATTTCAAAGTTCAGTCTCATAATCACCTAGTTCTGTCTTTCTCCCAAAAAGGGGGCTGTGATTGTAGAAGCCCATGAAAGATCAGCTCCATGGGCAGGCTCTCTGACCTGGGGCAACAGATCTTGTACATTAAACTATGACAGAGGATGCCTGGGTGGCTCAGTCGGTTAAGCGTCTGCCTTCAGCTCAGGTCATCAACCCAAGGTCCTGGGATCGAGTCCTGCAATGGGGTCCTTGCTGAGTGGGGTTCCTGCTTCTCCCTCTCCTTCTGTTTGCTGCCCCCCAACCCCTACTTGTGCTCTCTCTTAAAAATAAATAAAATCTTTAAAAAAATGATCGATAACAGGGCATCATCAGAAGCAAACAGAATCCTCTAAGTTCTGATGAGAAATCATGAAAGAAAAACCAAGGATGGGGCAGGGGCACGGTGACCGACCTTGGAGTGATGGAGGGGGTGAAGAGATCTCGTTAGGGCCACATGCCTATCTGGGTACTATCCCCCGGTTTTGCTCACCACTCACTTGGTTAATAGCGCTGGAGCTGCCCCCAATGTGCCTGCAACCAAGTGGCCATTGTGCTCATGATGCCTCAGCAGGTCGCTTCCGTGCTTCCTCACCTAGATGCGCTCAGCCACTCAAGGAGGAAAGGGGGCCGCCATAAAGGGAAAGTTCCGGAAGAAAAAAGTGCCTCCCGGTGTCCAGTGTGAACAAGTACCGGCCTGGATGGGGAGGACACAAGAGCCACTACAAGGGGTCATGTTCAGACAAGTGATCTTCAAGACCGAGGAAGAGAAGCAGCACAGGGAAAGGTTCAGACATAATTTCCTCTCATCAGGTGTGAAGAGAAATGACTCCTTTGCCACCACGTGACACTCAGAGATGAGACATTCTTCTGGTTCATAAAAGGGATCTTTTAAATAACATTTTAATTGTTCCTAGGGGCAAAACATAGACACACGGCATGAAAGAAGAATTTCTCAAATAACAGGGGAAGGAATGATAAACGGTGTGTATTCAGAATGCGTTCGTTGGAGCCGTATCAGGACGGCTGGAATCTCAAATCTCGTGGGAGACTGAGAAGCACAGAGGACTGGAGGGGTGAGACATGCTGGCCTCCCTCGCAGTTCGGCTGACTTACAGAGGCTCGGAGAACTCACGACCCTTCGAGCCCCAGCTTCCCTGTGAGCGATGGGTAGCCCCAGCCAGCCAGCCTGCAGGGCCGCTGCAGGGATCAGGAGTGAGAGTGGGAGCTGTGCGCAGCATGTCCGGGCTGCTGCAGGCACACAAGAAGTGGGGGCTCTCCTCCTATGGCTACAGCCAGATGATGAAATGCTTTTGGCCATCAGGGTGCAGTCGAACCCCCAGAACGTGATGGGAGCGGAATTAGCGTCTCATGTCAGTTACTGTCAGAGGTACCTTTGGCAGAGTCAGACCCACGAGTGCCCTCAGCCGCACCCAGCACACCCAGGCACGGACAGGGGACGATGCCTGGCAAAGTGAGGGCGGCAGGGGAGTGTAGGTAGGGGCAGGACCACAGGTCTGGGTACGAGGGCCACAGTGCTAGCCCCAGTGTGTCCCCAGCTGGCAGTGTGACCCGAGGTCCCATTTTTAGTTCAGATGTGCTCTAAGGATGTCTCTTCCCACCCTGAAATCGGATCCTAATGATGTAGGAAGAGTGCTCTGAGTTTCCATGACTTCGCCACCCTGAGTTGGTTCGTAGCCAGACCTGATAGCCCACCAGGGAGCTGAGCCACAAGGCAGAAGGGGACAGGCCCCTGGTCCAGCCACACGTGCAGGACCAACAGCTGGTCATTACTTGGCATATGCTTTCAGAGAAGGTCCTCGATAAACTACCAGGAGTTAAATTTTCTGCAAAATGACTCCACAGCACGGTAGCTGAAAGTCTCCGGCTCTAATAAAATTTGTATTTGCCATCTCAGGTCTAAAACAGTCACAATTAAGCCTGAAATGAATTTCTTTTAAATCCTTCTAGGTGGTAGGATTGGAATATTCAGACTTCAAGGATGACTACCTGTGATGACGTATTTTCAAAACTACCATTGATATAAATGCAGAAATTCGAGGGTAACTAGTCAAACCTACCAATGCTTATTATCATGAGATGTTACAACCTGAAGACCAAAAAACCCTTTTCATTCACATCACAGCAATAACTCAATATGCAATATTTGATAGGTGAAACATCCCCGTAGGTTTCAAAATAAATTTAATTATGCAAGTGTGACTATGTATGTGGTTATGTGTAGAAATTCAAAGTTTAATTTTAGCATATCTTACCATTATGAATCTAGCTTCTTAATTATCCATTTATTTTATTTTGTTGATTTTTAAAAAAATTTTTATTTGACAGAGAGAGCAACAGCAGGAGCGGGAACACAAGCAAAGGGAGTGGGAGAGGGAGAAGCAGGCTTCCTGCTGAGCAGGGAGCCCACTTTGGGGACTCGGTCCTAGGACCCCGGGATCATGACCTGGGCTGAAGGCAGATGCTAAACGACTGAGCCACCCAGGCGCCCCTATTTTATTTTCTTTTTTAGAGAGAGAGAGAATCTCAAGCAGTCTCCATGCCCAGCACAAAGCCCACCATGGGACTTGATCTCACAGACCTGAGATCATGACCTGAGCCAAAGTCAAGAGTTCAACACTTCACTGACTGAGCCACCCAGGGACCCCAAACTGGAAGGAATCAATTTATAGGCTTCATTTATTATTATTATTATTATTATTATTATTATTATTATTATTATTATAAGTAGGCTCCACACCCAGTGTGGACCCCAATGTGGGGCTTGAACTCACGACCCTGAGCTTGAGACCCTAATTATCCATTTCAAAATTTATGAGATGTCCACGTTTGGAACCGGAGGAGGCAGACTGTGTCTGCTACTTGGTGAGTGAGACAAAGTGGGTCATTAAGTCCTGGGGAAGATCCCGTCGCTGACGACCCAGCAACGTGACCCGTGCTCTCATCCTCTGATGGGCGGTCCTGCGCTAGGAACCTGTCCTAAAGACGTACGGACAACGGCGCAAAATGCATTAACTTGTAAGGTGAAGTGTGGCATCACCTGTAAGACAGAAGACCACGCACAGGGATGGGTGGAGTGATCCGTGGGGGACTCTCACCGCGGCTGTTGCACAAGGAGTAAGGAAGATCCTGCTACACCCGGGGGGAAAGAGGGAGCACAAAACAGTGCTATCTGCTGGGCTAGAAGCCTGACAACTTTCAGCAGATTTAAAATCTTAACTCTTCTTGCATGTTTTTTTAAGATTTTTATTTATTTACTTATTTAAAAGATTTTATTTATTCATTAGACAGAGATCACAAGCAGGCAGAGAGGCAGGCAGAGAGAGAGGAGGAAGCAGGTTCCCCACTGAGCAGGGAGCCTGATGCGGGGCTCGATCCCAGGACCCTGAGATCATGACCTGAGCCGAAGGCAGAGGCTTAACCCACTGAGCCACCCAGACGCCCCTAAGATTTTATTTATTTAAGAGAGAGAGAGAACGAGAGAGCACAGAGGGGGAGGGACAGAGGGAGAGAGATTTTTTTAAAAAAGAGGATCTTTATATCTTGGGAAATATATACTAAATATTTATAGATAAAATGATATGATGTCTTGGGTTTGTCTTAAACTAATCCTGACGCGGTGAGGGAAGTAAGTCACAAGGGTAATAAATGAAACTGGCAACATGTTGATCAATAATGAAGCAGGTAAAAAATAAAAGGAATTTTTCTTTCTACTTTTATATACATTTGAACATTTCATAATATAAAGTTCTTTATTTTATTTTTTAAGATTTTCTTTATTTGTTTTAGAGAGAGAGAGAATGGGGGAGGGGCAGAGGGAAAGGGAGAGAAAATCTCAAGCAGACTCTGTGCAGAACCTGATGTGGGACTCGATCTCACAACCCTGAGATTATGACCTGAGCCAAAAATCAAGAGTCAGATGCTTAACCGACTGAGCCACCCGGGCGCCCCATCATAATACAAAGTTTGAACGCAATCCTTCTTAGTCTCTGGGAAACTGAATACATCTACCAAGCCTTCTCACAATTCATTAATAACGCCTATCTAAACCGGGGAAGGCAATTCATGGGGAAAATGAGAGAAACCACAGTGTGTTGTCTTAAAAAAAAACCCCAAAAGTGGGGTGCCTGGGTGGCTCAGTGGTTTAAAGCCTCTGCTTTCCGCTCAGGTCATGATCTCAGGGTCCTGGGATCGAGCCCCGCATCGGGCTCTCTGCTCAGCAGGGAGCCTGCTTTCCTTCCTCTCTCTCTGCCTGCCTCTCTGCCTACTTGTGATCTCTGTCTGTCAAATAAATTAAAAAACAAAAACAAAAACCCAAAAGTTATGCTCCGTAGTAGAGCCGTCTGTAAGTCGAAAGACAAGGAGAAAGCACAGTGTAGGAGAGAGAGGGACTCAAACTGCTGACTGCACTGAACCAGGATAAAGAACTAGTTATTTGTTCATTTCGTTTGCTGCAGAGCGTGTACAATTTTAATTAGTGAGTTGTGCCTCGCTCCTAAAGTCTGTGAAGGGACCACACATAATGTCTCGCACCATCACGTGCCAAATACGAGTGATGCTGTGTGGGGCACTTTGCAGATCTTGAGAGGAGAGCTCTCGTTTGAAGTCCTTCGGTTATTCATTTCCTGAATATTTGGTTTGATCTGAATAATGCAAATTGGAGTGATACCGTTAAGCAGCACATCGCAGATGGTGGGAAGAAGGCATGCCCAGCCAGGCCCTGGGGACCAGTCCCGGATTTGTGTAACCCAGGGTAAATAATCCAATTTCCTAGAGGCTGTTTTCTCATCTGTAAAATGGGCCTGACAGCACCTACTTCAAAGACCTCTGGAGCGGGGAGACGGGATCACAGATTCAAAATATCTACTGCGATGTCTAGTACCCAGCCAATCAATAAATGGTAGGTACACCCATACCTACTGATTCTGAAAATCAGGAGTGAGCATCAGGGTAGCAGAGGCTACTGAAAGGTGAGCCGCAGGCTGCTTTTAGCAGTGGCCTCAGGGGCTAAGTCCTGACACCGGAAGGTCTTGATGTCCCAGAACAGCAGGACCCACGTGCAGATGAGCGTCTCTACCAGAAAGTTTTGGTTCTACTTAGTAATTCTCTGATCTGTTAATTAATGGGGCTCAGAATATAACCAATAAAAAAGGCTGCAAAAGGTATGTTAAAGTTTACAGAAGGCAAGCTTCCAGATTATGGTCTGTACCCACAAGCAAAATGTAAAATGAAAATTGGAATTACTTGCTAGTTAATGCATAACAAAGTGGACAATCCCAGATACATGGGACAGTGACTACATTTTACAGTGAAATCTTATAGCATTCCCCTAGCACTGAAATGGAAATTAGCCATGCATGTATACAATGGGCTTATTATGAATTTAACTCCAAATCACAATTCCTCGCCTTCTTGAGAACACGCGTGAGCCAATGCTGGCCTCAGGACATTTGCCCTGAGCCCTGCTGTTGTTCTCAGCACAGTGAAGATCAGGGTCAGGAGTAAGAAAGGAGTAATTTTTATTTTTTTAATTTATTTTATTTATTTGAGAGAGACAAGGAGCACACAAGCCGGGTAAGAGGCAGAGGGAGAAACAGACTTCCCGCTGGCCTTGATCCCAGGACCCCAGGATCATGACCTGAGTCAAAGGGAGATGCTTAACTGACTGAGCCACCCAGGTGTCCCAGAAAGGAGTCATTTTTATTTTTTATTTATTTATTTTTTTAAAGATTTTATTTATTTATTTGACAGAGAGAGATCACAGTAGACAGAGAGGCAGGCAGAGAGGCAGGCAGAGAGAGAGAGAGGGAAGCAGGCTCCCTGCTGAGCAGAGAGCCCGATGCGGGACTCGATCCCAGGACCCTGAGATCATGACCTGAGCCGAAGGCAGCGGCTTAACCCACTGAGCCACCCAGGCACCCCAAGGAGTCATTTTTAAAACACAAATTTCTTCTGCTTATTACACTAAAGAATATTTAGAAACCAACTAAAAGATACAAAAAGAAAAGCAATCCCAATCCTACCACTCAGGAAAACAAGCCATCAGTGAACTCTTGGCTCAGTTCTTTTCCGTCTTTTTGCACAGATTTTAACTATTTACTTGAATTATGCCACATATACATGTTTATATCTTGCCCTTGACTTTATGCAAAGTACAGGCACTTTCCCTGTTGTTACCAATAACACAGACGTTCTTCACGATGAGGCCATAGGAAGGGCGGGCTGTGGTTTTCTAGCCGTGCCCTGATGGCTCGCACTCCTTCCACCCCTTTCTACCCATTTATCCCCCAATAGCATGCTGTGGCCGTGAACTCTAACTCACGAAGCTCTCCTGAATTTTTACTCACAAGAGCACCTCGAAGGGGGTCTCTCTCACTGCTGGTGAGGAGCACTTTAATACTGTCAAGAATTTTAAAAATATGTGCCTTCACCAACCAGCTGATTCCCTTTTCTCCACTATATGGTCACCCAAGCTCAGCATCATTAAAAAATGCCAAACGTCCCCGTCTGAGAGTCCGTCGAATGTCAGGAAAGCAAACCTCGCAGGTTGAGGTTCTCCGGAGAACAGGGCGAGCGGCCCTTAATATTCAAACAACAACAACAACAACAAAAACCAAAGGCAAAAGAAAAGAAGAACAGCGAAATTTGGGGAGCTCAGGTAGAGACTGAGCACCTCCTGAGGCCCAGGGCAGTATCACTGGTTAAAAATCCCAGGGGCAGGAGAACGTTGTCAAAGCAGAGTGGTCCGCGACGTAGCCCCCCTGTGTAAACTCCACGTCCACAGGCCCGGCATCGGCTGGGTTGGCCACAGTCTGCCCCCTGTCTCGGGAAGCCATGAACTTGATCTGACCGTGATTACTTGCCCGAGACTGTAGTTCTCACTGTTATGCAAGTGAAGCCCCACGAAGAATAATGAAGTAAGTCAAAGCTAAAAGGTCACAGAACTTTCTTGACATAAGTGAAGTTCTGTCACACAGAGAGATTAGAATCATGATGGACGGCCTCGCAGGCCACACTGTGGCTACTGTGCAGACCCGGCACCCAGCCCAGGCTGTCTCGGAGCTGGACCCCACTGAGCGCTTTGAAAGCTCCCCGCCCCCCGGGGGGGGGGGCACAGCCGTTCCTGCCACAGGCAAACAGCCCAGAGATGTACACCCAGAGCTCGAAATGCCGAACCCGAAGCTTCTGACCAGTTCGTTCGCATGCCGTGTGTCTCGTCTTCTTCAAGTCTGCATGGGGAGGGCAGGCCAAAATAATGGAGAGTGTGAGACTAAAAATAATGGGGCCTTTTACAAGCAAAGGAGGTTTGCTTCCGATCCGTCTTGTCTGATCCCCCAAATGAGCTGTGGCTACTGAGGACAGCTCTCCAGCTAGAGGTGCATAGGCACCCCCATGGCTTCCCCCAGAAGGGAAGCCGGGACCCAGAGCTTCGGACAGGCCCCCGCTTCCCTGTCCTGCAATCACCTGCTTGGGCGAAACTGGCCCACTGCACTCCACTCACCAGCTTTCTTATCTCTGTTCTATCTCTTGGGGGTGACCCCTGGCTAGTATGCTCCGATTTACTTTTACTCGTGAAGAGAATCTTATACAGAAATAGAGCTCACTATGAAAACAAATTACTCTCTTAGATGAACTTTTATAAAAACCAAACTTTACTCTTAATCAAAAGAAGAAAACTCCTTAGTAGGCGTCTTGTATTATTTTTTCCCGAATTTAAAAAAAAAAACAAAAAACAGAACTTTTGGAAGTCTGACACTTTATGGGAAGCAACAATTTTGAATATACTCTTTAGGGTTTTATTTTTGGAAAGCTGAGCAGGTCAGGAATTCCTAAAGTAACCTGCTTTCTGTTTAGAATACCCTGATTGCTCTAACTTAGCAGGAAGAAAAAAACAGGATTTAAAAGGATTATTTTTGTTTTAGGCAAAAAAAAATTTTTGCTGTTTTAGATAGCAAAATAAGTCAGTTAAAAAATTATGCTTACAGGGCACCTGACTGGCTCTGTCAGTGGAGCATGTGACTCTTGATCTCAGGGTTGTGAGTTTGAACCCCATATTGGGTATAGAGACTACTTAAAGATAAAATTTTAAAATTATGCTTACAAACAAAATTATGCTTATATTTGATAAAAGGCTTGATAAGAAAAAAAAAAAAAAAAAAGGATTATTTAAGGGGCACCTGGGTGGCTCATTTAGTTAAGCATCTGACTTCAGCCCAGATCCTGATCTCGGGTCCTAATCAAACCCCTGTTCAAGCTCCCTGCTGAATGGAGAGCCCGTTTCTCCCTCTCTTTTTGCCTCCCCGCCCCCAGCTTGCGCTCTGTCTCTCAAATAAGTAAAATCTTTTAAATAAATAAATAAAAGGGTTTTTCAAGAGGTAGTGTTACATGGTAACAGATGGCTACACTTGTAGTGAACACAGCATACAGAGATACTAAATCACTATGTTGTAAACCTGAAACTAATGCCACATTGTACGTCCACCATACTCAGATAAAAATAAAATTACGGAAATCTGGAGACATTGCCCAGCACATATCTCTTCATGGAGCTGGTGATAATTACCCAGAAGGACAAAGAAATAGATTTCTTTCCATGGAGATGTGAAACGTAGCCAAGTACTTGAGAAAAAAGTAACATATGCACCATCAGACAGTACCCTCTCCTGACTCCAAGAAAAACATGGTAACTGTGAAATAATTTGTTAAATCCAAACAACCAAAAAAAAAAAGAAAAAAAAAAGCTAATTTTAAAGGGACATTTACATGCCAGTGTGATCTCAAATGTTTTAATCAAAGGGATTTAAGCCACGATGCATTCTGTTTTCTAAAGTGAGCCACGAGGAGCAGACGATGAGCAGTGGATATGGGTTGCAAGCAGACATCAGGGACTGACTGCGACTAGCAAGACAGAAGCTTTTATGAGACGTTGTACTTCCAAATTTTAAGAAGAGGGTCACTACAAAGTTACTTCAAACACAAATATTGCTTTTTTTATGTTTCACACACACACACGCCACGGGGAAATGAAATGATGATTTGAATTTGCCGGAAACCCACTAGGTACTGGATTCTGTAGCAGGCTCCGTTCTCCTGGACAGCAGAGCAGGAGGCTCGAAAGGAACAGGAGGCTGTGCCCGGGAGGAGCGTACTAGCTCCAAGCGGGCGCAGTGAGGGATGTTCTAAAGTCCTTGCGGGTTCTAAACTCCTCAGGGAAGGGCCTGCCCTCTGGGCCCCCAGTCCTCGGCTCCGAGCTCTGCTGTGGCGTAGGATAATTAGCTATTGGCTGGGCTGAACTGAATGGTAGCAGACAAGCTGAGTACAGAGAAAGAGAGGAGAGGCACTGAGAAGTTTCTAGGGGGGAACAGCCTCTGGGAAGCCCAAAGGATTGTGGGGTTTTTGGTTCTAGGTTCTGCCTCGCAATGTACTCCCGACCTAAACTTGTCAACAGTTGCCCCCAGCCGTCCACTGTGGGTGGTTCCAAGCCTTTCCTGATCACCTACACGTGTACAGCCCTGGGCTGAACAGCTCACTGACTTCCAGCCAAAGGAACCCTGTCCCACCTCGTGGGAGGGTTCTGGCAACCCTGAGACCAGCTCGTTGATATTCTGGTCTCCCGTCTCCGTCACTGGTCACTGCTGAAAACCGCGTGTGTCCACTAGGGACGAGCCCCTGCTCCAGCCCAAGTGTCTGCTGCTCTGCGCACCAGAAATGCCCACCTTTGGTAGGTCCTTTCCTGTTCAGCACAGCCTGCTGCTCCTCCGTGATGTTGAGCCGCCGAACCACGTCCGCCAGCGCCGATTTGAGCAGCTGGATGTCATCTTCTTGCATCTGGACGCGCTGCTCCAGGGAGGCAATGCGGTCTGTCACCTCCATGCTGCTGGCAGCCGAGGCGCTGTCATCTAAACCGAAGGAGAGGAAGCAGGGACTCTTTAGTGCTCCCCAGAGAAATCAGACCGGCCCCCGTGTGCACACACACGGCTAAAGCATAACCGTATTTACCGACAGAAGGCAGCTGCTCTTAACGCAGAAACCATGGGACAGCGCGACTACCCAGAACTACGACCCCTCATTCTGCTACGGTCTCTTTCATTCTGCTTGTGCTTTTCATTTCTTTTTAGCTGTGGGTTTTTTTTTTTTTTTTAAGATTTTATTTATTTGTTTCAGACAGAGAGGGAGAGAGACAGAGCACAAGTAGTGGGGAGGGTCGGGCAGAGAAGCAGACTCCCACTGAGCAGGGAGCCTGATGCGGGGCTCGGTCCCAGGACCCTGGGATCATGACCTGAGCCGAAGGCAGACACTTAACTGACTGGGCCACCCAGGCGCCCTTAGTTGTGGTTTTATTGGTCACTATATTATTCTAGATACAAAGCAATGTTATTTTCTTTCCTATGACGTCAGAGACCTCAGGGGTGGGGGCAGGGGGCAGCTAGGGTCACCCACTTCAATTTCGCACACACTGCAGAAATCCACCGCACGGCCTTCTAGCTTTCGAGCTGTCGTTGCTAGCAGATGGGGTGGTCCGACAATCCTACGACTACACTGTCTCCTGAAACCAATATTACGCACTGTATGTTAACTAACTAGAATTTAAATAAAAATTTGAAAAAAAAATCTTTCTGCATGATTTCACGATGTAACTAATGTATTATCTTTCCCAGGTAACATAGCTTTAACATAGCAGTTATCAACTGCTTTGGTTTCGGGATTCATGTGTATTAGTAACAATTACTGAGGACTACAAACAGCGACTGTTTGTGTGAATTCTGTCCATCAATATCTACTGTATTGAAAATTAAAACAGGCATTTTATAAATATTTAATTATGACCTATTTAAAATGGCAAAAGCACGACATGTTCAATAGCACATTTTTATGGAAAATTGTTGAGTTTTTAAAAACAAAAATAGTTTTTAAAAAGATTGACATTTTGAATATCTAAAAATTTTCTTTAATGTCTGACTTATTAGAAAATAACTGGATGTGTTTCTGCATTCAATCTGCTGTGATATGTTAATTTGGTTGGAATATATAAAGAAAATTTGGCCTCATGCTGACATGTAGTAGGAAAAGGAAGAAGTACTTTAATAGCCTCTTCAGATAATTAGGGGTAATCTTGTTATTCAGTCAAAACACAATAGATGGTAACATTACAAAAGTTAGCTGCAATGCAGAATCTAAGACCATAAAAATAAAATTGTTTTACCTCGTTAAAAATGAAAAAACACAAGACTACACTATCAGTCATGCCTGCTAAGGTCTGGCTATTCGGACAAAGCAACATGAGGGGTCAGATCTGTTTGGTAAGCATCCCCTTACAGCGATAGCCATCCTAGTCTATCACATTGAACCATTAATTGCCAGTTCCTTATCAAGGCCTCCCCAGTTCCACACAGTCTCTTTGTCTCCGGAATTCGTTTCATGCCATTCCTCCTTTCATCCTCTGAGCTTTGGTCACACTGACCTCTCGCAACTGCCCTAACAGCTTTGGTATCTGCTGTTGCCTTTACTTGAAACATTTCTTTTTCTCTCTCTTTCCCCCCACCTTGTCTTTCCTTTTCCTTTTCTTTTAAATTTTTATTTATTTATTTATTTTTGAGAGAGAGAGAGAGAGAGAGAGAGAGAGAGGCAGGGGAGGGGTGGAGGGAGTGGGAGAGAGAGAATCTTAAGCAGTCTCTATGCCTAGCACAGAGCCTGATGCAGGGCTCGATCTCATGACCCTGAGATCATGACCTGAGCCCAGATCAAGAGTTGGACACTCAATGGACTGAGCCACCCAGGTGCCCCTACTTGAAACACTTCTCCATGGGCTCTTTGAAGGACCAAATTCTTCTGTTCTTTAGGTGTCAGCTCAACTGGAGCTCTTCAGTGACCTTCCTAACCTAAGGTCAGTCCTTGGATCACCTCAACCTAATTTATTTCTTCTACAACATTACTGTGCTCTCATTAGCTTATCTCCTGTCCTCTGACTAAAACGTTAAGCATCATGGAGTTGCTTCTACCTTTAGGCATGACAGACCCTTTATGGACAGGACCACCTGCCCACCTGCTCACAGAGGGCAATTTTAAGCCTGGAAATTAAACAACTACAACCAAACCAAACCAAACCAAACCAAACCCAAAAAACTATCTGAAAGTACCAGAGAGGAGACACAGGTATGTAGACTCTGTTGTGGGGGGTCACACACTCACTTTGAAAAATAAACAAGTAAATCCCTTTTGTGTGGCTTCTAGCCAGATCTAAGCAGTACATGGCAGGGGTGGGGGTATATGTGGGAAACCCTGTAGCCATTTTGTCTGAAGAAAACCAAGAAGTGAAGTCCAAAAACTGTGAACACTGAGGAGAGGGGAAATTCCAGAAGGGAAGACACCAGAGGGGGATTCCCAAATTCTTTCTATCTGAGCTTGGGCTGACCCAGGAATTATACCCACATGGAATAGACTTAAGTACCGTCCCTAACAGCAGAAGAGCAGAACTCAGATGAGAGGCACAGCCCAAGAAGCAGTGTGCAGTTCAAGTCTAGCCAAGGAACACAGCCACCAAGACAAAGGGAAGAACACTTCTCAGAGGAAAACAATAGAAGACAAAATCCCTACAACTTAAGATTTGTAATGTCCAGGATATGATCCAAAATTGTTCAACATTCTAAGAATCAAGAAATGAAACACAGTCTCAAGAGGAAAGAAAATAGATTGAGTCCGACTCCAAAACGAACAAAATATTGGAACTAACAGATAAGGAAAATGAGATATTTCCAATGAATGAAAACTTCAGCAGAGAAGTGGGAAGCATTGGCACTGAAACAGAAACAATAAAAAAATGAACGAAATGAAAATTCTAGAACTGAAAAACACAAGTTTTGGAGTAGAGAATTCACTGACTGGATGCAGCTGCACGGACATGATGGAGGAAAGGCAAATAAACCTGAGACTGAGGAGGGGACATCTCCAGGGTGAAGAACACAGAGAAAAGAACTGAGAAAAAAAATGAATTGAGTCTCTTGGGGATTTGTTAGATGGTCTCAAATAGTCCAACAAATATTACATTAGAATATAAAGAGAATGAGGCAGGAAAAAATATCTAAAATATAAAAGGCTCCAAATATCCTAAATTTGATGAAAGACAGAAATGTAAAACAACAAAATGCTAAACAAACACAAAGCAAAATAAACACAAGAACCCCACCTCCAGGTATTGCACAATCAAACTGCTGAAAACCAGATGCAACACACTTACTGAAAGCAGCAAGAGAAAATGGGCATAGTATATGCTGGGGAAGGACCATGCAGACTAGAAGACAGTAGAACATCTCTAAAGTACTGAATGGGGACGCTTGGGTGGCTCAGTTGGTTAAACGTCTGCCTTCGGCTTGGGACCTAGGATTGAGTCCCACATTGGTCTCCCTGCTCAGCAGGGTGTCTACTTCTCTCTCTGCCTCTGCCCCTCCCCTCTGTTTATACACGTTCTCTCTCTCTCTGTCTGAAATAAATAAAATCTTTTAAAAAAAAATAGAGTACTGAATGAAGAAAATTCAATCCAAAATTCTATAACCAGCAAAAATATCCTCCAACAGTGAAGGCAAAGAAAAAAATTTAAAAATAAAGGGAAACTGAAAGAATTCATTGCCAGCAGATCAACATTACAAGAAGTACCAAAGGAAGTTCTTCAGGGTAAAGGAAGATTACATAGGAGAGAAACTCAGACAGTCAAGAAAGAATGAAGAGCCCTGGAAATGATAAATATCTGAGTGAGTTCAAGACTTTTTTTCCTTTTTGCATTACTTGTTAATGTTCTTATAAATCACTAAAATGCTGAAGATGAAAGTTATAACATTGTCTGCTAGGATTCATGAGAGGTGTACGTGTAATATATATAACTACCATAACATAAAGGATGGGGAAAGTCTGGGTCTATAAGGCTTTAACATTTTATGTAAGATTTTAACAGTAATAGTATTATAATAGTATACATTATCAACTGTGAAAAGTTAAAGAGGTATATTGTAATCTCTAGAGAACTACTAGAGAATAGTAAATAAGGATAGCTAAAAAAAAACAAAACCCAACAGAAATATTAAATTGAAATTCTATATTCAAATAATCTGAAAGAAGGAGGGAAAAGGGAGAGAGGAACTGAAAGTAAACAAATGGGGGGAAAAAGTAGAAAGAGAAATGTAAACTTATTACAGCAATAATTACATTAAATGGTACATTAAAGTAATAATTGCATTAAACACACCAATTAAGGGGTGTCTGGGTGGCTCAGCTGGTTGAGTTTAACTCTTGATTTGGGCTCAGGTCATGATCTCAGGGTCCTGGGATTGATCCCTGTCTCAGGCTCCATGCTCAGCAGGGAGTCCGCTTGAGATTCTCTCTCTCCCTCTCCCTCTGCCCTCCCCCACCCACATGCTCATCTCTCTCTAAAATAAATAAATGGGGCACCTGGGTGGCTCGGTTGATTAAGTGGCTACCTTTGGCTTGGGTCATGATCCCAGGGTCCTCGGATCAAGCCTCACATTGGGCTCCCTGCTCAGCGGGGAGCCTGCTTCTCCCTCTTTCTCTCTGCCTGCTACTCTGCCTACTTGTGCTCTCTATCTCTCTGTCAAATAAATAAATAAAAGCTTTTTAAAAAGAATTAATTAAAAAAAGAAAGAAAGAAAAAAAGAAAACCAACACATTAACAATTCAAAGTCCAAGAATGTCAGGGGGAGAAAAGGTAAGACCTAACTATATGCTATGTACAAGATACACACTTTTTTTTTAAAGGATTTTATTTATTTATTTGACAGAGAGAGATCACAAGTAGGCAGAGAGAGAGAGAGAGAGAGAGAGGAGGAAGCAGGCTCCCTGCTGAGCAGAAGGCCCGATGCAGGAGTTGATTCCAGGACCCTGAGATCATGACCTGAGCCGAAGGCAGAGGGTTAACCCACTGAGCCACCCAGGCGCCCAAGATACACACTTTAAATACAAAGACACAGGTTGAAAGAAATGAATAGAGAAAAGGACACAGCATGCAAATAGTAAGCATAAGAAGGCTAGAGTGCCAATATTGATAATCAGATAAAACAGATACCAAAAAATGGTACTACCAGAGATAAAGAGGGTCATTTAATAATCAAAAAAGGATCAATTTATCAAAAAGATAAGACAACCATAATAATAGAGTTTTAAAACACATGTAACAAAACCAGACAGAATTAAAGTGGGAAATAGGCAATCCCACAATTATTCCTGAAGATTTTATCACTCCTCTCTCTGCAGCTGATAGAACAATTACTTTAAGAAATCAGTAAAGAAATAGAAAGTTTGAACAGCATTATAATCCAGTCTGACTTCCTGGATAGTATGGAAAGCTACACTCAACAATGGCAGTGCACATGGTATATTTACTGGGACACATTGTGTTCTGGGCCCAAAAAACAGACCTGAATGAAGTTAAAGACTAAAAGAGTATGTTTCCTGACCACTGTGGCATTAAATTAGAAATTGAAAACAGTAAGAGAACCATGAAAACTGCTACTACTTCTAAACTACACACTTAAAAAAAAAAGATTTATTCATTCACTTACTTATTTGAGAGAGAGAGAGAGAGAATGAGCATGAGTTGGAGAGGAGCAAAGGGAGACTCCTGCTCAGCGCAGACACCTGCTGAGTATAGAGCCCGATACAGGAATATATCCCACAACCCTGGGATCATGACCTGAGCCAAATTCAAGAGTCAGATTCCCAACTGACTAAGCCACCCAGGCACCCCGAACAACACACTTCTAAATAATCATTAAGTCAAAGACAACATCACAGGAGAAATTAGAAAATATTTTTAATTGAATGATAGTGAAAATGTAACACACCAAAATGTGTAGGTTGCAGCAAAGCAGGTCTTTGAGGAAAATTCATAGTTTTAAAATCTCCTTATTAGGAAAGAAGAGCATTCTCAAATCAATGATTCTCAGCTTTCCCATTAAGTAACTAGAAAAAGATGAGCAAATTAAAACAAAATCAAGCAGAAAGAAGGGAAATAATGAGATGAAATCAAAGGGATACAATATGGACAAACAATGAAGAAAATAAATGAAATCAGAAGCCAGCTCTCTGAAAACATCAGTAAAATGTAAGCTCCATAACAGCAGAAATTTTTTTCTGCTGGTCCACTGCTCTGTCTTCCCACTATGTAGCACCTCTTAGGAACTCAAAAGATACTTGGTAAATGAATGGATAGCTGGGTAAATGGGCATCTCTTATGAAGCAGGCATCAAATTAGTTGCTGGGGATATGAAGATGATTGGATTAACATAGTTATTATCCTTCAAAAGCTCTTTGTGTAGTAGAGAAGACACATGTCCACTAATGTCTAAGACAATTTGATAATCATATAATTATAATTATATAATATGTAATTAATATATAATATAATTATGTAATAATTATATAATTGAGAAATATATAAAATAGCAAGTGAACATAGAGAAGGGGATATTGAATCTATCTGGGAAAACAGGAGCCAGTAGGGGTTGGCCCTGATGGACAAAATCACCTACATGGAAATCAAGAAGAACAGTGTTTAGGCGATGGAAATACTTGGAACAAAAACATGGAAACAGGGAAGCATAGTGAGTACTCAGAAAATCATGGCTTTTGAAATTGAAGTCTACCACTTTGTAGTTTCTGCTTACTGGATATAAATCTGCCATGCCCCTAAATTCAGGTTCTGTCAACACTCTGGGTAACAGATCCTTGTTTCATACACAGAAATACTGTTCAAGTATGTCTATGGCACTCCCAAGAGTTCCTCACAACCGTAGAACTCATCAAACATTCACGTGCGCTTTGGACTGCTAAGATCTTACAAAGAAAACACTGTACAAGTCTTTAAAAATATGTACACACCTATCTGTCTAAAGAAACCAAACTTGAGGTACGAGTTTGCAAATGAACTTCACACACACTCCTCACCCTCCAAGAACTACAAACTCCGATCTCTACGCTCCTAAAGGAGTCGTATGTTTCAGTTGGGAACACTGGTGAGAATGTCTTTGTTTTTTCTGTCTGTGTAGATGAATGGAGACATAGAAATAACTTCAAAAATCTAGTAGAAAGAAAACAAACACCCCAATTTAAAAAGAGGCAAAAGAGTTGAATAGACCCTTCACCAAGTGGCAAACAGGCACACGAAAATGATGTTCAGTGTTCCCGGCCATTGGAAGAATGCAAATTCAAACCACAATGAGGTGTCACGACACAGCTCCTAGAATGGCTAAAATACAAAACGCCAACTAAACCAGATGCAGCCAGAATATGGGGTACAGAACCTCTCTTATGTCCCTGGTGGACACGTAAGATGGTAGCTCACGCGGGAGAGCAGGTTGGCAGTTCCTTTTAAAGTTAAACCCGCCCCTAGCTGGGGACCCAGCAATCCCCAAGCACTTACTAGAGAAATGAACACCTGCACACCAAAGTTGAGAGCGTCTCTATTCATACTTGGTGAAAACTGGGAACCGTGAACGGAGTAATAAACAGGAAGGAACTACTGATACCGGGGTCTGGGTGGACCACTCGCTACGCTGCATGACGGAAGCAGTCTCTGAAGGTGACACTGTACCACTGCACCATGGGACATTCTCCAAAAGACAAAACTACAGTGAGGGAGCACAGATTAGGGGCTGCCAAGGCTTGGGTTGGGGCCTGGCACTAGCAAGTTTTGGGGAAAGATGGAAATGTTCTGAAGCCTGACCGTGGCGGTAATTACAGAGCTCTATTCTGTGTCAAAATATATAGAACTGTCTCCAAAAAGCAGATTTGTTGGATGTTAACACAAAAAATTAAATAACTTTTTGAGAGTGCAAGGGAGATATAGTCTGCCCATTGGCTTTGCTGGTACTTGGCTTGTGAAGGTTGGTCGCTTTCATCCCTTGAGATCTCAGCAAAGAAATATTCCAAATGGAATACTCGCTGCTCACGGGAAAGAGACCATCCTCAAGTTCTACGTAACTTCTTGTGACTACACAGCAGCTCTGTGTGACTCCTCCGTCCGTCCTGTGAGCCGGATGGGGAAGCAAGAAAGTCCCACTTGATCAACCAAAAGCCAAATGGAGGGGAGATGAGGGGAGACACAAAGGCATCCTCCTCCAGGGAAGCGGGAAACAGCTGAACAAAACCTTTTAACGTGTGAATAAAAGAAAGGAGGACAAGCCTGTGTAGCAGGTGTCACATGGGGCCCCGGGCCTGACACACCTAACTGGGAAGGTCTCCGGCCTCAGGAAGAAGGCAGGGAAAGATCTATGGACTGGGAGAAGCCATCGTAGAGCAAGTTAGTGTTGGAGAGTACTTGTGGGAGGGGGGATATACTCTGGTCATGGACAGTGTGGACTCTGGACGGTGGGTCGCCTGGGGTCAGATCCCAGCCCTGCTACTTACTAGCTGTGTGACCTGGGGCAAGTTATGTGTGCCTCAGTTTCCCCATTTGTAAAACAGGGACAATAACAGTGATGTACTCTCGCGGGTTCTTGTACTATTCAATTAGTTAATGCACGTAGAGCACTTGGGATGCATTTTTGCATATGGTAAATGCTTTATAAAGGCAAGCTACAATCGGGCCACTGTTGTTGTTAGTGTTCATTATTATTACCAAAAAAATCACTGAAGTTGCGTATAACATTTCCTGCAAAATTCCTATGTGTGTGGTCTGAACCCTGTTATGCAAAATAGCACTGGAAAATGAATTAGAAATTTGTGTCTGATTAATAGTGTGTGTTTTCCTAGTCACAAAAGAATCTGGCAAATGGACCTGTGCATTTCTACGACTTGGCGGTTTTCTGAGTAAACAGCAGGTGTGAGAGACGGTGCGCACTGGCTGTGGGGGCGAGCACGGCACCGAAATGGACTGAGTCGGCTGGTTTCACCCCACCTCGCACTGTCCAGCTGATATTATACCTCGGACGGCATTCCAAGGCGGGCAAGGCAGGCCTGTCCCGAGTTCTAAACATTCACAATGCAAAACGGCATCACTGTGGCCTCCGTTAGCTCTGTAGATGCCTTTCATGAAAGTGCATAGATCAGACTTTATTTTAATTATGCTGCCAAATGTGTGTAAGAAAAAAATTGAATTTTAATATTTTACCAAAAAAAAAACCCCATACTGAAAGCACAGCGCCCCCCCCCCCCAATGTTTGCCTTCAAATACAAGCGATTAAAAACGATTAAAAACGGGAAAGTCTGGTCTGCTTCAGAGAACCTCTATTTGCAAGACTTGCTGAAGTTGTCCCTGGGACCTAATCCCCGCGCTCTGCAAATCCTCCCGCAGCCTGCACTGGATTTTCCTGCTTCTGCACCCCGGGTGGCTACTCTCAGGAACAGACGGAAGGTTCCCCGGCCGCAGCGTGAGCTGTCCACAGTTCTTAACCTTCTTGCGTATGGAAAAGGCCAGTGTCGATCACATGACTTTACAAATTCAAGTTCAGCCGGCAAAAAACTGGGATGTGATAATGAAAAATGAAACCCAAAGCCTGGTCTAACCAACACAAACCACTTCCTGCCTCGGGACCTCTCCCAGGATTCCACGGCGCGCGACGGGGGGGCTCCTGTCCATTCCACCAGAGCAAACCCTGTTCGATTGCGAATCCAGCATGAGGAACCCCTTAGCGAGTTCTGAATTTTAAAATAACGTTCGTTCCTGTAGCTCTAAATTCTACCCAGGCATGTCATTAAAACAGTATTAACAACAGAACCGCTTTATCTTCTTTTCAAAGTTTTCGCATTCCTGTCCAACATCGTTGCACTTTGTGGAGTTGGGGGGAGGGGCTGAAAAAGACCAGCTTCTTCACGTTTTCACCTCTTGGGCTTTTAAACTTATGTCTGAATTGGAACTAGCCGCTGGATCTTGGTGCCTGCTGACGTCCTCAGGAAGTCACCGGGGATCTGTTTACACAGGACACGCAGAGAGTCCCTTTATCTCGGGATCAGGAAACCATCAGTGATCAGGCTGCAGAAACTGACAGAACGGGCAAGGGACAGACAAGATTTAACCTGCGATAGAACCCAACCCACGGCGGGGTGAGGCCCGTGGCGAAGAGGTCTGAGCTGGCCTACTGCTCTAGAGGACACCCTGTATCCTCGGCCAGCAGCAGACCCCCAGGGCCATGGATCCCAGCCTCGGGTCGGCGTTCTGTCCAGGTCCAAACCTCGGGGAGGCTGACACTCAGTGAATCCTGCTCTGGACTGCCTGGGCTCTGGGGCCCGAGCAAGAGCACTGCTTTGGAGCTCGAATTGGGCAGGGTTCAGTCCCCGGTGTGTCACTCACTAGCTGTGCAGTCTTGGCAAAGGACTTGGCTGCTCCAGCAGTAACACCACCTGTCTTTGGAAGTTCTTGTGAAGATAAATGTGGGCTTTATACCAACATCTAACACGATGGTGGCAAACAGATGCTCAACACGATGGCAGAATCACTACCATTCATTGTGGCTAGCACCCCTGTTCATAACAGCAAATGTGAACACTGAACTTCAGGGAGGTCAGCACTGACAACGGCTACTGGGCAATTTTTGCACCTTGGGTCAACTGAGGAAATACGACATTGACCTAAAGTAAGGCAGGGTCCCAGACAAGCCCTCCTGTGACAGCCCGCCGTGAGCGGCCAGGGATGGACTGAGCATTACCTCCACAGCCCCATCTCTGACATGATTCTCATGAGAACCTCGCCTTATGCCCGCTTCTGCATTTCAAGAGGGGATACAGGTCCAGGTAGGTCCTATGTCACCCCTGACTCCAGTGGCAGGGAGGGATCCTGTGGCTCTGCCCTTGCCCTAGATCTTCATGTAGCCAGCTCTGGATGTGACTTTTAGGTTTAATTACTGCTTGACAGTAAAAAGTAGCACAAAAAGATCCAGTAACTTGTCTTTTATAATTTTATTTAAAAGGCAAGGGAAGTGCACTTTGTCACCTGTTCATAGGATTCTCTCATTTCGTAGAGAGAAACAGGCTCTTGACTCTGTAATGTTGGTCTCCGAGTAATGTTCCTGGAGGTCAAAGGGGGACTATTAATTTTAAAAGGCTAACTTAGAATCTGTCCCCTTTATCTTGAGATGTTCTCTCTTTTCTTTAATTCTTTTTTTAAATCTTTTTTTTTTTTAAGATTTTATTTACTTGGGCGCAGGGGAAGACCACGAGCAGGGGGAGAGGCAGAGGGAGAAGCACACTGCCTGACGAGCAGAGAGCCCGGCGCGGGGCTCGATCCCAGGACCCTGAGATCATGACCTGAGCCGAAGGCAGACGCTTCACTGACTGAGCCACCCAGGAGCCCCTCTTTTCTTTATTTAAAACTATAAAGAGAGCCCCCAAACCCCACCATCTGCCCTTCCTCCCCGACCTGCTACTGTCAGACGCTCTACTTCAGACGTGTTCTCTCTCGTCCGTATGACACTCCCCCACTCAGGTGTCAGCCCCGTCCCACAGATGAGGTTGGAGAAGTCAGGTTTCTCATCCGTCTCTTTAAATCTTATAAAGATGGAAAGTGGCGCCCAAGTCTAGCTGGAGGGCGCCTCCTCTTCCCCCCACACACGTTGCCCATCTAAGTGACAAGCATTAATTCCAGGGGGACTTGTATGATACTAAGTAAAATACACATAGAATTTTTGTTTTGTCTTACCTCTCTTGAACTATTAGACAAATGCTATTTAGAGAAATATCTCGTTACCAGGTTTTAGCATTTTAGGTCATATAAGCACTAAGGAGTAGCAGTTTCTCACTCACTGATTTGCCGGCCGACATCTGTAAAAGCTCCGTGTCGTGTGAGCTCGACGGTCACACTCTGAGTCATTCCCGAGCATCCACTCGCAAAAGCAATGTGGATACGGTCAGTAAAGGAGCCACGTGCCCTCTTTCTCCCGTGCCGTCATTTCCAGGCGTGGATTCCAGCTGTGCTGTCGGATGTGCAGCCCTGCCCACCACTCCTGGCCGAAGGGCGCCAGCCTTCTCTCTGCTCTCAGACTCCCGGTTCTCCTGTGATCACCTCGGTCTGTCAGATGCTCTGAGTCTTGCTCAGCTCTGGGCTGGACCTGCCACCTACGTTTTGACTCCGAAATTCACCGCTCGCTAGAAAATGACAAGACCTGACCCTCTCTGTCAATGAGCGTGTCTTGATGGGTACTCACGCCAACATCCGTTTTACCTCTCTAGACCGGGAAGAATTCTACAGCAGTCCTTGACTGAACAAAACTGTGGCCCCTGCCTATCGAAATCTGGAGAGCAATGGCATAAAATAAAGGTCTTTGAGGAGTCTTAGGTTGTGAAAAAAGGGTGTTGGAGACCAGAAGAATACACCTAAGACCGAAGACCCTGAGAGGCACCAAGGGACGGGGTTGGAATTTCAGTGACATGGAGCTTAAAGCCAACAGACTTTCCATCCCGTTTGGTAAGTGCCCCCGAGCATCCTTCCGGGCCAGACCCAGGCAGCGAACACCGTGACCTTCCCACCTGTCGCCCACTGGGTCCAGCAGAGGAGACGGGCCCACAAATACCCATCACAGAAATACGGGAACACTGACGAGAGGGCAATGAATGACACAGCCCTCCTCCGCCCTCACCCCACCCCGCCGCAGGCCCGTCCCAGACTTGGCCGGGGCCCAGCTGGAGCCCTCCTGTGAGGACCAGACACGTCTGCATCAACGCGCAGGTGAAGGCGGGAGGCAGGACTTCAGGGGCGCTGCTGGGCTTCAACCGTGAATAACGAATGAAGCAAAGAGAGTGAGTGAGAACAATCACAGGAAGAAGAGCCTCGGAATTCTCTAGCTGAACATTTAGAAAATGGGTTAATCACTTATCTTGAGGGAGACTCTAATTTCATTTTTCCTAGCCAGAGTTATCAAGCCAGCAGAGACTTTTTCTGTGAAGCCCTGAGACTCCTTGAAATGTCTTAAAGGATTAACACGATTAACACTACACACACACACACACACACACACACACACACGCCCCTGCAGGAGCCCCCTCCACACACAGGCACATACACACACGTGCTCCCAACACACACGCACACTTACATGCATGGAGTGTGCGCACACACACTCATGCACACACCCCTACCTTTGCAAGTAATTTTGTTTCTTGTTTCTGCTAGAAACGAAAAGACTTAGAACTTGAAGGTTGTTAATTCTCTTTTTTTCACTTTCCACTTTTAAAGCAAACGACATCCTGCGGTTGAGCTAAAAAGAAACCCCCAAGAAGACATGAAGTGAAGACATGAAGATATGATGCTTTAAAAATTGGCCTTCACTCCAAAGTCCAGCAGTGTGAGGAACATGGAGGTCAGGAGGGCGTAGCCGGTCCCTGGGCCGTAAATCACACAGGATTGCCAATCCCAACCTCAAAAAGGAAGAATTAAAAATATGGAGGTGGGGAACGGGAGAGCGGACAAAATCATGAGCATAGCATAGACCTTGAAAGAGATCTAAAACTGCCATCTCAATTTTATTTTAGAAGGAGACTGTCCCAATATTCACCTGTCACATTTGTCCACTTCTAGATAGCTACCATGTGGTCAGGTCCTAAACGGACTTAACAGAAAAGTATCTTAAGAGGTCACTTCAATAAATTTTTATTTGATATGATGGTTTTAAACCATTTCAGCAAAAAGAATAAAAATAATAAAATAAAAAGAATAAAATAAAAGCTAATCTTATCTTCTTATTTTCTTTAATTTCCATTAGTATAACATGTTCAATGTAAAGTACTTTATGGTTCCATTCTCCCTAACACCAGGCGTCTTCTAGACGGGACTGTTTCCGTTTGTTTCACACAATAGTCCCCTGCATGCGAGTTTGTCCTTCAGCTGTTGGGAGGAAAGCCAGAAAAGCAAAGTTTAAATGGTTGAAAATCCATGAATAGGGCAAAAGCCATGTGACTGGTTCTCCAAGATAAAACCTCCTAAAACACACAAGGTAGCAATCTGTCTTCAAGAAAATTCAGTAGGTGGGTTTGGCTCAGGAAAGACATTAAAACTGAAAATGCCTAGGTTCTCACTGAATCTAGGTCTTCTCTTTCAGGTTCCTATCAAAAAAGTGGGGGTCACAACATTCTGAGGTCAGAATCCAAAGGACATCTGAGTCCTATCCACTATCCACATTCTTTTGCTGTCTTCCATATATAAAATGCTTTCTCTGCCCTTTTATTGATATTATGTACCTACTTTTTACTCAAGTGCCATCGACTTCTGCATCCACTGTGTGTATCATTCTACCTACAACGGCTAAAAGGAACCAACAAAATATATTACACAAGGCCTTTGAAGACATTCGTGGCATCAGACCACGAGGGACAGTGGTCGCTCAGAAATGCTCAGCAAAGAAGGGGACTCTACAATTGCCCTGCATAGAGCCCAGAAGCTCCTGAAGTGAGTCAGACCCTGTAACTGTCCCACAGGTAGCCTGGAGTTTCCCAGGAGTGATGCAGGGAAACCGAGGTAAAGCCTGAAGGTCTCCTTAAGTTGGGGAGACAGAGCTGGAAGCCCAGAAAAATCCAGGAGTCCACAGGGCAGAACATTCGAAGAGAGAGCCACAAGGCGAGAACATTTGGGACATCTCAGAGAACACCCCTGAGTCTTCTGCCAGGTATGGATCTGCACTTACGTGTGAGGAAAAAAGATGGGCCAAGAACCACCCAGAAAGAGTAGAAAGAACAGCCACCAGAGCCTACACAGGGCTGGGAACAGTTCCTGTCATCAGCAGCTACGGTGGAAAACCATACACTCCACAGGGCATTGGGTGGAGAACCCGGAGGATTTGGCCCGAGACTAACTGCTGGTCCCCACCCCGCCCACCCGGAACAAGGCTTGAGGGCAAGACTCAAAAGGATCAAGCTATTTCCAAATAACAACCACATCCCAGAAAGAAGCTTAAAAGTATGTATAGGAAGATAAAAATACCTAGCTCCCCACCAGGTAAAATTCATAATGCCTGGTATCCAAGGAAAAATGATGACCAGGAATTCTAAGAAGCAGGAAAACATGACCCATAATAAGGGAAAGAATCAACCAAGCAAACTAACCCAGAAATGACAGCAGTGATAGAATTAGACAAGGAAAATTATACAATTATTATAACTATGTTATATCTATGAGAGCCAGAGGAAAGACTAACTATGTTAGATAGAGGCATGAAAGATATATATATATACATACACAGACACACACACACACACACATTTTTTTTTTAAGTTAACTTTTTAGGGTTAAACTTCTAGGGATACCTTGGTGACTCAGTTGAGCATCTGGCTCAACTTCAGAAGACTGAAAATAGCCATCACAATACTGAAGAAAGGCAACAATGTTAGAGAACAGATACCCCCTGACTTTATGACTTATTAAAAGCTACAGTAATCAAAACATCATATTATGGTAAAGGAACAGACATACAGTCTAGGGCGCCTGGGTAGCGCAGTGGGTTAAGTGGTTTCATTCAGCTCTGGTGGAGATCTCAGGGTCATGAGATCGAGCCCCGTGTCGGGCTCTACGCTCAGGGCAGCGTCTGCTCAGATTCTTTCTCCTTCTCCTTCTGCCCCTCCCACTCGTGCTCTCTCTTTCCCTCTCTCTAAAATAAATAAGTGAGTAAGTCTTTAAAAGAAAAGGAGAGGAGGAGGTGAAGGAAAATGACCTCACCTACTGAAGAAACCCCACGGAAGCGGAAGAAAGGAAGTGATATGCTTCAGAGCGGAAATCAATGAGCCAGGACAAAAAACAATGGGGAAAAATCAATAAAACCAAGAGCTTGTTCTTGGAGACAATAAATAAAATTGACAGAACTGAATCCAAATTACTCAGGATAAAAAGAGACTGGGCACAAAATATTAGAATCCGGAATAAGAGGTAACATCATTACAGATCTATAGATATTAAAAGGACAAGAAGGGTATAATAAGAACAACTTCATACCGATACATTCAACTTCAATAAAATGGAAGTTCTTTGAAAGATAAAACTACCAAAGCTAACAGATAATCTAAATAGCTTTATTAAAGGAACTGAATTTATAGTTAACTTTTCCACGAAGAAAACCCTATACCCAGATAACTTCACTAGTGGATTCTACCAAACTATTCAGGAAGAAATAATACCAACTTTATACAAAGTCCTGCAGACAGCTGAAGAGAGAGACTGTTTCTCGATTAATCTCCATGCCAGCATGACCCGAACGTCAAAATCAGATCTATTACCAGAAAGTGTGGGTTTGTGGGTGGCACAACTGCGCCTCTGATGTTCTGCTGGGGGAATCCAAAATGGTGCCACCACTTTGCAAAGTGGTTAAACCCACACCCACTGTTTGGGCCAACCATTCCGCTCCTTGGTGTGTACCCAAGACAAATGAAAGCACATGTCCACTCAAACACTTGGACACAAAAGTTCAGAGCAGCTTGGTCTGTAATAGCCAAAAACTGGAAACAGCCCAAATGTCCATCACCCAATGAAACAAGTGTCCTCAGAATGGATCCACTACTCAGGAATAAAAACACTTTACTGATAGAAGCAACAGCGTGATGAGTCTCAGAATAATTACACTAAGCGAGAGAAGCCAGAAAATAGAGTAGGTGCTGAATGAGTCTGTTTATACAAAATGACACAAGATGCAAACTAAGCTACAGGGACAGGAGGTCAGTGGTTGGAAGGTGCGGGGAGACATGGAGGAGGATGAGGGGCACAAAAAACTTCAAGGGGCTAAAATCTTTAAAAAAAAAAAACTTCAAGGGATCATGACGTGCACTCTCTTTATTGCGGTTCACGGTTTTACAGATACACGCATACGTCAAAATTCACCAGATTGTCCACTTACATATGTTCAGATGACTGTACATCAACGATACTTCCATAAAGTTTCTTTTTTAAGGGGAGGTAAGCAGCAAAACAAACAAACAACCACTTCCCAGTCTTTCAGTAAAAAAAAAAAGAAGAGAAAAAGTTAAATATATTTTAATGAATCTAGAAAACCTACTTGCGTGTTACAAGATATCAAAATCTTCATGAAATGACGCAGGATGCAAAAAGAAAGAAAAAGAAAGAAAGAAAGAAAGAAAGGAAGGAAGGAAGGAAGGAAGGAAGGAAAAATATTCAGTTTGAACAAAGAAAGAAAAAAAGATAAATTGGACTGTTTCTGGACCTAAAGGTTATAGCAGATTTTTTTATTTTTTAAAAAAGGAGAAGATTTCTAATCAGCCAGGAATTACATATTCTAGGAGTCATAGTGCAACTGTATTTCTCCCACCTCCCACCCACCCCAATTCTACTCTCTTAGACTAGCTTTCAAAATCCCACTGGGAATTCCTCATTCCAAATTCCACAGCTGCTGACAGTCCCACGGGAGCAGTGCCTCAGGGTGAGGATGCAGGATGTGTTCTGCTGCACCCACCCTTGGGGGCTGCTGTGCCCATCACCACCAGTTCCCCCTCCATGGAGGGGGATACTGACCTCGAGCACCCTACTAAACCATGGAGCTGAGTATTCAGATCTAGCCAAGAAGACATCTGGCTCTCTACATTCAAAACCCTGCTTCCAACCCCAATCAAATACACTGGGAAATACAGCTCAGAGTACATTTCTGTAATGTTATCACTTTGCAAAGCGTTTCTGAGTAACAGGAATTGACGATCGAATTCTCCAATTTCTTAAATGCATGTGAAAAGGATACCTGTGCATTTGAGCTGTAGCATTTTCCAAAGTGAAACTTTGCAGTTTGATTTTTTACTTGAGATCCATTTAAAATTCAATCTGAAACATGAATACTAGAAAAAAGTACAAGAAAGTCAAGAGACTGGGAGTGGGGAGGAACAGGAGATGATTAAAATAACCTTGTCAATCTAGACCCTCAGAGAATAAGCTTCCTAGAAAGTCAAGTATTAGGAGGAGTACACATTTTCTGGAGCCCACTTTTTAAAAGTTCTGACCATTTTGTTCAATAACAAAAAGAAACCACCCAACAAAAAAATGGGCAAGGGACTTGAACAGACATTTTTCCCAGGAAGATGCACACATGGCCAATGGGCACATGAAAAGATATTTAACATTATTTTGGTCATTAGAAAACTGTACAGCAAAACCACAATAAGACACCCCTGTGCACGTGCTAGGATGGCGAGAAGCGACAAAACTGAAAGTAACAAGACCTACAAAACTGAAAGTAACAAGGCCTGGCAAGGAAGTGGAGAGATCGAGCGCCACGTACTGCCCCTGGGGAGAACAGGGCGGTGGTTCCTGCAGGAATTAAACACAGACTCACCATTTCACTCCTGGGCTGTACACCTAAGAACTAGAAACAGGGACTTGAGTTGATATTTGCACACTCGCATCCAGACCAGTGTTATTCACAATAGCCTAAAGACCAAAATACCCCTGTGTCAACTCTCTGATGAACGGATAAAGAAGATATAGTGTAACCATACAATGGATAGTATTTAGCAATGAAAAGAAATGAAGTTCGAACACCTGCTACAGTGTGGATGAAACTTGAAAATATTATGCCAAAGTGAAACAAGGCAGTCATAAAAAGACAAATAGAGCATGATCCCAGTTATATGAAATATCTAGCCTGGGCAAACTCATAAAGGCAGACAGCCAGGGGCTGGTGGGGGATACAGCGAAAGAAGGGGGCTATTGCTTCGTGGGGACTGAGTTTCTGTCTGGGGTTATGAAAAAATGCTGGAAATAGACGGTGGTGATGGCTGCACAAGTTTGTGAAAGTGATTCACATCGTCAGGTTTGTACACTTTAATATGGTTAAAGTAGCCAATTTTGTTACATATATTTATCACATTAAAAAGGTACCGCAATCTTTCTTCAACCATTTTGAATGACTGGCTTCCAAGAAAATGATATACAGTTCACCCTTGAACAACACGGGGTTAGGGATGCTGACCCCACCCCCACCAGAGTCCAAAATCCACTTAGAACTCGACTCCCCAACAACCTAGCTATGATTACCTGCTGCTGATGGGAAGCCTCACAGAGAACAAACAGTCTAGTAACGCACATGCTCTATGTTGTATGTACTGTGCGCTGTATTCTTACAATAAAGTGAGCTAGAGAAAAGTAAATGCTATTAGGAAAACATAAGGAAGAGAAAATAGTGACAGCACTGTGTGTATCGACAAAACCCCCCAACACAGGTGGACCTGTGCCGTTTAGCCCCATGTTGTGCTGCTCAGGGGTAACCTATACTTGTGCATCCCCGCCCCCGTGCCAGAAGCAGTGCTGGGTCAGGGAGAGGCGAAGTGCAAATCCTCGTGGGCACAGGTGACAATGCCAAGAAAAGTGTAAGGGCGAGAGTACAAGCCAATGTTCCCAAGAGGCACGGATGGGGCTCTAAGGGGAGCTCGGTGCATCTAGAGGGCATCCTGGTGCTGAAGTCAGTGGTGGCTGAGTTTTCAAGGACCAAAAGCAGTTTGCCAAATAGAAAAAAGAAGGCATCCCAACAGGTGCCTGGTTCAAAATAGCAGCTGACGAGCCTGCACCCCTATTTTTTGAGTTACAAAAATGGAACAAATGGGGGGGCGGGAAATGAGCTCATGATGACCGGGGCCATAAGGAGAAAGAAGTGTGACTATCAGCCATCAAGGAAATGAGCCCAGAAATCAAGAACCAGCCTGCAAGCACAGGTACAACTTCCAGTTCCTGCCTTCCTCTCTCCGGGCGAGGGCCCTGCAGAGGGTCCAGACCCTGGGTGCAGGCTTTCTGCTAGGATAGTTGCAGTACTCCTGCTGACACGGTCCAGCAGCCTTACAAGGGTGGGATCGGTTTCTTGGGGCTGCCATAGTGAGGACCCACAGCCGGGGGTCTTCAACAATAGAAACGTATTTTCCCAGTGTTCTGGAGGCTGGAAGCCTCACGTCGAGGTGCTGGCAGGGCTGGTTTCTCCTGGTGAGCAGACACCACCTCATCCCCGTGTCCTCACAGGGTCTTCTCTGTACCCATCTGCGCTCCAATCTCCCCTATATGCCAGTCATATAGATCAGGGCCCATCCTAGGGACCTCCCCGAACCTCCATGACCTCTTTAGAGACATTACCTCCAACGACAGTCGCCTTCCGAGGTGCTGGGCGGTTAGGACCTCAACGCCCAAAGATATTTACGCACGACTAGTCCCCACCAGGTCGGGCTGCTCTGCCCAGGGATTTAGAGCCTGCTAGGGGCTCTCCTGGCAGCAGGACGAAAACCATGTTCTGCACTGCCCTCCTGATTTTAACCACAATAGTGTACGATGCCCTGCTCCAAGTGAATAAAAGACTCATGACATCGTATCTGGAACCACCTCGAAGAGCCCTCTGCAGTACTCTGCACCACAGTCACACGCACACCTTCTGTTCCTGACTTACTTTCCCTCTTTGGCCTCAGTGTGCATGCATGCTGGCTTTTTTCCCCTCCACAATGCCATCACATTTGTAGTGCTCATAGAATCCTCAAATAGTCTAAACAGTATTTTCATTTTTTTTCCCCTAAGATGTTTTTCAAGGAGCAGGACAACGTGACCCTGGGACACCAGCACTGGCTCTGTGGTGCTGGTCTTGCTCCAGCCGGTGAACGAGGGCGCGTGTCCGGGGCACCAGCATTCTCACAGCCTGGTGGGAACCCAGGGAGGTGGTGACGCGCTGCTTACGTAAAGGTGCTCGGGGCAACTGGATTCAGGGGAGGGAGGGGTCACGGCCGACCCCAGCCCTGACTGCTTGCTGCTCCGCGCACCCCCACCACTTGCCTGCACCCTAGCCCTGCTCAAAATCAACAGAGGCAAGCACCCTCGACATGCAGCAGACAGTCAGCCCTCTCAAGAACACAGGCTCGGGGAGGCAGACACAACGGCCAGTTACTATTTAACTGTGCCAAGGGCTTCCAGCAGCTGGAGGCACGGATCTCCGCTTGCTCACTGCAAAGCTGAGCGGCCAGAGAGTCGGAGCCCCTGTGAACAGAGATGCGTCGGGTCTAGGAGACTTCACTTCCCGTGCTCTCTCCAAACATGCCCCACCTGACCGTTCCCATCACTGTCTACAGGGAAAAATTCTGGAACCCGTAAGTGGAAATCCATGGTGCCCTTTACATGGCAAGGGGCTGGCTAGAGCTAGTGATGAATGCGGTGAACTTGGAAGTGCTCAGCCCTGCTCCAGGTGCAACGGGTAACAGCTCCCGTCCTTCAGGAGCTCGGAGCTAACAAGGAAAACCACAGGAAACCGTCAGTCCATGGGCTACAGGGAGCGATGGGACAGAGGTGGCCAGAAGGTCCCGGGGGAACTGGGAGGATCAGAGAGGTGGTGCAAAGGGCAGACACTGAAGACAGGTGCTCAGCTCTGCCATGTTCTAGCTAGGAGATACTGGCAACGGCTTGATCTCTCTGAGCCTGGGTCTTGTGATTGTAAAGTGTTACATATATTATAAGTGCTCTCTAAGTGTTACCTAGAAGAGTGAAAATAAGAAACAATGCCTACTAAAGTCCTCCTCCTAACAAATCACAACTCTTCTTGTTTTAGCCTGGGGCAATCAGGGAGAGCTTCCTGGAGGAAATGGTGCTGAATGCTAGTGATCCACAGTGACAACCAGACTGCCTAATCCAAATTATTTCTGTCACTAGTTCGCCTTCATTAGAGTACTTACTACTCGAGGAAGTTCCCTCGCTCATTGATTTGCTTCCTTGCTTGTGGTCCCTCCCCTATCCCCCTATTAGGCCATAAGGACCTTTTTGTTGTTGTTCCCTTCACTGCTCTTTCTCTAGAGCCTAGACGTGGGCTTGGCCCACAGGAGGCACTCGGTAAATATGTGCTGGAGGAAACAGCAGACTGTCCTCGGGTGCTGTTCTCGCCCGCAGTCTTTCTGCACACGCTGTTGCACCTGCTTGTACAAGAGGCAAGGCACCGTGATAGGTACTATGTGATCACTCGATCCAGTTTTGTAGACAACAGAAATTCAGGCTGAGACCCACGGTCTCCTCCAGGCCTTGTGATTCCAAGATCTGTGACTCTGCCACACTGACCCACCGGGAAGGGGCCTGGCTCTGATGGCTACGCTGGGACCTGGCTCTGGTGAGGCCAGGAGAAGATTGACCCCCACGGCAGCCAAGGAGGCCCACAAACGTGGCAGATGCTGCAGGGAGCCGGGAGCCGGGAGCCGGGAGCTGGGAGCCAGCCCAGGCATGGGAGAGGAAGCTATCCCACTAGCAGCACGGTCCCCAGAGCAGCAATTTTATAAAAAGAAATGGAGTCAGTATAAAGACGCGAGCTACGCATCCAAAGGCCGCCTCCCCCACCGTCCTCTGGAACTGACAGGCATGGCGGATGGGGAGTCTCAAGCTGGAAAGGCAGGGGGGCCTTGGTCTTCTTCCCGGAGGAGGTGGCTTCTGGAGGCCCAGCACTTAGGCAGGCGGGAGCCCAGCCTGTCAAGGCTTTGACGCTCCGGTGCGAATCCAGAAGACACAGATGGACTGGACCGGTGACAACCAGCATGTCTGGTGGGGCAAACTGGGCCAAAAAGAGGAAGTGCTAAAATATGAGGAGGCTGGAGGGAGGTGTCAGCAGGCTGAAACGGGGACCAAGCGATGGAAATCAGAAACACAGTCGAACGCCGCGGGGCACGGCGGGCTAGCAAGTCCCCTCCAACGGAGCTTCCTCTCCTGCTACCCTGTGCAGGCAAGTTCAAGTCCAATGTCTCCCATGGGGGACCCGCATCAACACAAAAGGAAAATCAATGATGTTGATGTTGCACGGAAGTCCCCGTGCAAGAGGTGTCGTACAGGGGAGGGTACAGAAGGAGAACTGATGTGGACGGACGAAGGAAGGAATCAGAGCCAGAAGCAGGGAAGGGGTGGGGAGGGCAGATCTCCTGCCCCCGCCACACCCTGGCAGGAGCACAAGGACTCACTCAACTACCATTCAAATGACGCGCGTGAAAGTACTTCGAAAATGTCACGGTGCCCTCTGTATGTAAGCGGTTATTACTGCTGGCATTATTCAAACAACTGAATGTTGTTACATGGGCTGCCGGGTCCCCCCTTACACACGCACACACACGCACGCACACACACGCATGCATATTCTCTTAGCATTTCTCCTGCTTTCTAATTTCTCCTGCATATTCTCAGCATTCTCCTGCATTTGGTACTCAAAAATACCATTAACGACAGTGCCATGGTCTAAAAAAAGTGAAATTTTTTTGGAAAAAGAACCCTAGAATGATAAGTACTTCTAACTGCACTGAAGAGACACATTGTCTGCTCTCCGGTTAGATGCCAGAGCTCCTATTTGCAATCATCTGCAACCCCCTCACAGGCTGCAAAATGCCTTTGTTCAGAAAAGAGCAACGCAATCTCTCATTTCTGCACACCAGGCTGTCTGTCTGCTCACATCACTCAGTGCTCCACGGTGATGTGCCATCACTCGAGGCCGCCGCTTCATCTGCCCTCCTGATAGGGAGTGAATACTGTGGCTATCTGACCGCAGATATGCTTCCTGTTAATGGTCTGTGGTTAGCCACGGAAGTACATTATGGAATCCACGTAGGAGCAAATAGAAATGTAATTGTCGGTCCTTATCTAAGTGATCTTTAGATCTGCTCCAATTCCGTTTCATCATTTGTTGTCACATGGGGGAGAATATCTCGAGTTGGAAGAAAGTAAGTGTCCCCTCTCTCCTGGTGCAGAAGACAGCAGGTGTGACAAAGGGAAAGAGCCCTTGAAAGGCCCAGGCTTGAGGCATGTTACCCCAAAGAGACCATTGAACCCTAGACTCAATGCCCTCGTCTGTATCATAGGGATAGTGACCCTATCTCGCGGGGTCACCATGTTGAGACACTCACATTTAAAGAGCTTTATATAAAAGCAGGACAGATTTAGAGGTCCGTGCCAGAATGCGTCCAGCAGTAGTAAAGCCGTTAGCACCCAGCCTCGGCCTCCGCCTGCCAACAATTTCGGGGGATGGTACTTTCCTAAAGCAGGTGATTCCACGGTTAGGAAGTGCGCCGGCTTTGGCAAAATCACAGCCGAACCCTGCCCCGGGCTCTGTGTGTCTTCCCAGCATGGCCACCTCCTTTCATGCTCCCCCCATCGCCTTGGCAGCAGTGTGCTTTGGGTCCCTCTCCGGCAACGGCTGCGGCAGGGCCACTCAACACAGTTGTTACCCAGAGCTGGACCCACGCAAACCACTTCTTCGATTCTGAGCCGACCTGCGGATCCTCGTCTGATGTCCCTGTGCGAGTTGTACGGAGGAGCGAGTGTGCTCATAGGAAGTGCATGAGGTTCGTGGGTTAAGGATGACTGTCCCTCTGATCGGACGCGCTCCCGGTCTGTCTGGGTATGTGTAGGACTGGTTTGCTAAGAAGTCATTGCAAACCACAGAGTAAAACCCTGATGCAGAAAGAAAGTCTGGAAAGGTGCTCCTCTTTATCCCCGAGAACCCTGTCCCTGCCAGCTGTCCCTACCTGTCAGCTGCGCACCAGAAGTTTCCTTCTGAAGGTATTCTCACCTGCAGCGAGGTGAGCGACTGGCTTTCCACGACGTGTCAGCATCGATCACAGCAAGAGTAACACCCTACAGTCCAGTTTCAGTCAACACAAAACCAAGAATGATTTATCAGTAAAATAAAATACTATGTTAACCCTCCTCTGCCTTCAAAAAGTACAGTGTATAGGCAGAGCTAAAAAGCTTTAAATGAAAATATATCTCAAGATAGATGAACGTGCGCACCCCCTCCCAGGTGGTTGCTGAAACCCTCGCTGCCCAGTTTCCTGGGCTGGCGACAGCGACTCCTGTGGCAGGTTCTTCTGGCACAAGCCCCCCAGATGCTGAATTACAGGGGAAACACCTCTAGTAGACAGCCCGACTGTTAGTGAATTGTCTGTGTGCCGCAAGTTTGGAATTAGGAGATTCTTTTGATCCTTTTTAAAAAATATATTTATTTTAGAGAGAGAGTGTGAGTGGGGGGAGGGGCAGAGGGAAAGAGAGAGAAGCAGACGCCCCGCTGAGTGTGGAGTCCTGCCTTGGGGATTGAACCCACGACCCTGGCATCAGGGCTCTCAGATCACGACCCAAACCAAGACCAAGAGTTGGATGCCCAACCTACTGAGCCACCAAGGGACCCCCTTTGACCTTTAATCCTTCTTGATTTTAGAAGTACGGAATCACATTAGAAAAACATTTTTAAACATAAGGAGAGGGGCGCCTGGTTGGCTCAGTGGGTTAAAGCCTCTGTCTCCAGCTCAGGTCATGATCTCAGGGTCCTGGGATCGAGCCCCGCATCAGGCTCTCTGCTCAGCGGGGAGCCTGCTTCCCTTCCTCTCTTCTGCCTGCCTCTCTACCTACTTGTGATCTCTGTCAAATAAACAAATAAAATCTTAAAAAAAAAAAAAAGTAAGGAGAAATGCAAAACAGGACACGGGGCTGGCTGCCTGGTGCCCAGCCATCGTTCAGGGTGGGTGGGGGCATCACCAGGGATGCCGAGCACGGAGAGGTTGAGCTGCCCCATTCCAAACTCCCCCTTCTCCCCATCCATGTCTGCTTCACCTACTGCTGTGGATGGAAACCTCCAGGAAATGCTCCTGACACGACAGCTCTGAGATGAGCATGTGTCCCTCCGCCCCGCCCCGCAAGGCCACAGCCGCGGGAAAGATGACACCTCCAACATTACAATTCCGTCTCTGGCCACTGGACAGAATGAAAATCCTAATTTCTAAAACATCATGAGTATAAAGAAAGAAGAGTAAAATGCCTGAGAACTATGAAACCATAGATGGGGAAAAGAGCTGCTCTGTTTGCAAAAGCAAAATAGCTGGGCTGGGGGAGAAGGGGTAGACTGCAGACTGAAACGGGTATTTTTAATCACGCTGCCCAGACCTGAAGTCTGGGTCTAGCTGAGAGACAGAAATATGCGCGTGATGCGGCTGTGTTGCTCGTGAAGGGTCCCGCTCAGAACGTTACACTTAGAAGCCCGCTCAGATCAGAACGCAGCGTTTAGTGGAAGACTGGCGGCTTCTTCACCTTTTCTCTACTTTCTCCTAGAGATGTCAGGACCAGGAAGACCCAGGTCTTGGGTTTCTTTCCCCCCAACCTGCCGACCCGCCCTGACTCCTCTCTGCACCAGAGCCTTTCTCCTCCTGGGTGGTCTCGTCAGCTCTTGGGGCTTCAGCCTTGACCTCCGTTCTCTACGGATGACTCCGCAGTTGAAGTCTCTGTGGCCCAGACTGTCCTCATCTCCAGACCTGACCCCATCAGCCCATGGACATCTTCACCTGCAGACACAGACACACACGTAAGTATATATACGTGTGTGTGTGTGTGTGTGTGTGTGTATGTGCAGAGATGAATGTAATCCATGAAGTTAAAGTTGCCGTTTTGGCTGTCCTCACCTTCCCGCGCTCCCTCAACCCTGAACGCACTGCTGACAGCCAGTCATTAATCTACAGTCTCGGCCTGTCCTTAACTGTTTCCATATTTCCTCCCTCAATGTCAAATCAATCATCAAATCCTGCCCACTCGAAATTTTTCAGCATTGAGACTATGAGATAGCTGTCCGATTGTCAGTGGACCCCAGGTCCGTGAGCCCCACCTTGCTGGGTCCTGGGGTTTGCTCGCTGGGCTCCTGGGGCACTGCAACCGGCTCACCTACCCACAGTCTCACCAGCCTTCTTCCCTCCCATTCTTCGCTCCATCAGAGTGATCTGACCACCTCACAGCGCCGCCCAAATCCTAGCAGTCTCCCTGTCTTTGGGAGGAAATACTTAGCACTTGGGATCCAGCTTCTGCATACACGGTTGCCGCCCACACCCCCACCAGCTCCGGGGCTCCAAGTTCCCCAAGGACTTCAGGCTCTCTCCTGCTTCCAAGCCTCTTCCCAAGCCACTTGATCTTCATGGAACCCCTTCCCCTGTTCTTTACTTGGCTTACTTCTACTCTCCGAAGCGCAGCAGATCTTTGCTATCTCCTCCAAGAAACATTCATCACCACCACTAGATCCGTGAGCTGCGTTGGGTGATTCTGACCTTTATCACCTCACTGACTTGACCCATTCTCCATCAGACTGTGAGCTTGAAAACAGGGACTGTGATGTTCCTCATTGGTACCTCCAGCCCCTAGGGGGTCACCTGGCACAAAGCCAGCCCTCGGTAGAGATGCCGTGTGAAGGTGCTCCCAGTACGGGCGGCAGTGGTTCTAACAGGAAGGTCCAAGACCCCTGAGAGCCCAGGAGGCCCCTTTAGGAGGTCATGAGGTCAAAACTATTTTCATCATAATACCAAGACTTTATCTGCCTTTGCCACTGTGTGGATGTGTGCAGAAGTGGCGGCGGGTAAAACCACGGGCATCTTGGCCCAGTCGAGGCGGTGCCACCAGGTCACTGGGCTCTTTGCTGTCACTGACAGTAAAAATGCCAAGTGCACGTAGGGATATCTTTGCTGAAGCTGCAAACAACAGTGATTTTAATAGAACTCACCCCATTAAGAACATGTCTCTAATAATCTGAGCGACAAACGGCAAGTACATAGAAAGCACTTCTGCTGCAATGACCAAAGTCCACTGGTTGTCCTCAGGCAAAGCTCTGTGCAACTGCGCTGGACCTTTCCCCAGGTATCAGCATCTCTACCGGCAGGGGCAGCTGAGAGACAGAGCGTGGCTATCTGGACGTGAGTGCTTGTAGTCATTTTCTCAAGCACGAGTGGAGTGACCTTGATCTTTCAGGAACGACAATTGACAGTATTTGTTGCCAATGATAAAAAACTGAGCTTTCGAGAAAAAGACAGAACTTTGGAAAATTTGTACCCGCGTCCGTGAGCTTGATAGCTTCCCAATACTTAGTCTTTTCTGACGGTATCGGTGGTGACATTGAGCCCTGTGATCTTGTTGGTATCATGTAATGAACCGTGTCAACCCTTGGGTGAGCCCCACCATCCAGGGCGTCAGTGGTTTTTCAAGCAACCAAAACCACGCAGAGGTCCAGGAGCCATTCAGATGCTAGATGGACCAGAAGGTGTGACCTCTGACCCCCAGTGTCAACCCAGAGGACCAGGGGAAAGATAGGCACACACATCTCCATGACAATGGGCTCTCTTCTCTCCTTCGGAACTGGCTTGTGCCCCCTCACAGTGGGAAATGTGCTTTGTACTTGCAGCTGACCAACATGCCATTTCAATGAAGGCTTTCCTCATGTCAAACAAGATCTAGAACTTTCAAACCTGGACCAAACTGAGAGGGGATACGGAGAAAGCCTGGGGAGCAGGAAGCCCAGGAACTGGGCCCCAGCTGTCACCAGGGACACCAGGTGAGCTGAGCAGAGCATCCTACCCTAGGAACCCCATGTCTGCGTCTGCAGCTTGGAATACCTGTGGCCTGAGCGCAGTGCCCCGTGGGAATCCAGTAAAACACAGGGAAAGTACCTCCTGTCAGACCTCTGACTACAGGGTCCCCAGGCCACACTGTACGTCTCCCCGACAGCATCTGGTATCAGTAATAACCCTCGGAAAGGCGGGTGTGTAAAGAAGATCAATGGGACAAACACAGTATTAGGAAAGAAAGGGGGAGGGGCGCCTGGGTGGCTCAGTGGGTCAAACCTCTGCCTCCGGCTTGGGTCACAGTCTCAGGGTCCTGGGACTGAGGCTCTCTGCTCAGCGGGGAGCCTGCTTCTCCCTCTCTCTGTCTGCCTCTGCCTACTTGTGATCTCTGTCTCCACCAAATAAATTAAAATCTTAAAAAAGAAAGAAAGAAAGAAAGAAAGAAAGAAAGAAAGAAAGAAAGGGGGAAAGGCCAGGAAAAGGGAAAAGTAGAACAGCGTGTAAACCTTCACACTCTGAAGCACCAGCAGACACCCCCGAGAAAGCCCTCGCTACACAGGAATCCCCACATTCTCCCTCCTTGAGATCTCTATCTTGCAGGAGCCACCTTTTACCTCCGGGCAAACACAGAAAGAACTCAGTGAAGTCCCAGAGTCTGAAATTAACATACGGAGATCTCTTGCGTTCCTATACATGTAACAGAGGAGCAGAGAGAGAAATGAAGAAAACAACACCATGTACAATGGCACCCAAAAGAATAAAATACCTGGGAATAAATTTACCCAGAGGCGAAAGGCCTGTACTCTGAAAACTGTAGAACACGGATGGAAGAAATTGAAGACGACACGAACAAATGGAAAGATATTCCATGCTCGTGGATCGGGAAAACCAATATTGTTAAAATGTCCATACCATCCAAAACATTTTACGGATTTAATGCCAGCAGCCATCTTTCACAAAACTAGAACAAATAACCCCCAAATTTGTGTGGGACCCCCGAAGACCACAAGTAGCCAAAGCAATCTTGAAAAAGAAGCAAAGCTAAAGGCATCACAAGTCCAGATTTCAAGATAAACTACAAAGTTGTGGTCATCAAGACAGTATGGTACTGGTACAAAAACAGACACACAGAGACCAGAACAGAGAGCCCAGAAATAAACCCGTGTTTATATGGTCAATTAATCCACAACAAAGGAGGCAAGAATATACAATGGTGAAAAGACAGTCTCTTTAACAAATGGTGTTGGGAAAACTGGACAGCCACATGCAGAAGAATGCAGCTGGAACATTTTCTTACACCACACAGAAAAAATAAACTCAAATTGGATTAAAGACCTAAGTATGAGACCCGAAACCATAAAATTAATAGAAAACCTAGGCACTAATTTCTCAGACATGGGCCATGGCAACTTCTTTCTAGATACATCTACTCTGGCAAGAAAAGCAAAAGCAAAACTAAACTACTGGACGACATGAAAATAAAAAGCATTCACACAGCTAAAGAAACAGTCAACAAAACAGAAAGGCAACCTG
This sequence comes from Mustela erminea, assembly GCF_009829155.1. Taxonomy (NCBI): domain Eukaryota; kingdom Metazoa; phylum Chordata; class Mammalia; order Carnivora; family Mustelidae; genus Mustela; species Mustela erminea. The sequence goes on along the minus strand of NC_045618.1, from coordinate 142,088,516 downwards.
CGGAATGGGAGAATTTGCAACTGACATCGGATAAGGGGTTAATGTCTGAGATATATAAAGAATGCATACAACTCACCTCCCCCCGCAAAAATGCAACTAAAAGATGGGCAGAGGACACGAACAGTTTTCCAAAGAAGACATACAGACGGCCAACAGACACACGAAGGACGCTCCGCATCACTGACCACCAGGGAAATGCAAATGAAAACCACAATGGAAAAAAAAAAACAACACACTGCTGTGAGATACCCCCGCACATCTGTCAGAAAAGCTAAAATCAAAACCATAAGAAACAACAAGTGTTGGTGAGGATGTGGGGGAAAACCCAGTAGACTGCTGGTGGAAATGCGAACTGGACAATCACCGTGAGAAACGGTATGGACCTTTCTCCAAAAGTTAAAAATCGGGCTACGGTATCATCTAGTAATTCTGCTGCTGGGTATTTACCCGAAGAAAACAAAACCACTAATTCAAAAAGATGTACACAGTCTAATGTGTATAGCAGCCTTATTTACAATCGCCAATTTATGCAAGCAGCCCAAGTGTCCATTGATAGACGAATGGATAAAGAAGATGTGGCATGTATATTACACACAAAACACAGACTCTTCACTGCGGAGAACAAACTGATGGTTGCCAGCAGGAGGCGGGTGGGGGACGGGGGAAATAGGTTAAGAGGGTTAAGAGTAAACTTTCCACTAGGAGCTCTGAGTCACCAATGGAATTGGTGAATCACTATATTGAATATCTGAAACTAATTAACACTGTATGTTAATTATACTTGAACGAGGCAAAAACCACACCAAATGCTTGTCTTAGATAGAAGCTTCTCCATGAGACAAGCAATGTTAAGTGTCACCAACATGATTTATCTTTCAAACCATAAAGAAGAGACAGAAGAAAAACCACCAACACCCTAAAAATCCCCTTAGTGTATGGTAACCCACCAATAAGCAACTTGGAAATGTTCCTCCGTGATCACTTAGGAGTTAAACTACAAATCTCTAGTTCTGCCATCCAACCAGAAATGTTCTCCCAGACCGCAGAAAGTATGACAAAGACCTGCTGAAATCTGGCTATTGAACATAAATATCTATTCATTCCCATTTAACAAAGGCAAACAAAAAGAAACCATTGTTTATAGACAAAAGAGAGATCATTACAATTTTCTCTAAAATACATCAGTGCTAACCACCACACAACAAGGGATACGTCGTCACCACCACCGTATTAGAAGATGAACCGTTTGTTTCTAAAAACAAAGCCTCGTGGATTGTTTAGGGGAACATTCAAGCTCACAGTTTTCAAAACGACAAGGCAATGCCCCAAACCCCGAGCTGTGGGTTGCATAGGAAAGTTCTGAAACCAAAGCAAGAGAGTGTGAATGCTGGTTCTGCCACTCCCTTAGCTGTGCGACCCTGGGCAAACTACTAGGCCTCCTTGGGCCTCGGGTGTCCCACCCATAAACGTGCACTAACTCAGCCTGCCCAGCCACAGGACTGCCGGAGAGCAGAGAGCGCGCCGACCCGGCACAGTACCTAGTACCAGCTCGCTCGGATAGGACCACTGAGACCTGCCTGCTTGAGGGACACCCTGCAGAGGAACAGTCGTGGCCTAGGAATGTGGGAAGAGTCATCTTCATGGATGGGAGGTGACCGTCCATACCGTCCATACTGTCCACATCGGGGAGAAGAGGAGAAAGAAGGGGAGAAGGAGGGAGGGGTGCAGGGGACGGAGGAAGAGGGGAGGGCGCTGGACCAGCTTCAACAGACTCCATGGGGCGAGAATGCAGGCCTCCGTGTTCTAGAAAACAGCCTTAACTTGTATTTTAACAAACTCCACTCTTTGCCTTATGACCTATTAATTTAAAAACTGCTTTATGATAAACTTGGTTCCTTTGACTTTCTTTTTGGGTTCTTATTTTAAGGTAAATTTCTGCCCTGAGTCCTGGCAGGTCCCCACCATCTCTAGGCTTACAGAAAAATGACAACGGCTTTGCATTCTTTACTGTTGGAGGGGGGAGAACAGTGTGGTCTCTGAGTTAGGAATTACAAGAACACAAAACACTGCAGAAGTCTGTAGGGGTGTCAGATATAGGACCGTGGCCCCCGTGGGTCCCCCTGGATCCCGGCCTCAAACCCCATCAGCACCTCCATGCCCTGTGCAAAACCGAGTCTGGGTCAGAAATCCCAGCGCATAAACCTGAGGATCCACGTGGTCCAAGGTTTATTACCTCCAGTTGATAACTTATTACTGACCGGGATTAGGACAATCGTATGCAAAGTTTACTGTCTCTTTACATCTCTACATTTTATCAACAGGTAGTTAACTTCTGTCAGTCTGAGAATCTACCAGATTGTCCTTTCTGCAACCAAAACCCATATAAATGTACATGTTACAACGTCTGAATTTTTGCTTTGAAGATTTTTTTTTTGAAAGCTAAGCAACTGTTGTATTTTTTCCCTTAAATCAAAGCCAGTATTTCTCTTGCACGAGTTTGTCACTTGTTGTTCCCTCACCAAGAAACATGAAAGTGACAGGGTTGCTATTTCAGAGCACACAAAACTGGTTCGGCCATCCACGTAACCCTTTTTGCTGGGCATAATAAGATTAATCATCTTTCCTCAAGAAAGGTAGCTAGCGAAGATCCCCGGGCCAAAGAGGGCCCTTCGTTTCCAAGGGCGGCACCTAATTTATTCAGCCTCGAGGAGAAAGACGTGGGGCTGACAGTGTGGAACGGATTTTTTGGCAGAGTGAATTAGAGATCCTTTGGCTGAAGGGCCCTCTGCCCGCGCTCCCCTCGCGAGCAACGGACCCGGGAGAGAATCATCACACTTAAAAAGCTTCACCCCTTCACTTGCTTTTAAGACCATGTGAGAATGTTTAGCTAAAGAAAAGCAAATTGTGACAAAGCAGTCGTAACCGAGATGCTAGCGGCTGGGAACTCCAAACTACTTGGAGCCTCCATTCAAAGGGTTATATTATTTCCTTGACCCCTGAAACCTTCAGCAACCCTGCCGAGAAGCCTGTGCTCCCCGCTCCCACCCACCTACTTCAAAAGGGCCCTAAATCTTAACACTCTGAGTCTTGTTGGTATGGAGGAAACCTCTGAGGCAGACAAATTGGTAGAACCATTGTCTGGGGAGGGAAGAGAGCCGGGCACCCTGGGAGTGCACAATCAACCAGAAAGGGTCACCGAGAGGCTCCTGGCAGGGGACAGGCTCCCAGGAACACCTGAATGCCGCCCCTCGAGGGCGCAGATGCCGACTCCCCAGCCTCCCGGTTACCATTTCTAGCTACAGTAGGTCAAAAAAGGAAACGTGTGAATGTTGCCTAAAATCTACATTTTTGGAGTTAGTTAAACAATGTGCATTTGACCGATCTGCCTCAGTCTATCCCCAGGCGATCTGGGGACACAGCCCAGTAAGTGCCCGCAGGCACAGGTGACTAAGACACACCTGCCTGCGGGGGTGGAAAAGCCCCCCTAAGGCAGGACCACGAAGACTAACTCATGGGCAGGGAGCAGGGAGCCCACTTTGCAGCGCAGAAAACCGAGGCTTTGTCCCTGGACTCTGAAAAGAGCCCCTGCTCCATTAGGATTGGGTTTTGAAAAGATGAATCTCAAAAGATAGAAATGGGTCCAAATCAACAAATCGTTAGGAGGGCCGCTGCGAGAGCCCCGGGGTGGGGTCACCGGCTGGAGAGCACGAGCATGCCGTCGGCGGCTGGAGAGCTGGGTGTCCCCAAACCACGCAGCACGCCCCCACCCCCCGCTCCTCTACTTCTGGAAGAGGCCAGCCCCAGTCCCACCGGGAACAGTGTGAGGAACCCCAACAGCCTACCTGCTGGAGACAGCAAGCAGATGCCAAACGTCACTGTTGCTTCTCGAGAGGCAAGCGCGAGGCCTCGTTAAAAGGAGACACACAAATTCGTGGGGACAGATGCAAGGGAGGGTGGGTGGGAGAGAGGAACACAGCACAGTCCGGCACTCTCCCTGAGCTCTGCCTTCTTGGGACAAAATTCCCCACAAAATCAGGCACAGCTGGCCGCCTGGCTCTGTGGGCACCTGGCTGGCCCTGGGGCAGGTGGCTGCCCCATCTCGGTTTTGCAGTTCCCTCTGGGGACCCCCTGTACCCGTGAGCCAGGCTTTCCCCTGAATGTCGGCCAAGCATCAGGCCAGTGTGCAGAGTGTCACCAGGAAGTGCCCTGGCCACGGGGCCAGCTTGGCTGTCGGGTCCCAGGGGCGCACAACCCCTACCCCCTAAAGCCCCGGTGCCTGATATGCTTCTGAATTCAGATTCTGACCTCCAAACGGAAGCCCGGAACACACATCTATTACCCAATAGCCCCAGAAGCCCCTGGGATAGCGTCCATAAAAACATACTCAAAAATACAGGAAAGCAGAACTCGTATCTAAGAAGAAAGAAATATAAACCATTAAAACCACATGCTTCAATTCAGATGAGCTGGGTTTTTTTCCTCACCAAGTGATTTCAGAGCAGGCCAAGACTAACAAACAAGTTACTAAAAAACATTTGGTGCTCAGAGCCTTCTGGACTTTGAAATCACAGATAAGGGAGATGGGCTGACTTAGTAGCTCCTTCTTCCTTGGGGCTGCTGGATCTCGGGGCATCCGAGATCCAGCCTATGCTAGGGGTGGGTCTAGCAAACAGGCAAAGCCCCAGCCTGGGCTCCAAGGCACCAGTCCAAGCGCCGGACACACTTCTGGCTACACGTCGGCCGGGATGAAAAACCACGCGCAGAAGGAGGTGCCGCTGTGACTCCAACACTTTCTCCAGCCTTTAAGAACCATTAGATGGTGATTTCAGAGAGAACAGGAGTTTAAAAAACAAAACAAAACCAAGGCACTCTACCCAGAATGTGGTCCTGAAGTATAAGGTCCACGTTCAGTAATTATGGTATTTAAGAAGACAAGGAAATTCACACTTTCAAGAAAATGCTATGGAATCCTGTAACCTTATAACGGCTTACGTGTTAGGCACCCAGGTTTCTAAATGTCAGCTTTTCCTAAAGCGGAGCGCATTAATAATTTTCAAGATCCAGCGAACAACAGCAACACTTGCAGACTAGGAGAGGCAGTTATCCAGGCCTTGTTTTGTTTCTAAACAGAGTGCTCTGCTAAAGGTACATTACCAGATGGAAGTAATTGCTCGGGCGAGGACGGGGTAGGGAAGGCACGGCTCCAAGGGCCCGGGATGGAGACCTGCCCATGGGGCCTGTCCCTGCCCGAGCGGCTGTGGTGAGCAGGCAGCATCCGTCCGTCTCCCGGACCCTGTGTCAAATGCGTGTCATGCCAAGAACTTTACTCACCTCAGAGCCTGCTTGTGAGAATTAAGTGAGAAACAGATCTGAAGGAGCTTCTGGAACTCTAAAACACTAGAGGGGAGATTGTTTTCCATTGGGGTTGTATTTTCAGGTCAGTAAAGGGGATGAAAATAGCATCAAAATTACCCTTGAAAACTCCCTTAGTCCACAGTGCCTGGCGTACGGGGTTCTGTGCACAACTGCCCCATCTCTCCATAAATCCTTCCAATGCTGGAACAAATGACAGTTGGACCATGTTTAGAGGCCGTGGTGAATAGAAATCGGGTAAATAAAACAAAATAAAATTGTACATATGGTTTGGTTTGGGGTTTTTTTGAAGATTTTATTTATTTGGGGTGCCTGGGTGGCTCAGTGTATTGGGCCTCTGCCTTTGGCTCCGGTCATGATCTCGGGGTGAAATCAGATAAAATCTTAAAAAAAAAAATTTATTTATTTGACACAGAGAGAGATCACAAGTAGGCAGAGAGAGAGAGGAGGAAGCAGGCTTCCTGCTGAGCAGAGAGCCCGATGCGGAACTCGATCCCAGGACCCTGAGATCATGACCTGAGCCGAAGGCAGAGGCTCAACCCACTGAGCCACCCAGGTGCCCCTGTGCATATGGTTTTATTCACATATCTAGTTTCCCACCAACTACGGGCACACACACGTGCCGTCCATGAGTGCCGGGAGTCTGTGCACTGACCCCACCCCATGCTCATTAAGGGGCTTCGGCGCGCACACGCAGCTATCACGCTCCTGTGAACAAGGAAGAAGCGGTTCCGGTAACACTGTAAAGCTCTTCAGGATTGGGAAGTTCTCCCTTGGCCTTTCGTGGTGATTTAAAGGTAGCATGGCCCTTTCTAAAATTTTACCATCGACTTTTCATTCGACAAGCAGTCATCGAACATACTCGGCGTGCAAAGCACCTTGCAGAGCAGCGGAAGGGAGTGAAGCCGAGGACAGCATAGGGTCCTGCCCTCACGGAACTCGCGGGCTGCTGGTGGGAACCAAGGCTGTGCAGCCAACCGCAGCCCCGCGCACGCTGGCGGGAGCCACGCACCAGCCACACGTGTATGTGCCACAGTCTGGAGGTGCAGAGGAAAGCAGAAGTAGCCCTGGGTGGACGTGGAGTTCGCTAGGAGACGGTCTCAGCGGGGCCCAGGGGGAGCTGCACCTCAGCGTGGGAACAGGAGGGGATGAGGTCGAGAAGTCCTGACCACCGAGCCACGGCAGCTCCCGGCGCACTGGAGGAACAATGCACATGGTGGGCAGAGGGATGGGCTAAGACCCCAAATCCAGCATCGATGGGATCCTCTGTGGCATCAGGAACCAGGCTAGATCAACGCTGCTGCGACCGTCAAGACAGCAGGAGGAGGGCGCCTGGGTGGCTCAGTGGGTTAAGCCGCTGCCTTCGGCTCAGGTCATGATCTCAGGGTCCTGGGATCGAGTTCCGCATCGGGCTCTCTGCTCAGCAGGGAGCCTGCTTCCCTTCCTCTCTCTCTGCCTGCCTCTCTGCCTGCTTGTGATCTCTCTCTGTCAAATAAATAAATAAAATCTTTAAAAAAAAAAAAAAAAAAAAGACAGCAGGAGGGCGATGCTCACTGCCCCACACGGACCTCTCGGCCGTGGACCACAGCGCTGGGCCTCTCGCGTGGGCCGTCCACGTCCTCCCGCCGCTCCTCTGCCCTGTCCTCCGCGCCGGGAGGCTGCTGGGGCTGGGGGTGGCGGAACAGGCTCTTTAGAGTCTGCCCGGCGGGGCACGGAGAGGCGATGGGAGGGAGCGAGCAGCGTGGGGTCAGGGTGTCAACGCCCCAGGCTCCCTCAGCGTGGACAGAATCGAGATCCCAGCGCAGACCTGTCCTTCTCCAAAGCCCACGCTCTGACCCTTGGAAAAAGTGCTTCGTTGATAGACCACCAAGGGTCTTGGAAGAGATGCACATAATCTTTTGTGCTAATTCTCAAGAGCTAATGATTCATTTTGCACACAGGCAGCCTTGGCTTTTTTTGTTTTTTGTTTTAAACGGTCCTGCAGATGAGACGCTCGCATCAGTCATGTCATGGATTGTGCTGAATGTGTAGCAGCGATCTCTAAAAAAGAAAGAAACTCAGGAGATATTCCAAGCCTCCCGCCCAGATCCCTCCTAGATCATGGGTCTCACATCTGCTGTTTCCTTTCTTAGGTTCTTAGCTAATTGCGAGAGAATGCACGCTATTGGTGATTAGAAGGCATATGTCACAGAATTTCTTTAGCAGACATATGCCCCTCATCATTTTTTCTAAACTGCTCTAACGTTTTTTCCCAACCTCCTCCATTCTTAAGAGAACTTAGACACTTGTGACCCTGCTTGGCTTGTCAGGGGGGCCCCTGTTGCTGTTCCATGGGTGTTAAGGACTCTGAGCCTAAGCCCTGCTTCTAGAACTCTGCACCGCCCTTCCAGAGCCGGGCCTCATAGTGACGCTAGCTTGGGGGAAAGAACGCACTTTTTATTGCAGGGATCCCAGAGATAAGAAGCTTAGACTTTAAACAGTCTGAGCAGAGCTGCTGGACGGCATGTGGGTGTGATCAGCAGACGCTCTGACAGCCTTGAACTTTGAGGTAATTATCCCACTCTTTATGCCCGACTGTGAACCCTGAGTTAGACGGGGTTCAGTTTCGGCATTCTAGAACTTCCTGAAACAAGAGTTTTTAAAAAGTGTTCAGCAAGTGAAATAAGTTGGACTCCCGGCAGATGAATGGGGGTGCCGGGGTCTGGGGGCGGGACGGGGGGTCTGGGTTTAAGGGAGTTTCAGTTCTGCATGATGACAGGTGTTCTGAGATGGACAGTGGTGACGTGACTAGGCTTAGTGCCACCCGATGGCAAGCATCACACGGTTAAAAGGGTGTGGCTTAGGCGATGTGCGTTTTACCCCAGTTAAAGATTTTTTATAAGGGTTCGGGGGAAAGTGAGGGAGTAGAGACAGTACAAGGGGTGCTAGAGAGCAACGAAAAGCACCAGAGCTGCCTTCGGGGAGACTGACCAGCATCACGGAGGCTGGTGACAGCCGTCGCAGGGGCCGCTCAGAGAGAATGACGAAGCTTCCTCGGCAGGCAGTCACCAGACTAAAACGGCTTGGCCTTTGGGTCAGTGTGTGGGCACAGCGGGCCCGCGGTGTGGTCGTCTGGGAGCCGCTGGTCCAGAGGGACAGCAAGGTTTGCAGTGAGACTCAGACAGGAGGCTGGGGCCACTGGGTGAACTGGCTTCGAGCCGCTGAGCTCCGGAGGCTTCTGGGGCACGGAGCTGGGTTCTAACAGCCGAGGAGCGGGCAGGTGACGAAGGACAGGGAAGGCAGGGCCCCGACCCTGAGATGCCCGTCAGGCAGGCGGCACCTTCCGACACAGCGGGAAGAAGTCGGGGTGGCAGAATCCAAGGCCGCCTGCGGGGAGAGGAGGCCTCGGGCCAGGGAGGCCAGGGGGAGGCGGTTCCAGACCCAGCCCCTGTCCTCCGGGCGACGGGGAACTTCCGTGGGACTCTGAACAGCTCAGAGATAAACGGGACTTCCGCCTCAGAAAGTGCTGAAGCGGGACGATGGGAAGGGAAACGGGGGGAAGACAAGGAAACGTGTCCTGAGACCCCACAGTGAACCAGAGAAAGGCACACAGGTCTGAGCCAGGGTTCGGCATGTGCCCCCACCCCTGGAGAAGCAAGGCCCAGACCGAACGCATCCCCTAGGCCCCCTCCGTGTCCGTGATCGCCCCCACCCCGACCCATCACTTGCTCGCGGAGCAGAACCGAGCACTCAGCAGGCTGTGGACAGCGGAGTCCAGTGCCTGGGTTCAAATCCCAGGTCTGCCAAGCACTGGCCGGGGCACCTCGAGCAAGTCACCCAAAGCCTGGGGCCTCTGCTGCCTCATCAGTCAAACCCGAGACGGTAACAGGCATCACCTCTAAGGGGTGTGATGAGGATGGAGGAGGGGGTACCCGAAAGCACCCGCCGCGCCTTGCGGAGAGCACCGCCCCTCCCCCAGCCCTCTGCAGCCCTGCAGGCCCCAGCCCCACCTCGGAGAGCACAGGCTCCAGGCTGGACACGACGACTGTGGCGACTGTGGCGGGAGCACTAGCCGTCCGTCCAGGATGTGGTATGAATGCATATTCTTATGTAATTAAATTATATGCACTCGCTACCAGCCCATTTCCAGGGAAGGCGAAGAGAGCGCGCATGGAGCCAGATCGGCCTCCGAGAGCACTGGCTGTGGGCAGTCCTGCGTAATTACTTTCTAAAGGACTAATTTGGCGGAGCCAGGCTAGCAGGTCATTATCTTTATTAGGTTCCCCATCCGGTCCCCGAGGAGCGCGGGCCGGCATCGCGAGGGGCTTCCTAATGGAGCGGCGTCGCTCAGCCCCGGCCCAGGGATTCTCAGCTGTTTGAAGGGCGGTAATTGGGGCTAAAGCGTGTCCCTGTCCTGCTGCTCTAGTGCAAGCGAGTCCTAAGTCCGGCCAACCGTTCCCCGACGGGAGCATATTTTTGTAAGAATGGTAAAAATTCTTGTTACACAAAACAACTTTTTCGGGGGGCTGTTTCACCGCCAGATCTCTTCTGATGTTAAAAACGCTGGTTTTGCCAAGAACTACTTCACGGTGTCAATTACTTTGGCTGAAAATACTGTGTTTTAAGCCCGTTGAACCGCCAAGTGCTTTTCGCAGACGTTCCTCCTGCGCCTTCGGGAGCTGGCGTCCAGCTCCCGGCATTCTGGGCCGTCTGTGCCGACCAGGCTGGGCTCGTCCCCGTCACATGTCACCTGCTGTGGGCCTTTCGCGATGAGGTCCCCTGGCCTACAGTGCCTTCCCTTCTGAACACCCAAGTCCACTGGCTCTTTGATGTGGGGAACGGCTGAACGTCACAGGATGTATGCACGTATGCACACCCACGGGACACATGGGTCCACCTGCCTACCCGGTAGCTCTACACATAAATACACATGCTTCTCAAGCATATGGAGAAGTGGCGTGAGTCCATTCTCCAACCACAATTTAGCGTGCACCTGCTACCCGGGAGCCGTTTTGCTGGTGTGTGTGTTGGGGAGGGGGTCTCCGGGATGATGGCGGCCCCTGATCCCACTCAACCGGTGTTCAGCAGGAGACCCCCTCGGTCCCAGGTGTTCCTGAAGCATGGACACCAAGAGCATCCGCCAGGAGACTCTGCCCGGAAGGTGGTGACAGCCTCATGAGGGACGTGAGACACTAAGCCGCAGTGACAGGCTTCTGGGATAATCCCGGTAACAGAGATTTATGCCAGATAACCACATGGCCACGAGGGGAAGACCTCACTCTGCTCAGGCAGGTGGGAGCCAGGAGGAGCCGGGAGCTGGCTAAGCCGGCAGCCCCCCCACCCCGAAGACGCCCTGGGAGGGAGGGGGTGCTCTGAAGACTTTCAGTCAGGAGCCTGCTACGATCAGATCTGTCTTCCAGAAAGAGCATTCCAGAAAACGTCACCGTTCTCCTTAGGTGAGCTCATCTGTGCCATGGATTCAGCTACTACCTACTGATGGCTCTCAAATTTTTTACTCCTGCTCCAGACTTCTCCCTGGCTCTAGACCCCACAGCCCATTCGGCCCTTCAGCTGGCATGTTCCACAGGCCCTCACACCCGCAAGCCACAGCGGAACAGTCATCTGCCTGCCCATCCTTCTAGCTCCTTTATCTCGGCAAGTGGCCGTCACTCCGGTGAGCCAGAAGCCTGACTCCCTCCTCTCCCTGCCCTGGACGACACCAGTCCTGGTGAGGCGGGCCCTCGGCACCCCTCAAGTGGAAATCCCCATCACTGTCCCCTGGCTTCACTCCACGGACTCCCGCCTCCACCCTCCCCGCCCCTCCTGGCCTACCCTCCACGCTGCAAGGGGGACCCCTCTTTCAAAAATCCCTGAGGATCTGGCCACCTCACTCCCTTGCCTCAAAATCCTCTGCCATATTCTCTCTGCTCCTCAAAATAAGACCAAATGCCTTAATGTGGCCGAGAAACCCCAAGTGTGGCCCAGAAGCCCCACAGGACACTCCCAGCTTCATTTCAATCCACTCCTTGCTCTTTCCCCCTATGAGACCTTTCCGTTTCCAAAAGGTGCTCCCACCGTCCACTTGCTCATCGCTTTCCCCGGTCTGGACGGCTCTTCTCCCCCGACCCCGCTCTCTCCCCACCCCCTTGCAGGGGGTGACTTCCATCCTCCCTGGAAAGAAACCCCAAGGCACATCCCTCGAGTCCTGTCCCCCGCAACACTCTACCCGGTTCCTGATACTTAGGACCGTCCATCCCGGGGCTCATCACGTCACTCATCAGAAGAAAGCAAGGAATGTCTAGATCCCAATGAGCAGTGCAGGGTTCCGGAAGGCAAGGGCCACACTGACCATGTCCGTCCTCCAGAACCCCCCTCCATCACTGAAATAACGAGCACCGTGGATATTCTACTTGTTTAATAAAAAAGGAACACGCTGAAGGGGGCTGAGACTGCAGGCAGAAAGACTAGTTTGGGGCCATTTTCAAAAACCCAGACAAAAACCCAGCCGAGAAGAGATGAGCCTCTGAACTGAGCAGAAGGGCTGGGTTGTCGGACGCTGGGGGAGCAGAACCCACAGGGCCCACTGAGACGGAAGGACGTGGCACAGAAAAGTCCAGGACAATTCTCAGGGAAATCTAGGGTAGTTTATTAAGTCCAGAGAGTTCAGATCTTTTCCAGAAAGCTGGCTGAATAAATACTGCATTTTAAGACACAACTAAGTGTTCTGCAAACATGTGGTTTTCCACACCAAGGGCATTTTCCAATAAAGGTACAGCTGTAGAGGAAACAAAATTGGAAGTGCGCCTACCTAACTCTTCATTTAAAAAGTAGGACTTTAAAGAAAGATAAGCTCTTTCAAACAGCTATTTCTTTACAACAAGCCAAAGAGGATGACACCTGTGGCCACTCAGACCCCAGAACACTCCCAGGCCAGGACAGCACTCAAACAATTATGTTGCTTCCAGCAGAAGAGTAAATGCAGGTGTCAAACATCTAGTGAGAAATTCACCAAGCTTCTGGGGGGCAGGAGCTGTATTGATTCATATTACACAGCATTTAGAGTTTACAACATAGTTTTTTTGATTACTAATGTTTCTGTTGGCATTTTTTAAAAGATCTTATTGATTTGACACAGAGAAAGAAGAGAGATCACAAGCAGGCAGAGAAACAGGCAGAGGGAGAGGGAGAAGCAGGCTCCCCGCTGAGCAGGGACTCTGTCTGATGCGGAGCTGGTCCAATGCGGGGCTCGTTCCCAGACTCCCTGGGATCATGACCTGAGCCAAAGGCAGACACTTAACCCACTGAGCCACCCAGGTGTCTCTCTGCTGGCATTTAAAACATTTTGCTACTATTAGAAATCCTCTAATAATAAGCTAGGATTTTAAAGATGAATAAAAATATTTTTCCTGAAAAGATTTTTAGTAGCACAAATACCATTTATTGCAAGTCCTGACTAATAAAAACAATGCTTTAATGTAGAATTTTCAATGCCACCATGATGAAGTTTTTCACGCTACTGGTGTTATGGCCCGAACAGACTGTACCACTAGGAAGCAAGATGTTCTTTCTCTGTCCTTATCTGCCGTTCACTCAACCAACGTGTTTATTTCTTAAGAGAATATATGAAAAGGCTTACGCTACCTCAGAAATTAACAATAGCCAGCTAATGGTTATTTTTTAAACACGGTTTTGTGAATTTTCCACCAAAATGCCCGGTTTTGTTTATAACGCCATAAATGCTTGTGGTTTGGCTATACAATAAATTCCTTGCTGGGCAGAGTACCACAAGTATCAAGAAGAAATTCTTACTTAGCACGGGGGCTTGCTTTGCACTTTCCGTGAAAGCATTTTCTTTTGATTTTGCTATCACAGAAAGCCCAAGTCAGTGCCCAGTCACCACACAGGAATGCAGAAGAGGTTTGAAAATACTTCCTAGTTTTGAGTTCAGATGATTTCCTCACAGGAGCTCCTTGATCCTGTTGAATACCCAACTATGTGCCCACGTGAAAAGCCCAACCTAATCCTAGTTAGGAGGAAGTCATGTGTTACAGATGCCAAAAGATATTCAAGATTTTAAATAAATTATTCTGAATTTTCAAAAATATAAGTCCCTAGAAATTTAAAAGATTTTCCACTTCAAAACTAGAAAAAATAAATAGCAGTAGCTCAAAAGATGATGATAGATCAGGGAACGAATGGGTCGTTAAACTCTGTGTAGGCTTCAGAAGGAATCTGATAGTCTCTCAAGACACCTTCCAAAAGAAGATGGAGAAAAGGCTGCTATCCAGAATCATAACCCTTTAAGAAGGTGACCAATTTCCACATTATGATAGCGCAGAAGTATTTTATATGAGCACCATGATTATTTACAGCATCACCACCCAGATTACATTGTATTATAAATTGACAGGGCTCTGTCTTCTGGAAGAAACTCCCCCTCAAAAAAGAAAGGTAAAAGTAAGAAAATTAAGGACTTATCCATCATACATATAAAAAAGATAAGAGTTTTAAGTGAAAATCAGTAAGAGGTAACAATGTGAAGTGACAAGCAAAAAGGCTAATATCATCTTAGTATAAACTTTAAAATAAGGGAGGTGAAATATCCTGCTCTATTCTGCTCTGTTTAAAAACTGTGTCTGGAATACCACATTCAGTTGTGTCCAATTTTAAAAGGTCCATGGACCTTTTAAAGAAACACATGTAGATCAGGCAATCCAAAATGATTAAGAGCCTAAAACTGTATCTTATAAGGAATTACTTTTTTCCAAAGGTAAGGTGTAGTTAGGAGAAGACTTCAGAAAGAGCTATCATAATTGTTTTCAAATATGTAACAACCTGGTATATGGAAAAGAGATTAAACCTATTCTCTGGACCCAAGAGGCAGAACTTGGGCCAAATTTTGAGTGCACACAGGAACCAACCATCTGAACTATCCATAGAAGCGATGGCCTGCGTGGAGAGATAGTGAGTTTCCAGTCCCTTGGAACTGCTCAAGCAGAGACTGAATAACATTTGGAGCATTCTCACATACACCAGAGATTCCAGGCCCTGGAGGGATGGGTGGCCTGGATCGGAGAGCCAGCCTGCCGTCCTCTTCCTACTTCAACTAAAGCAGCTCCATGTTCATCTGCTTGACATTTGGGTTCCTGGGTAAGTGGTACTTTGAAGAAACAGCTCAAAGTCTGAAGAAAGGAAACCACAGGATGAAATGTCTGTTAAGTCCCCTCAAACACCGAGATTCTTCTAACCTACTGCATCTTAGCAAGGGTGAGTGCAGACCCCTTCTGGTGAGCTCTAATTGAAGAAAAGTATCCAAAGTGACTCACATAAATGAAATGGCAACATTTTATACTTTGCTCCCACTTCTTTCCTTCTTCTCAACTCCTTGTTGTTTAATCCAAGGGTGTAATGTAAAAAGAGGATGATATTTAGATTTCAAAAAGTTCAGATTGGTTTCCCCAAAACAGTAAAAGCCAGACTTAACCACATGACCCAGAAATTCTGCTCCTAGGTACCTACCCAAGAAAGATGAAATCATATGTCTACACATAAAAGCTTGTATGTGAATGTTCATAGGATCATTATTCAGAATAGTTTAAAAAAGTGGAAACAATCCAAATGCTCATGGACAGGAGAATGGATACATAAAATGTGGTATATCCACGACACAGAATATTATTTGGCCATAAAAAGGAACAAAGTACTGACATGTGCTACAAATTCGGGCAAACCTTAAAACATGATGCTTAGTGAAAGTAGCCCAATGCAAAGGTCAACTATTAGCATGATTCCATTTACGTGAAAACATCCAGAACTGACAGAGACCAGAAGCAGATTAGCAGTCATGAGGGTCTACAGTGATGCGGAAATGGTAGGAACTGCTAGCCAGGCTTGTTTTTGGGGTGGTGAAAATGTTCTAAAATTAGGTGTCAGTGATGCTGACACAGTTCGGTCAGTATATTGAAAACCACTTAATTGTACACTTAAAAAGGGTGAATTTTTATGGGATGTCAATATCATCTCAAGAAAGATGTTATTGAAACAAACAAACGGAAAGATTCAGACTAGCGTCTAAGCCTCACTGGTCATGCAGCCTTCGAGAGTCACCAAATCTCTCTCTCTGTTTTTTAAGATTTCTTCATTTCTTTTAGGGGGGCAGGGCAGAGGGAGAGGGAGGAGAGAAGCAGACTTCCTGCTGAGTGCAGAGCCTGCCCTCTCCATGTCACAACCCTGAAATCATGACCTGAGCCGAAATCAAGAGTCGGACCCTTAACCCCCGGGGCCTCCCAGGTACCGCATCCCCAAATCTCTCTGAGCCTCAGTTTTCTCATACATACTATGATTTACCGCACAGGGAGGCTTTGAAGAAATATGGAGTAAAGAATGGTAAGTATTTCCCAAATCATGAATTGGCGTATAAATGGTAACTTTCCTTCACTTTTCAACAACGGTGGTTTTTCTTGGAGCAATAAAAGAAGTTTGTGGTTCCTCGCTCCTTGAGCAGAGTTCTAAATACTTCGGAGAAAAAAAATGCTGCATGAGTTTCCTCCTACAATGAGGGCGCCAGTATCTGAAAGATGAGAGTGACCGGTCTGTGGGGGAAGGCTAGACACCCCCTGACTTTACACTGAAAATCCACTGCAAATTAGATAGGAGACAGAGCAAAGGAAAAAAGGAAGAGAGGAAGACTAGGAGTGCATTCATCTGAACAAAGTTTCCTTCTCGTTCCGATAGACATTCGTTTCCATCTTTATCTCCCCAGGAGGACGCCGGGACAGTCATCCAGCTAATAAGCATGGGTTGTAGTTGCTGAGGCTGACCTAGAACTATGGCTTCTTAGCGGCTGTCATTATATCGGAAGCATGAGGTTTCATCAACATATGAAAATGGAGGATCCACATATTACGCTGTTGTCGGCTGGGCCATTGTCATGTAAATCTCTAATTTAAAAAGAAAAAAATTTTTTTCTCAGTGCAGCTAATGAAATACGCACATGTTTAATTTCATTCTTGGTGAAACGGTGTTTCCTTGATCCGCTGCCTTAATGGAATCATCACAGTAATTAGCTAAATTGTATTCATTTATACTTTTCCTTAATGGAAGCCTCTTGAAATGAATAATTTCACATGAAAACATCTGTTGCTGGCGACATCATTAGTTAACGCCCATTCTGTCCCATAAACTACTCTTGCTGTAAAGTTTATTCATATGGTAACCAAAACATAATAAAAACAGAGCTGAGAACTTTCTGAGAAAAGAAATTCAACAGCTATGATTCATTCAACTGTGTTAGGAAGTGATCTTATGGTTTGATTCTAGCTATTTGAAAGTGATTTTTCTTCAACTGTTACCCATACAATACAGAAGGGCTGACCGTTACCTTCTTCTAGGCCTCATTAGCAGGAAGCTATGTTACCAATCTCTCTAAACTAGCAATTAACAAGAAAAGGCAGAAAACCCAAACAGTCACGAACAGATGTGTAGGTCAACTTGAGGAATGAAGTGCTATTTAGGAATGAAATAACCAGGCTCCCTAACAACTGCTCAAATAAAAATACCTAGGCTCATCTGCATAACCTAAATCAAACTGTCAACATATATGCCCACATATTAATTTTTTAAAATCCTTCATGCCTGAAATTCATTTAATATAATTTTTCAGCCACATGCCTTTCACAACTAACATAAGGAGAATTCTCTCATAAACGCTTGGGAGGCTGTACTGCCTTTACACCAAAAATAGTAATTCAGATAGGATGTATTGTAGGTCATTTAAGGAAACCATTCAAAATTTAATTGGGAACTGTATTCAGCGTATGGGAGAACCAAATGCTCCCATAACTCTAAACTGTAAGGGATTCCAGTGGCCCATGGAGAACCAAATACATTCTGTGTGCCTCAACATCTTCAGAAGACCAAAAACACAGGGGCTCTGCTCTGGGAAACTGTTGGAACATCTGGAGAGTCAAAACTTCCTTTAATTCCACTGAAGAGAGCATTACTAAGTTAATGAAGGCCTGCATGTGCTTAACATGAAAATTAATCACTGCTGAAACTATCAGAAAAATTCTTCCATGAAAAAGATAACGATCAATTCCACCCGAGGTCAAAATATCATCATGGAGGGAAAAATCCACACAGTCATCTTTATGGCTCCAGCAAATACCTCCTATTTGCAAACAGGTGTCAAAGAGCTGGAAAAGTTCCCCTAAATCACAATCACGATTGCAAAATAAATTGCTCAAGTCGTCAATGCACCTAGAATTCTAAATCATTCCGATCGCACTACAGGCGAATTCTGTAAAATACACATTGTTTCTCCTTTAACAAACTTTTGGGACCCACTGATCAAGCAGTAAATCCAACGTAGGAAAAAAATTTAAAAAAACCTGGTTAACTTTTGATCATGAATTATCATACATCGTGTTCTCCTAAAATATGCTGCGTGATGTGAAAATCTTTTTCCACCCTGCCAGGGAGACTAAAATCTTTCAAGCACGTAGGATTTTACATTTTGTAAAAGATGCCACATTGCCAGTTAAGACTGTTTCCTTCCTGTTTAAAAAAAAAAAAAAAAAAAGCAACAAAATCTAGCATCCCGTCAACAAAACAGCGCGAGCACTTTCCAGCCAGGTTCACTCCGCCCGCGCGCTGCGCTGCACCGGGGCGATTGCACCAAAGGAGCCCGAACGGCTCGCGAGGGTCCAGCCGCCCCCCACCCGGCGCCGGTCTCCGAGGAGGTCCTGCTTCCCGGGGATTTCTTCCCCGAGCTCCTCCCGCGGAGCCTCGCGGGCGGACCCGAGTCCGGCAGCCGCGAGCAACACGTCCCCGCGCCCGCGGCGGCCCGGACTCGCCACGCGCCGCCCGGTACCCGTGCGCTGGCCCCGCGGGTCCCCGGCTGGCCGGGCGCGGACGCGGGGCCGGCGGGCGCGGGGCGCGGGCGGCGGGGGCGAGCCAGGCGCGGCCCGCGGGCCTGCACAATGCGCCCGCGGCGGCGGGAACCGCGCGCCTCCGCCGCAACTTTGCGCGGCCTCCCGCCCCGGCCTCGCCCCGCGGCCCGGCCCGCCGCCCCCCGCCCCGCGCCCCCGCGGCCGCCGCCCCTCACCGTTGCAGAACTGGAGCAGCGAGGACGTGTCGTACAGGCTGCTGTAGCTCGAGAAGCCGTCCTCCATGCTGAGGCCGCCGGGCCGCGCCCGCTCCCCCGGCCCGGCCGCGCCGCCGCCGCTCACCCCCACACTGAGCCGAGCCGAGCCGCGGCCGGCGCTGGCGCTGGGGCCGGCCCTGCCGTGGCGGCGGCCGCGGCCGGTTACCATGGCAACCCCGGGCCCGCCGCCGCCGCCGCCGCCACCGCCGCGGCCGCCGCGCGGGCCTGACGCCGGCGCTGCCCGCGCTGCCCGCCAGGGGGCGGCCTCGGCGGGGCGGCGGGGCGGCGGGGCGGGGCGGGGCCGGGGGCCGGGAGCTGGGGACGCGGCCGGCCCGCCGGGGTCCCGGCGCGCGGGGGGCCTGCGGGGGCGTTGCCGCCGGGCCCCGCCTCCTCGCACGGCTGGGGCGCCCCGGGAGGGCGGGCCGCGGGGGCCACGGGGACAAAGGGAGCGGCGGGGCGGGCGCGGAGGGAGCCGGGCGCCGCCCCGGCCGGGGGAGCCCTCCCCTGCGGGCGCCGAGGCCCGCGCTCCCCGGAGGCCCCGTCCGCGCGCTCGCCTGCGGCTCCAGGACCAAACCTGGGCCGCGATTCGCGCCCGGAGCCGCTCCAGTCCGGGCCACGTCCCCCGGCGCGGCGCGCCCCTCTCCCCACAGGTCCCCCGCCGCGGCGCGCCCGGCCCCGAGGGAGGGGTGACCCCCGGCGCGGGCTCCGCTCGGCGCTGTGCTCGAGGGCGGGGAGGGCCGCGGCTCAGCTCCCGCGGGCCGCAGAGTCTGGGCGGCCTGGGCAGGAGCCACGACATCTGCTCCGCTCCTTCCCCTTGATCGGCCCCCGCGGCACAGATTTGTCACATTACACACTTGTTAACCGGCTCCGGGAGCCGCGGAGGGCCCGTGCACTGCCTCGGGAAGACAGAGTTCCGACGAAATTCCGGAGCGGGGGAGACCCCGGACCAGCCTTCTGTAACTTTTCCAGCACGCGCGCACACGCACACACACGCGCGCACACGCGCACACACGCACATCACACGCGCCCACGCGCGCACACACGCACTGCATGAACGACCGGAGCTCCACCACGCTCCTCCTGAAGTCCGGGTGCTGGGAAGTGGGGAGAAGAACACGTGCGCCAGTGACCCTCGGGCCGGAGGGCGCAGAAGACACTGCCAGCATTTGTGCTCCAGGCTCCACGACGGTGACAATTCACTTCCGCCTCTTAACTACACGTGACTCGCTTACAGGTTCTAATTCACCTACATGCCTGAATGGTTTCAAGTCGTAGGTATTCGCCGGCAGGGCCTGAACACCCCGTGGGTGACATGAGTAAAAAGTTACCGTCGGGAATGCGAGCGGGCCTCACCGGGCTCCGATCCGGGGCTCTGTGGCTGCAAGTGGCACGTTTGGCTTGTGGGTTCGCCACCACCGGCAGCGCAAGCTGTGGGCGGAAGGGAGGTTGAAGACCTCCTGGACCTGGTCAGGGAGACCAGGCACAGAGGACAAGAGGAATCGTTGACGAGGAAAGTGTGTGTAGGACCATGAAGGGCTGCAGGTGTGGGGTGGAGCGTGGCTCAGAGCTCCAAGGACAGTGGGAAGCCGGCATTCGTGAACCTGGGTCTGCTGACAAGCCAAAGGGCTGCTCTGAGAGGAACGAAGAGCTTGTATTGCAGACAGGTGAAAAATGAGATTGCACCGGTGGGGGCAAGCCAGGTGGGATGGGCCCTGGCCTGCAGAGGACCTGAAGGCAGCCGGTGGCAGACGGAGGAGGGAGGTGGGAGCAAGTGGCTGCTGGAGCTGCGTTAGAGAGAGGAGTCTGTGTGCGGACAGGACAGCGGGGGCCAGGGCTGGGAGCTGGGGAGGCCCAGGGCCTGGCGAGGCCTGAGTGCCTCCACGGTCAGAGGGACCTTCCTATAGGACAGACAGCTGGAGAGGCAGGAAAACCGATAGAAGACAGCACGCTTCCCACTAGAAATGATCCAAGCAATTTGGAGAGTGGAGAGGGCGTCCCAAGGAAAGAATGGGATTCGAGTAGAAAATGTTTAAAAAAAAAAACAACAACTTTCTAAAGGTGAAGATGGTAGGTCAACCGAAGCTGGCCAGAGCCTTGGGATGGGAGAAGAGAAAGTCCGAAGGAGTTGGAAAGAGAGGCAGGAAGCTCGCATAGCATATAGTCTCATCAAACTGGGAGCACAGAAAGTAGCAGAGGGGTGGGTATTTTCACAGGACTCTCTGCAGGACAGGTCAAGAAGGACAGGGCTGGGCAAGGGCCCTTGTATCCGGTAGCAGAGGGCTTGCCGGATGGCCTGGAGCATCTTGGTGAGCCGCGGGGGCGGGGGGGGGGGGGGGGGGGGGGGGGGGAGCCGGGCGGCTGGTCATCAAACGGAGAGCATACGTGGGTGCACATTTGAGAACTTTGGCAGGGAAAGGAAATTCAGGCCAACTCCAGAGGGCTGGGGAGGCAGAAGGGTCACATAAAGCCACCCCTGCCACCGCCCAGCACAGATGAAACCTCCTCGTCTCTGAAGCAAGAGGTAGGGGGCACCTGGATGGCTCAGTCTTTATGCCCTTGACTCAGGTCATGCCCCCAGGGTCCAGGGATGGAGCCCAACATCAGGCTCCCTGCTCAATGGGAAGCCTGCTTCTCCCTCTCCCACTCCCCCTGCTTTTGTAGACTCTTTTGTTGTGTCTCTCTCTCTATCAAATAAATAAATAAAATATTAAATAAAAAGTCAGACAGGTGCTATAGAGAAGGGGCTTTGGAAGCACAGGGATGAACACAGGTGCACTTTGATCTTTGCTCTGGTCTGTCTTCTCGCTTCCCACCCTCCCCGCTTCAAACCCAGTCCTAATAGCCCCTCCACTCCACTTTGCAGTTTTGTGCATGAGAATACAGCAGATAATTGACATGAAAGCTGACTGCAGCATTCTTCACATTGGAAAGGAAAGGATAATTATGAATAAATGATTAAAACATGGCTCTTCTTAAGAATGTTAATATTCTTGATTTATCGTGTTCAAGGAATGCTACTGGACCACAGCTAAGACGAGTTAAGAACAAAGAAAATTCAGAAGCAGGGCAGGAGAGAAATTGAGCTGGAGATTTTCGTAGAAGATCTTACTTCCGCTAGAGCAAAATTACAAACAACAGTGAAGAACTCAGTCCACTTGCTTTTCAGATGATAAAGATCATTATTACACTCTTAACCTAGAATACTTAACGGCTATGTTTTTCCCACAATGGCAAAAGCTCACTCTAAAAAAAAAAAAGCAAAATTTAGTATAATTACAAGGATATGCATATTAAGTCAATTAGGTATAATCTACACAGCATTGAAAAAGATCCATGGGGAAAGTCCAAAAAAAAAATCTCTGAACGCTTAATTAATGATGTGTGATTTTTGTGCCCAAACATTTTAACAGATTGTTATTCCCTGTCACTTTGAGATCATTTATGGCTCAAGACCAAGAACTGTTGTCACTGTGATAAGTGACGTACCCTCTCCAGGACAACTTAACCACAGCATTCAGTGGCATTAATAGCAGCATATTGTACAGGACGTGAAAAAAGAGAAAGGAAAAATAGGAGCTCTGTAGCCTCTATTCGTGGGGAAGTAATTTTTAAAATTACCCAGAAATGTAGCTTGTGTACCTATTGTTTAATTCAACGTTTCTCCAGAAATAGTTGGTACAGTTCCGGGCACCGTGCTTGGGGCTGGGAACACAGCCACAGAACACAGTATTTTCTAGACTGCAGGTTGCCGTGTGTCGTCAATGTAAAGAGTCATAGGTGCACTTTTTTTTTTTTTTTAGATTTTATTTATTTGCCAGAGAGCGAGAGAGAGCAAGTGAGTACACACAAGCAGGCAGAGAGGCAGGCAGAGGCAGCGAGAGAAGCACATTCCCTGCGGAGCAAGGAGCCCGATGCGGGACTCGATCCCAGGACCCTGAGATCATGACCTGAGCCGAAGGCAGTGGCCTAACCCACTGAGCCACCCAGGCGTCCCTCATATGTGCACTTTAAAGAATGAAGTAGGAAGTCTACTTCTGCGTCTGTACCCAGAGGAATTAGGCTGGGTGGCTAAGTCGCTCGAGTGTCTAACTCTTGACTTCTTGATTTTGGTCCAGGGTCATGAGATCAAGCCCCACATTTGGCTCCGTTCGGAGTCTGCTTGCGATTCTCTCCCTCTGCCTGTCCCCAACTCGTGTGCGTGCTCTCTCTCAAATAAGTAAATAAATAATTTTTTTTTAAAATAAATAAGATACAAAGAAAGGACACTTTGACACCTGCTACAATGTAGATGAACCTTGAGGACCTTATGTTAAGGGAAAGAAGCCAGTCACAAAGAGACATATACTAAGTGATTACATTTACACGAGGTCCCTAGAGGAGTCAAGTTCATAGAGATAGAAGTAGAATGGTGGGTGTGAGGGGCTGAGGGGGATGGGAGGAAAGTGGGTGTCCAACGGGGACAGAGTTTCAGTTTGGAATGATGGGAAATTTCTGGAGATGGAGGGGGTGCTTATTACACAACAGGGTTATTGTACTGAACTGTGCTCTTGCAAGTTAAAATGGCAAATTTTATGCATATTTTAAAACCAATGAAAAAGAAATGGAATAAGAAATATCAGAATACATTGAACTCCCTAAGAATAAGGGTTTTTACTTGAAACATTGGTTTTTACTTGGAACGTGTACTGAGTCGTGGTGTAAAATGTGTTTCTCCCTATAGGACACGAAGTCAAGGAGACAGGCAGATAATAATGAATTGTGATAAGTGCTAGGAAACAGAAGCAGAAGAGAGAAGAGTTTCAGATTATTCCAGACAGCGTGACTACCGGACGGAGGGTAAGAGAGGGAATCAGAGCAGGGGAAGCCGCTTTACCAGATCAGGACCCAGGACCAGCTGAGGAACCGCCAAGGTCACCCAGCAGGAAGAATGGCCTGCTCACATGGTGGTTCTGATTAAATTCCAAGATCCAAGGAAAGCTGCCCTTAGGTTAGTGTTATGGGTTAAACTGTGCCGGTCCAAATTCATTTGTTGAAGCACTAACCTCTAGCCCTTGGAATGTGACTTTCTTTGGAGGCAGGGTCTTTATAGAGGTAATGAAGTTAAAATGAGGTCATTAGGTTGCAGTCATCATCCAATGGGACTAATGTCCACAGACGAAAAAGGGATTAGGACACAGACACAAACAACAGGAAGACCACGTGATGACACAGGTAACAGGCAGTCGTCAACAAACCAAGCAGAGACACCTGGGACAGATGGTTCCCTCGTGGCTCTCCGAAGGACGCAACCAAGCCTTCGCCTTGATTTTGGACTTCTAGCCTTCAGAACAGAGACAGTCAATTTCTGCTGCTTCTGCCCTCCCCCAGCTTGTAGAACTTGGTTACAACCCCCCTGGCAAACGAACAGAGTCAATATAGAATCCCAATGTCAAGAATTAGCTATACCATAGATCCAGAAATTCATTACTGATATTGGAATACAAAATACGCTTCCTATGATAAGATTGTCCCTGAATCAAACGAGAGGCAATCAGAGATGCCTAGCCTCAGAAAAGAACATTGAACTCTCGCACCTGCCTGCCAAGACCGCTGTATTTCCCTACAACATCCCCGACAAATGCTCCCTTGGCCATTTCAAAGCTGAAAAGCTTGAATTATGGAAAAGATGGCTGGTTATTCCTATCCCAAATCGCCTTCCCCAAAGCATCCTTCAGCGATCCCACTTTCGTCTGGCCCATCTCGTCTCCTGGTGCAGCCTGTCTGTTCCGAGACGCTGCGGTCACAGCCTGTGTCCTGTTTTCCCGGCTCTGTTTTGTGACTCCAGGGTTAGCTTGCCCAGAGAGGGGTTAATGATGGCATTTCATTCTCTGTTGCCTACCCCATTAAGTGCAAATATCTTGGCGCAGACTTCAAGTGTGTCTGAGTTCCCGCGGCAAATGCTGTCTTTGGCATCTGACACGCTCCTGCCACACCACGCTATCGGCAGCTCCCGTTCAGGACTCTCAGTCATGCCGTGCACTTGAAAGCTCTGGACCTCTGCCCGTGCCCCAGCCCCGAGTGCCTGCCTTCCCCGCCCGCCGCCACTGAAGCCAAGCGATCCTGTCCGCTGCGCTTCCAACATCTGCTGGTATTTTACTCCATCCCTTATGTTAAGTCGCCTCGCCTTGTAGGAACTTGTGTGTGCGCGCGTGTGTGTCCATCCATCCCAGGAGATTAGATGCCCCAAACATCCCTCATGCTGGGCATAGCTGGCTCTGAGTACACGCTGAGGAATGAATGAAATGACTGAACCCGCTAGACAAATTCAGTTGCTCCTCACACACAATAGCTTTCAAATGCTTTGAAGACTTTGAAGAGAGCGTTCCTGCTTTCCAGGCTGAAGCCCTCCATCTCCTCCCTAGCCATCCCGTGACGTACTTTCCCAACCCCTTGTCTCAAGAGATGCCCACCTGTCTCAAGTGGGCTCTTTTCTCCTGAATCCTGGCACCCAGAGCTGAACACAATAACCTCAGAGGAGAGACCTGTGTGACCCTTCCCTTGAACAACCTGGATGTCATGATTCTGTTAATGCGACCGAAGTCCATATTGATTTTTTTCTTTTTGAGCAGTCAGGATATATACTGTTGGTTCCTGTTGAACTTCTGGCCAGTGATAAACCCATCAGTCTTTCCAAATGAACTGCTGTTGCGTCTTCTCCAACCTGTATTGAGCTAATCGATTAAAAAAAAACTAAAGATGATTTATCTTTACCCCCGTTAAATGTCACGTTGTTGGTGTCAACCCATCCTCTTAGTCAACCCAAATCTTTAAACTCTGAACTCTGGTATGTAACGCATCAGCATGCTGGCGACAGGAAGTGTGCAGTACCAAACCCTTTACTGGTAATTGACAAAGCCATCCCCCCGCAGGAGGGGGAGGAGCTCTGCAGGCCGCATCTCCAGGAATCTATTCATCTGTACCTTAAACATGTTTGTCCAGCTCAACATGAAATTCCCCAACTGTGGGGCGCCTGGGTGGCTCAGTGGGTTAAGCCTCTGCCTTTGGCTCGAGTCATGATCTCAGGGTCCGAGGATCGAGTCTCGCATCGGGCTCTCTGCTCAGCAGGGAGCCTGCTTCCTCTTCTCTCTCTCTGCCTGCCTCTCTGCCTACTTGTGATCTCTGTCTGTTAAATAAATAAATAAAATCTTTAAAAAAAAGAAAGAAAGAAATTTCCCAACTGTTCACCCAGCCCGTTCTTCTCTGTCGTGCACAGTGTTCAGTGAAGGATCTTTACCAGTGCTTTGTAAATCCAGTCTGGTAACCCCGTGAAAAACAGAGAACAAAAGTTGGTTTGGCTCTTGGGAATGGCCTTTCCTTCCAAATCATACACATTAGCTCCTCAAAGATCTGTTAAAATTTTGCTCAGAACCAATATTAATATCAAATTTATCATCCTTATTTTCCAGAATCCAACTTTTTCTGCTTTGGGGGAAATTATGACATTTTTCCCTTCCCAGTTTTCTGCAACGCCCGTCTGGTGAGGTTCAAGATGGTTTGTCGACGTATTTGCTGTCACTAAGGAGCCTCTGTCATTTCTCACCTGCCTTTGGGCTCTTGACAATGCCTCCAGGGGGTTTCTTCTACTCGTTCCAGTTTTACAGCTGCTCTCCCAATGGGAGAGAAAGAAACCCACAAAGCAAAGTCCAGGATATGCAGACGGCTTTCGGAGTCCTTCGTGGCCCCTGTTCCTCTCACGGTCCTTCACGATTGTTCGCCAGCCCCGCAGCAGCTGGCATGGAGCCTCCATAGCGCTCACCCTGGCTTCGCCCCTGGGAGCCTCGTCCTCACGTTTGGGGGAAGATCCAAAGCCCATCTCACAAAGGTGAGTCAGCTGCAGTGCGGGGAACCTGACTACCTGTGCAGCACCTGTCCTGGCCAGGCAGGGACAGGTGAGATACGCAGGTGCAGAAGCCGCACACACAGCTTCTGTGTGTGGAGAGCCTCTCCGGCCTCATTACCCCACAGCGGCACTGCAGAACCGGGAACATCTGAGCCTTCCAACTTAATGTGCTCGTAGTCCGGATGGACACGAACACTTCTCATGATCTGAGATACCCATGGCTTTGTTCCTCTCGGGTCATTCACTCAAAAATGTTCTTGAGGATTTGCCTCCATCAGAATAATTTACGAATCTGGGAGTTTCTGAAATGAAGCAGAAATTTACAAGTCATATTCCATTTTCCCCCTTTTAAAATATTGTTTCCTCGAGGAGACTCGGCATTGTGATTGTCTGGGTTTCCTAAGAGTCATACGGGTGTTGCAGCCGATTGCGAACAAAACTTCCGTTGCACTGGCTCCGCTGCATGACGTCATTTTTGGGAATCTGAGTTCGTGTTCTCCATTGTGTTACCCGCGAGGTTTCATGGCAGTTCTTGTCATACGACCGACTAACCACAGTTAGAGACACCAGGGTTAGGTCGGCTGTTTGTCCCGGAGTGCGAGGCAGCTGGCCTTGGGCCCGTGCCCGGGGTGATCAGCAGCAGTCCCCCTGGGACTCTGGGGTATTCTGGTTTGGATGACAAGTTATACGGTAATCCCAGCTAGCGTGGAAAGACTTAGAATCTATCTGTATCGTATGTTTTAAAAATTACTGAGATTCACACAGGTATATTCAAAGTTCTACCTTAAACTGCCTCATGGCATCAAAGCTGCAAGAAGGAAAGTTGCCAGAAATCTGAATATTTATCTGGAACTCCAAGTAAATAGACCTGTTTCTGAGGTTTGCCTGGTTCCTTCCCACCACCCGCAGCAGGGGCTTTCACATCTCTGTGGGCTAGCCACACGGTACTCATTTGTAATTAACCAAGAGTCCTGGAAGACTTGCTAAAATATTTGCCTTTGGACTTCTGACTGCAGCTATCCTACTGAAGAAGACGAAGGGTTAAAGGGTCTTCTGACGAGGGATCACTGGCAAGGCCGTGCAGCTCCCCTCTCCGTCATGGCTTGTTCACTGAATGCTTCATCTCAAAGACGGCGCTGACCATTGGTTCACTCCCTTGCACACACTGAGGGACTACTGTGTGCTGGGAACAGAGGACACAAAGGGGAATAAGGCGCCAGAGTACCCCCTGGGGGTCTCAGGGTCCAGGAGGGAGCATATGCATGGGAACACAGCAAACACAAACACACAGGAGGGGACCAAGGCACACAGGAGCCCTTCGGGGATACGCCCCAGTTGCCCTCCGTGAATCAGCTCCAGCCCAAGCTACAAGCCTGTGGGGTAGGGAGTACTGCCTCAGTTTCACACATAGGGGGCTGCCTAGGTGGCTCAGTGTCGGACTCTTGATTTAGGCTCAGGTCACGATCTCAGGGTAATGGGGTCCAGCCCCACATAAGGCTCTGTGCCCAGCGTGCAGACTGCTTGTCCCTCTCCCTCTGCTCCTTCCCCACTCCCCCACCCCAGCTCTCTTTAGCTCTCTCTACAAAATAAATAAATAAAAACTTAAACAAAAAAATTTTTTTTTTTTTTTTTTTACACATATAGGGAAACTCCCCTGTAGCAGAGGCAGGTGCCTGGCCTGAGGTCACGGGGCTGGTGAGTGGTGAAGACAAGATTAAAATCTGGTCTGATCAAGCCCAGACCCTCCCTGTTGTGCTTTGACTACTCCCTCTGCGGCTGAGGATGAGATAAGAGCCGGGGGAGGGGGGGAGACTTCACTCTAGTAAAAGCTGACGCCCGCTGCCCGCCGGAAGGAAGAACACGGAGATAAGGTAGGGAGGGCCTCGGACATCCTGGAGGGTGCAGCCCCAGGTCCAAACGCACCTTACTCATCGTGCACATGCAGAAAGTCTTTGCTGCTTGGGCTTGGGACACGTGAAGGCAGGAGGACTACTGCCTCCCCAGTGGCTGGAGCAGATGGAGAGGAGCCCGGGGTGGATGGACCCAGAGCTCCAGTCCTAATGGCCTGGGAGACAAGACAGTGGGAAGACAAGGGAAAGCCATCCAGGGAAGAAGCTTTGCATGCCCAGCCTGTCTGGGAAATGGTAAGCCATCCAGCTCTGCTCAAGTCAAGCGTGGGAGAGGAGGTCAAACTGGAGGCTCCACTGGGGGGGCAGGGAGCCCCTACCTACAAAGGGGTTGGGCTTGGCCCATGGGCAGTAGGAATCCCCTTGAACACCACACAGTTAGGCTGTGCTTCTAGAGGGCTGATGGGGCAGGGCATGTCAACT
Source organism: Mustela erminea (assembly GCF_009829155.1). Classification (NCBI taxonomy): domain Eukaryota; kingdom Metazoa; phylum Chordata; class Mammalia; order Carnivora; family Mustelidae; genus Mustela; species Mustela erminea. The sequence continues at coordinate 142,059,811 of NC_045618.1, read as the reverse complement.
GGACCAGGAGACCCTGAGGTCATGAAAACAAACTAGTGGATGCCTAGCATATTTCCCAGTGAGGTGGTAAAGGCCTGGGTGCTAGCCTCCCAGCTGGGTGGGAAATGGGCTGGTCAGACCAGGTTGCTGATTCAGAGGACACGGAGGGAGGATGTCTTCTAAGAGACAAGGGGTTGGGGGCAGAGTAGGTTGTCAGGAAGGGAGGGGGGCGCCTGCAAGAGGCCATGGCTCTGGCAGTGAGGATGCCACTGGGGACACGGAGGCTGGACAGCTGAGCACTGGCAAGGCCTGAGGGCTGGAGGTGGTGAGATCAGGCAGTCACAAGGGAAGAGGGAAAAGAGCAGGAAAGCCCACCTCAGGGGCAGCATGCGGAAGGGACATTGTCAGGAAGGGAAGAGCAAGCAGAGTTGTTGGGAGGAAGAAAGACTCAGAGGAAGGGAAGGTGGTGATGATTCAAGAACGCGGGAGGTGGCTACTGGGACAGGCTTCCGGAGGACACAGTATGCAGGAGAGTGTCCTTGGACAGGAGGAGGGAGGGCACATCTTCTGGGAAGAAGAGAGGGTGAGAAGGATAAAATGGGTTTAAAGCCACCAAAAAGGTGAGGTTTCATTCATTTGTTCAACAAGTCTTGATTGGCAACATAATTGTCCTCGGAAAGAAGATCTAATAGTGGCTTTCCAGGGAAAGGAAGTAGACTGAGCATGTTCTTCTGAAGCTCTTCACACCCACAGGCAGAGATGACAGAAGGGGAGCCCATCCATGGAACCGCAAGCTGGGGACCAGGACAAGACATGTCAGGGCTCACGTACCCGCAACAAAGTGCAGCTAAGGCCAGTAAGGGTGGGGCAACCAAAGAAGCACCCCATTTGCTACCACTGAGCCCCCCCAACACACAAAGAGTCAAGCATGGGCAGCACCACCACCTATGGAAATGAGAGGCACAGAAGTATTGGCCAAAAGTATGCTTAGGAAGCTGATACGGACAGAACTGTGTGTCCTCAAATTCCTGAGGCCCTAACCTGAGTGGCTATGTGTGCAGATAGGGCTCTAGGAAGTAATTAGGGTCAAATGAGGTCATGATGGTGGGCCCTAATCTGGTAGGATTGGAAGCTTTATAAAGGAAGATCTCTCTCTGCCCACCACCCTCTCCAACTCCGTCATGTGAGGACACCATGAGAAGACCACTGTCAGCAGCCAGGAAGCGCCCCCTCCCACCCACAGGAACCAGCATTGCTGGCACCCTGATTTCGCACTTCCAGCCTCCAGGACTGGGAGCAAATAAATTTCTGTTGTGTAAGCCCCTCTGCTTGTCAAGGTGTTTTGTTATTGCAGCCCAAGGTGACTTTGATAAAAGCAGTTAGACCCTTCCTGATGCCCTTCTTCTCTCTGCAGAAGGTTGGAAGTTTAATCTCTGCAACAGGGGAACTAAGGGGTTCTCTACACCAATGGATACCAGGGGGCACCATCCTCAAAAGGAGAAAGAATCCATTGCCTAAGGCTGAATGAGAAGCCATCACCCCAATTTCTTCCCACCCTCGGCTCTGAGAATCTGGGCAGCCAAGTATCTGCTCTTCAGAGCAGAGTATGGGAGATCCTACTTCAGGGAATATGACAGACTCAGGAAAAGACCTGGAGGTGGGGAAGGTCAGAAATCACAGGGAAGTCTCTCTTGTTGATAAGTCTCATCAGTGGACTTGAGAACATATAAAAGGATAAAAGGAGGGGGATATGAGGAAAGAGACAATATGGAGAACAGAAGAAAATAAAACAATCATCAACATTCTCAATGATCCAAGTTATTGCAGCTGCAAGATGAGGACAAGGTGGTAGAGTCAGATGATAAAAGAGAGTTTTAGGGAATTGAAGTATTACCGCAGAAATAAGATGTGCATAGAAGAGGCTAAATAGAGTTAAGGAAATCTCCCCCCAAAATAACACAAAAAGATAAAGCAATGTAGAATGTAGGGGGGAAAATCTAGTAATCCTATTGGAAAATTCAGTGTCTAAAAACAGGAATTTCAGAAAGCAAAAACAGAATTAGAGAAATCATCAAAGAAATAATTCAAGAAAAAAATCCCAGGACAAAGGAACAGAGATTCCTAGTTTGGAAGGACCTACTACATGTGCAACACAGTGGAGAGAGAGAAAACCAAGTTTCTACCCTAAGACACTCTAGAACATGGGGGATAAGGAAATCATCCAGAAAACTCCCAGGGTGAACAAAGGGTCTCAGACAAAGGATAGAGAACCAGAATGGATTTACTTGGATTTCCAAGTAGCAATGCATAGCGCTCATTACCTGCTGATGATAAAGAAATGCAAAAAGTTGAGTCTTGGAGGGCTGCTTGTTTTCAACCTATGATCACAGGCCCAGACAAACCAGCAGATCAGGTGTGTGAGTAGACTCAAGTTATTTTCAGTCCTGCAAGCTCTCAAAACTTAGCTCCTGTGTGCCTCCATTCTCAGGAAGCTACTGCAGGATGTGGTCTAGCAAAACAAGGGAGTTGCCAAGAAAGAAAAACATATAGGATCCAAACAACAACAACGATGACAATAGGGAATCAGATCCGGCAGAGAGGTGAAAGGAACCCCCAGGAAGATGGGACAAGAGATCTCAAGACATCAGCTGTTCCATGCACAGTATCTGTCGTGCTAGTAGGTAGCCAGTCAGATGCCTGCCTGAGGACGGAGGTACTGGAGAAATGACACCAAGAAGATGGAACTGGAAACTACTGAGAGGAGATTTACCCAGAAGCTGGAGTATTTGGGAATGACTTAGTGATAGATACATGTAAAACCAAAGACAGTTAGTTATTCCAGTAAAACAAACAAACAAAAAAACATAGAAGAAAGGAAATTCAATCATATACTACACGGCTTAACCATGGAAAGCATTTCATCATCAGAATAATATAAACACATAGTGATCAAATAAAAAATAATGACATGACATAAACTTAACCAAGGAGGTAAAAGACTGATACTCTGAAAACTATAAAACACTGATGGAAGAAATTGAAGATGACCCAGACAAATGGAAAGATATTCCATGTTCATGGATTGGGGAAACCGATATTGCTAAAATGCCCGTACTACCCAAAATGATCTACAGATTCAATCCAGTCCCTATCAAAGTACCAATAACACTTTGCACAGAACTGGAACAAATAATCCTAAAATTTGTGTGGAACCACAAAAGATGCCAAGTAGCCAAAGCGATCTTGAAAAAGAATAAAACTGGAGGTATTACAATTCCAGATTTCAAGATATACGACATTGTTGTCGTAATCAAAAAAGTTTAGGGGGCACCTTGGTGGATCATGCAGTTGGGCATCCGATTCTTGATTTCTGCTCAGGTCATGATCTCAGGGTCATGGGATTGAGCCCCAAGTGGGACTCTGTGCTCAGTGGGGAGTCTGCTTGGGATTCTTTCCCTTCCTCTGCCCCTATCGCCACACATGCTTGCTCTTTCTCTCTCTGTCTCTCAAAAATAAATCAATCTTTAAAAAAAAAGTTTGGTACTGACACAAAAATAGACATATAGATCAAAGGAACAGAATAGAGAGTCCAGAAATAAATCCATGCTTATATGGTCAATTACTTTATGACAAAGGAGGCAAGAGCATACAATGGGGAAAAGTCTGTTCAGCAAATGTTGGGAAAACTGGACAGCTATGAGCAGAAGAATGAAGCTGGACCAGACACAAAATAAACCCCAAATCGCTTAAAGACCTAAATATGAGACCCAAAACCATAAAATTCCTAGAACACATAGGTAATAATCTTTTTGACATCAACCATAGAAACATTTTTCTAAATATGACTGCTCTGGCAAGGGAAACGAAAGCAAAATTCAACTATTGGGATTACACCAAAATAAAAAGCTTCTGCATAGCAAAGGAAACCATCAACAATGTATAAAGACAACCTATTGAATGGGAGAAGATACTTGCAAATGATGTATTCAGTAAAGGGTTAGTATCCCAAATATATAAAGAACTGATACAACTCAAAACCAAAAAAACAAATAATCCCATTAAAAAATAGAGAGAAAATAAGAAGACATGAAGGGACTTTTTTCCAAAGAAGACATATGGATGGCCAATAGGTACATGAAAAGATGCTAAGCATCACTCCGCATCAGAAAAATGCAAATCCAAACCACGATGAGAGATCACCTCACACCTGTCAGAATGGCTGGAATAAAAAACACGAGAAACAAGTGTTGCCAAGGATGTGGAGAAAAAGGAAACTGTGCACTGTTGTTGGGAATGCATACTGATAGGCTTACTGTGGAAAACAGCATGGAGATGCTTGCAAAAAAATTAAACATTGAACTAGTATACAGCCTAGTAATTCCACTACTGGTTATTTACCCAGAGAAAACAAAAACACTAATTCACAAAGATGTATGCGACCCTATGGTTATTGCAGCATTATTCATTAACAGCCAAGATACAGAAACAGCCCAGGTGTCCACCAACAGATGAACCAGAAGAGGTAAGATATATTCTTATATTTATGCACCCATAAAAAAGAACAGAATCTTGCCATTTGCAACAACATGGATGGGTCTAGAGGGTATAATGCTAAAATAAGTGAGAGAAGGAAAATACCAGATTTTACTCATATGTGAAATTTAAGCAACAAAACAAATGAAAGAAAAAAGAGGCAAAAACTCAGACTCTGACTATAGAGAACAAATTGATGGTCGGGGGTGGAGGTGAAATAGGGGAAAAGGATTAAGAATATACTTATCATGGGGCGTGTGGGTGGCTCAGGTGTTTAAGCATCTGCCTTCAGCTCAGGTCATGATCCCAGGGTTCCGGGATCGAGCCCCACCTCAGGCTCCCTGCTCAGGAGGGGTTCTGCTTCTCCCTCTCCCTTTGTCTGCTGCTCTGCCTACCTGTGCTCTCTCCTTCTGTCTCTGTGTCAAATAAAGAAATAAAATCTCTTTAAAAAATAAAATACACTTATGATGAACACTGACTTATGCATAGAATCGTTGAACCATTACATTATACTCCTGAAACTAATACGCCACTATGTTTTTTATACTTGAGTAATAATACTAATAAATTACGGCATGACTACTACACTGGATAGAGGGGGAGGAGTGTGTGTGGACGTGTGGGTGTGTAACGAGCCGCGTAAATGAGAGCTAGGTCTTCATCCTCCTGAACCTTCATTCCTGAACCTAGAAGATCAGGAAGAATCAGGATACCCATGCTATTTCAAGAAAGATAAATGCATACCAAAAGGAAGAGATACAATATTTGGAAGTAGCAGTTACATCTGGGAGGTTCGAATGTGGGGATAGCAGGAGGGAGCTAATTGCCCCCTTTTTTTTTTTGTATTAAACCTTGTAAATCTACCTGGTTTTTAAAAATATGTGCACTATGGCTTTAATGAACCGAAGTTAATTTTAAAAACTAATGTGCATTTTAATCTAACTTCGAGAGCTTCAATTTGTGTATTTGTTCTTTAGTTTGTTTGTTTGCTCGTGTATTCATTCTACAGACATTTACTGGGAACCTTCTTCTGAAAGTCAGGTGCTGTAGCAATGAAGGTGCCAACTCCTGCCCTTAAAGGAACTTCCTTTTTAATAAGAAAACATCAAAGAGGTTAAAGATTTATGTGTCTTTTTACTTTGTTTTTACATAGTAGGTGGGTTTCTGAAGAACTCTAATTCTTGCACTTGAAAACTGGCGGAAGGCTTGGGACAATGTAGTTGGAGTTTCCAGTAAGAAGGGCCTTCTAGTAAACCTGCCAGGAAAAAAAATCCCCATAGTGTGTCAATGTGTAGGCTCCTATTTTTAATATATTGGCCACTCTGACAAGAAATAGAGGTGTTGGCAGGAAAGGTAGTTTGAGAACAAATTTATGGCCAACATATAGCCATTTGGGAAGAGAGGGATTAATTTATGACCAATATTACGAATGACAACAACTTAGAATTCATTTATATACCATATACTGTGATGTGGTTCTTAATTACATGATTATGTGCATTTTTGATGATGTCATTTACTGATTAAAAACTAACCATATCCGATGAATGGGATAATGACATGTTCATCTAGACGTCATTTGGATTCTGCAGTAATTAATTTCACAGGTTTTTACACTTTCTCTACTTAAAACAGATAGGACTTCCCTCTTTTCAGTTCCAACTATGAGGACCTCAAGGACACACTTTTCTACATATTTAATATATGAACAGCTGTTTTATCTGCTAAGATTTTATTTTTGCCCAAAGGACATTTTATTGCACCAAATTACAGCAGCAGGAAATATTCTTAAAAGATAGCCATAGTTTGGGAAAACCATCTGTTTCAAATGGAAGAGTAAAAACATAAACTGCACCATGCAAATTTGCTAAGAGACACTTTCTCCCAAATGCTACCTTTTGTGCGATGACTATAATGTCCTGGACCGATCTACAAATGTTGTGTTCAAAATCTTTGTTGCTACCCCAGCACCGCCTTTATGTGGGAAACAGCAGAGGCTCAGAAGTTAGACCCCTGTTTTAGGCATGCCTCCCAAATTGGTCCAAAAATGATATTCAACGAAGTACATCCCATGGTAATGGAAATGTATCCTCCAAGCATGGCCAGGTTGGTCTGCTAAAATGCAGCTCGAATGCCATCGCCACCCTGCTCAGAAGTCCCCAGAGACCCCCCACTGCCTGGAGACCGAAGAGTAGCCCGACCTGCCAACTGATGTGATGGGTTCAAGTCAGACCCTCCAGTGGGGAGTCTAGCACGTCTGCGCACGCCTCAGCCTGCTCACCTGTGACATGAAACCCTTCATTCTCGGGGTACACACCCACTCTGTTCCATCTCAGACTTCATGCTGTTTCTTCTCGTTGCTCCCTGCGACAGACTGAATTTTGTCCCCCAATTTCCTACATGGGAGCCCTAACCCTTGATGCACCCTCATTTGGAGAGAAGGAGGGACTCAAGGTTAAATGAGGTCACGGGGTAGGGCCCTCATGTGACAGGACTGGTGTCCTTCTAAGAAAAGGAAGACACCAGAGCTTTCTCTCTTCTCCATGTGAGCATGCGATGGGAAGGTGGCTATCTGAAGGACCGGAGAGAGTCTCCCCAGAAATCAGACTTGCCGGCACCTCCATCTTCACCTGCCAGAGGGCAAATCTCTGGAGTCTAAGCCCCCCAGGCTGTAGTATCATGTTACAACAGCCTAAACAGGCTGCGGATACACTGCATTTTCCCAGTCACCTTCTCTCAGGGGTCATCTCAGATGCTTCCCATTCTGGGGACCCCTCCTTCCTCCTTGCCAGATGCCCCACCCCCTCCTCTGGGCCCCTGCGCCCCCCAGTGCCGTGGAGAGGAACTCCAGTGTGGGACCTTGTCTGGGTGCCCAGTGGGCTCTGCATTCTCTGAGAATCCAGACCAGATCCCTCCCGATGCTCCGTAATTAGAAAATGAATTTGCCATGGGCACACAGCCTCCTGGAACTTTACGAGCGGGCTGTGATGCTCTGCCTGTCTTAACACTGTGCCAGCAGGCTACGTTCCTAATTATATAACAGTATTAGAATATAAAAATGCATGTCAGTATGAAGAAAGGAACAACCTCTTTTTTTTTTTTTTTTGTATTTTGTAACTAGAAAATCTCTTTATGGTCACTGGACTCGTTTCCATTTTAAGCTAATTAGTAAATTGCATTTCTGGCTCTTTAACTGACTAGGTTAAATTTAGCTCATCTTTCCCCTTCAACTCAAGCTGTCAGTGGGATTTGCAATTAGAATTTTCGCTCTCAACTTTCTCCACCATTCAGGGGGATGCCAGCAACGTGCTCACCCCCACCCCCAAGCTCCCACCCCCTCTCCAGCCCTTTCTTTCTGCATCTACTCCTGACCCAAGGCTCCCCAAGGATGCACCAGGACAGCTCCTTACCCCTGAGCTTGTGGGTCACCCATGAGCAAGGCTGACATCCTTGGCTCGTCCCCACGAGCAGACAAGGTGTAAGTGGGCGGTCATGCAGCCGGCAGCCCGGCATAAAGATGGCCCAAAGGACTTCGTGAACTCTGCAATAGCCGGTATGGCCGGGCCTGCAGCAAGGGCCTGGAGGCCCTGATGTGTCTGGCAGGAGCCCTTTCCTTGCTGGACATGGGGAGGTCGGAGGGTCCCTGGAAGGAGGCCGGGTGGCAGGACAATAGAGTGCACTCAGCGGGAGACTGCAAGAAGAGGCAGCCTTCCAGCAATACGGAGCGGTACAGAAATGTCCTGAGTCCTAACAAGTACTTGAATCTTAACAATCGCGACGGCCAAACCAGGTGCATCAGCTGACTCCAGGCCCTGCCAGGACCCCGCGGCAAAGAGCAGGGATGGGTGCTAGGCCGTGCCCACATGGCTGGCTCTGATGACCAGACCCTTTCTGAGGGCAAGGGAAAGTCCTCCACCCCTAGAATCCCACCCTGTCGCTTCCAAGCCCTCTGTTCTTTGCTTGGAGCTCTGCCTCACTCCATCCCTCCAACCCTGGCCCCTCTTAGCCCCGCGAACGGCTCTTCCCCGACCCAAGCTCTTCCTGCCCACCCCATCCACCCTGGGCATGGTTCAGAGGCCCAGTACCCCAGCCCTCAGCAGGACGGCCTGAGGTTGGGAGGGAGAAGATGCTCACCCAGTCTTTGCGAAGAAGAAAGACACCTGGCCAGTTCTTCCCAGCGGGAGCCCCTGGCTGCCCCTCCTCCAAGGGGGCTAGGAGGCAGAGACCAGCCTCAGGAGCAGAGTGCCGTTATCCTGCTTCTCTCGTCGTCATTAAGTAAGATGGGCTGGTGATTTCCAAGCAGAGAGGCATCCATTATGCAAGCACTAATGGGGCTCTGGGCCTCCCAAGCGGCTGGGAGCAGGGCGGGTCTGCGGGGGCGGGGGGTGGCGGGAGCACACCCACCTGGCCTGGCGGGGTCCTCTTCCCATCCCTGTCTCTGTTCTCCGCCACAAGGCCCTGCGTATCTGGGTGGTGGCAAGTAGGGCAGAGAAAGCCACCCCAGGGGACGGGCGGCAGTTAGTGAAATGAGCTCAGTGATCTGGGGAGCCTACGGAGCACAGATGGGATCTGGGAGCAAGCGCTGCGTCTGCAGTCAGAGCTACTAGGAATTTTGGTGAATTTTCTGCGGAAAAACTGGAAAACATTTTCTCTTTTTCAGGTGTGGGACCCTGGGCAAATGTCCACCCTGTTCTGGGCCTGACACAAGAGGGAAGGGGATTCTGAAACCTCCCAGTGCCTTTCTAGTCCCGCCTCCTGTGTCCCTGGCTGGATCACAGGCCCCCAAACACCCCACCATGGAGTGCGTTTTCATGATGCGCAGAATGAATTTGACTTCAGTTCTCTGCCTTGTTCTGAGATGGTCTAGCTGATGTTTTGTGATTTTTTTTTTTTAACGAAATGATGGCTTGAGTAGATGGTCATTATTTTTAAATGTCCTCATTTAGTGAAATAAAAAGTTTACACCGTTATGTTGCTGCCTTGTGGGGTCAGGGCCATGCAAGCAAAAGCCTGTGAATGACCTGTAGCAGCAAACCGTGGACCCTGGAGGACTCTTACTTTGGGTTTTGGTCACTGCAGAACCTAGGGTAGGGGCAGGGGTGGAGGGGGAGGGGAGGGGACACAGATGTTCACCCATCTGTGAGAACGTCCATTACGACGACCCTGCTCCCAGGATGTTCAAAAACTGGGGCGGGGGAGGGGAGACCTCTTGCATTTTTTTCAATGAGCTCTTCTAGTAAGAGCACCTGCCCCTTGCCTGCCAGACATTAGAGAACCATGGGTCAAACTGTAGGTCGTGACCCACTCTTAGCTCATGAAATCAATTTAGCAAGGGACTGAAACCAGCATTTTTTAAATGAAATACCATGAAGCAGAGCAGAAAATATCAGAGTATATCATGTGTAAACATGGAGTAGGGTAAGTATTGATTCAGAAACTATTTGTTTTAAATATCTAGTCAAATATACATGTATTTGACTATATATTCAAATATATTAATATATTCAAATATACACATATATTCATACACACATGCATATATATGTTTTCATCTTCTGCATGGAGGAGTAAATTCCTCACAAACCAACCTTCCCACAGACAATGTCTACAAATAAACAAACTATGGACAAAATAGCAAAAACAACATCTTGAGGGTCCTGGAGAGTAAACATAGGCAGGTGGGTTTTGGAGAAACATTAAAACCTAGAAGAGGGGTTCCTGGGGGGCGGGCAGTCAGTTAAGCAACTGCCTTTGGCTCAGGTCATGATCTCAGTGTCCTAAGATCCACATCAGACTCCCTACTCAGTGGAAATTCTGCTTCTCCCTCTGCCCCTCATTCTGTTCATGCTCTCTCTCTCTCATTCAAATAAGTAAATAAAATCTTTTTTTTTTTTAACCTATAAGAATCAACCCACATAGGGCAATTTCCCATTTTTGTGGCTTTTCCCTGGAGGCAGGCACATTTGTGATGGGGGGACAGGGTTGTAGATTTCAGTAGGAAGCCTATTGTCCCTCTGGACTGAGGAACCAGAAGATGGAGGCTTGGACAACCAAAGTGGCTGGATAGTGGGGAGGAACCCTATAATGGCGAGAGCCAGAGAAGGAGTACATAAAATTGTGTGTGTTAACTCTGCCCAAGTTTCTGGCCAACCTCCAAACCACACAGGCGTGTGGCACATTAAAAGCAGCTTAAACTAGAATCTGGGCTCCCACCCACCACAAGTGTTTGAATCTAACCAAGTTAGTTCCTGCTGAAACAAAAACATCAACCATCTTCAAAACAATGTCACCAAATCCAGAGTTTCTACAACAGAACACCCATAATGTCCAGAATACAATCCAAAATTACTCTGTATAGGCAGAGCCAGGAAAATGCCACCTATTCTCAAAAAAAAAAGTCAATCAATGGAAACCAACCTTAAAATGACCCGGATATTGGAATGATTAGATGAGATCTTTAAAGCAGCTATTATAACAATATTCAGTGAGGTAAAGAAAAGTATGTTCTGGGCACCTGGGTGGCTCAGTGGGTTAAAGCCTCTGCCTTCGGCTCAGGTCATGATCTCAGGATCCTGGGATCAAGCCCCACGTTGGGCTCCCAGGGAGCCTGCTTCCTCCTCTCTCTCTCTCTCTCTGCTGCCTCTCTGCCTACTTGTGATCTCTGTCTGTCAAATAAATAAATAAAATCTTTAAAAAAAACCAAGAAAAGTATGTTCTGACAAAGAAAAGATAGGATGTCTCAACCAAGAGATATAAAATATGAAAATGAACTAATTGGCCTCATTATTCATAATAGTTAAAAAGTAGGAAAAAAATCCAACTGATGAGTGGGTTAACGAAATGTGGTATATTCATGCAATGGAATATTATTCAGCCATTAAAAAAATGAAGCAGTGGTATAGGCTACCACATGAATAAACCTTGAACATATTCTTAAGTGAAAGAAACCAGACATAAAGACCACATATTTTATGATTCCATTATAGGAAATTTCTATAATAGGAAATATATATAGGAGATTTCTATAAAGACAGAAAGTAGATTAGTAGTTGCCAGCACCTGGAATGAAGAGGGAATGGGAGTGATTACCAATGAATATTGTGGGTTTTTTGGGAGTAATGAAATGTTTTAGAATTATGTAGTGGTGACGTTTGTACAATTTTGTGCACATACTAAAAAACCTCTGAATTATACATTTTAAGTTAATCAAATGAAAATTTCAGAACTGAAAACCACGGTATTTGAAATGAAAAAATTCACTGGACTCAGAATGAGAAGGAAAAATAATCTATAAACTTGAAAAGGGATGAATAAAAATTTTCCAATCTGAAAGAGAGAGAGAAAATAAAGACAATAAAACAGTGCCTCAAGGACAGTAAAGCAATATCAGAGGTTTAAGAATTCCAGAGGAAAGGAAGAGAACAGGGTGGAAAATGTTATCTGAAGAAATAATAGCTGAAAACTTCTCACACTTGAAGAAAAACACAAATTAAAATTTCAAGAGACTCAGCACATCTGAATAGGATAAAGAAAGCTATGTCTGGGACACATCACAAAACACTGCTGGAAACTAGATCAAGGCAACAGCTGGAAAGCAGACAGAGGAAAAACCATGCATTATATACAAGGAAATCAATCGTTGAATGACTGCAGACATCTTGTCGAAAACCATGGAGGCCAGAGGACAGTGGAACAACAGCTTTAAAGTGTTGAAAGAAAAAAATACTATCAACCCAGAAGTTTATATCCAGCAAAAGTATTCTTCAAGAATAAAGATAAAATAAAGACACTTTATTTTATTTTTTAAAATATTCTATTTATTAATTTGACAGACGGAGATCACAAGCAGGCAGAGAAGCAGGCAGAGAAAGAGGAGGAAGCAGGCTCCCTGCTGAACAGAGAGCCCGATGTGGGGCTCGATCCCAGGACCCTGGGATCATGACCTGAGCCAAAGGCAGAGGCTTTAACCCACTGAGCCACCCAGGTGCCTCAAATAAAGACATTTTAAAATAAAGGAAACTTCGGTCACTCATGCCCACCAGACCTGTGCTACAAGATATGCCAAAGGAAGTTCTTCGGTCTGAAGGCAAAGGAAGAAGGAGAACATCTCAGATTTTCATGAATGAATGAATGAATGGCATCAGAAATAGCAAATACAAAAGACCATTTTCCTCTTTACTTAAAAAATTATCCATTTCTGGGGTGCCTACATGGCCCAGTTGGTTAAGTGTCTGACTCTATTTTGGTTAAGCTCAAGACCTCAGCTTAACTGAGTATGAGTTGTGAGTTTGTGAGGTCATGAATTTGAGTCCTGTGTCTGGCTCCATGCTCAGTGCAGAGCCTGCTTGAGATTCTCTTTCTCTCCCCCTTCCCTCCATCCCTCCCCCTGCTCTCTAAATAAATAAATAAAAATATAAAGAAAATTACCCGTTTCTGTCTGAAGCAAAAATTTTAACACCGTCTTGTGGAATTCATAATTGATACAACTATAATACATATTACAATGGCAACGTAAGGATGATGGGAATGAGGATAAGTGCACCAAATGGTTGCAAGATTCTTACATTTTATGTGAATCACCCAACTTTAACCTGAAGCATAAGTGAAAAATTAAGATGTATGTTATAATCCCCAGAATGATTACTAAAAAGACAGAGTGCGAAGAGGTGTAGCTAAAAAGTCAATGGGTAGATTAAAATGGAATTTCCCAAAATATTCAAATAATTCCCAAAAAGAGCATCCAGGTGATTTAATTGGTTAAGCACTGGATGCTTGATTTCAGCTCAGATCATGATCTCAGGGTCATGGGATCGACCCTTGCATCTGGCTCTGCACTCTGTGGGGAGTCTGTTTCAGGATTCTCTTTCTCTCTGCCCCATCCCCCATTCACTTGAGCTCTCTCTCTCTAAAATAAATACATAAATCGGTAACTAAATAAATAAATCTTTAAAAAATGAGCAGGAAAGGTGAATAAGAGAAATTAAAAACAGAGGTGACAAAGGGGAAATAAAAAATAAATTATGTTAAGTGGGAACAGACAACCACTCCAGTCAGAAGGCAGAGGTTACTAGAATGGGACAAGAAGTGAGACACAGGTAAACATATATGTCTACCAGAGACCCATTTTAAATATGAAGTCTCACATTGACAGAAAGTAAATGGGTTGGAAAGGATGCAACATGCCAGTTGTAGGTATGACCAGGTTGGAGTAGCTCTATCAATACCAGGCAAAATGGGCTTCAGGACAGAGAATATCACTTGAGTTGAAGAGAGACACCATCTAAAGATGAAAGAGTCAAAAGAAGACATACCCATAATAAAGGTGTCTGAGCCAACTAGAGCCTCAAAGCAAGACTGACAGTTCTAAAAGGGAGAAATAGGGACTTGCAGCCGGTTCACTCAGTAGAGCGTGCAACTCTGGGTCTCGGGGTTGTGAGTTCAAGCCCCATATTGGGTATAGAGATGACTTAAAAATTAAAATTCTTTGAAAAAGTAACAAAGGGGAGAAATAGATAACTTCACAATCATACAAGATTTTAATATCCCTCTCTCAGCAATTTATAGAACAGTTAACCTTTTTTTTTTTTTAAAGATTTTTATGTATTTATTTGACAGAGAGAAATCACAAGTAGATGGAGAGGCAGGCAGAGAGAGAGAGAGAGGGAAGCAGGCTCCCTGCTGAGCAGAGAGCCCGATGAGGGACTCGATCCCAGGACCCTGAGATCATGACCTGAGCCGAAGGCAGCGGCTTAACCCACTGAGCCACCCAGGCGCCCCCAGTTAGACCATTTTTAAAAAAAATCAGTAATGACAGAGGATCCCAACGCATCTTGACCTAATTGATATTTATACATATGGGTTATGACATAAAATATATTACCTACTATGACTCATTTCTAAAAAAAAAAAAAAAGAGAGAGAAAATCACTCTGCTGGGGCAAACACTAAGGACTAAATCATAGCCACTTCAAATTCAACATCTAGTGGGTGAGGCAGACACAGATCATTCTCATCACAGTGGAAATTGCTAGAGGCAAGGGTAGGAAAGGGAAGGACTTAATGTTTATTCCATCGGTGCTGGGTGCCAGGCTCTACGCTCAACACCTCACATGGTTACAGAATTCTCATTATTTGGCCAGGTGCTTTATGACCCCCATTTTACAGATGGGGCACCTGAGGCCCAGGGAGGTAAAATTACTGGTCTAGTGTCAGAACCGGAATTTGAAGTGGCCCTGACTCTCCGAAAAGGACCAGAAGGAGACAGAGAGGGCAATCTCTTCACTCTGGAGGAAAGTGGGGAACAGCATTACAATGGGGTTCAGATGTCATGTGAGCCCTGTGGACACGAGAGGAGGAGACAGGAAGGTCTGTGTGTGACATTTATGGATGTCCGGTGTCTGGAATTCGAGGAGCAGGAGGGATGGGTAGGACCTGAGCTGGAAGGGTGACGGGGGCTAGATCAAGTCCAGCTGGCCCCTGTTTCTATTTCCAGGCGAGAAGGAAGAAAGGGGATAGTAACCAAATAAAGGGGCCTTGAGTGTTTTTGCCTGCCTGCCCCTCCTTGGCGGGCGGCTCTGGAAAGTGGGGACCGGGGGTAGTTTTCTCAGCCTTTAAACTGAGTGTCTCCAATGTACCGTCCCCAGAAAACCTGAGCATCAACAGCAGGTACATTAGAGGACACCACGACGTTTGTCCAGATCCTGAAACACCTACGCCTTGTCCTTGGTCCAGACTGGTGTTTTAAAGGGTGGGGATGGGTAGTGTGGGGAGCTCCCCCTTCCTCGGTTATGAGGCCCCCAAAAGAGTGACATCAGGCTTGGATTATCTGCTCTGAATGCACGGCTGGGGGGTGAGAAAGGGACCCCTGGAAATGAGAGAGGCTCTTGTTTCCCTCCCATTGCCGAGACTCTGGCTTCTCTGTTCTGACTTCCCAAGTGACCCTCTCCTGCACACACTCCTCCAGAGCCTTCTCCTCCTGGCGCCCAGGGCAGGGTCCCTGGGACCAGAGCCATGACCTTTGGAACAGTGCTTTTCTTGGCATCTCAGGGATGGGTTCTTCCCGCGGGAGGACCTTAAACTGGGTCAGTTTTTTGCACAGGCGACCAGGATACCATCTGCAGAACAGATCTTACTGTCTGCTCACTGACAGCCCCAGTTCCCCGAGTCCCCATCACAGCTGAAAAATCCCTGCTGAGCTGACTCGCCAGAAGAGAGGGTGACCACTCCTCCCTTCTATGCCTCTCAAGTCAGTTGCTGGTCAAGTGGGTTCTGCGGAGAAAGGACCAGAAGAGGATCCTCTAGCGAGATCCCCTCAGTGGTGGAGGGGTCGGCAGCTCTTGGCTGTCTTGACTCCACATCAAAACACCCAGCCAATGCCAGCTTGAGTCACTCTGGAGCCCTAAACTGGGGACAAAAAGACAAACCAACATTGGGGGTTTTTCGAATGCACTTCGAAGTTTCCCACTTTGGCCAGTGGTCTGGTGCCCAGGACACACGATCTGAGCACGGATTCTCTTTGTGTGCATTACTTGAGTGCTGTAGCGCGTGCAGTCATTCCTGACCTGCCTGCGTCTGTCTATTTCCCTCCCCTTCTACGCTCTGGACCCACGAAGCTACCGACAGCTCCTTCAATCCCAGCCGGCCGCCGTGCGCCTTTGCGCACAGCTGTCCTGGCACCACGAAATCTCTTCCTCTGTGGCAGCCTGGTCAGTGCGGCAGTTTGAGTCCCTCACCCTCAGCCGGGACAGCTGCTCTCCGAAACTCTCTGAGACCCCACCCCACCACCCAGAATGTCCCCTTCCCTTTTCTGGGTCACCTCTGCCGACAGAGAGGTTCTGAGACGTTCTCATAACACGTGGCATTGTAATTAAGCAGTTTCGCAGCTGTAGGACACACCACTTTGGAACATTTCTGAAATAGGGTTGAATCTTCCATTTCACTGTGCCCTTGTAAGTTAAGTGTGCTTCTCTCTGTCCCCCACCCACAGGAAAGGCTGCTATGAAATCAAAGGCCGGTCTCAGAAGTGGGGTGACTCAGCTCCCTCCCCCAAGTTGTGTCCGTGGCCCCACAGCCTGGTACAGATTGAACTTGGCAAGTGCTTGCTGGATCCAAGTTTGAGCTCAATGGAAGTATTTCTTGAAGCCTGCACTAGGAAAAGGCGTGTGTTCTGCAAATTGGAGGGATCGGAATGACACAATAAAGTTCCTGTCCTTGATGAGGTCAAGGCTGCTGTGTGTGTGAATGGGGGCGTTGGGGCGGTCGGAAGGAACACAGCCAAGAGCACCGCTAGTTAAAACCACCTGCGGCAGCACCTTGGCCGGAACTAAGGGGCTTTGTATTTGAGGAATCTGGGGGGATTTTTTTTTAAATAAAGTTGTACAATTTGTAAATGTCTTGCATTTTCTCGATCAATTCCACAGAGAACCCTAGTTGCCATTCTGCATCTCATTTCACAGAGAAAGGAACCAAGGCTCAGAGAAGGAAAGAGCCTTGCCCAAGATCAACAATCAGAATGTGCCAGAACCAGCCAGAAAGTGCTGGAACCAGGACCAGTTGCCCAGCTGTTCTCATTCCCTGACTCCTGCTCTCTCTGAGCCCGAGAAAACTGGGCTTGGTGGAAGCTACCTCTTCCCTTTAAAATAGAAACATGTAGCCCACTGTCCAGCAGAAGGTCGGATCTCAGCTCTGTGAAACGAGCAGGAAACTCTGAAGTCTCTCCCTCTGCCTTGTCCTCACACGGTCACCATGGCAATGGGAAAATATTATGCGGTGAAGGAATTGTGGGAATATGAATCAGCAAAACCAGCAAGAGGACCTTGGAAGACTGTGATTCCCAGTGGACGGGCCGCGCTTTCAAAGCACGCACTCCAAGATGAGGGACTACTCTGCCTCCTGTAGAAGCTCCACGGCCCGGCCTCTCTCCATTAGCGACAGACGCGCTGTCTCCGTGCGGATGCCGGCCTCCTCCTCTCTTTACAAGAAAGGCTTGGGCCGTTTGTGAGCATCACTGCTGCTTGGCAACAGACTTGTGGGTATCTGCTAGCTTCATTGCATTTTAAACATTTTCCCTTGCCAAGTGGAACAGATTATTGATGCGGATTTGGGTGGATATTTAACGTTGTCTAATGCAGTTTCAACGGTGAAGAGTTCTAACCTGGCTTTTAAGTCCAAGATAATGACGCTATTAATCAAGCATTAAATAGTGTGAGAGGGTCATGGCCGGCTCATCCCACCGTTGCTAAGCCTCCCTGAAATTCTCAGTCAATCTGTGGGTGATAAGAAATACTGATCCAGTTCCCCAAAATAATTATGCATAGAATTGCCATAAGATCTAGCAATCCCACTTCTGGCTGTGTACTCAAAACAGTGCGAAGCAGATATTTGCAAGCCTGTCTTCACAGCAGCACTACTGACGAGAGACAACAGGTGCCCAGGGACAGCTGAATGGAGAAACAAAAGTCAGTGTATCCATAAAACGAAATAGTATTCAGCCTTAATGCGTGAAGACATTCTACCAAAACACTAATTCAAAGGGACACATGCATCCAGATTGCAGAAGCACCCCAAGTGTCCATCTATTGACGAATAGATAAAAAAGAGGTCGTGTCTAGATATCTACAACGGAATATTACTCAGCCCTGAAAAAGAATGAAATCTTGCCATTTGCAACGACATGGATGGAGCTAGAGTCTTGTGCTAGGTGAGATAAGTCAGAGAGAGACAAATACCGTATGGTCTCACTCACAGGTGGAATTCAAGAAATAAAACACGAGCTAAGGGAATAAGAGAGCACGAGAGAGAGAAACCAAGAAACAGGCTGGTAACTATGGAGAGCAAGCGGGTGGTTACCAGAGGGGGGCTGGGCGGGGGAAGTAGGGGATGGAAACGAGGAGTCTCGCTATTGTGATGACCACCAGGCGACGTGTGGAAGTGCTGAATCACTATATTACACACCTGGAACTCACGTTACACTGTTAACTATTCTAGAATTGAAATTTAAAAAAAAAAATTTTTTTTTAAGGTAAGGAAATTCTGGTGCTTGCAGAGAATAAACTTCTCTTCACCTAAGGCCGGGGGCGCGGGGAGTAAGGGAATTCTGAGCCCGCTACTAGCATGGATGAGCCTTGAGGACATTAATGCTAAGTGACAATCACAAAAGGCAGTCACCTAAACCGGTCACAAAAGACAAATCCTGTATGATTCCACCTCTATGATGTCCCTAGAGGAGTCAAATTCATAGAGACAGAAAGTAGAACAGTGGTTACCGTGGGCAGGGGGAGGGGCGAGGCAGAGTCAGCGCCTAATGAATAATGAACACAGAGTTTCTGTTCTGTGGAATGCAGAGTTCTGGAGACATGACGGAGGCGAATTCACAGTGCGAATGCGCTTAACGCCCCTGAACTGCGCACTTAAACACGGGCAATGTGGTGTGTTTTATCACAAGAAAACAAAGCCAGTTGAGGAACGGGTAAGGCCATGGTTTGGGTGTCCCAGGACACTGACACAGACCTCCCGCTGGCCAAGCCAAAGGTCTAGCATCCGTCACCCAGCATGCCAGCTTCCGTGGCCATGCACAGTTCGTCCCGCTTTTTCTGCCCTGTACCTGGCCTGCAAGGCTGGTGGGGGCCTCTCTCCTTTCTTCCTCCGCTCAGCCACCAAGTAGATTCCTTCCAGCAGCACCTCGGGTGTCCCCTCCGGGAAGCCTGCTCTGACCCTCCACGGCCCTCTTTGCCCTCGGTCTCTCTACAAGTCCCGGAGCTCCGCTGGGCTCTGGCCTTTGAAAACAGGAATGCAGAACCTAACACCAGCCACACCCGGGAGCTTGTGAGAAATGCAGATTACCGCCCAGTGACTCAGAATCTCTGGGCTCAGCCATCGGAGCTTTAACAGTCCTGCAGGTGAACAGAAGCACAGCCCCCTCCTCCACACCCCCCTTCACCCCATAGCTCTTAACCCACAGCTGCGCACAGAGTGAGCACGAAGGGCCTGCCCTTGGCCCCGGGGCAGACTGAGGTGCCATTCCCATGCAGAGCCCCCTGAGGGAGGCAGTTCCGCGTCCTTTGGTCTCTTTCCTTCCTTGCCCTGCTGTCCCTGCTCTGGAGCCGGTTCTCCTGGAAGCATGGCTCTGGGGGCCCCACGTCACCCACAGGGCAGCAGCTCCTTCCCGCTTACCCCTTGGAATGGAACGTGCACGGGGCGTCCCCCGCTGCGCGTGGTGACCGCCATGGCTTAGCGTCGATGAGCGTATCTTGAGAAGAGCTCGGATTCTTCCCAAAGGTGTCCGTCCTTCCAGCCAAGAGAGCGGGATGTCTGTAGGACAGAGGCTCTTTGCTCTCCACACAGACCCCTCCCACCCTCCGTGGGTGTCGCGGCGAATTCACACGTTGACCCGGCTGGGCCAAGGGATGCCCCGATCAGCGGTCAAACGTTATTTCTGGAAGTGACTGTGCCGGTGTCTCGGGAAGCACGTGTGAATGTACAGCTGAGTAAAGATCGCCCTCCTCGGTGTGGGGGGACCCCCGGTCCCCTCGGGGCCTGAATGGAACAAAAAGGTGGAGGAAGGGCGAGTGTGCTCGCCGGGATGTCATCTCGTCATCTTGGCTCCGCCCCTGGGTCACCTGTGCTCCTGACTGTGGGATGCAGACCGGGACTCACACCCCCTGGGACTTACTGGCCCCCAGGTGCTCAGGCCTTCGGACTGGATTGAGTTTTTCCACCAGCTTTCCTGTCTCAAGCTTGGAGGCGGCGGGACCTCTCAGGCTCTCAGCCTCCGTAACCAGGTGAGCCGATTCCTGCCGCGCATCTCCTCTTAGAGACACCTGCGCGCGCGTCCTGTCGCTTCTGTCTGTCTGCAGAGTCCGGGGCGTTCATCCAGGGGCTCCTCAGCCCCGACTCTGTCCCTGTTCAAGGCCGGGCCCCGACTGGCCCCACGTGGGTGTGCATGTGGGGGGCAGAGACCGTTCATTGGGCAGAATACGCCTCTCAGGCCACCACCTGCCGCAGCCCTTTCCTGGAAAGAACCAGCCTGTGCTCAGGAGCCTTTAGATACAGATCACAGCAGCGTCTTGGCCAAGGGGCAACACGGACGCACGTCTTCAGGTTGTCATCCACAGAGAAAGAGCAACAGAGGTGCTGTGGCTTCCCTGGCTGAGCCCTCCACCCCCAGCCCCCTCTGGGAGGTCGCACCCCACAGGAGAGCCACTGGCTGTGTGGGGGCTGGATCTGGCCTCACCCCTCCCACGGTGCAAGGCTGAGCCTCATCCTGCCTCCTCCGAGCCTGGTTTCCCCGCGTCAGAGCGGGGGCAGCACGGCTCCCCTGCTCAGAGTCTCACACCATTTTCCTGGTCCAGCTGTCTAGGGGGACACACAGGGCAGCAGCCCCAGCTTTGTGCTCCTTTGGGGAAGCGACCAAAAGGAAGGGGTTCTGGCAGGCGGAGGTCTTGTGAACAAGGGCCCAGCAGGAGCAGCTTAGCTTGTGTCCAGTGGGAAAGGCCACCCTTAGCCCCAGTGATGGGCAGGAAGGCACAAGGGAGGACACTTAGGGCTGAATGCTGGCCCCGGCTCTTTCTGTCCATGGGACCTGGGGTAGGTCAGTGGCCTCTGTGAGCAGCACTTTACGGTCTGCAGGGCTGCGGAGACAACGAAGGGAAAAAGTGAGAGGGAGAGAAGGAAGGGGAGGAGGGGGAAGAGGGGGAGGAGGGGGAGGGGGGGAGGAGGAGGAGGAGGAAAGGAGGGCGGGAGGAGGGCGTCCCGGGAGGTCGGAGGTCGCACTGCAAATCCCTGGCCGGCCTGGGATTCCTGCCTGGCTCGGGCGCCCCCACTCCGCTGCCCAGACCTCCGCGCCGCAAACCCTCTCCTCCTCGAGGAAGTGCTCAAGGCCCTGAGCTGGCCTGCGGTCCAGCAAGAAGCAAAGTCCAGCCCCAACACCTAAACCCTGCTTTGGAGGGAGGGTCTCCCCAGGTCAGTGACCTCTGGGAGCCAAAGCCTCCCCCTGGCCCGGCCTGGTCCAGCCCAGCAGAGTGGGTGTGCTGACCCGCGTACGGGGCCGAAGGGGCGTCCCCCACAGCCCTGAGCGGCCATCCCACATCACTCCCCAAGCTCATTTCGTTTTAAAAGATTTTATTTTATGTATCTGAGAGAGCGCGCAAGCAAGCAGTGGGGAGAGGGGCAGAGGGGCGGGGAAAGCAGACTCCACGCCGAGCACAGAGCCCAACGCGGGGCTCAATCTCACGACCTCGGATCGCGACCCGACCTGAGCGGAAATCAGGAGTCGGTGCTGCACCACCTCAGCCCTGCCGGCGCCGCTCCCACATGTGTTTTTATTCGTGCTGAGGCTTGAAGAGGTGAAGGAACACGAACGGTAAAAGCCCAAACCTGTGGAACATCTGTCCAGCTCAGCAGACGCTCCAGAGGGAGGCCTCGAGGATAGTGACGCCGACTGCAGCCACGCTCGCTGGGCATGTGGGGGCCGGCCCCGAGCTCTGTAACCCCGGGAACGGCCCAGGGAACCTCACGGTGGGCCCTCCAGTTGGTCGGCCTCCCTTAGCTTGTGCGATCGGTCCGGCTGTGTGTCCTGCCCTTCTCGCGGCTGAGCGCTGCTCTCCTGTGGGGATGCGCTGGTCTAGTTACCGATTTTTCACGTCGACGGGCACGTAGCCAGTGTCCAGTCGGAAGCTTTCGTGAACTTGCGGCTGCCAACATTCTTGTCTTTCAGTAAATACGTGTATTTCTGTCTCTTGGGGCCATCCCTGGGAGTCGTAGGTGTGTTCCCGCGTGCTTGCCCACACGTACGCACACACACAGATGTCTACAGGCATCCTGACGGCATCATTCTGCTTTAGCAGCTAATCTCAGTTTTCCAAAATGCTTTCAGGAACTGACAGTCCGGCCGGAAGGCATGTGAGTTCCAGCGGCCGCGGCTCTTGCCCAGCCTTCGTAGTTGCAAATACAGGACGTCGTCTAAAGCAAGCAACGCCCATCTATAGTGCGGGATCTGGAATGTGTCTGGCGTCAGGGTAGTGCCTGGAGGAGGTCTCTGGGGGACTTGGGGGGTCGCATCCTGTCTCTTGGTCAGGGTACTGGTGACACAGGCGTGAAAAGTGGTGACACTTTGTGAAAAGTCACCACGCAGAGCACTTACAACGCGCTTGCTTTGCTGTATGTTTGCACTAAATGTGAATCTTTAAAGAACACACTGAGGGCACCTGGGCGGCTCAGTCAGTTGAGTGTCTGCCTTCAGGTCAGGATCCCGGGGTCCTGGGCTCGTGCCCCGTGTCAGCTCCCTGCTCCGTCGTGGGGAGTCTGCTCGTCCCTCTGCCTCCCTGCTCCTGACCATGCTCTCTCTCTCTCTCTCACGCTTTCTCTCTCTCAAATAAACAAAATCTTAAAGGAAACAAAAGGACACTTACGAAGAATTCCAGGCGCAGGCGGCATTGTTGCCCTGCTGGGACAGTGAAGACACTGACGGTCCAGGTCACTGCCGGGGGGTGGGGTCCCTCTCCTGACCCATCCCCACTTCTGTTCAGTCGTGGAGTTGGTTCGACCTCCACGGTGTTTCTCTGACTGGCCATCAGTTTCCGCCGGCGTCAACCCTCAGGCTGGATGGCCCCCTGCTTGCCTGTGGCTCCCCCAGGTCGGGTGTTGGTCAATTGGTGGCCCTTGGGCAGCATCTGAACCCCCGCCCTGTACTTACTGGCTGAAGACAAGGACAGAGTGAGACATGGTTTGCTCAGCCGGATGCGGGACGGGTGATGCCAGCGTGGGGACCGTCGGGCTCAGGATGGGTGCTTCCTTGGTGGGGACAAAACGAGCAGTGGGCCTGTGAGCGTGCGTCTGGGGGCGGAGCGGGCTCCCATCCTGACTTCGAGGCCCTTTCAGTGAGGCTGGGGAGGGAAGCGCGTTTCCTGCCGTGGGAGGCTAGTCGTGTGGACGAGGGACGGGTCAGTAGCTGCCCTCCGTGTGACACGACGGAAGAATTAAATTAGTAGATGGATGAAATTCACTTCCTTTGAGCAGTGACTTTTTAAATCCCTTCGCAGTGACGCCCAAACAGAAGGGAATGGTTCCAGGCACTCGGTTCTGCAGTCATTAGAAGCAGTAATTCTAGAGTTGACACAGCAACATGAGAAACACTCAGGAGGTGATGGTGAGACCGAGGGACGGGAGACGCCCTCTAACGGGTGGCTTGTGGGCACCGTCCTGCTCAGCAACAGGCGTGGCGGGGAGGGAAGCCCGCAGGCCAGCACGCGGCATCTCCAAACGAAGGGACCGCCGTGATAGTGGTTTCTTGTTCTCTGCGTCTCGAACTTTCTGTAGAGGTTTTGCTTCTTCTAAGTGTTTGGGAGTTTATTTTTTGAAAGATGGAATGGTTTCAGCCTAGGTTTTAGCGCTCTCCGAACCTGCAGTGCCGCCTCCCAGCCACTCACCAGGACAGGCCCTTCCCTCTCCAGCTGAGGCCTGGGTCATGACCAGGAAGGCAGGAAAGAAAGGAAGGCTCTGCTGTGCCCATACACAGAGGCTGTGAGTAGCAGAAAAGGAGCTGCCAGTCCCAGAAGGACGTAGACAGAAAAACACGACCCCCCGGCGCAGCACTATCCTCAAGGGTGGCTGAGGTGTGACCCGTAAGACATGGAGGAACATCCGGAAAGGCCCGGGGAAGATGGGCCCAGGGGTCAGCAGCTGGGCAGGAGGAGGGACGGACACGGGGGAGGGGCGGCCTCCATCCCGCCGAGCAGACCATGCAGAGCTCACCTTGAACCCACTGCCCCTGTGCCCACTGCTCACATGGCAACCCATCTGGGAGGCCGAGGGTGGCTCTGGGGGAGGGCAGTGCCTGTGCTCTCCCCAGACACCTCCTTCCCTTCCTGCTACCCCCTGGGTCCTACCCTGACTCTCAGCCCAGGGCTCATTGCAAGATGCCGGGGCCCCCGGGACCGGAGCACGCTCCCATTCAGAGGGATACGAGCCCTTGAAATCTAAACAACATGTAAATCACACGT
This sequence comes from Mustela erminea, assembly GCF_009829155.1. NCBI lineage: Eukaryota > Metazoa > Chordata > Mammalia > Carnivora > Mustelidae > Mustela > Mustela erminea. The sequence continues at coordinate 142,035,302 of NC_045618.1, read as the reverse complement.
CTGGGCTTCAGCTTTTCAGCTGTGGGAGACTCTGTGTGGTCAGACTATCAAGGTCTACGATTCTGAAGTGAGTTCCCTGGGGGGTGGTGAGGGCACACCTGCTCTGCCCCCGCCGGACGCGCCAGCCTTGCCAATTTAAAGAAGCAACAGCCAAGTAAACTCCAGATTCTTAGAAGGCCAGAGTGCCATGTTTGAATGGAGCCCAGCGGCACCCCGCAATTTCATTGTCACAGGGAGGGAGGGCGTGCAGGTCTGGGCTTACAAGAAGGGCTTGTGAGCAAGCCTTGTAGGGACCAAGCACTCCCCGCCTTCCCTGGCCTCCCCAGGAAGCCTCCCTATCGAATGCATAATTTATGAGGATGAGTCCATGCATATTCATGAGCTCATCGCCTTCCAAGGCCAGTGGCTGTCTCTGAAAAATCTCCCATAATGAATTATTGCATGGGAAGCTGCGGGCTGGGCTCAAAGCAGGACTCAGTCCTCAAAATTACTATTATCTCTAAAACTTGCTTTGAAGAAAATGCTCCCAACTGTGCCTACCTCCGGTCAAATGTGGGGGAGGTGCCAGAACAGAGCCTCCACCATGGGAACCCTGGAGCCCCCAGGCTGCACAGAGAGGGGCGCACCAGTAGCATTTCAGGGAAACTGAGGCAAGTCTCCCTTCAGCCCGGAAAAAGCAACGCTGCGTGCGTCGTGGGTAGAACTCTGGAATAAGCCCTCTTAAGGCTCTGTTCACATAATAGCAGGAGCCCACAAGCCCCCTGGCAGGTTCTTACCCTGTCTGGACCTCAGTCTTCCCCATCTGTGGACTGGGAGGCTGAGCCCTGCTCGCACCCACACTAAGACACGCTTTTCACAGTTGAACGCCTCCGAGCCGGGAGCGAGTTCACCCATCAACGCCTCGGCTGGCGTTGGGGTACGGAGGGCGGGTTTTCCCTTTCCTAGTGGTCCAGAGGAGAACGTGCGTCTGACAATCAGTGCGATCCTTGGCTCTGAGGAGCACAGGCACCCTTTGTCCTGCTGCGCTTGGCAGACACCGCGATTTTTACAAACGAGTGCTGTGGCCATCCTGTGTCGGGCAAGTCTCCTGGTACCATTTTCCCAACCACATTCGCTCACTTCATGTCTCTGGGTCCCGGTCTGATAATTCTCTAGAAATTTCATTATTCTTCTTGTTATTCTTGTATTTGTTAAGGCGATCGGGGCTCAGCTGCCTGGGTGGCTCAGTCCATTAAGTGTCTGCCTTCAGCTTGGGTCACGATCCCAGGGTCCTGGGATCCGGGCCTGTATCAGGTTCCCTGTGCAGGGGGGAGTCTGCCTCTCCCTCTGCCCCTCCCCCCTGCTTGTGTGGGCTCACACTCTCTCTCTCACAAAAATAAATAAGCAGGTAAATCTTTAAGAAAAACAGGGGATCTGTGCTCAGTGATCAGCACCCGCTGAAAGTTCAGCGTGGCCAGCATTTCTTAGAAAGGAATATTTTCTAATGAAGGTATGTGCGCTGTTTTCTTGGACACTTCCTAGATCATTTATATATGCCATGCGAACGAAAACATCCATTTGTCTTGTTTTATAGTGACCGTCCCTGTATCACGGCGGTCTGGAGCCCAACGCATAGCATCTCCGAGGTGCGTCTGTACAGCCCTAAGCGCTCCCTTCCAAAGCCCTGAGTGCTCGGGGCAGGGAGCCCGGGGCTTACGAACAGGTGAGAGACCAAGGCCACCTCACTGAGTGCGCAGGTGGGCAGGTAGCAGGAAGGTTCCCCTTCCCACTCCTGGATTCGTCTGGGAGAGAAACCTGTTGGCAGAAATCCTGAAGTCGACATTTGATTCGGTGCGCTTTGTGGCGTTCCAAGAGTGAAATAAAGGCCGGTTTAACTTAGATGTTGGAGTAGGCGTGGGAGGGAGCGTAGAAGTTTTCCCAAACTAGTCACAACCTGGTTAAAATGTTACTCACGAAACCCAAGACAGTGATTCAGCTAATACCCCATCTGGCATTTCTTGCTTACAAGCAACTCACATGTGACTCAACTTTGATTCTGCTTTATTAAACATTAACCAGCACACTTCCTGAGCCCAATAAAAAGCGGTCTTGAAAGCCTCACCACGCAGGAGCATGTGTGTATGTCTGTGAGCGTACGTATGTGTGCATATGCGTGTGTGTGCACGTGTGCATGTGTGTGCGTGTGTGTGTGTGCAGTGGGCAGGCTCGTCCACGAGCACCCCAGGGTGTGTGGCCTGCATGTGTGCAGGGTTTGGCCTTGTTGATGTGTGACCTGTGCTGTCACCCGGGGCCCCAGGCTTGGTTTGATGTCTTCTGTCACCACCTCGTGATCCTTGATGATTCTTTTTTTTTTTTTAATTTTTATTTATTTATTTGACAGACACAGATCACAAGTAGGCAGAGAGGCAGGCGGAGAGAGAGGGGGAAGCAGACTCCCCACCGAGCAGAGAGCCCAATGCAGGGCTCGATCCCAGGACCCTGGGATCACGACCTGAGCCGAAGGCAGAGGCTTTAACCCACTGAGCCACCCAGGTGCCCCTCCTTGATGATTCTTGAACAGGGCCTGCGTGTTCATTTTGCACGGGGCCCTGCAAATTATGTGACCGGTCTGGGTGTATGTGCGTGCGTGTGTGTGTACGCGTGTGTGTGTCTGCACGTCTGGCTCACTTGTCCCGGGCAGTGTGGGCGTGAGCATACGGATGAGGAGCACGTGTGAGGACTGGAGAGCGTGAACACGAGGAGGGTGTGGAGAACCTCGCAGATGGGCCAAGGGGGGCCGGAGACCGGGACCGTGGGCCACAGGGGAAGCCCGAGATGCAGGTCCCAGGAGCCTGGGTGGGGCTCAGGAATGCACTGTTCTGGGCAGCACCCTCACCCCACGCAGCTGTAAGGACCAAAGTTTGAGAACCCCAGGCTGTACATTTGGAGCACTGAAAAGTGAGGCCCGCGATCCTCTACAGGGAGGTTTAGAACATCCCCGAGCTCCAGCCAGCTCACCACCCACCCTAGCATCTCAAGTTCAGGTTCTTAAAGGAACAGAAGCCTGCCAGGAACACCAAGGAGTGGTTGGACACCAAGGCTGCTAACCTCAGGGAACCCCGGCCAGAGGCCTCCCTTGGCTGCCTGGGCCCTGAGCCAAGCAGTGACTCATGCTGGAGGGGGACGGAGTGGCCTTGAGGGCCAGCCCTCCCCTCCCACCTCCCTGCAGCACAGGGCGGGGCCAGACCTGCTATCCGTGACTTCTCCAGTTGATCGGTGGGGGGTCTCGCCGCAGACCCTGTTCCTTGGTGCCATGCTCCTGCCTGTGTTCTGGGCCTGGCATCCCACACCCAGAGCTGCCCTGAATCGGAGTGATGATGGTCATCGGCAGCACCTGTCCCCGTGGTGCCATCTCCAGCAGCACAGGGAAGGGTCCTCAGGGCAGGTGCTGACCCTTGGACTGATGGCACCTGGTGACCTCACCCAGGGTAATTCCCTTCCGGAGCTCCATTTCACTGAAAGCCGTCCCAGGGTCAAGACGCTATCCCCTCGCTGAGTACAGTAATGGCAGGGAGAGGGCGACCCCTCACCAGCTGGCGACCTGGCAGGTTCTTTGAGCTCTCCGAGCCTCTGTTTCTTCGCCCCTGTGCCAACTCTCTGCTGGGGCTTGACTCCTGCCCTCTGCCTTCCTCGGGCACACCTCCTCCAGGCAGCCCCTGCTTGACCAATGGACGCGTCTCAGTTTCCCCACCCCAGCCCCATGGCGAGGGGTCTATGGCGACTGAGCCACTGATCATCAACAGTGCAAATCAGAATTGGAGTCTAGAAGCTCCGGGGACCAGGAAAAGCCCCCCGTTTCCCCGGAGGGGAAGTGGCCCTGCCCTGAGTGCTTTTTTCTATCTCTGCCACTGTGAGGCACCTACTGTGTGCCAGGAACCCCGCAGACCCCCTGCTGGAGCCCTTGAAACCATCACAAGATGTAGGTGGGGATGTCATAGATAAGGAGGCGAGGGCTCAGAGAGGCTAGGCGTCTTGCCCAAGGACACACAGCCAGTGTAATCTGAGCTTGAAGCCCAGGGCCTTCACCGGGACCCTAATGCAGAGATACCTGGCCTCTCAGAGCCAGTGTTAGCCCAGCCTCAAGACCCGTTGGGCCTCTAGGAGCCCGATGCCATCTGAGGCTGCCCATCCCATGGTTCCTCCCTCCGCTTCCCGACATAGCCCCGGTGGCAGGGGGCCCAGTGCCAGCCCTTCCATTATTCACGCCTCCCTTCGGCGGCCAGCAGGGACCTGGCCCAGAGGCTCAGGCTTTGCCAGGAGAGATAAGGCGCCAACACCTGACTCGTCCTTCTCTGAGCTCCGTCTCGATTTTCCCGAAGAACACAAAGGCTTGTTGTTCCTGGCCCAGTGCCGCAAGTTGGACCTCCTTCTCATGAAAGGAAGAGAAACCATTAGCAGGATTAAGAGCGGTTAGATGTTTTTAAAAAGACTGATTAGATTTACAGCTTTTCCTTGTGACCACCTGTCCCCTCCTGTAACCACGCCGGTGTCTGAGAGGCAGGCGCTTGCCATCTGCAGGGGTCTGGGGTGGGGGTGTGGGGGAGGGGGTCCACGTAGCACATCCCAGCCCAGCTGCTACCAGTCCCGCCTTAGAGGTGGGGAAACTGAGGCTTGCTCAGACCACTCAGTGGGTGGATGGCTTTGCCCGTGTTCTCGGCCCCAGGACGGCAAGCTGATTCATCAGTCCTCAAAACAAGAAACAAGTGAATTCGTGTGTTCAAACCCAGCCCACCACCCCAGAACCTCTAACTTTACAGCTGGGCAAGCAGAGTTCGAAGACAAGAAGGCCAGGCCACCAAAGGGAGCCCCAGGGAGTCGGTCTGCAGTCCCTGTGCCTCACCCTTCCCCCCTCTTCTCCTCCAGCAGGGGGAGACCCCACCCCAGGCACACCAGGCTGGGAGTCGAGGCCTGGCCTCACGCAGAAGTCACGCATGCCAGTGTTGGGGGAAGCAGGGGTGGGGGAGGCGGCGTTCCAGGCTGAGAGTGTTCCTCTCCCCTGCAGACCGCACCCCTGCCCCAGGATTAAGGGGATGTCACAAGAAGGGACACAGTGTGGTGGTGTCTTGTGCCCCCACCTCCAGGGCTAAGGCTTCAGAGAGCTCTCCCACTTCCCACATCAGGAAATTGAGGCCCAGAGAGGGAAGGGATTGTCTGTGAACCCCAGTGACCCAGGGAAGGGACGAGGGAGGTCCTCACATGTGACGATCCACACCCTCCGACCCCCAGTTTTCTTGTCCATAAAGTGGGAGTGAGGGTAAGCCCTGGTGGTGGGACTGTGGGGGAGAGAGAACGGGGTGCACAGAGGGGCCTTGGACGGGTCTGGACTCTAGTGCTTCCTTCGTAAAGGTCGCCGCAGGAGGAAGAGCAGCCAGCAGCGTCGGGGGAATGACGAGGCCATTTGCTGAGCACCTACTATGTGCCAGTTGCTGGGCACGGACTCAGACGTGGATGCCGCCCTCACAGTGATCACCATCTTGTAGGGGCAGGGCAGGAAGGGAGAGGCTAGGACGGAAGAAAGGCTTTGCTAGGGATGAGGAGGTGTTCCCGGAGGAGGAACCAAAAGGTGAGAAATGGCCCAGAAAGTGCTGAGTTCTAGCCCCTCGCTGTACTTGGGGCGGGAGGGTGGGGGAGGGCTGGTCGGTCCCCTAGAGAAGCCGTGTGTGCCAGGCGAGGGGCTTAGACCACGCTCCAGTGGAGAAAAGTCCCCAAGAATTCCCACCCGCTGAAGTGTCAGGGGGCTTGGGCCACAGGGCTGGGAAGAGAGGTGCCCCGTGGGATGGGCAGGTGGTGGGGGGCGCCTCTCCGGGGGAAGAGGCAACACCCCGTCTTTGCAGGCAGGACCCCTCCAGGTGTTTGCCTGCCGAGCAACCTTCCCGCGTCCTGCTCCTGGCCGCCCTCAGGCAGGCCCTGAGTTCCAGGCAGGGAAACTGAGGCTCGGCCAGACGCAGTCACCTGCCGTGCGCCTCCCACAGAGGCCTGGTTCTCACTCACGCTCCCTCTCGGCTTCCCTGAGGACGTCGTCCATCACCCTCATAATTTCGGGTTTATTTCCTTATTCAGGCTCCGTTATTTTTAAATTTTTTTTAAACTGCTCTTTCAAAAAGTCTAATTTTATTAACATGTTATTTTTGAAAGGAAGCATCTCTTCCTTCCTGCGGTCAGGGCCCATGGGGCTCCCTCTCCCCCCGACCCTGCTTACTCCAGGCCATCAACCACTTTCTTCACAGGGGGCGGAAAGGAAGGGGAGACAGCTGCCCTTGGCCCTGGGCCAGCTTCGGTGCAGCAGCCAAGGGCGGTTCAGGAGGGAGGGAGAGCAGGGCCCCGAGGCCAGGAAGGTATCGGGCGCAAAGCTCCTTCTTGGGGGGTCTGAGCCCCTCAGGCTGCTTCCCTGGGTCCCCAGCCAGAGCCCTGGGAGGCCACAAGCTTCTCGGGCATCTGTGTTGGTGCCTGCAGCAGGCTAAAGGCGCCAAGCTCTACTCCCTAGGTCCTTGGAATGTTACCATATATAGGGAAAGGGTCTTCGTAGATGTAATTAAATTAAGGATGGGGGGGGGGAGGGAGTCTCCTGGTTTTTCCAGATGGCCCTAAATGCCATGCGAGAGTACTGAGGGAGACAGAGATCTGATGCAGAGAAGGGGGACCACGTGACCAAGGAGGCAGGGACGGAGGGACACGGCCTCCAGTCGAGGGCGCAGGAAGAGACCAGGGATGGATTCTCACCCGTGAGAGCAGAGCCTTCCTCACACCTGGTCTGGGCCCAGTGCGTCTAATTGCAGGCTTTGGGCCTCCTGAATGGTGAGAAAATTAATTTCTGTGGTTTCATGCCACCAAGTTTGTGGCTATTTGTCACGGGAGCCCCGGGAAGCAAATGCAGAGCCACAGCCAGACTGATGACCACCGCCCCCCCCCCCCCCACACACACACAGGCAGAGGCTCCAAGAAAGGCCTGGTCTCCTCCTTCACTGGGCTGACACTCAAGTGTACAGACATCGAACAAAATAAAGCTACTCTCCGCCGGAAGCCCTGTCCCGCCTCCCTCCTTCCCTGCTTTCTCCTGAGCACCTTTCCCAGGAGAAGGAAGCATGTGTAGACCCGAACCTTCACTCCCACCTCTAGAATCCCCCCACACCCTGCCCTTGACCATGAGCACTAGTCCATTCGTGCTTGGCAGCCACCCTCTACGGTACCATCAGCTCCATTTTACCCACAAGCAAACCAGGGCCCAGAGAGGTTCTGTGACTTGCAAAGGTCACACAGCACTGGGTAGCTGAGCTCGAACGCCAATGCCAGTCTCACTGATTCCCAGCCACACTCCTGTCCCTGCTTCTCGCCTGCTGCCCCGAGGGGCCGTGGACACAGTGGCAGCATCCACACCCAGCCCCAGAGCTTGGAGTCCCCTTGGGGCACGACCCAGGATGGCAAGGTGCCCCAGGGCTATCGGGGTAAACTCTGCCTTTCTCCCACTGGGCCCAGAACAGAACTGGACTTGTTCCCTCCGGGGCAGCCTAATGAGCTTGCTATCTGGAGCCAGGTTTGCTTTCCGCTGTGACGGGGTGATTGTGTCCCCTCACCTCCCACCCAGCTCCCGGCTCAGGTTACAGCCACACAATCAGGTTGACCATCCCATCAGCACCTCCGCCAGGCCCCAGGCTCCTGCCCAAGCTCGTGCAAGGATGCTCCTGGCCTATTTCCAGAGCTCTCCATGGACAGACGGAGGCTTGCAAGTCCAGGAAGGGCAACATGACCAGCCTGGAGAGTAATCAAGAGGAGGAGGCCAAACAAGATAAGAAACCCTTACAGGTGTCCCTAGCCGGAAACCCGAATGGCGGGCAGGCTTATCTTCCCCGAGCCTGCGGTCTGGACACCTGCCTCATCTGGGTTGTACAGACGTGGCCGGCTCACTTGGCTGGCTCAGACGAGCAACTGGGGAAGAAATCACCAGGGCTGGACCCGTGTCAGTCACCGCCTTCTCTGATGAGGTTTGTCCCTCTCCTAAATGGGTTTGGAACTTGCAGAAACTTCCAGTTTTCTAGCTTTCTCTGACTCCTTCCCTCCCACCAGCCTTCAGGGGAGGCCCTGTAAGCCCAGACCGCAGCTTCAGGCAGGAAACATTTGCTGGGCAGCTGCTCTGGGCCAAGACCCTGGCATGATCTCAGTGAAACCTCACCACAGCCTGGGACGCGGCACTAACCTGGTCCCCATTTTACAGATGAGGACATTGAGGCTTACGGTCTCAGAGCCAAGGGGGTGATGCCAAGGAGCAAAGGAAAAGACACTCAAAACCACCAGTTGCAGGGAAAGGCCAGTCAACACCACGGTGAGACACCCACCCGCTCAGATGGCCGGAATCAAACAGGTAACAAGCAGCGTCGGTGAGGATGTGCAGAAAGGGGGGCCCTCGTGCACCCCTGGGGTGCTGTCCCTGCGGAAGATGGTCCAGGGGTCCTCAGAAGGTGCCACGGAGACACCCTCCAGCCCAGCAAGCCTGTTGGAGGCGTACGCCCGAGAGAGATGGAGACATCTGTCCCGAATCGTGCGCTTGTGTCCACGGTAGTGTTGGTCATCATAGCCGAAACGTAGAAACGGCCCGAACATCGGTCACCTGGTGCCTGGATAAGTCACGTGTGGTCTCTCCACACGACCGGAGGACATTTGGCCACACGACGGATGAAGCACGGACACAGACGCAGGGGGAGACTAAAAACATCCCACGAGGGGAAAGGCCCCACGCTGCACGATTCTGCTTATAAGAATGAAATGGCCACAACGGCGAATCCGCAGAGACAGAGACAGGAGTGGCTGGGGCGCCGGGAAGGACTGCAAAGGGGTGGGGGTCTCTTCCCGAGGTGATTAAAATGTCCCCAAGCGGGCTATGTGATCGCAGTGGTACAACCCTGGGAATGGAGTAAGATCCGCCGCCCTGGACACTCGAGGTGGGTGAACTGTGGGAGATGTATGAACCGCCGCTCAATAACGCCGCTTCCAGAACCAGAAGTTATAGTGCCGGCTTGGGCCCCAGGGCGCTGCCTGGAGCCTGCAGCCTGAGCACTGCTGGGGACTCAGAGGGGCCTGAGCACAAGTCCCCTGAGCACAAGGCCCCCCAGGGGCCTCCATGGGCCAGGGCCCCAGCTCTCCCTCACGTGGCAGGGCCTGGCAGGACCCATGCACACAGGATAAGCCTGATAAGTACCGCCAAGTCAGGTGGTCCACTGAGACCATGGGCCCCTCCAGAGAAAAGCAGAAGGGAGAGTGTTTTCTGTAACTGCACCTTGCGCTGACACGTTTTTCCATCTGAAATAAATCAGGCGGGAACCCTAGAAGATGTGTTTAAACTGGGGCGAGAGCTCTCTAAACAGTCTGGCTTCCAGGCGGGACTGTGGGGGCCTGGGCTCAGGGGAACGTGATCCCCAGCAGGGAGTTCTTCCATCCCAGCTTTAGGAATGTGGTTCATATTTAACTTATTTTAATCACTATAATATTAATCATATTAATCGATGAATAAAAATTATATTTAATTACTAATATTAATGTTTTAAATTCCAGCTTTGTTTCTAGCTATTCGGTTGACGTCATCGACCCTTACGGAAAGGCTTAGAGCCAACCTCTAGTGTTTGCAAACGTCGGGAAGCCGGGTCTCATCTCATACGAAACGACACGCGGCGTTCACGGCCACAGCCCTCCGGTTGCGCTGGTTTCGCTCCTGCGGCCCCTCCTCAAACGGACGGCGAGCCTCTGCGAGGCGCGGCGGCGCGGGATCAAGGAAACAGCGTCTGCCTCAGAGAGATGGCGCTCGGACCCCTAATCCCCCTCCCCATCTATCCCCACCGTCATTTCCCCTGAGCTCAGACCCCGTTCTTCACCCCGGGACCGCGGTGGCCGAGCGGGCTCGGGAGCTGTCCGGCCAGCACCCCCTCCGGTGCGCGAGCAAATAATGAATCCATGGAGCTTCGCGGCAATTAACGGCTCCTGTTTCTCTTGGTTATGCTTTTCCTTATTGGTGTGGTGACACAATCGCTCCGTCGCTTATGTCTGTGCTTTTAAATGCAAATTCAAATCTGTGGGAAAGAACACGTTTTGAAAAATCTCGTCCCTTGCTTTGTGACTTGCATAGTGGAACGACTCATAATTTGCATTTCAGATGCTTACGGACCGCAGCTCCGACGACACGCTCCCAACATTTCATAATTAAAATGGATTACTTTTTTTTTTTTTTTTAAAGTCAGTTGGGGACAAAAGTCCATGGGGGGGGGCGGATATGACTGCCGTTCACAAACGGAGAGCGGTACCCCCACTCCCGGCCATTAGGTGTGGCCATGTGACATGCCCAGCCAATGACATGCCCGCAGTGGCAGGACGGGCGACTTGGGCGTGGGAGCATTTGTCCCCGCGGTGTCTCTGTCTCTCTGCCGGGCCTCATAACCCAGAAAGCATGGGTCCGTATGGAGGTGTCAGGCTGAGCTCCCGCTTAGGCAACCCGCCCAGGAGTTACCCAGATCCGCAAAGGACTTTGCATGAACGGGAAATACACCTTTGTTGCTTTAAGCCACTGAGATTTATGTGTTTTGTTTTTCGCTTTTGTTTTCTTCCTAGCACACATTGAGTCTGTCCCAGCCCTACAGTCAGCAAAAAACAAACGGTCTGCGTTTCAAAGATTTGAAATCAGGATTGGATGACAATGGGTATCGCTAACTCATCTCAGCCACCAGTTTCCTTTATCTTTTTCTTAAGATTTTATTTATTTATCTAAGGGAGAGCCCATGGGGGACAGAGAGAGAGAACCTGAAGCAGACTCGACACTGAGCACTGAGCCCAAGGCAGGGCTTGATTCCACAACCACAAGATCATGACCTGAGTCCAAACCAAGAGTAGGCAGATGCTTAACTGACTGAGCCACCCAGACGCCCCTTGGCCACCAGTTTCTGTCTTTTTTTTTTTTTTTTAAGATTTTATTTATTTATTTGACAGACAGAGATCACAAGTAGGCAGAGAGAGAGGCAGAGAGAGGAGGAAGCAGGCTCCATGCTGAGCAGGGAACCTGATGTGGAGCCCGATCACAGGACCCTGGGATCATGACCTGAGCAGAAGGCGGAGGCTTTAACCCACTGAGCCACCCAGATGCCCCCAGTTTCTGTCTTTTATTTTGACCCCCATGTGTTTTTACAGACCAGCTCTGGGCCCTTGCCAGGTCACCCCCAGTCCCCTGGAGACAAGCATCTGTCCTCTGGACCTCCGTGATGGCCCCCACACTCAGTTGCTAAGTCCCCTACTCCCCCATCCCTCGCTTCCTGAGTCAGCCTCAGCCTCTCTCCCCAGGGCCATCCTTGCCAGCCTCCTTCTGGGCTTCTTGGCCTCCAGATTCTGGTCCCTGCCCCACACACATTGAAGCAATCCAGGTATCACCAGCTCGGGTCCTCCCTGGCTCCCTATTGCCCAAGAGATGAAACCCGAATCCACTTACCTGTCTAGAAAGAGGGAAGCCCTCATCAACAGGAGGGGACACCCTAGAGAGATGACAAGACCCTGAAACCAAGCCTGCCTCTCCTGGGGGAAGACACTTCCTTTCCAAGAGCAGGACCTAAACTAAAATGTTTTGCTTAAATCTCTTTGTAGACACGGCTGCAGACCCCAAGGCCAGTTGGTAAAGAAGGAGACTCAAATCCAGGCCAGGATGAGGAGGGAAAAGGAAGTGGGGTTCTCTCTGGGTTCTGGGGATGCTGGAGGAAGTGAGTGGGATATGGGGTGGCCTACTGCAATGTCAGGTCCTCCGCCCTTGGGAAAAAACCCTTGTTACCAGGCAAAGACAGACACTTGGGGAGCCAACTATGGGGACCTTTGGGGGGCCCCAGAGAGCTGTTGGCCCCCTGGGTAAATTGGCTCAGAACAGGTCCAGGAGCTGCAGAGCTGAGGGAGGAGGATAAAGACAGGGGGACAGGCAGTAGCTAGTCTGTCCACTGTCTACTGCAATGAACCAAGGGGCCATGGCCTCAGGGAGAGTTTATGCAGAAAGACAAAGAGAGTCACTCTGTTGGCTGAGCCCTCATCACGTCCTCATCACATCCCCCAAAGCGAGGCAAGTGGAAACCCACCACTGAGGCTCAGAGAGGCTAAGTGCCTCACCCGAGACCACAGAGCCTGGGGACAGGGCAGTAGAGCCGAGATTCGAACCCTGGGCTCGGAAGGACTTGCCCTCGTTGCTCTGCTGAGAATAACAACAGCCTATTCTGTGGGGCTTGGAATTGTAAAACGGCTTTGCTGGAAGCCCTCCCAAACACGTGGGTTCTGCCCGCGCAGAGGCTGGATTCTCTTCCTGCAGAGTTCTGCCGGGAGGGGAGGGGCCGGCCACGAGGTCAAAGGCAGGAAGGGACAATCAACAGACCCAGAGTGCCTGGAGCCAGCACCTTCCGGCCCCTCCATCCAGGCCACACCAGCCCTTAGAGACACTGTCTCCAGACCCAGCAAGGGACATGGAAGGGCCCCATTTTACAGATGGGGGAACTGAGTCTTGATGGGAAAGGGGCCCGTCCTGTGCTAGGCTTTGCTCAGGGGCGGAGCCAGGTCTAGAATCCAGACAGCTGTGAGGGAAGCCCCTTCCCTGGACGGCGTGTGCGGGCTGGCAGCTTCCTGCTATAAATACAACATTGCCTCGTGGTAACCTTAGCCTCCAGGCTCCCCTGTCCAGGCGCAGGGCCACAAGTCCTGGAGTCGACCGCCTGCCACTCTGCTCCTGCCCCGTGCAGTTTTCTGGACACCCTAACAAGGTACCACATTTTTGGGGGCACAGATTCCAAATTATTGGAGCCAATCCTGAGCTAGCTGCGTCCCAAAGGAGAAGGGCTGTAGTTCAGATGAAAACCACAAGGGCCTACAAGACCCCCCAGCCCCCACTGTGGGTGAGCGGGGTAGGATTTCCTGGATGGGTCTGGGGAGGTGGGTTCGAATCCTGACTCTGCCATGTACCAGCTGGGCAACCTGGGGCCAGTCTATTTGCCTCTCTGAGCCTCAGTTTCCCTACCTGTATGGTGGAGTTCATGCACACCCTCCAGGGATCAAACAACATCTCCAAGGTGGCCAGGACAAGACGCAGCACGTAGTCTGTCCCCTCTGTTCTCCTCTTTGGCCACAGCTCACTTACTAGGGGACAGTAATTACAGTTACCAGTGCTGGCAGTAAGCCAGGCGTCATGTCAAGCAGGTTATATGCTCTCCGCCACTTAATCCTCATTGGGACTTGAGGAACTAATGTCCTATTATTGTGCCCACTGGACAGATGAGGAAGCCGAGGCCCGGTGACCTTCAGTAACCTGCCCACAGGTCACGGCTGGGCAGCTGAGAAGTTTCTCGCTACAGACAGAGGCCCAGGGACTGGTTTCTGAAAAGAGGTAGAAATCTTTCATGGTATCCTCCGGGACCCAACCACTGCCATGGGGTTGGAATCCTAGAAAGTCTTGACCTTTGAACAACACACTCTAGGAGACCCCCCAAACACGAACACGCCCTTGCACCCAGGTGTTGCCTCTACTGCCAACCAGATTCCCCAGCAAGTCCAGCACAGCAGAGAAAAAAACCATCCCACAGTGCTCTATAGGAAGCCAAGCCCCACGCTCGCCCAAGTGACCCGCCCAGCCAGGGTGGGCACAGCCACCACCGCGCCTGCCGGCCCCCGCCCAGCTGACCCTCTCCTACACTGTACAGGGGCATAAAGGCCGTGTCTCCTCTAGCCTCCTGGACACACACACACACACATGCACACATACACGCACACGCACACGCTCGGCGCCCATTCCATCGGCCCAGCAGGCTAAATACTGTTCTGGCCTTCCTGAAATACCCCTCTCTGTGCGGGTGGTTTTACAAGCTGCTAAAAGCAGGGCCATGTCCCTGGCGGAAGGAGAGAGCTATTCCGGGTCTGTGTCAGGTGCTGGCAGAGCCAGCCAGAAAGGGCCCGTCTGCCGCCCCCCCCCGCCCCCACATACCGGCTCCTCGGCGGACAATTCTTGGCAGCCTGCACCCCTAATGCCTGGCGGAAGAGGGTGAGGTCAGGCCAGTTTTGTCGGTGTCCCCCTCCCCAACGCACACACACTCTCGCTCTCTGTTCCAAATCTGACTTGGCCCGGCCCCGGCGCCGGGACTGTCTACCAGACACCATGCCAGGAGGACCCCACCGCTGTCCCTCACAACCAGTCCAGGACCCCCAGGCTGGCCGGACCTGTCTAGGCACGTCCCCGCGTGGCGTTGCGGGACAGATAAGGACTCCAGGGGCCACGGACGTGCAGTGGCTTAGGCAAGAAGGTGCGGCTGGAGTGGCCAGACCGGGAGACGCAGGCTCCTGCCTGGGACTCTCCACCTGCTGCTTCCGCGAGGCCATGACTGAGTGCCCCGATACAGATCGGCGGTTGCTCCTTCTCACATTCAGCCTTCACAACCACCTGCGGGGAGGGCGGGCGCTGCCTTTTTTTTCCACTTGGGAATACGGAGCTTCAGAACAGGGAAGCTCCTTGCCCCAGGTCAGTCACCCAATCTAGAAGTGAGAGAATTGGGGATTTGAACCCGGGCCGCCTGGAGGAGGCTGTCTGCAGCCCTGGGCCCACTATGGCCAGCTCAGAGGGATGTCCATCTCAGACCTGCCTTCAGCTGGGGGAGCTGAGGGCAGCTAGCCAGCCACACAGGCAGCCAGTCCCCCGGGGAGGACAGAGGGTCTGTGTGCAGACCACAGACTCTGACTGGCCCTCTGTCTTTGTGTCCCGGGCCATTTCCAACCTAGAAGATCTGGGGACTCCTGGAGGGCCTGCCTTGTGCAAGCAGACCCAGGCCTCCGAACTTCCCAGAGGTCTCCGACCTTTGGGGAATCAGCTGGAAGCTGGAGGCCCCCCCACCCCAGGCACATGTTCACACACACTCGTTTGCATGCGGTTCCAGGGGTCTGTGGCTCCCCATGCCCAGGCACAGTCCAGCGCCCGCAGCACCATGGGGCAGCCCCCGACTCCCTGGCTAGCGGCGGGAGGGGTTCGCAGCGGGCACAGCTTCCTGCTCCAGCCCCACCGGGAAGCCCGCGGTGCAGCAGAACTTAGCTCCGAAAGGCCAGTTCCCCTTCCAGGAGCGCAGCAACCCCCCACCCCCACCCACCCCAGGCATCAGCTAGGAGGAAGGGGGTCCAGCCCCACAGCTGCCTGCAGCCTGGGGCAGGGGCGCCCAGTGCCCTCTGCACCCAGCAGCATTGGCCCTGCAACCGGAGCCGTGGTGGGTAAATATAGCGCTGCCACTCACCGGCCGAGGGGCCCTCGCCGTCCGACATGGTGCAGGAGATGGGCGGGCAGTCGGCCACCAGCCTGCAGGGACGCTCAGAGCCGTCAGTGGCTGTCACCCACCTGGTGGGGCTTGGGGCTGCCGGGCCTGCTCCGTGTCCAGTCCCCAGGCAGCGTCCCGCTGCAGCCGGCCCAGCGGCCCCCCCATGCTGGGCTGGGCAGATAAGAACAGGCTCTCGAGCTAGGAGCCCGCCGGATTGGTGGATAAATCTGGGCCCTGCCCTCTCCTGCCCTGGGCCTCTCCCGGGCAGCCTCGGAATGTTGCCTGAGAAACTGCTGTACCCCTGGGTACTTGGTCAGTCCCCAAGACCCCAGCCCCAGGCCTGGAGACCCCAGAGTGCCTGAGTCGCTCTCTCTGGGAAGGGACCCACAGCGCCGGTGAGGGGCTTTTATGGCCATTGTAGAAAAAGAGTGATGCTGCCCACTGAGCCCACGCCTGGTGCTGCCACACGTGTCTTCTCACTCGGCTATCCGGAGCAGCCATGACCCACCCAAGGCCACCCGGCCAGGGAGGGGTGTGACCAGAGCCGGACTCTGGAGCCCGACTGTCTGTCTCCAAGGTTACGGAAGGCATGGCCCTCGCCTTTGTCTGGCAGACCAAGAGCAGCCACTTCTGGGCACCTCCTGGGTGCCAACTGTTCCTCGTGTGCTGGGGGTGCCGGAGGGGGATGGAGGTGATCGCCTGGGGGAGCCACGTGACCCAGTGTCCGGCACAGAGTGGGGACTCAGGAAATACCGGTTGGGAGGAAACATCTCAGCAAGTGCTTAGTATACACTTGCTGTGTGCTTGCCTAAGAGGTAGCGCAGGCCTTCTCCTGGGTCCCCACAAGGGCCTGGGCCAGAGACGAGGGCAATGAGGCAAGCGGAGGGCTTTGGGCTCCACTCCCAGAGACATCAGCCTTGGGCTGGGCATCACGGGGCCCCCTTGGGCTCAAGGTCTACCTGGTTCTGCCTGCAGGGCACAGAAGGAGGGAAGTGGCTTAAAGAGGAGAGAAGCTGGTAATCAACCCCAATTAGATACAGGAGGGCTTCCTGGAAGAGCTGACCTTTGAGTTATGTCTTTGAAGAATACGAAAGCTTTTTCAGGGAAAGAGAGGGCATTCCGGGAAGAGACCAGCAGGTGCGAAGGTAAGAACTGGGGAAGCCTGACTGGAGAAGGCCACGCATCCCTGGCAGGGGCTGGAGGTCATGGTCATCCCAAGGAGAGGAGGCTGGGACTTGTGGAAGGGGAGGTGTCAGGGCTAGGGAAGTCAGGGGAGGCTTCTTGGAAAAGGGGGCAGAGGCTGGTGCTCAAGGGTCCATGAGCCTCAGAAAAATGAGAGGGGGGTGGAACAGCTCAGAGGCATACAGCAGCCCTTCGGACGCCGAGGCCTCAGCTCAGACACCTGGGGCATGAACACCGGAGGGCCCAGGCCCCCATGTGCCAAAGGAACTGCCTTTTGGTGATGGGGTGGGGGAGACCTGCAGAGTCACACTAGCTGTCAGAGATAACAGCGTAGGAAGTCAATCCCTGTAAGGTTTTTCCAGGCCTCCCGGCCTTTGCCTGTGCTGTTCCCTTGGTCAGGAATTCCCTGTCCTCCTCCCCCTTCGCCTCCTCTGTGTAGCCTTGTCTAACTGTCCTTGAAGGTGGGCCGGGGCCCCTGCATCCTCCTGCACAATGTGCCCTCACTGTGGTCAGTGCCTGGCCCTGGTTTTGCACACCTCTTGGTTGGCTCTTGTTGTATGATAATGAGCTCACCATCCCTGGAGGTATGTAAACAGGGCTGGACAACCACTGCAAGAGGACATGGGGAGGGAGTTCAAGCATCAGACTGGGTTGGTTCAATGCCGTTGGGGCCCCTCTAGAGTGACCAACTTGTCCTGGTTTCCATGGGCTTTGCCCTGTTTCGGCCCCGGAAGTCCTGCCTGTCTCCTGGGAACCCTCAATCATAGGCAAACAAGGACTGTTGGTTGTCGTGGGTCCCTCCTGAGATTTTTAAGTGAGAAAAGAAAAAAGGGAGAGAGAGAGACGAAGCAAGGCAGGGGCTGTCCCTGGAAGCCCCCAGCCCCTCCCTCCGCCCTAGGCAGGGCCCTCCTCCCCACCCACCAGCAGATCCCACTCCCGGGCAGCTCTGGGAGTGAGTGGAAACTCACTGAGTGGAAACCGGATGCAGGTCAGCAGGGAGAGGAGAGGCTCCTGAGGGCGTCCTTACCTGCACATGGGGCAGAGTCTCACCTGCTGGGTTTTGAGGATTACCTGAGATGAAGCCCAGCAACAGCGTGGCCATCTCTGCAAGGGGCAGCTTCATCCCCAGGGAGGTGTGGGACCAGGAAGGGGCAGTGGAGCCCACCCGCCAAGCCCTCCACTCAGCCCTTGGGTGGGGTCAGACCCGCTCCTGGGGTCGCCCAGGAGGTCGTGGCCCCTTTCCGCACCTCTTCCTCTGCATCGGGGGAGTATGTAGGAGCACCTCCTGTGTACTTGGCCCTGGGCCAGGCTGAGGGCAGGAAGAACTTCAGAGTCCCCGGCGAGAGGTGTGCCTGGTCCCAGGGGGCCACGCTCGGCCCTCGTCTTCTGCAGCACCTGCTCTGGGCAACCTGGCACGAGTGGTGTGGACAGAGGAGCACATGGGGAACGCGCCTTCGGGCGTCTGCTGACTGCTAGTAGCCCAGTCCAGGGGGACTGGGTTGTGCCCAGGGCCGGACACACTAGGCGGTGCCACAGAAAGAGTCCCGCCAAGCCACCTGGAGTCCCAGACCGAGGCCCTCCCTCATCTCCACCGCTGCTGGGGCCACCGCAGGACCGCGACCGGGATGCACAGAGGGTCAGCGCGCCCCGGGGCCGAACGCCACTCTGCCAGCCCTCCCTGGAGACAGGGACAAGCCCACCCCAGCCTCGGCTTCTCATCCGAAAGTGGGAGGCTGCGGTGGGATGAGCCCCAAGGCCCAGATGCCCTGGAGGGACCCTCCACCTCCCCACCCTGTGGCCAGCAGCCTGTCCGGCCCCTGAGTCCCACCCGAACAGGCCGCCCCGTGTCCCCCCGCTAGAGCTGCCTCCCTTCGCACAGGCCACTTCCCCTTCCTGTCCCCGACCCCAAGCACTTTCCTGTTGGTTGTTTTTTTATTGTGGGAACATGTGTTGGGGAAAAAAACAACTCGATTCCTCTGCTCCTGAGGTCACCACAGCAGCCATGGGCCACGGCACGCAAGTGCAAACGTGTGGCTGTGTGTGCGCTGGTGAACACGTGTGTGACAATGCACGTGGGTGGGCACGGGCCAAGTGAGCACGGGTGTGTGCACATCTATGTGTGGGAGTGCGTGTATGCGTGCAGGGGAGTGGGGGGGTGAGCATGTATGTGGGGGGGGGTGTAAACACATTTATTGGACTATAGTGGGGCCAGCTCTGGGCGAGGCCCCTTCCAGGCCTGCCTCACGTCAAGGTCTCAAGGGAGGGCAACATCCCCCCCCACACACTGCAGCCCGCCAGCCCTGTGCTTCGAGGAGGGCGCCGGAGGAAGGGAGGGTCCGGGCTGGCCTGATCAAAGGTGGGGGGGCCCCAGCCTGATCAAAGGAGGGGGGCACCCCAGCATGCTGGGTCAGGGAGGAGGCCCGTTTCCTGCCTGCTCACCTGTTCACCCAGATTCACATGGACACCTGCTGGTCTCGGGGTGGGGGGGGCAGGAACTCCTCCCTGCTGGAGATCCTGTCTTCCTGGGCCTTGGGCCCCCCACAAAAGAGAGGCAGGAAAGTTTTGAACACAGAGCCTCTCCTGGGCCCTCAGTGGCCATGACATGAGGAAGGACAGTGTATGTCCACACTGGGGGCCTCCTGGGTGTGTGAGCTCGGGCAGGGCCCCTCACCTCCCAGACATTGGAGGGAGGGTGCGGCCCGCGGCAGTGTGAGGGCCTGGGCGCCGCGGGGCCTCAGGACCCTTCCGGGGTCTGCTCGCTGCCTTAGGTTCCAACAGACCCTCCTTACAGCGCAGGTCGCAGCCTGAGACACACAGGCATGGCCGCTGGGACCCACATAGAGGAGACAGACAGGCCGTGGCAGGGAGGCTGCAGAAACGCAGAGATACGAGACACAAGTAGACACAGACACACACGGGCGGTGTGGCTCTGGCAGCTGCTTTCCCGCCCCCGGGGGCCCCTGTCCAGCCCAGGTGCCTGAGGCTGATGGCCGCCCGGGGGGCCTTGGAGGAGCCCCACAGCCTCCATGCTCGCAGCCCGCAGAGAAGCTCAGAGAGGTGTCCAGTAGCAGGAGGCGTTCCTGGGCTAGGAGGGTGGGGGCCGCTCTCGGGTCCTCGCGGGCAACGTCCTCACCTCTGGGTGGGGGCCAAGGAGCAGCCCTCGTCTGGGGAGTGTGAGGGGTGGGCATGGCTCCGGGGACATGGGGCTGCTGGGGAGGCTCTGGCCTCCTCCTGGGGCTCTGGGGCTCACAGCAGGGGTGAGACCCCCCACAGGAAGAGTGAGGCCCTGCCTCCTAGGGGCGGGCTTACAGCGCAGCGGGCTCAGAGCTGGGCGGCGTGAGCTGGAGGCATCATCCGCAACTTCATGATATCTCGGGCTCCTCCTCACCCATGGTCCCAGGGCCACCAAAGGGGCTTAGATAAGGGCTCTCCCCCTGGGCACGGGTAGAGGACCCCTAGCAGAGCTGCTGGCATCGTCCCGCTCTGTCCCCAAAAGCAGAAACCAGCAGAGGAGCTGGGACCGTAGTCCTTTGCCCTTGTCTGCACAGCGTTGACCCGGGGACCCTCCACACACCACCTGGGAAGCCAGGCCCCCGCACGGAAGGCCCCAGTGCCCCCCTTGCTCCTGCCTGGCCTCACCGTCTTGTGGCCCAAGGACCACCCTCCAGGTCAGGCTTGGGAGCTCGGCACAGTACGGTGGGGGCTGCCAGTGGGTTGGGGCTCTGGGGCACCTCCGCAGGGACTGGCACACTTGCCCCTGGCTACCTAGTCAGGCGGTGACTCTACTCTGCCTGGCTGGCCCAGGGTCCGGCCCACCAGCAGGGACTACCTAAAGTGGGCAACACCGGGAGGGTGACCATGGCTTCCTCAAGCAAGGACAGGAAGTGCAGGGGAAGCCGTGTTCTGGGAGAAACAAATGTTCCTCAAGCTCCAGGCCAGGGAAGGGCCCTGACCCCACGTGTGCCCACCCCAGCCCTGATTCAGGGAAATGGCCCTCGGGCAATAAGTCTCCCTTCCCTGCCAGAAATACCCCCAGTGTCTGCCCCTCCTCCAAGCTCGGGTTATATTTAGAGGTCCAGGCGGAGATGCCCAAGGCTGTCTGGAGCCCAGGATGACTTCCGGGCAGACATGTGGATTTAGGAGTCATCTGCCCCAGGGGGGTGAGAGCCTCCTTTGGGTCGTACATTCATCAGGAAGCCTGCTGAAGAGGCAGGATTCTTGCCCCAGAGGAAAGCAAACGTCTTTGCAGAGGGGAGGAAACGTAGGAAGAGGCACTGGCTTGAGCACCTTCTTGCTCCCGTCCTGAGGTCCCCTCCAGGTGGCCCTGCTCTCTCTCATTAATCATGCAGGAAACACACACCCATACTGTTCATGAGGCTGACCCGGGGTGGCCCTACCAAACTCTGGGCCACCATAAAGGACACCAGGCCTGACTGGCCAAGACAATCAGAGGGGCCAAGCTCCATCCAGAATCTGCCTGGGGGGGGGTCAGCTAATTGTGGCCCTCTGTCCACTCACGTTGGCTACCTCTGAGGCCCAGCAGGGCCACTAGGTGACTCCAGAGCCAGCCTCTTGTCCTAGTGTGCGCAGCAGAGAGGAAGAAAACCTCCCACAGCCCCTGCGCTTCTCAGCCCCAGCGCAGGCAGGCCAAGGCTCTCGGGTCCAACCACCAGCCTGACCTTGGCCACAGGCCACCCGGGAGGCCCCCTCATCACCAGCTTCCAGGACCCTCAAGCAGCAGGGCCCTGGTGGTGGCTTCAGTTCGGCCAAGAGCAAGTTAAGTGTTAGAGCAGCTCCGCCCCGAATGGCCCTTGCCCCGCCCCGCCCCAGCTCTCCCAGGCAGGAGGAAGCCGCCGGTTCCCCTGTCCCCCTCTCAGTGTGCTTCTCCTCCGCGGGGCTTTTCTTGCCGAAGCTCCCCGGGACCGGGACCGGCCAGCGTCTCACCGCCAGACCCAGCCCATCGCCAGGAGAGGTCGCGGTCTCGGCACGCCCGCCTGCGTGGTTGTCCCTCTAGGGGCCCACCCGCTGCGCGTCTCGGCGGCCCCACCTGCGACAGGGGCATGGCGACGCCCGCCTGCCCACCCGCACCCGAGTGGCCTGCGGACCCCACAGACCACCCTCGCCTGGGCCCGCGGGAGTCTGCGCCCTCCCGGCTGGCCCCGCCCCCAGGAGGCTGGGCCCGCGATGCTGCGAGCCCCGCCCCTCCGGGCCTCCCGTCCCCGCGGGAAGGGGAGGCACCGCCCACTCGGCCTGCCGCGGCCGCGCCGACCCGAGAGCTGCGCTGGGGCGCCACCGTGTGGCTCTTCTGGGAACTGCACTGCCTGGCCTCCCAGGAAAGCCCTTCCTTCCCTAGAGGTCATAAGTGATAAAGATACTCACGCTCTAAATTCTGCCATCAGTCTTAGGATCTCCTATCATCCGTCCTCCTTTACAGACGGGGAAACTGAGGCCCAAGTCGCATAAACATAAAAGGGACAGTGCAGGTCGGATCTGACCCCACGAAGCCTGGCTGCAAGGCCTTGGTTTTAATCTCTTCCATCTGGCCTGGGTCCCCAGGGTTGACACCATCTTTGTGCACACTGGAGTCTCCCCAGGCGGCCTAGGAAAGGCGTCGGGGTCCCACCCCAGCGGCTGATCCAGCTGGCCCAAGCCACTCGTCGACACAGCCAAGCCTGAGAACCACATGCTCACTCAGAAAGTCCTTTTAACAGAGGAGAAAGGGGCTCCGGAAGGTCAGGATGGGTGCATTGATCCACAGACAGTGACAGCCAAGCAGCACGGGGCGGGACACAGGCTCTGCTCTTCCCATTCACCTCAGGCCTCCAGCCCCGGGAGGCAAGCCCAGGCCTTCAGCAACAGGGTTTGCTGAGATGGTGGAAGGCCAGAGTGCAAGGGGCTACAGGTTTGAGTCTTTACTCCACTATGGCCTGGCTGTGAGCTGTGGCCTTAACTTTCTCATCTGTGAAATGGGTCATACTCAGGAGGACTTGAAGAAATAATGGTGTGAAGACTCAGGTTCAGCAATGGATAGATATCTGCTAAGTCAGAGCATGGTAAAGGCAATTTGAAGTTGCAGTGGGAGCCGACCCCTCCAGGCAATGCGAGGTCATGCCCCTGAGTGCTGAGGCTTGGTAGCCTGTGGACCTCTTAGACATACACTGAAGGAAGTTCTGTCCTGTGGGGCCAAGCTGAGCCATGGCAGGACGTAGGGCATGGAGCAGGGGGTGCTGGTGGAGAACTGGGGGGTTGGTGTGGGATGGCTGGCTTGGGGGCCTAGTGGGGCGTGCCTAGGGCTGGCTTGGGGGCCTAGTGGGCCGTGCCTAGGGTACGTGTGGGCCATAAAGTTTGTGGGATGGGGGAAGCCGTGGGGCTGTTGGAGGGCTGCAGGGGGACTGGTGAACCTCAGAGATGGCTGTAGAGGACGGGGCCTAGGGGTCCCTGCACGATAGGTCCCTGGGAGCACAGCAAGGCTGAAGGCTCAGAACAGTGGCATTTGGGTGGCCGTGGGAAGGGGCGCTTTAGAGCTGAGGAGAGACAAGCAAAGGTTGGGTTTGGCCAAGTGCTGGAGGCAGAGCCCAGGCACACTGTTCTCAGACCACAAGAGGGTCTGGAGCCCCCCAGACAGGGAACTGGGTGGGAGTGTAGCTTGAGAAGCGCCTCGCCCAGTGCTCAGTGTGGCCGGAGGGCTGAGGGAGCGGGAGCACTCCGTGTGCAGGCCGTCTGCAGCTACAGAGGGTCCTGGAGGCCGGAGCCTCTGCCCAGAGGCCAGGCAGACTACTGGTACCAGTCCCATGACCCACCTGGGCTGGGGGCCTAGCTCTACTCTGGTACAATATACCCACCTGTACTGGCAT
This sequence comes from Mustela erminea, assembly GCF_009829155.1. Taxonomy (NCBI): domain Eukaryota; kingdom Metazoa; phylum Chordata; class Mammalia; order Carnivora; family Mustelidae; genus Mustela; species Mustela erminea. Next base: position 142,011,943 of record NC_045618.1, on the reverse strand, counting down.
GTCACTTCTTCCCCTGACCCTCGGTTTCCTCTTCTGCAGAATAGGAAGATCGCCTCAGTTCAAGACTGCACAGGCATTGAGTGACTGACGTAAAGCAAGGGCCAGCCCAGATCTATGCCCTCCCTGGTGCAGAGAGGGGCCCTTTCCAGGGCAGGTACCCCAGGCAGTGGGCTCAGGTGTTTGGTTTTCTCTGCAGGAAAACATGCTCCCATGTGCTGAAGGAGAAACTCAGGGGTTCCTTTTCCTTGGATGGGCCCAGAGGATGTGGCTGGTCTAGTATTTACTGCCCCTTGGCCACCTCTAGGCCCTGGGGAGAAAACAACGACGTCTTCACCCACGCACCTCCCCCACTGTGGGAGTCCCAGTCTCGCCTCCTCCAAGCTGGTCAGGAGGGAAGCGCTGTGCCAGAAGGTGCAGAGGAAGAGAGCAGGTGCCAGGCCAGGCACTCAGGTGCCCTGCTCCACCAAGCTGTCCCCAGGAGAGGTCCTGGGGGCTCTAGGCTGTGTGAGGCCCTCTGGGTATCAGCGCCTTGTTGGGAGTCGCCTAGACCTCACAGGCCCCAGGGCCCTGGACCCTGTCAGTTCAAGCTCTCAAAACCCTGCCTGCAATCCCAACCTCACACCACACACAGAAACATGGTCTTGCCTCCAACAAAGAGAATATGTTTCTCCTAACACAGAAAGCCCCTGGGCAGTCTTCTCCCAAGATGTCTGGGATTAGCTGCGGGGTTAGCTTCCAGGCTGCGTGAGCCCTCGGACTGGCCTCCACACCGCTCTCATTTACCAGATGAGCAACTGAGGCCCGAGCGCTCTGGCTGGGTTTCACCATTCATTCATGCAGTCGACACATATTTATTGAGCATCGACTCTGGGTCAGGCCCGGGGGCAGGCTCAGAGACGAATCATACACAGACCTGGCAGCCCACGAGGCGCTCACAGCCTGGCAGGGCGGCCGGTCACATCAAAGGACACTCACAATACAGTGTGGTCAGTGTGGTGTTAGAGGTAGCACAGGTGACCAAGGGAGCACAGAGTAGGAGGGGCCCCTGGCCCGGCCGGGGGGTGGCAGGGAGGGCTTCCTAGAGGAGGTGACACCTGAAGAGGGTTTTAGGAAGTGAGCAAGAGTTAGGGTGTGTGGCAGGGGGAGTGGCCTATGCAAAGAGGTTCGGGGTAGGAGACCGCACATCTGGGCAGCAGCTGGGAATTAGGCGGGGGCCAGTCCAGGAGGGGCGTGGAGTTAGCAGTGGGCAGGGAGCTCTGGGGGGCGGGGTGTGAAGCAGGTGGTGGTTAGCAGGGGACCCACTGGGAGCCAGCGTGGAGGGTGCCCCTGAGGAAGGGGGCAGGGGAGCAGGGTGGGTGGCCATGGGGCTGCAGAGGAGCGTGGGTGTGGCGCCCTTGCCCGATGAGTCCCATCCACCCTGGGCCCACTCAGCAGGGTGGTGGGGGTGCGGGCTGCCAGCCCCGGGGCCGCAGAGTGCACAGCACGGGGTCCAGCGGCTTGAGCGTGGCCTGCTCCTGCAGCCCGTAGCGCTGCCCGGGCACCAGCCGGAACTCGAGCCTCTGCAGCAGCTTGGCCATGACCACCTTCACCTCCATCTGTGTGCGGAAGTGAGGACGGGCAGGAGGCCCGGGGCATGAGCGTGCAGCAGAGCCTTCAGCCGGCTGGCCCGTCCCCCCACCTCCCCCCGCCCAAGGGTCCCAGAGCAGGGCTCGGAAATGCTTCCTGGCCCGGGATGAGACACCAGCCCTGAAGCCAGCTTCCGGCAGAAACCCCAGCCCTGGACTCCTACCTGAGCAAACTGCTGCCCGATGCAGGAACGCGGTCCCAGAGAGAAGGGGAAGTAGGTGAACCTCGGCCTGCAGGGAGAGAGCGGTCAGGAGGTGGCTGCCCAGCCGCAGACCCCCCACCCCAGCGGTGACAAACCCATCCCCCGCGGATGAATGGCTATGCACCACAGCTGGCTTGTGCACGCACTAAAAACATCAACAGCTGGCTCTGTCGGGCTCTGCATCAGCATTTTCTCATTCTAGCCTTCTCTGGAGCCTTCCAGAAGGAGTCGTTATTATCCCCAGTTCACAGAAGGAGGAACTAAAGAGCTTGCAATCCGATGGCACTTCTATGTTCGACCAGTCACATATGCAGTTCTGGGCAGGGTCTGGGTCTGGACGCAGGTGGCCTGTCCCCGGACCCTGGCCACCACCCCCAGCCCCAACTGTACTTTCAGGCGTTCACCCCCATAGCGAGCTGCAGAGGGAGCCAACAGGATTCCCATTTCTCAGATAGGACCATCAAGGCCGGGGGAGGGACAGTCCCCTGACGCCAGTCACAGGGTTTCCCAGTACCGGGGATGGGTTATGAGCATGGGTTTTGAAACCAGTCTGAGCTGGCCTCAAACCACAGCTCTGCGGCTCCTGGCTGTGTGCCCTTGTTCAAGTTACCTAACCTCTCTGCGCTGTGATTTCCTCTCCATGAAAGGAGGCAGAGCAGGGAATCGTGACTCCCTCACAGTGATCTGAGAGGCTACATGGGCTCAGGGGTCACTGGCAGTTCAGACCCGAGGTCCCTGGGCCACTCTTCTTGCACATGCACAGCTTGAAGACTTACTTGGGTGCTTTGGGGCTGAAGCGATCAGGGTTGAAAGTCAGTGGGTCCTCAAAGTACGTGTCCATCCGCCCCATGACATAGGTGCTAAACTGAGGGGAGAGGATCCAGCTGTCTCTGGTTCCAAACGTGAGCATCCTCACACCTCCCTTACCCGCCAGGGCCACCCCGTGGAGGGACCAGGAGCACAGAAGACCCCCTCCCTCTACTCCACCCACACACGTGGGCCAGTGTGGGACTCCACCAGCATCTGGAAAGTGCCTCAGATGACGGGAGGGGGCAGCCCAGGGTACCAACAAGGGCCAGCTGGCTACAGCATCATCCTATGCTTGGCCCTGTGCTGTGGTGGGACCACAACTAGCCCTGTTTTACAGATGAGAAAACTGAGGCTCAGAGAGAAAGTTGCTGACTTGCCTGAAGTCACCTGGCCAAACTGAGATTCAAACTCAGGTCTGCTTCGAGAGCATCTTTTTCAAGATCTCTGAGAGCCATTATTCAGCACAAGGTTTGCATCTGGGGCTCAGGAGTGGGGGGTTGGGGAGGGGAGTGAGGCAGAGAACCCGCAGGTCCCCACCACGCTTTCAGTTGTCTCCCTACTGGGGTTAGTGTTCCGTGCCCCTAACCTCCATGGGCCATATGTGTCCCCCATAACTTGGGCCCTGGTTCCCGACCTCTGCCTCATTACTCCTGCACAAAAGAGCGGCTTGAGCCCACTCTGTCCCCTGGTTCTCTGTGTTGAGAGTCCAAGGCAGGCAGGGTGAAGGGAGGGCCTGGAATGAAGCTCTGAAAAGTGAGGGGGAGCATGAGGTGGAGAGGGGGTCTGAGATCAGCGAAGAGCACCTACTGTGTGCTAGGGATTTGTGCCAGACATGTGACATATGTCATTCTTTGACTCTTCTCAGTAAATTACAACGCAGGCATCATCATCCCCAACTTACAAGGAGGGCACTGAGGACCAGAGATGACTCAGCCTGCCAGAGAGGGTCTGGGATTGGAGCCGGGGTCTGCCACTCAAGGCCCTCACATCTGTACCCCTGCCCAGCCAGACATAAGGGGATTCTAAACCACCTCCTGGGTCACAGGCAGGTAGTACTGGTGCAGGATTGTGCAGAAAAAAAGGAGGGGGCAGATAAACAGAATAAAGAACACATATCGGGAAGCTCTCATACATGCTGGAGAGGGCATAGCAGAGTCCTGGGAAGTCTGGGTGAGGGGGAAGGGGGGAGGGGGCTGCCTAATGGATAGAACTGGAGGCATGTTGCTTTCCTTTATAAATAAAATCAGATCATGTGCTGGGCTGAACTGTGTCCCCCCAAAAATCTTATGTTAAAGTCTTAACCTCAGAATGTGACAGATAGTCTCCTTAAAGAGATACTCAAGTTATAATGAGGTCATTAGGGCAGACCCTACTCCTGTCTGGCTCATGTCCTTAGAAGAAGAGGATATTAGGACAGACACACATAGAAGAGTCTTGGGAGGACCCCGTGGGAAAGTGCGAGCCAAGGAGAGAGGATTCAGGAGAAACCAATCCTACCTTGAACTTGAACCCCCAGCCTCCAGAACTGCGAGAAAGGACATTTCCACTGCTAAGTGCCCATCTGTGGTGCTTTGTTCCGGCAGCCCCAGGAGACAGAACCAGATCCCTACCTCACACCATACACAAAATCAACTCCAGGTAGATAGGAACTTAACTTGCAAAAGAAAAATGTGAAATTGTTAGAAGACATTCTAAGCGACAATGCTGACCTCAGGATGGGGGCTCGGGGCCGGAGGGGGGGGTCCCTAAGACAAAACAAGAGAAGGCACCACTAAAAAATGAAGAACTTCAAATCATTTAAAACGCTTTAGCAAAGAGAAGCCACAAAGCTAAAGACGAAATTTGGAACATACATACCCGACAAAGGATTAACATAAGAATTTTTAAAGAGAGCTCTGCACAGGGATGAGACAACCCAGAAGAAGAAAAGGAGCACAGGGCTGCAAGCCTCACAGTAAGGAACCAGGAAAGTGCAAATCAAGACCTCAGGGAAGTACCTTCCTTGCACTTATTCCATTGGCAAAAAAAAAAAAAAAAAAGGCAGCTGAACCATACTAGGTGCTGGGGAGGATAAGGAACCACATCTATGGGCATCTGGGTTGGCCCAGGTGCTCTGGAAAACACTTTGGCACTAGTTTACCAAGCTGACCATTTAGATATCCCACATCCCAGCCCTCCCATCCCTGTCTGCCCCATCCACAGGTCATGCTGGCAAGAATGGCCACCAGCAGTGCTCAGGAGAGCAGGATGCCCACTGACCCAGAATCGAGAACGGGGTGCTGGTCTACGCACAGCAGAATACGATACAGCAGGGAACTGAGGGCCCACAGTCACAAAGCAATCCTGGGAGATACTACCATGTGGGCACACACACACACACACACACACACACACAACACACACATGCACGTGCATGCACGTGAAAAGGCGAGGTGATGGCAAAATTCAGAACAGTGATTGCTTCTGGAGGGCAGCTGGACAGTGACACATTTCTAGTTTGGGGGTGGGTTTCTGGGAGGTCACTGTGCATGAAGGGATGCCCGATGAGGGAATAAAAGAATGTATGTGTAAACAAAGAAACAAGTAGGGGCGCCTGGGTGGCTCAGTCAGTTGAGCATCTGAATCTTGATTTTGGCTCAGGTCATGATCTCAGGGTCGTGAGATCGAGCCCCACTTGGACTCTATGCTCAGCATGGAGCCTGCTTAAGATTCTTCTCTCCTAGGCAAGATGGCAGAGGAGTAGTGGACTGAAATGACATCAGGTTGCAGGAGTTCGGCTAGATAGTCATCAAACCATTCTGAACACCTACAAACTCAACAGGAGATTGAAGAGAAGAGTGGCAATTCTAGGAACAGAAAGTCAACCACTTTCTGAAAGGTAGGACGTGCAGAGAAGTGAATCCAAAGTGAGGGGAAGATAGACCACGGGGGGAGGGGCTGGCTCCCGGGAAGCAGTGGGCAACGGAGCACAAAATCAGAACTTTTAGAAGTCTGCTCCACTGAGGGACATCACTCCAGTGGCTAGGCGGGGGTGGAGCCTTTGCAGGGAGTGTGGTCTCAAGTCCTGCGGGGTCACAGAAGGATCAGGGCTGTCTGAATGCAGCAGAACTCCCAGGTAGCGGAGCAGGGAAGCCAGCTACAGAGACAAAGCTGAGGAATGAGCTCTCAGCTCGGGGTTGCCTTAAACCATGATCCATGGCATAGTCAGGCCACTGCTCTTTGAGCAGGGACCCCACAAGGGGCACATCTGGGAGACTCACCTTCCTCCTCTGGAGGCAGGAATATGCTGGGTTTGGAGACTTCAAACGAGGCTGTGTGCCAGAGACTGAAATGTTTGGTCTCAGGCCAGGTGAGCCCAGAGCACGGCTGGAGACCAGGGATATCGGAGTGATTGACCCCTTTCCTCTGAGGGTGCACTGAGGTGTGGGGGCCCCAGCTCTTGGCTCCTCCAGCCGGAGAATGGGAGGCCTCAATCTTCATTGCTGTCCTCCAGAGCTCTATGGAAAGCTTTCAGGGAACAAAAGCTCCCAAGAGCGAACCCAAGCAGATCACTTTGCCTGGCCCCTGGCAAGGGCAGTGAGATTCTGCCTCGGGCAAAGACATTTGAGAATCACCGCAACTCAGAAGATTAGCAAGAATATCCAGCCAAGACCAAGGTCATCGATCAGCGAGAACTGTGAAACTCCACAGCTCAGGGAAAGCAGCACATAGAATTCATGGCATTTCCCTCCATGATCCTTTAATCTTTCAAAGTTAAATTAAAATTTTTTAATTTTATTTTTTTCTTATTCTGATTTTTTTAACTTTTCCTCTTTCCTCTTTTAACATTTTTTAACTAGTTTATCTTAACACTACCTTTCTAAAAAAAAATTTTATGCCTTCATTATTATAGTCATATTTTATCCTTCTTTGTATTTAACCTTATTTTTTTTATACATATAGGGTTATTTTTTCCTAAAAAATTTTGGGATACGATTTCTTCTAAAAGATCAAAATATACTCTAAATCTAGCACATGGCTTTATTCTAGTCTCCAGCCTGTGCACATTCTCTCCCCCTTTTTTTATCTTCTTTTTTTTTCCCAACCAACTTCTCTTATCAATTCCTTTTTTAGAATTTTTTTTAAATTTTCATCTTTACAGTCATATTCCATCCCTTCATTATGTTTACCCTTATTTTCGTATATATATAACTTTTTCTTTCTTTAAAATTTTGGGAGGTAGTTTCTTCTAAGAGATCAAAATACGCCCAAAATCTTCTTCTTTAAGGCTCTTTCTTTGCTTAGAGGACCTTTTCAATAATTCCTGTAGGGCTGGTTTGGTGTTTCCAAATTCTTTATTTTTTCTTTGTCCTGGGAGCTTTTTATCTCTTTTATTTTCAATGATAGCCTAGCTGTATATAGTATTCTTGGGGTGGCTCTGTTTTATTCACCAGTTTAATATATGTGTGTGTGTGTGTGTGTGTATGTGTGTATAAATTTCTTTTTATCCCCTTTCTTCTCCTCCCAGTTTGGGGTCTCCTCTGATTTGGTTAGTGTACATTTTTCTGGGGTCTTTGCCACCCTTTCAGTATTTTATTCTCTCATTCATATATTCTTATCTGGATAAAATGACAAGGCAGAAAAACTCACCAACAGAAAAAAAAAAAAAAAAAAGAACAAGAGGCAGTACCAAAGGTTAGGGATCTAATCAATACAGACATTGGTAATATGTCAGATCTAGAGTTCAGAATGATGATTCTCAAGGTGCTAGCTGGGCTCAAAAAAGGCATGGAGGATATTAGAGAAACCCTGTCTGGAGAAATAAAATCTCTTTCTGGAGTAAAAGAACTAAAATCTAACCAAGCTGAAATCAAAAAAGGAATTAATGAGGCGCAATAAAAAATGGAGGCTCTTACTGCTAGGATAAATGATGCAGAAGAATTAGTGATATAGAAGACCAAATGATGGTGAATAAAGAAGCTGAGCAAAAGAGAGACAACCAACTACTGGGCCAGAAGGGGAGAATTCTAGAGATAAGTGATACCATAAGACGAAACAATGTTAGAATAATTGGGATTCCAGAAGAAGAAGAAAGAGAGAGAGGGGTAGAAAGTATATTGGAGCAAATTATAATAGAGAATTTCCCTAATATGACAAAGGGAACAAGCATCAAAATCCAAGAGGCATAGAGAACCCCCCTCAAAATCAATAAGAATAGGTCCACACCCCATCATCTAATAGTAAAACTTACTAGTCTTAGTGACAAAGAGAAAATTCTGAAAGCAGCTCGGGACAAGATGTCTGTAACATGCAATGGTAGAAATATTAGATTGGCAGCACACTTATCCACAGAGACCTGGCAGGCTTCAAGGACTGACATGATATATTCACAGCACTAAATGAGAAAAATATGCAGCCAAGAATACTATATACAGCTAGGCTATCATTGAAAATAAAAGAGATAAAAAGCTCCCAGGACAAAGAAAAAATAAAGAATTTGGAAACACCAAACCAGCCCTACAGGAATTATTGAAAAGGTCCTCTAAGCAAAGAAAGAGCCTTAAAGAAGAAGACAAGAAAGGAACAAAGACCATATACAGTAACAGTCACCTTACAGGCAATACAATGGCACTGAATTCATATCTTTCAATAGTTACCCTGAATGTAAATGGGTTAAATGCCCCAATCAAAAGTCATAGGGTATCAGAATGGATTAAAAAAAAACCATCAATATGCTATCTACAAGAAACTCATTTTAGATCCAAAGACATCTCCAGATTTAAAGTGAGGGGGTGGGAAACAATTTACCATGCTAAGGTACATCCAAATAAAGCTGGGGTGGCTATCCTTATATCAGATAAATTATATTTTAAGGCAAAGACTATAGTAAGAGATGAGGAAGGACACTATATCATACTCAAAGGGCCTGTCCAACAAGAAGCTCTAACAATCTTAAATATCTATGCCTCTAACATAGGAGCAACCAACTATATAAACCAATTAATAACAAAATCAAAGAAACACATTGACAATAATACAGTAATAGTAGGGAACCTTAACACCACCCCTCACTGAAATGGACACATCATCCAAGCAAAAGATCAACAAGGAAACAAAGGCCTTAAATGACACACAGGACCAGATGGACATCACAGATATATTCAGAACATTTCATCCCAAAGCAACAGAATACACATTCTTCTCTAATGCACATGGAACATTTGCCAGAATAGATCACATCCTGGGTCACAAATCAGGTCTCAAGCAATACCAAAAGATTGGGATCATTCCCTGCGTATTTTCAGACCACAATGCTCTGAAGCTAGAACTCAACCACAAGAGGAAAGTTGGAAAGAACTCAAATACATGGAGGCTAAAGAGCATCCTAATAAGAATGAATGGGTCAACCAGGAAATTAAAGAAGAATTGAAAAAATTCATGGAAACAAATGATAATGAAAACACAACAGTTCAAAATCTGTGGGACACAGGCGGTCCTGAAAGGAAAGTATATAGCCATACAAGACTTTCTCAAGAAACAAGAAAGGTCTCAAGTACACAACCTAGCCCTACACCTAAAGGAGCTGGAGGAAGAACAGCAAAGAAAGCCTCAACCCAGCAGGAGAAGAGAAACCATAAAGATCAGAGCAGAAATCAATGAAATAGAAACCAAAAGAACAGTAGAACAAATAAATGAAACTAGGAGCTGGTTCTTTGAAAGAATTAATAAGATTGGTAACCCCCTGGCCAGACTTATCAAAAAGAAAAGAGAAAGGACCCAAACTAATAAAATCATGAATGAAAGAGGAGAGATCACAACCAACACCAAAGAAATACAAAGAATTATAAGAACATATTATGAGCAACACTATGCCAGCAAATTAGACAATCTGGAAGAAATGGATGCATTCCTAGAGACCTGTAAACTACCAAAACTGAACCAGGAAGAAAGAGAAAACCTGAACAGACCCATAACCAGTAAGGAGATTGAAGCAGTCATCAAAAATCTCCCAAAAACAAGAGCCCAGGGCCAGACATCTTCCCAAGGAATATTACCAAACATTTAAAAAAGAACTAATACCTATTCTCCTGAAACTGTTCCAAAAAATAGAAATGGAAAAAAAACTTCCAAACTCATTTTATGAGGCCAGCATTACCTTGATCCCAAAACCAGACAAAGACCCCATCAAAAAGGAGAATTACAGACCAATATCCTTGATGACCACAGATGCAAAAATTCTCACAAAAATACTAACCAATAGGATCCAACAGTATGTTGAAAGGATTATTCACCACGACCAAGTGGGATTTATTCCTGGGCTGCAACGTTAGTTCAACATCTGCAAATCAATCAATGTGATACAATACATTAATAGGAGAAAGAACAAGAACCATATGTTACACCCAATAGATGCTGAAAAAGCATTTGACAAAGTATAGCATCCTTTCTTGATCAAAACTCTTCAAAGTGTAGGGATAGAGGGTATATACCTCAATATCATCAGAGCCATCTATGAAAGACCCGCAGCCAATATCATTCTCAATGGGGATAAACTGAGAGCTTTTCTCCTAAGATCAGGAACACAGCAGGGCTGTCCACTATCACCACTGCTATTCAACATAGTACTAGAAGTTCTAGGCTCAGCAATCAGACAACAAAAAGAAGTTAAAGGCATCTGAATCAGCAAAGAAGAAGTCAAACTCTCACTCTTTGCAAATGATATGATACTTTATGTGGAAAACCCAAAAGATTCCACTCCAAAACTGCTAGAACTTATACTGGAATTCAGTAAAGTGTCAGGATATAAAATCAATGCACTAAAACAAGTTGCATTTCTATACATCAACAACAAGACAAAAGAAAGAAAAATTAAGGAGTCAACCCCATTTACAGTTGCACCCAAAACCATAAGATACCTAGGAATAAACCTAACCAAAGAGGCAAAGAATCTGTACTCAGAAAACTATAAAGTATTCATGAAAGAAATTGAGGAAGACACAAAAAAATGGAAAAATGTTCCATGCCCATGGATTGGAAGAACAAACATTGTGAAAATGCCTATGCTACCTAAAGCAATCTACACATTTAATGCAATCCCTATCAAAATACCATCAATTTTTTTTCAAAGAAATGGAACAAATAATCCTAAAATTTATATGGAACCAGAAAAGACTGTGAATAGCCAGAGGAATGTTGAAAAAGAAAGGCAGAGTTGGTGGCATCACAATTCCAGACTTCAAGCTCTATTACAAAGCAAATATCATTCTCATCAGCATCAAGACAGTATAGTACTGACCCAAAAACAGACACATAGATCAACGGAACAGAATAGAGAGCCCAGAAATAGACCTTCAACTTTATGGTCAACTAATCTTTGACAAAACAGGAAAGAATGTCCAGTGGAAAAAAGACAGTCTCTTCAACAAATGGTGTTGGGAAAATTGGACAGCCACATGCAGAAGAATGAAACTGGACCATTTCCTTAAACCACACACAAAAATAGACTCAAAATGGAAGAAAGACCTCAATGTGAGAAAGGAATCCATCAAAATCCTTGAGGAGAACACAGGCAGCAACCCCTTGACCTCAGCCGCAGCAACTTCTTCCTAGAGACATCACCAAAGGCAAGGGAAGCAAGGGCAAAAATGAACTATTGGGACTTGATCAAGATCAAAAGCTTTTGCACAGCAAAGGAAACAGTCCACAAAACCAAAAGACAGCTAACAGAGAGGGAGAAAATATTTGCAAATGACATATCAGATAAAAGGCTAGTATCCAATATATATAAAGAATTTATCAAACTCAACACCCAAAGAACAAATAATCCAATCAAGAAATGGGCAGAGGATATGAACAGACAGTGCTACAAAGCACACGTCCAGATGGCCAACAGACACATGAAAAAATTCTCAACATCATTCAGCATCAGGGAAATACAAATCAAAACCACAATGAGATATCACCTCACACCAGTCAGAATGGCTAAAATTAACAAGTCAGGAAACGACAGATGCTGGCGAGGATGCGGAGAAAGGGGAACCCTCCTACACTGTTGGTGGGAATGCAAGCTGTTGCAGCCACTCTGGAAAACAGCAGGGAGGTTCCTCAAATAGTTGAAAATAGAGCTACCCTATGACCCAGAAATCACACTGCTGGGTATTTACCCTAAAGATACAAATGTAGTGATCTGAAGGGGCACGTGCACCCGAATGTTTATAGCAGCTATGTCCGCCATAGCCAAATTATGGAAAGAACCTAGATGTCCATCAACAGATGAATGGATAAAGAAGATATGGCATATATACACAATGGAATACTATGCAGCCATCAAAAGAAATGAAATCTTGCCATTTGCCACAACATGGATGGAACTAGAGGGCATTATGCTAAGTGAAATAAGTCAATCGGAGAAAGACAATTATCATATGATCTCCCTGATATGAGGAATTTGAGAGGCAGAGTGGGGGGTTTGGGAGGTAGGGAAGGAAAAAATGAAACAAGATGGGATTGGGAGGGAGACAAACCATAAGAGACTCTTAATCTCACAAAACAAACTGAGGGTTGCTGGGGGGAAGGGGGTAGGGAGAGGGGGGTTGCATTATGGATATTGGGGAGGGTATGGGAAATGGTGAGTGCTGTGAGGTGTGTAAGCCTGATGATTCACAGACCTGTACCCCTGGGGCTAATAATACATTATACATTAATAAAAATAATAAATAAATAAATTTAAAAGTAAATAAAGGCAAAATGCTGTAACTGAAAAAAAAAAAAAAGATTATTCTCTCCCTCTGCCTCTGCCCCTCCAGTCACACTCTCGTGCTTGCTCTTTAAAGAACAAAACCCAAAAACAAACAAGGAGAGGAGGGGGGAAGTCACCTCCAAGGGAGAAGGGGTAGTGGAGGAGAGAGAGAAGGAACTGGACAGCCCGGGGTCAGCTGTGAAACTGGGCACATCTTGTATCTGTCCCTGGCCGGCTATGTGACCTCAGGAAAGTGACCTAAGCTCTCTAAGCCTCAGTGTCCTCAGATGTAAACAAGGTGCCTCCCTTCCAGAAGCATCCACTGTAACTTTACACTGGACTGTGTGAAAGGGAAGAAAGACCTCACATGGCTATAGTGCAGCTTGAATGAGAACCCCCAGTGGTGACAATGGGGCCACGGACATCCCGACCTCAGAGCTAGGGGCAGGCAGGGAGGGCCCCCACACACCAGGAGCGGAGTGTTGCCAGGTACTCTGACCCCATCAATCAAGGTCTCCTCCTCCAGCAGGCGAAAGGTGCCCCACGCTGGTGGGTACAGCCTCAGCGACTCTTTGAGAACCTACAGAAGCCACACGGGGAGACAAGGAGAGAAGTCAGGAGATTCCCCAGATCGCGCTAGTGGCGTGCCCCGGACCCACCTTTGCTCCCACTCCCAAGGCTGAATATGCACCCATGTCTAGGACTGGGTCCCAGACCCCTGCAAAGTTCGCCTCAGCTTCTTGTCCAACCCCTCTTGTCACAGGAGAAACTGACACCCAAAAGGAGAAGGGAGTTGGGCAGAACCCCTGTGGTGGAGCCTAGACCAGGACCCAGGCCTTCTCTCTGAACCAGGGCACCACCATCCCAGAGGGGCCCCCCCTGAGCTCAAGCCAGGCCTCGGGCTGTGCTCTGCCGGGGTGGGGAGGGGGCTGCTGAGTCTGGCCCCTGGAGGCCGGCTTGGGGCTCCTGGAAGTGCCCAGCCCAGCTGGGAAGTACAAACAGCGTCATTCCATCAAGGGCTGCTTCCCCACCTAGGCTGTGCACTGGAGTCACCTGGGAGGCCTTTACAAAGGCTGCGGCCCCTCCTGACCCACCTCAGCCTGCCCCAGTGACTCTGATGTCATTGATCCATGGCAGCTCTGGTCATGGGAATTTTTTTTTTTTTAAATCTCCTGGGACATTCTCACGTGCAGTGAAGTTAGAGAAAGGGTTCCAGGTGCAGAAGGCTTGGCTTGATGAACCACCCCCAAGTGCCCAGAAGCTTCTCTCCCGCCCCCACACCTGGGACAGGTACTGCAGTCTCCCCAGGTCGTCACAGTCAAGGTGCCTCTTAGAACCGATGACCTCATCCACCTCCGCCTGCAGCCTGTTGGGGCAGATGAAGACAAGCTCGTCCCCAAGGAGAGGTCCCCCCCACCGCCTAGTTTTAGGAAGGGGGGATGGAGGGGAGCAAGAAGTGAGCCTCCTGGGACAGCCCATCGCGTGCACGCACACACATATACACGCACGCACAGTCCGCCCCTTTGTTGAAGACATCCAGGAACCGCCGTGTCCCAACCGAGATGCCTGAGCAGTTGGCAGCTGTGTTCAGGGCCTGTACGAATTCCCCCTTTGTGCTTGCTGCTTGGAACTGGTGGCAGAAAATAAACGCACCACCGATCCAGCTCTCTGCACCAAGCAGCCTGTCTCAGCCTGGCTCGTAGCAGCCGACAGCTGGAAACAGAATGAGCAGTGCAGGGATGCTGGCTGAGTAATGACGGGGACCGTTAGAAGAATATGCAGCACCAAGAGTGGGTTTGGACCACGTCACACCCACGAGGAAGGCAGAAAAGAACAAGAGTTAGCAAGGATGTGGAGAAATGAGAACCCTTGTGCACTGTCCATAGGAATGGAACCCGCTGCAGGTGTATATGGAAAATAGGATGGCGGTTCCTCCAAACGGGAAATGTAGAATTACCGTATGCTCCAGCAGTGCCATTCTGGGTGTGTGTGCCCCCACATAGAAAGTAGGGGCCCATAGATACTTGTACACCCAAGTTCATGGCTGCCTTAGTCACAGTAGCCGAAGGGCGGAAGCAACCCCAGTGTCCGTCACCAGATGAATAGACCAGCAAAATGTGGTCTGTCCATGGGGTGCCTGGGCAGCTCAGTCATCCAAGCATCTGCCTCCAGCTCAGGTCTTGATCCCGGGGTCCCCGGCTCGAGTCCCATGTCCTGCTCCCTGCTCAGTGAGGAGTCTGCTTCTCCCTTCCTTCTGTCCCTCCCTCTGCTCCTTCACTCTCAAATAAAAAAGTCTTTTTACAAAATGTGGTCTATTACGATGTAATATTATTCAGTCTTAAAAGAGAGGGAGGTTCTGACACCTGCTAAAACAAAGGTGGACCTTGAAGACATTATCCTAAGTGAGATAAGCCAGACAAAAACGTCCGTTACTGTGTGATTCCTGTATGAGGTCCCCAGAGGAGTTAAATTCACAGAAACAGAGAGTAGAATGGGGCCACGGGCTGAGGGCGTTGGGAAGCTAGTGTTTACTGGAGACGGTGTCAGTTGCAACGATGAGAAAGTTCTGGAAATGGTGGTGATAATTGCACAGTAATGGGAATGTGCTTAATGCCGCTGAACTATGCCCTTAAAAAATTACAATGTCCAATTTTATGCATGTATGTGTGTGTTTGTTTATATCCACAATATAAAAGAGCGGATTTGGGAGAAGAGTTTATAATAAATAATGTGGGGCGATGCGATAAAATACATGGTGAAATTCAGTAGCTAGTTGTGAGCTGCCTCCAGGGGGCAGGGCACTGTGGGTAGAATAATAATAATACCGGTAATTGTTATTATTATTATTAGTAGTAGTAGTATAACTTTTCTGCTTTCTCCATATTTTTATAAAGAGCATATTTATGTTCTTTTTTTTATGTATCTGTATTACAGATACAGTTAAAACCCTAACCAACCACTTTATCCTCACAAGCGATCATTCACATCTGCCCTTGGACACTGCCAATTAATAACTGTAATCAAGGCTCTCCCCACCTCCAGGGCTCCCACCCCCAAGCCTATCAGCGTTTTCAGAGTGCTTTCACATTGGTGCAGTTGGTTTGCGCAACCGTCTGCATTTAAGGAAACCAATGGCCCAGCTCAAAGGCCATCTCCAGGCACCCTCCATTGTCTTGCAAGTTGAATATAAGCCCTTCCTCAGTGCTGAGTTGGGAATTCTGTTCAGTTCTCAGTGCCAGCCCCTGGCCAGGCACTGAGCATGGTGTGGAGAGGGAAAGAGCCATGATCCCTGATTTTTTGGAGCTTTAATTTCATGACTGAAATAGACTCAAAGCAAACCGGCCCAGGAGAAAAAGGCATTCATGAGCTGGAAGGAAGCTAGGAGGGGAAAACATAGAATGGCTACTTTAGGGGTGTGAGAAGGCTTCTGTGGGGCTGGACAGGGAGTTCTCTAAGAGAAAAGCAAGGAGAGGAGCTTCCAGAAGAGGAACTGGCATGTGCAAAGGCCCTGGGGTAAAGAGAAGCAGGACACACTGGAGGAGGCTCCGTGGTGGGAGGCTGGAGCTGTCTGTCTTCTAGGAACAAGACATCAGTGAATCCCTTCACCAGCTTCAAGGGGAGCCACTACCCGACCCCCAAATGTCCCCGTTCCATACCTTGCCAGGATTTCAGGCTGGCGGGACAGCTCCATCACCGTGAATGCCAAGTGATTGGCAGAGGTCTCATGGCCTGTAGGAATGGAGAGGAGCAGTTCCACATGGGGCTACCGGGCTGCTGCTGGCCCGGCCCACCCGCCTCTGAGACCCTGAGCATGTGGTGGCAGTTCAGGTCCTCGCTTCTGCCCCCTGCATCTGCGCTGCACGTACAGATAGGAAGGAGAGAGGCTGCCCACCCGCGGATCCCCTGCGCACGCCAGAGTAAGTCCAATAAACGGCATCTGCTCCCAGGCATCTGGTTTTTACACCCTAAAAGCTCCTTCTGGGGCACCTGGGTGGTTCAGTAGGTTAAGCATCTGCCTTCGGCTCAGGTCATGATCCCAGGGTCCTGGGATCGAGCCCCGCATCGGGCTCTCTGCTCAGTGGGGCATCTGCTTCCCCCTCCCCCTCTGCTGCTCCCCCTGCTCATGCTCTCTCTCTCTCTCTCTCTCTGGGTCTCAAATAAATAAAATCCTTAAAAAAAATTTGATGAGCAAAGGAATGAAGTTGCCGGGCACATCTTTTTATGCTGGTCTAAGGAAGGCCTCCCCACAAATCCTGAGTGGGGCGGAGCCTTGAGCTCACATGGCCAAGCTCTCGGGCCAATAGGCAGCTTCACGGGGTGCCTGGGTGCTCAGTCGTTAAGCCTCTGCCTTCAGCTCAGGTCACGATCCCGGGGTCCCGGGATCGAGCCCCACATCAGGTTCCCTGCTCAGCGGGGAGCCTGCTTGTCCCTCTCCCTCTCCCACTGCTTGTGTTCTGTGTTCCCTCTCTCACTGCATCCCTCTGTCAAAAAAAAAAAAAAAAAAAAAGGCAGCTTCATGACCCCTCATGGTGGCCAGCTCTATCACCAGGTCAGCAGCCACCAAGAAGGCCTCCCGGACCTCCCCGAGCAGAGAGAGGACTTCTGCCCCCCTATCCTGGCCCCTCACTTCTGCATCTGAACTCTGCGCAGACAGCCTGAAAAATCACCCCAAGTCAGGGTTTGGGGGATGCCTGGTTCCCACCATTCCTGCAAAGTCCTGAGCCTTTGGCCACCCCTGGAGGTACAGACCAGCAATGAAGAAGGTGACGAAGTTGTCCAGCAGGATTTCATCGTCCTGGGCCCCCTCTTCAGCTGAAAGACAAGGAGGGTCTCAGGGCCCGGCCGCAGACACCCGCTGCACGCACACCCCTCCCTCCCTCTCCCCACAGCTGAGCAAGGAAGCAAACGTCCTTCTCCCCGAAAGTCAGAGACAGACGCGGGGAGTCAAGTGTGATCAGCCCCCGTGATGGGGGCACCCCTGCCGCCCGGCCCTCTCCAGGCCCATGCGGGAGCCCTCGCACCTTTGAGGATCTGCGTGAGGATGTCGGCAGGTACTTCCTCCCCCCTCTTCAGGGCCTCCCGGCGGCGCTGGACCCAGTCCTTGCCAACCTGGCGCAGAAAGCGAATGCTCTCCCGGGTCTCGCGGAGCTGCTTCCACTTCCCTGGCATAAACTGAACAGGGGCTCCCACTCAGGACGCCGGCCAGGCACACGCGTCCACCTCTCCCGCTCCCCCAACTCTGCAACGGCTTTAGAAACCCACTGAGGCCCTGGCAACCTGGGAGGTGAGAAGATTGCGCGAAAATCCTAGCAAAGAGGAAGCCGCCAAGGAGACTTGACCAACATGGCAGGCTGGGCCCAAGCATCGGCTTCCCCTTCCTGTACCAAATCCCTAGGTATGATGGGAAAGATGCCTGGAAAATAAGAAGGGATGCCTGAGGATGGAGGCAGCTAGGACTGCGAGGAAGGAGGAAGCCACAGCCAGAGGGGAGTAGGTAGAATCAACAGCAGAGAAGATGGGGTGGCATCAGGGGACCCCCAGCTCAGAGGCTGAAGTCCCAGGGAACAGGAAGAGGCCCTGGGCATCTGTCTGAGGATCAACTCAAGTACCACCTTTCTCCTCCTTCCTCTTTCATGCCTGGAACAAGGCAGTGATAGCCGGAGCTGCAGCAGCCATCTTATAACAATGAGCTGACGTGCCGGAGACAGCGGAACGGAAAGACAAAACATTCCAAGACCCTCAGACACTGTGTCGCTATCACAGCCATCCTCCATGGTCTGTTTCAGGATGATTTTACATGAGAGAAAGATGAACTCCTAATTTACTTAAGTCACTTTGCTTTTGATTCTCTATGTTAGAAGATGTACGCAAATCCTAACAGATTCACCTCGCTCATACCAGTGCTCAAAACCCATTCTGGAAAAAGGTCACTGGAGGAGGTGAACATCCAGCAAACTAGGACGCCAGTTCTGGTGGCTGGTCACCGGAGGGGGGTGCAGGCAGTACCTTCGCCAGAGTGTTTCGAGATGCAGAAATACCCTCCAGGATCAGTTTCACCTTCAGGGACAGAGGCTTCTGGGCACCCAGCAGCATGCCTGTCTCCATCCCAAAAGCTGCCTGGGGGAGAGAGAAGGGCGAGGTCATCCGTGGATTGGTGGGGAGACTTGAAACCCCAGCGCAGAACCTGGCACTGCTCAGCTAGAGAGACCCAGGCCCCAGGGCTAAGGGTTTACGTGCATCATGTCATCAACTCCTTACGATGACCCACAATGATTCCAACCCCCCGGAAGGCAGTGAGGACCACATGGCACACAGGAGCCACTCCACAAACTTGGTTTCCCTCCCTGACGAGATGCGTTTCCCCAGAAATGCAGGCTTCCTTGGTGTCCCTTCTATACCCAGCCTCCCAGTGAATTACTGAGTGACAATGACCCTTCCGTCACCATCTGCGTGCCCTCCAGCTGCCTGAGCTGCCCTTACCTCGCGGGGGGAGTTATTGGGCCATTGCTGAGCCTACCAGGGTGCAGAGCCAAGCCAGACCCAGGGTAGGCACTTAAGGGGAGGTAGGCTTTGGGCTGGGAGGCAGGCAGACGTGAGAGCCAGTCCAGCTTCTGCCACTGACCTGACAGAGGCCAGTCCCCACACCTCTAAGGGTCCACTCGCAGAGAATGAGTTCGCAGGTGTGGTCTCACGAGAGCGCATGTTGAATATTCAAGGAGGTACGAAGCTCCCCACCCAGAGCAGGGGCTGACCGGTAGAGGAGGAGGCGGGGTGGGGGGGGATGCCAGGAAAGGGAAGAGGGAGAGAAGAGCAGCCCCTGACCATGTCGGACCCCGCTCCCATGGCCCACCAGCCTTCCATCACCTTGGCCAGGATGTCCATGGTGGTGCAGGTCAGCATATCCTGCATGGACACCGGGGTCTGCCCATCAGCCTTGGCCTCCAGAATCTCCACCAGCTGCTCAGCTTTCTCGTTGAATGTTTCCATCAAGCTGACCAAGGAGCTGGGGAAACAGCATCCGTTGAAGGAGCCAAGAAATTGGAAACAACTCAACTATGTCTATTGACTGAATGGATAAGCAGAATGTGGTATGTCCAATACAATGGAATTCCAATTGGTAATAAAAAAGGGAAATTCTGGGGCACCTGCGTGGCTCAGTTGGTTGAGTGACTGCCTTTGGCTTGGGTCATGGTCCTGGGGTCCTGGGATCGGGTCCCTCATTGGGCTCCCTGTTCTGTGGGGAACGTGCTTCTCCCTCTGTCTGCCACTCCCCCTGCTTGTGCTTGCTCTCTCTATATATATATCAAATAAATAAAATCTTTTAAAAAGGGGGGGATTCTGAATCATGCTTGGGCATGGATGAACTTCCAAAATCTTATGCTAAGTGAAAGAAGCCAAAAGAAATGTTGTAGGATTCCCTTTATGCAAAATGTCTAGAATACGAAAATCCACAGAGAAGGAAAGAGGATTAATGGTTTCCAGGTGCTGAGGCCACTGAAGGGAAATGGGGAGTGCTTGCTTTTTGGGGGTGATGAATGTATTCTAAAATGGACTGTGGTGATGGTTGTACAATTTTGTGACTAGGCGAAAACCCACTCGATTGTAAGTGATGAATTGTATGGTATGGAAACCGGACCGCAATAAAAAGCTATTTAAAACACAAAATGTAGCCCAAAGTGAGAACTATGATAAAGAAAATGAAAAACCCAGAGGAGGACTGATGTGGTCTAAGTGGCTGAGTCCCTGCGGGGGGGGAGACCCCCACCCGCAGGCATCACTGCCACTCACTCCGTGATGTTCAGTCCTACACCGCTGGCAGCCTGCCTTGCTCTCTCTCTGACTTATTATGCCCTCTCCTCTCTCCCTTCAGCTGGGGGGAAGCCCCTCCTGTGAAACCCACCCCCTTCCCAAAGCCCGCCATCTTGGAGACACTCACCTGCGGCTGAAGGCCAGGTCCATGACCCGGCGCTGTTTGTGCCAGCGCTCATAGTCACATTCCGACACCAAGCCTTGGCCAAAGAGTCTGCCGGAGACAAAGGTCTGACGTGAGAAATGGGGAGGAAAGGGGGACTGATGGCTTCATGCGGATGGGATCCCCTTTCAGGATGGTGGGAATGTTCTGGAGCTACACAGTGGTGATGGCTACACCATATTGTGATTGGACCAAATGCCACAGAATTGTAACTCCAAGGTGGTGAAAATGATGACTTTTGTGAATTTTACCAGGACAAAAAATAACTAAGAAATGGGATGGTCGTGTGCCCCAACCTTGCAACCCCCGCACCCGCCCATCCACTATCCAGAGGGGAAAGAGGAGAAGGAAGGTGACAATGACAAGAGCGGTGGCCACTATATGGGGCACCTGTTGTATGCCTGGAAGCCAGGGCTCAGGCCTTCATGCTATGCCCAATGCCCTGGGCCCTGCGGCCCCCCTGCCTGCCACCAGAGAATTTCCCGTCCTCTCCCCCAGCCCCTCCTCAAGCCTTACCTCTCACCAAACACAGTCTGGATTGCGTGGTACATCTTGGAGTCCTTGTTGTACTTGGTGGACATCAGGAACTTCTAAACATCCCCAAAAAGCCAACATGAGCTCGTGCACCCGTGAGAGGCTACAAAGGACTAAGTAGTTTTCTGAACTCTTGGGAAACAATGCCCCAGCAGTCACCATTACCTGAGTCCCAGCTGTGGCGTGAGGACTTCGTCTAGCACAATCTCACCTAACCCTCCAGGAACCCTGCCTTCCAGCAACAGCATCTTGTTTGGGGATGAGGAAAGCAGGGCACAGAGGGGTGCAGTGATATTCCTGTGGCCACACAGTGAGAGTGTGTGGGGGGTCCTCAATTCCGTGCCCACGCATGGACCTCAGGACACACCATCTTCCAAAGCAGCGAGAACCAGAGTGGGGAAGGGGAGAAGCTCAAAGCGAGGCCTTCTGGGACACAGGAGAGACCCTCAGCACAGATTCAGTATCGTTAGTGCCAACCTAGGCACAGAAGTCAAGGAAGGCTTCTTGGAGGAAGGATCTCAACTTGCCTCACCGCAAGCTGGATGGTAACAATAATAACATTGGCTGACAGATCTTGAGCCAGTACAGCCAAAGCTCAGGCTTGAATTTGGAGTCAGCTGGCTTGAATTTGGACCCAGGCTCAGCATCTTGGTTCTACCACTTGTTAACTCTATGACCACAGGCAAGTTACTCATCTCCTCTGCCTTCAGCTTCCTCATCTCCCCTGATGGGGTAAGAAGAGTGCCTGCCTGGGAAGGTTGCTGTGAAGAGTAAATTCACTCTGCATAAAAAGTCTGAGAGCACTGGGACACAGCAGCTGCTCCATAAATGCCAGGGCCACACCAGCATCCTATAGCTCACTTAGTGCACAGTCATCCTGAAGATGTAGGTGCTATTTTTATGCTCATCTTACATATGATGAAGAAACTGAGATTTAAAATGCCTGAGGTCACACACACGGTGAATGTCGGACCTAGGATTTGAATCCAGGCAGTTTGCCATGGGAGAGAGGAAGGAGAAGACTGTGATCCAGGCAGAGAAAGCCCAGGCCACATGCTGCCTTCAGGCAGAGGAAGAAGTGGGGAGGGGCAGCAGCGGGGCTGGATCCCAGAGGTCTGCCTTCTGGCTCACTGAGCTTTATCCCGTGGGCACTGGAAAGAAGCAAGACGATATCTCTACTCTACATTAATCCAGGGACTGCTGGTATCCGGGAGCTGAGCCTAGGGGGGTGTAATATCAATTTTTTCAGGGGAAGAAAACCCCCAAAATGGCTGACTTTGGATCATGAGCTATATCCTGAGAACCCCAGCCCCCCATCCCCGAAACACTGTCACTTATAAACCAACTTTTGTCACTATCTACTCCTACAGTTTCCATCCCTATGACAATAAAGGCTCAACTCCCAGGTCCCTCTAAAACATCCCTAAATAACCCAAGGTCTGTGCTAACCCCCCAACCTAAACTGAGGAGTCTCCACACTGAGATACAGCAACCTCAACACAGGCTCCAATCGTGTGTCCCCATAGTAGGGGGTCCCCATGTCTGCTGTCCCTGGGGCTGGGGATCCTTTGAAGGCCCAGTGAGCTAGGTTCTGGGACATGAGGGGTGAATGGGGCACCCTCAGCACCTTTGCTGCCTTCTCTGAGTGTCCATACTGACAGCACTCTTCTGCACATTAAGGGATAACTGCTGGGAAGTTGACCTCTTGCCATAAGCAGTAAAAGAAAATTTTTTTAAAGGCAAAATGCATGAAATGTCTGTTTTCAGACACTAGACAAAAGGACGTGCAGGACTGTGAATCCCAAGAGAAGAAAAAGGAAAAAAAAAAGATGTGAGCCCTACAACCTAAGATTACTCCAACTTTCTATAATTTCAAGATAAAGGCAATAAAATATAAAACTGAAATATAGCCCAGCAGGCTTTCCAAGTTGGTAAGATAGAAATCAGAATCCAGACAGGCCAGAGGAGGCTAGAATTTATAAGACAGAGCACCCGAGGGAAGGGAACAATGCATAGGAAGAGGTCCTATGCAGAAATCTGCACAGGGATCCCCTACATCTTTGGATGAATGACCCATACATGCATATAGTGAACACAAGACCGAATTCAAAACAACTTCTAGGAAAAGGAGAAATATGGAGTAACTACAGGCTAAACTATTCTCAGAGCTTACACAGCCCAAGAACTGTTCAACTTCCCAAAGGAATGAAACAAAAGTGAGCACTCAACAATGTACAACTCACAATGTCCAGGGTCCAACATGAAATCACTAGACATGTCAAAGAGCAGAAAAGTCTACCTATAGCCAGGCCCAGAAATAACAGAGATGACGGAGTTTGCAGACAGGAACTTCAACACATTTATTACAAATATTGCAAATACTCACAAGGAACGCACATATCCAAGAAGTTCGAAGACTCCTACAGAGCATTAACAGAAAGAAAAGTACACCAAGGAAGATCATAATCAAATTTCTGACACCAGTGATAAAGAAAAAATCTTTAGAGTAGACAGAGATGAAGTAGTATATCAGTAGACTGATATAAGTTAAAGATTATACTATAAATCCCAGGACTACCACTAAGAGAAAAAGAAAGAGGGCCAATAAGCAAATGATGGAGATAAGATGAAATACTAAAACATACTTAATCCAAAAGAAGGCAGGAAAGGAGGGGAGGAGAACAAAAAACAGATAGGACAGAGAACAGTAACAGTACGGTAGATTTAAACCTCACCATATCAGTGATTACATTAAATATGAATAATCTAAGCACTCCAATTAAAAGGCAGAGATTGTCAGACTGTAAAACAGCAAAACCCAACTATATGCTATCTATAGGAAACCCACTTTAAATATAAAAACCCGGGGATACCTGGTGGCTCACTCCTTAAACATCTGCCTTTGGCTCAGGTCATGATCCCAGGGTCCTGGGATTGAGTCCTACATTGAGCCCTCTGCTCAGTGGGGAGTCTTCTTCTCTCCCTTTGTTCTCTCCCTCTCTCTCTCCTTTTCAAGTGAAAAAAATAATCTTTTAAAAAATGTGTGTGTATATATCCACACACATACACACATATTTATATGTGTGTGTATGTATGTGGAGATATATATATATATATATATATATATATATATATATATATATATATCTCCAAATGAGCTAAAAGTAAAAGGATGGTAAAAGATCAACTCTTCAACACTAAGCAGAAGACAGCTGGAGTAGCTACAAGAAATGGAATATTACCAAGGATAAATCGGGACATTTCTAAAGATAAGAGGGTCAATTCATCACAAAGACATATCAATCCCAAATGTGTTCATGCCTAATAACAAAACTTCAAAATATATGAAGCAAAATAGATAGAACCAAAAGCAGAAATAGGAAAACCTATGATTGTGGTCAGAGTTTGACATTCCTCTCAAAGTAATTGCTAGAAAAACTATACAGAAAGTCAGTAAGGACTTAGAAGATTCAGCTAACACTACCAACCAATTTCTCCTGACATTTCTAAAATATTCCATTCAACAATCACAGAATATACATGCTTTTTAAGTGTTCATAAACATTCACTAAGGAAGATCATAAGGGAGGTCATAAAATAAGCTTCAATTTGTTTAGATCAATTGAAATCATGAAGAGTATTTTCTCTGGCCTCATGGAAATAAACTAGAAATTAATAACAAAAAGTATTTGGAAATACCATAATATTTAGAAATTGAATAACATAATCTAAATAATCCATGAATCGAAGAAGAAATCACAAAGGAAGTTAGAAACTGTTTTGCACCAAATGAAAATAAAAGCACAACATATTGAAATTATGTTACATTTGTGCTAAAGTAGTACTTACAAGGAGATATATGGCTGTAAGCACTTATATTAGAAAAGAAACAAGGTCTAGAATCAAATTTCTCATCTTCCACCTTAAAAAATTTGCACAAGAACAAATTAAATCCAAAGTGAGTAGAGGAAGGAAATAATAAAGAATAGAGAAAATAGAATGGAGAAATCCAATAAATCCAAAAAAATAATAAAGAATAGAGAAAATAGAATGGAGAAATCCAATAAAACCAAAATCTGGTTCTTTGAAACGATAAATAAAATTGATAAACCTTCTGCTACCCTGATGAAGAAAATAAGAGAAACCCAAATAACTGTTTGTAGGAATGAAAGAAGGGATATCACCACAAAGCCAGTAGACATGAAAAAGTTAATCAATACATATTATGGACAACTTCATACCAATAATTTTAACAATTAGATGAAATGGACAGATGTCTTGAAAGACATGAATTACTAAACTCAAGAAAAATAGAAAATTGGAATGGCCATAAATCAATTAAAGAAAGCGAGTAATTAAAACAAAACAAGAAGCAATTCCTTCAAAGAATATGCCAGGCCCAGATGGCTTCACTGGTGAGTCTCATTATAAACATTCACGGAAAAAATAGCATTACCCCATACAAATGCCCTCAGACGACAGAGGAGAGGGGACATTTCCCAATTCCCCTTACAAGGTCTATTAAACTGATTCCCAAACCAGACAAAGGCATTTTAAGAAAATAATAAATATAGAAATAAAAAATTCTTGGCAGAAGATGAGTAATTTGTATCATGACCAGGAATGCAAGGTTGGCTTAACACTTGAACACTAACCAATGCATTCATCATATTAACATATATCGCTCAACTTTTCTCGCTGGGCATCACCAAGTTCTTTGCATGTGGTTTTTAGTGCTTTAAAAATGCATAAACTGTGTCTATATTTGAAATTAATTACAAAAAATGATTTTCAGCATCCTCTTAGAGACACCATGGTGGTTCAGTCTTTTCTCCTGATCTGGACCCTCCGTCTCCTGCCAAGAATCACCCTGCTCAGCTGCTAAGTACCCAGCGTGAGAACAGAAGCACTGATGTTTATTGGGCAATTGCTGGGTATCAGGCACGGGCTGGGTGACTCTTACGTGTTATTTCAGCTCCAGCATCATCTCTATTATATAGATGAGGACACAGAGGCCCAGAGTGATGGCAGAACCACCAGACTTGAGCCCAGTTCAGCCAACTCCAAGGTAAATGATCTGCTGGCCATTCTTAGTGCTTAGTACCCACATGGCAGGTGTCTTCCTGTCCATAGTACAGACTGATCCATGCTCCCTGTTTCTTTATCTCTAACGTGGGGGCTAATGAAAGGCTCTCCCCCTGTGAGGATTAAATGGATTCATAATCGTGAAGTACATAAAGAAGTGCATATTTAGGTATCTGTTGTCCCTTTCTTTGTAAATATATGTTTATATAAATATTTGTGAAATAAATCAATTGATCGTTAATTCTCATTCTAGTCCGGAGACAGAGGGGTTAAGATCCCACCTTGAAAATGAAGGAACCAAGGCTAAAAGAGATGAGCGAGCTAAATGTGTGTGCTACCTGGGCCACATTCCCAAACGGTGGGTGGTCAGAGAGAAAGACACCACTCGTTTCTGGATCCTTGGGAAACCAGCCCAAATGCTGGTGCCTCCAGGACATATCTCCCGCAGTCCCTGGGATCTGAGTTTCATGCCCCCAACCTGGGAAGGGAAGGGCCCTCCCCATGGAACCACTCGGCTTCCTACCTTGACCGACTCAGGGCTCGTGACGATGACCGAGGTTTTGTGGAAGACATTGACCCGCACGACAGGGCCATACTTCTTAGCCCTAGAAACCAAAATGACCCAAAGGAGGCTGTCAGCTATGAGAGACGTGAATATCACCATCACCATCACCACCCAGCAGGAGGATCAGGGTCCCATCCTAGGACTCCCTGTTGAGTCACACACAAACACATACTGGGTCTCCATTTCCACATCCGTGAAATAGGGTTGCTACACTTCTCCTTTGCTGGGAATCAAGCCAGATCGTGTCTTTGAAAATGCTTTGGCAAGTGTAAAACACCACCACATACACTGACTATTACCGAGTCACACCCCCCACCCAGCTTACAGATGAAGAAACTGAGGCTCAGAATGTCTGATGGCTGGTCTCAGGTCGCACGGCTGGCGGAAGGCAGAGCTTGCCTTCTGAACCAGCCTCCTCTGCCTCTCCACTCAGGGGAGGAACTTTGGGGGTAGCAGTAACCTGGCGGGGGAGGGGGGATTGTATGCACTGGCCTGGGGGACAGGGGGTTGGTGCCCCATGAGGGACCTGGGTTGGAGTAAGGGCAACAAATGACAACTGGGACCCACCAATCCAAAAACACATCTTGGAGCACGCGGCCACAAACCTCATCCTTTCTCCAGAAGTAGGGGAGATGTCCTAGAAGGAAACTAGAAGAAACGGGAAATATTAAGATCACCAGAAGTCACCGTTAAAGAGTGCCCCCCTTCCTACAGGACCCCGTGAGGTCGGCGTTATTAGGCCCACTTCGCAGATGGAAGGACTGAGGCGCGAGGAGGTATGGTGCAGGCTCAAGGGCACCGGGCAGTAAGAATGAAGGCAGAACACAAAGTCAGGTCCGGCCAGCTCCAGATGTCTCCATAGAGAAGAGAGAGAAGGATGAGACCATCTCCCTGGTGCAGGGGCGGGGGGCTGGCACGTGGAAAGTGGACAGTATTATTGTGCGCATTTACCTTGAGACATCCACTGAACATTGACTGCAGGCTGGACACCATCCTCCGCCTCATTCCAGCTGACCTTCCCTACTGCCGGGAGGTAGATCTGTTGTTAACCTGTCTTACAGGTGCGGCAGCACAGGCACAGAGGTGATCATCTGCTCACCGTGGCACGGTGGGGACCAGGCCGCCCCAAAGTCCTTCTCGCCAGGGGATTGTTTGGTGATGCTAAGTCTGCAGTGTGTGCATAAGTCTGGTGTGATCACCAGCATGTGATCAAGTCTGTTTGGCGTCAGCTTGTGGCAACTTTTAAGGTGCTTCCTATCCCCTGCATGACTTACTCCAGTCAAGCTCACTGACTGCACACCATCTAGAATGGACAACAAAACTGCAGATGGGGTTTCTGGGTCAGAGAACTCACCTCCTGGCGGGAGATGGAGAGCATATAAACAAATAGGTAAGTAAATATGCAGTCGGAGAGTAATGGGAGAAAAAGCTCAGGGGTGGATAATTAAAGGCAGGGTCAGGAAATGGCCCTGTAAGAAGGTAACATGTGAGCTGCCATAAGTGAGGGACTTGGCTGCCCGGGTATCTGGGAGAAGAGCATTCCTGGTCAAGGAAATAGCAGGTGCAAAGGTCCTGAGGTAGGAGTATACTTGGTAAGTTCAAGGAACGGGGGGCAGGTGTTGAAGCTGGAGTACAGTGTTTAAGGGAGATGTGGTACAGAATAGGTTTCCCAAGGTAGGGGGCAGATCACCCATAGCCTTGTGGACTGCTGTCAAACTTTTGCTTTGACCTTGAAATTGGGGCCACTGGAGGGTTTCGAGCAGAGCAGAGACAGGGTCTGATGGGTTTTCAATGGCTCACACTCACAGCTGCTGTGCTGGGAGTAAATGGGATGGATGGAGGGCAGGAAGGGAGGCAGGGGTACCAGCGAGGGGCTGTGAAAGGGGACACGGCTCAGACCCGTGCAGTCGAGAAGCCCCATTTCTAGTGTACATTGTAGGAAGAGCAGAGCGGACTTGCTGCGGGGGTGGGTGTGAGAGTGGTGTCAGGGCTGACCCAAGTCTCCTGGGCTGAGTGTCGGAAGGATGAATGGGGCTGCCATTTACTAAGGTGAGGAGGACTGAAAAGGAGCTGGTGGGGGGTGGCAGACCCCATCATGCGCACCTCTGCCCTTGGGTATTTGAGGACCAGCATGGAGACTCTGCCAGGGGGTGCCCAGCTCTGCCTGCCGGAAGGGCGGGCCAGAAGTTCCTGCTCCACACCCCCAGGGCAGCCTCCACCAATGACCCTGTGCCCTCCATCTGTGTGGGGGTAAGCTCCCAGAGCTCCCCGGGGAGGGGGTGCACCTCAGTTGCTCCCAGAGGTAACTTGATTTTTGGCTTTCTGACCTCCTCCCTCTATCTAATTGCCAGCTCCCCTCAGGATCACCCCCCCCCAAACCACTTACATTTCCATTTTTGTCTCAGGATCGGCTCCTGGGGACCAACCTGAGACAAGTGGTTTAAATTAGGCATTGGGCTCTGAACGTGTCACGTCTGCAGAGGAAAGCTACTAAGGGAAGCAGCAGGTGAGTACGCACTTGAAGCCAGGCTACAGATGGGAATGTGACAGTCCGCAGCAGAGAGGCAGCACTTAGAGCCCCGGCAATGGAATCAGACCCCACGGGGGTTAGTGTAGACGGGGAAGAGACCCAACGACTGAGCCAGGCCATCAGGCAGCAAAGGGACCACCAACCAGGGAGACTGCGTGGGAGCTGCTGGGGAGGCTGGAGGCGAGCCGTGGGGAGTGGAGGGGGAAGGCTGCAGAGAGAGCAGGACAGGGAAGGGACGGGCGCTCCCCCAGGCTGCCCTGGGGCCAGGCAAGACCAGGACTGAAGTGTTTTTGTGCATGGAGCTACAGGGGTCACTGGTCACTGCGACCTTGGCCAGAGCAGGGTGGGCAGAGAGGCCGGGTGGCGGGCCCAAGAGAGGAAGAGGAGGAGGAATGGGGGCCCAAAGGTAGGTGGGCTTCTCAGGGGGTTGCTGAGGGGGTGCAGAACCAGGGGGCGGCAGTTGGAGGGAACCGGAAGGGAAGAGACAGGTGGTGGGTTTTTTTTCCTTTTTTTTTTTTCTTTCATTCTTTTTTTTTTTTTTTTTTAAACAACGTGTTATATAAAAATGGGAATGATGCAGGAGACAAGGAAAACCGATGGCAGCGGGGGTGCTGCTGGGTGTCGCTGAACTTAGGGGCCGGCTCTCCTCGGCCGCAAGCCCTGAGGTCCGGGTGGGAAGGGCGCGTGGGCCCAGGGCAGGGAAGGGGGCAGCAGCCCGCGGCCCTGGAAGGAAGTTCTTCCAGGCTGTTCCATTTACTCGGGAGGTAGGAGGCAAGAATAAAGGCTGAGAGCGGGGATGGAGGGGGAGGTGGCAGGGACCGAAAAGAAGCAAGAACACTTGCAGAGTGGGAGGGCAGATGCGTGAGGAAAGAAGTGCCGCGGGGCCGCGGGCAGCGGAAGTGCACTCCGGGTGAGCAGCCGTGAACTCACTCTGCTCCACCGCCGGAGAGACGGACCCTGGACATCGCACAGGACTGGCTGCGTTTCCAGAATAATCTAGGGTCCGTGGTCACTCGCCTTAGCTGCACGTGTCGGGAGAACGTTCTGTTTGGAATCGCCGGAGCGAGAACAGAGTCTCGACCCTCCTCAGCCTCCCAGGCCTGTCTGAGAGCCTCCACTGGGAACACTGGGGCCCGCTGCCGTTTGGGGACGAAGGGCAGTGACCCCTCAAGAAGGCCCAGGCGACAGAGTGGCGTGGGGTCCCCCCCCCCACCGCAAGAAAGGAACTAAAATCCGTTCCTTCCAGGTCCTGCAGGGGGCGCTGGGGAGGCAAAGGCCGCGCGGGAAGCCCGGGGAAAGGATGGTAGCGCCCCGGGCCTGGGCTGGGGGTAGACGGGATACGGCGGAGCCGCCCAGGGCGAGGGGGAGGAGGATGAAAATCCCCCTCCCAGCCCGGTCTGTGGCACTGGGGTTGGCACTGGGGCAATCCAAGGTTTCCTGAGGGCAGAGGAAAGTCTTGGCTGGTGGAGAAGCGGAGGTCGTCTGGAGAGCCCACTGGGAGGCGAGCCCCAGGGAGGAAGGGAGCCCCCACAATGGCTGAGTGAGGGTGAGGGGCCATGCCTGTGCCTCCTGCCAGAATGGGGTGGTGAGCGCTCAGCTGGGCACCCGAAGGTCCTTTGGACGTGCCACCCAACGGAGCCAGCAAGGGGTCACCACCATCACAGGAGCCAACTGGCAATTTGTTGAACAGACCCCACCTCGGGCAACCTGGCAAGTAGGAATGGGAAGAGGGAGATGATGCCCCCCAGGAGCCACCCTTGAAAAACTGATGCCAAAATAAGTAAAAACTGGAAGAGAGAGACTTTTTTGTTGTCAAGTTTACATCCATCCCACGCTACCGGGAGAGTGGGGGCTGATGAGGAAGTTGAGAGCAGTGAGAGAAAAATGAAGAAACCACAAGTATTTGTGTGGGATCCGAACATGGGGTCTGAGTTTTCAGCTGTTACACGGAGGGTTGCAGTAGGACGTTGTCTGTGGGGAACTCCAGGAGGGCATCCTGGAAGAGAGGGCATCCTGGTGACTCCCGCTGAATAAGGAGGAGGATGGGCGGGGCAGGGGAGCACAGCAGCTGCCCCTTGTAAGGCTGAGGGATGCTTGCCTGAAAGTTGGCAAAGCCTGGAAGCACCAAGCGGCAAATGTTAGTACTAGACACTCGATATGTACACTTCTTTGCCAGTCATGGTGTTGCCAATCATGGTTTGAGGATCCAGCCTTTGAATAGCAAAGCAGCTGATCTGTGCTAGAAGAGGTTCCAGAACTTTCATTTAATGCAGTTTTATATGTGACCACCAAACAACTGTTAATCCCCAATCTTTTTGCATATGCCTCATTCAGTTCAACTCCTTAGACTAAAGCGCCCAACTATAATTATATTTAATTATATAATTAAGGATTATATAATTAACCTCCTCCCACTCCTCCACCCACCCACACGCACCTGTAGGTCACACGTAGATTCTGCAGTGTAGGATTTGGGGGAGAATTCAGGCATAAAAGGGAAGAAATACAGACACATACTACTACACGGACAAACCTGGAAAACACGGTACTCAGTGAAAGAAGCCAGCCACAAAAGGCCACATCTTGTATGACTGCATTTATATGTAATGTGCAAAACAGACAAATCTAGAGACAAAACAGATTAGTGGTTGCTTAGGGCCGGGGGATGAGGGGTCAGGGGAGATGAGGAGCAACAACTAGTGGGATTCTATTTGGGGTGATGGAAATGTTCTGGAACCAGCAGTTAAGATTGAACAACTCTGTCACTATACTAAAAAGCACTGGTTGTACACTTTAGAAGGGTAAATCTTATGGCACAGTTTTATTTTTAAAATGCAACTTAAAAAAAAAAAAAGAGAGATGGGCGAGGGGCCAAAAGGGGCTTGATTTAAGTTCTGCCTTCTCAAGACAAAGAGACTAGACCAGGTCTGCGGTGCTGGAAGTACATGGGTTTATGAGAAGACCAAGTCATGATGAGACCCAGCAGAATGAGCACAATGTTCATTCAACCCCAAGCTGTTCTTGGCTGATTTGAAAAGTTGGAAGGGTGACAGTGTACCTAACAGAGCTGGTAGGCAATTTCTACCACCCACTTTGAATCACTGTTTATTGAGTGTCTACTATGCACGTACCAGCTGTGGCTGTGCCAGATGTCAGGAATATGGTAGTGAACAAGACAGACACAGGCCTATGGGAAAGACAGACACTTAACAAGAGGTTGCACAGATAATTACCCAACTCTTACAATGACACAGAGTTTACAAAGCGAACATGATATTTTCAGGCATGGAAGCAGGTGGGACCTCCCTGAGGAGTTAGCACTGAAGCCAAGCCTGGAAGGTGAGGGGAAGAACCATCTGAGTGGCGTGGAAGACAGAGCTGCTAAGCACGGGAAAAGGAAGCCCCCAAGTGGGCGAGGGCACCTGGGAAGACAGAGAGCCAGCAGGGAGAACAATCACCTCCCTGTGTCACCAGCCACTGAGATCTTTCCCAAACCCACCAAATAGAGATTCAGGCTTCCAATGCCAGTTCATCTGGCTTGGGCTGGAAGTGGCCACCTTCCAGAATGTTCATGTCCTGAGGTTTTAAAAAGTGTGTCTAATACCATTGTTTATTCATTCATTCAACAAATATTTATTGAGCATCTGCAATGTGCCAGGTGCTGGGGATACACGAGCGAACACACAGCGTCCCTGCCCTCCTGGGGCTCACATTCTAAAGGGGGGGGAGACAGACACAGTCAACAGGTGAACAGACAGTCAACAAGTGAACAGAAGGTAACTTCAGGGGTGATGGCCCCTTAAGGAGTTTGCGGCTAGGTGGGCTTTTACACAGGGTGGATGGGGAACAGCAAGACCCTGGAACTGCAGGAGGGGGGTTGCAGAAAGACAGGGGCAGCAGTGAGCAAGCCGGGGGGTGGGGGGGATGAAAACAGTACAGAGTGGGTTCTGAGAGCTCAGCAGGGGCCTTGCTGGCCATAGGGTGGACTTAATCTAGAATTAGATTTCCTTCTAAAGGGATGGAAAGCTTTTGGAGCAGAGAAATGACACGTTTGATTTAGCTTCAGAAAGGTAAGCTTCTGTTGGGGGTGGTAGGTAAGTTGGGTGGGGGTGGGGGACAAGGATGGAATGGAAGTACTAAGGAGAAGACAAAAAGGATATACCAGGACAGAAATACAAAGGGGAATGTACCAGAGTAGAGTGTGTTGCAATCCAGGTTGAGTGACCCCGTTCCGAGTCTTAAAGTTAAGAGTGCCTACTTCAGAGGCAAGGCTGACCCGGGCTTAAATCTAGGCTTACCAACTGTGTGACCTTGGGCAGGTGACTTTGCCTCCGCGCGCCTCAGTCTCCGCGTCTGAACGATGGGGTAACAATAGCGCCTACCTAACAGGGTTGTCGCTGCCATCACGTTTGTGGGGCCCAGCAGAGCGCGGTGGGCGCCGAGCAGCTGCCGCGGCTGTGAGTAATTTGTTACTAAGAATAGTTAGCGCCCCTCTCCCGGCCGCCGTCTCCAAGCGGCCACGCGCAACGGCGAGGCTGGACCCCCGGCCCCGACGCCGGCTTGGACGCGGTCCCCCGGCCCCCCATTCGAGCGCCCCATCCAGGCCCCCGCCCCCACCCCCCGCTCACCTGGGCCGCGGCGGCCCGGGGATGTGCTCGTAGCGGCTGCGAGCGCGGTGCACGAAGGTGCAGCAGAGGCCGAAGGCGACCAGGACGGCGCTGCCGAGCAGCAGCAGCAGCCCGGGGCTCATGGCTCCCGGGCAGGCCAGGCCAGGGTCGGGGCCGGGCACCGAGGGGGCGGGAGGCCGCGAGCCGACTCAGCTGTCAGCGCCGCGCGCCGCCTCGGCCCGAGGCCCGGCGCGACCCAGCACCGCCTACTCCCGCTCGGCTCCGCCCCCGCCGGTTCGACCCCTCCCAGGGCGCTCCGTCCCCGCCAACCACGTCTCCGCCTCCAGCCCCCGCTCTCGGGGCCCGCCCCCGTCCCTCCCCAAGCCCCGCCCCAACCTCAGCACAGCTCCAGCTCAGGCCCCGCCCAGAGCATGGGATTTCCGCCAGTCACAACGCCGTTTCTGGCTCAGACCCCCATGCTCCGCCCCCTCCCCGCCTCCCCAGGCCCCGCCCCCAGCCTCTCAAAAGCTCCAGCCCCACAGCAGCTCCGCCCAGAACGCGTTGTCCAGGGCAACCCCGATTCCTCCGCGCTTCCTGCCCCGGCGGCCGCGCTAAGTCCCGCCGGCTGGTTCCGCTCTCCGGGGCGCCCCGAAATAACGGCGTTTTCCGCGCGCGGTCCTAGGCCCCCTCCCTTCTCCCCAAAACCTTCCTGGGAACCCATCCCAGCCTCCACACGCGCGTCTTACGCCGACCGCTCCCACGCCTCCCTCTGGAGCCCCCAGCCCCAAAGTGGTTCCCCTCGCCCGGCCGGCCCCCGCCGAGCGCCCTTGGTCTCCCCGCAGGGCCCACGGGCCAGGTGGCGAGGACCCCGGGGGCCGAGGGGGGCCGTGTCCGCGAGCGAAGAGCGCCCGGCTGGACCAGAGTCGGTCGGCCCTCCTCGCGTCGCGGCACCTCCGGAGCCTTCCAGACCCCGGAGAGTCCCCAGGAGCCGGAGTCGGAGCGCGCGCAAATCTGGGTGCGCGAGGTCGCTCGCGACGGAAGGCGACAGATGTGCCCGCGGTGGCCAGAGGGCATTTGTTAGGTAATAACCGAGACTTCCGTGCCGTTTATGTAACCCTCTTCTCGCCCGCTCGGGTGTGACGGCGGCGGATGCCCAGCGCCGCACTTTCGGTTCTCGTTCCCGCACTGGGAGCGGGGGGGGGGCACCCCGAGCGCGAGCCGTGGATGGAAGGGCCGGCTGTGCGCGCTCCTAGTCCCGATAAAGCTCCACGGGCTGGGGGCTGGGGGCGGGGGGTGGTGCCCAAAGATGCTGCCGGGTCCTGACAAGGGGACATGCCGCTGCCCCGTTCGTGGGCCAGTCCCGGAGAGGCTTGGGGGCTGGGAAACCGAGGTCTGTACCTCTTCCCAGGCGCAGCCGGGGACAGTCCGCAGCAGGGACATGACTGTGGGGGCTGTGGGATGCAGGGTGACGGAGAGGGCCACGCTTTAAGAACTGGACCCAGAAGAGACAGGAATTCTGTCCGCGACCACCGCAGCCTGGGCGTCCACCCGGGCGCGGGGAGCCGGGCGCATCTGCCGCTGGGGCGTGGAGACGCTAGCTTGCCGGGGCGCCCCCATGTGGCGGTGAGAAGCAGCCGCTGGCTGGTCCTGCTTGGGGTGGGGGGTGGGGGTGCAGGTTAGACAGACCCTCCTGGGCTGTGAAAGCTCCAGAGCCTGGGGGCAATTTGAAGGGGGTCCTCCCTTCCCGACCGTTGTTTTCTGAAGACAGGGCCAGATCTTAAACTGCTCTGGGCACAGTCTGGGGTCTCACATGAGGCAGGCATGGGGTAGCCTCAGGGTACATTTGTGAGCCTAAGCCCGTCCCACTAGCGCTAAGGACAGGAGTGGGCGTTAAATCTCTCGTGCGTCACTCAACCCCCGTAACCTCTGGCTCAATGTGACCGGGGCTCACCTGGCATCTCTCTCAACAGAGCACCCCTGCCCCTGACCAGTGTCCCTTCCCCATGTATCAAGTCTACTGTTGTCCCACTGCCGCCTCATCTGATTCTCCCAGCTCTTCTGTGGTCACATGGGGAGCGATGAGAGGGCACCCCAACACTCAGGTGGGTCTCCTGCCCTTTGCCTGGGCAGGCAGGACTACAAGCTGCCAGCAGAGGGCACTGCCTGGAAGCACGTGGCCAACAGCCTGGCGCTTCCTCAGGAAGGTCTGGACAGGGCTCTCCAATATGGTAGCCACTGGCCAGATGTGCCAGTCCTGCGCTTGAAACATGGCTAGCCCAAACTGAGGTGTTCTGTGTGCATAAAATAGACACTGGGTTACACTGATTGCATATAAAAAAAAGTTTTAAAAATCTCATTAACATTTTTATGTGGATTAACTGTTAAAATGGTAATTTTAGAATATGCTGGGTTAAAGAAAATATATGATTAAAATAAATTTCACCTATTTCATTTTGCTTCTTCAATATGGCTACTGGGAAATTTAAATTGACCTCTGTGGCTCATATTATCGGACAGTGCAGGTAGAGACGGTGGTTCTCAAAGTGCGGCCTATAGGCCAACAGCATCAGCATCATCCTGTGTCACAAGGCAAATTCTCGGCCCCGTTGAGATCTATTGAGTCAAAAACTCTGACAGGCCCCCAGTCCCTCGTGTTTTCACGAGTCCTGCAAGAGTTTCTTGCTCACGTTTGACAGAAGACGTAGTTCCCCAGCGGGTTCGCTGGGCGAGGCTGCAGACTCCGAAAGCTGGCTGCTCCGAAGCCAGGCTCTAAAGGGGCTGCCCTCCCTCAAGTGGTACAAAGCTACTTCTCCTCTGAACACAGCACCAAGGCCTGGCCCAGCTCAGGCTTGTTAGGGGGAGATAGGCACACAAGGAACAAGCGAGGCCCCTCAGAAACCTGGGGTGTTGCTACGAGGCTGACACCCCAGATGCCGTCCTGGGTGCCGGCCACCCCTGGACATCCCCGCAACACTGGACTCCAAGGGCTCAAGAACTAAGCTGTGTGATGCTGGGTAGAAGCAGCCCCTCTCTGGGCCAGGTTCTGAGAGGTGACTGGAAGCCCGATTACGGGGGGTGATGGCCGAGGCTGATCCAAGGCTCCAAAGGGAGACTTGGCCAGGGTCAGCCCCTATCCCCAGAGACAATGAAGGTCTCCGAGGCTGGATCAAAGTCCCTGGGGACTGAGTCACTTGGGAATGCTCCCTTGGCAGCTGTAGGCAGTGGAGTGAAAGGAGCACTGGACAAGGAGTCTGAAGCCAACTCTGTCACTCTCTGGGTTTGTGTCCCCATCTACCCAATGACAGGGGCCAATGGGAAGGGGGGGCACTGAATTCAATGCTCTTCAGGCAGCAAGGTGACAGTCCAAAGCTGGGGCTCCAGGACCCTCCTGCCTACTTTTCATATAGTCAAATATTAACTATATGACATTAAGCTAGTAACAAAGCTTCCCTGGGCCTTGGTTTCCACATCTGCACAATGAAGGGTGAGCAGAACACTGCCTTCATGGTTTCATATGACGATTAAGTGAGTGGGTACTGAGTACAACTTTTGCAGCAGTGCCCGGCACGTAGTGAGAATGCAGCAAACGTCAGCGGTCCGCCCTTGTTGCTATTTAAGGGACAGTGAGCCTGTGTCAACCTCCTTGTCAGGAGGCAGGCTGAAGCCTAAGCCTTGTTTGGAGCCTGAGGGGTCAGGAGGTAGAGGGGACTGGAGCAGGGCAGCGCTCCACCCAGAGGAGTGGAGGGCCTGAGATTGCTCCCAGTTGCCACCAAACAGTGGTGACACACAGGGCCCCGCTGAGGGCTGGGGCACTCCACCACTTGGGGGGAGGTACCAGGAGCCCCAGATGGTGACTTCAGGCTATCACTGTTGAGCAGCTGCGGGAGATACCCCCTGTCACTTCCGTCCCACTTCCCAGGCCACACCCGATGGCATCGTGGCCTTCAGGCCCTGAAATGAAGAGGGGCCTGGACAGGGGGAGGAAGGGCAGGGAAGAGCACGGAGGAGCCCCAGGAAGATGCTGTATGATCCCCCTCACCACCACCACCATTCTGGGTCTGGGGAGCCAACAGCTTGGGTCACCCCACTGGATATGGCCACAGCACTACCCTGCTCTGGAGGGCCACCCCTCTACGCTGGGCTCTAACCTTGGCTCAGCCCTATCTGGGACAGGCCCGGGACACTCAGCCCCCCCGGGCTCCTTTCTCCATGGATGCAGTGAGGAGTTTGGCCCTCCCAGCTCCTAGCATGGTTCAGAATTTCCCTGTGTCTGGGCAAGATGCCTATTAGCTACTGCTGGGCAGTGGGAGGAAGCAGGGGTCTCCACCAGCGGCTTCCCAGCCCAAAGTGGGCAGAAGCCCCGGAGGAACCCCTAGGTCTAGCCCCCTTGACAGCTGGCATGGCAGACCCAGGTTCAGGCAGTGCAACGAACGGTCAGGGTCCCTCAGGTGCGAGAGCTAGGCCGTGTGGCCGTGTGGGTTCTCATCTGGCTTCCCCCTTCCCTGGCTGTGCACCTCAGTTTCCCCATCTGTAAAGGGAGGAGGAGAAGGGGCTGCTCGAAGGCTCCAGTGAGTTCAAACATGCCACACTGTCCTCAAAACGGTGCCCCGCACACAGACCATGCTCAATGGCACGGCTCTGGTTTCCGCACGGGGCTCCATGGGGCCAGGCAAACAGCGAAGGCCCAGGACCCTCACCAACCCCACTCAAGGCAGAGGTGTGAGGGGTCCAAGAGGTGACCCTGAGCTTTCTTCGGCAGTCCTGTACTCCACACTCAGCTTTGGCGAGCAGCCAGGAGACCCCCAGACTCGCCCGCACCATTGTCTCTGCTGGGGGCACCACCCTGGGTTCTGGCTCAGCTCTCAGAATAATGGAAGGGCTGGGCTGGGCTGACACCCCCAGAGACCTCACAGACCCTGACATGGGCTATACCCTGTCCCCACCGCCCAGAGACCATCTGCTTATCCCCTCTGCTCCCCTATCAGAGGCTTAGCCCAACTGTACTTGATGCATGGGGGCAGGATGGAGGCCCTTGGTGGGCAAAGGAACATCCCGCCTGTGAGCAGGAGGGAAGCTCCAGGCCTAGCCCCCTCCTCCACCCCCATCTCCAGCCCCCAGTACAGGTCAGAAAGAGGAGGCAGGAAGGGGGTTGTAAACAGTCACGTTTTTAGCACAGTTTCGGGTGACAGCATCAGTAGTCTTTTTGGACATTTGCGGGGGTGGGGTGGGGTGGGAGATGCTGGAGGAATCAGAGGGTCCCCTGGGATTTCCCTGCACAGTGTGGGGATGGAGATGACCAAAGTGGCTTCAGTGGCCTCAACATAGCTTTTAGAGAAACCTGCTACTCCACTCACTCACTGGGGGCCACGGTGCTTGGAGTGCCCTGGTGGGTGGCTGCTGTCCCATGGAGTCCCCAGAGCACGCCCGTGGACCCAGCGTGACGATGAAGTCCAAGATGACCAAGAGGCTTCTCCCAGGGGTCATCCAGAAACCCCCGCCCCCAGCCACCCCTCCCCAGGCAAGCCTGTTCCTTGCTCAGATGGCCATGGCCCACAGTTCACCCTGGACCCATCTAGCTGACAGCTTCCCTTTGCCCCCACTGGATACCTTCCTGTTCTCCTCAGAACCTCTCTACCTGCTGGGCCACCTACGCATGCTCTCTGAGTCACCTTCCTTAAGCCATGTTCCAGATGGTCCAGGGCCTTCCATTCTAGCCCTGGGCAGGTCAGGCCTGATCCCCTCCTTCAATCTGCCAGCTATGCCTCTGTTAATATGGCCAAGGACCATGTCTGCCCTTCACAGGTAGTAGCCCTCAGTACTCAGTGTCCATGGCCAGACTATATTCCTAAACGAACCAGAGATGTTTGGAGGTAAGAAAAGAAAACCTGGGGCCCACGGCCACACAGACCCCAACACGCTGTGGCTTCTGGTCTGCGGGAGACACACAGGCAGGGACACAGAGCACGTGAGCACTGCACACACCTCACAGGCGTCCACAGGACAGCGTTACAGAGGGGACGCCTCTGCCCGCAGAGTGGTGCGGCGCTGTGGGCACTCAGGGCGGGGAAGCCCTGCCAGGCTGCGACCGGACGCATGGTGCTCGCCTACAGGTCAGGGTCCTCATGGCTGCACACGACGCCCGCATCCTCCTGGTGCTCGCAGTTGTGCGTGCCCACGCCAGCGTGCGTGCACTCCAGCAGGTTGCGCTCGGTGCCGGCGCAGCGCACGTCATCCAGCAGGATGGGCAGCGCGTGGCCTTCGCCAAATGCTGCGCGCTTGGTGGCCCGCTCGGCGTGAGCAAAGCCCAGCTGGCGGCACACGACGGCAGCCGCCTTGATGTCCCAGCCGTCGTCACACACGGTGCCCCAGCGTCCACCCACAAACACCTCCACACGCCCGCGGCCGGGATTCAGGCCCGCGGGCCGCACCAGGCGCACCGCGCCGTTTGAGGCCGTGGGGTCCGCCGTGCCTGGTCGCCCCCGCCGCCCCCCGCCACCCCTCCGGCCCCCAGGCCGCTGGGTGGGCCGTGCAGGCCGCGGGGTGGGCCGTGCGGGCCGGGGGGTGGGCGGGGGCGGAGCAGCTGTGGGGCGTCTGCGTCGGGGCGGCTGGGTGGGTGCACGCGCTGTGGGCCGTGGGGTGCTCTCTGCCCTCTGGATGAACTCTGTGCAGAGGAAGAGCCTGCGGTCAGAGGGACCCCAGCCGCCCAGCTGTGCCAGTCGGCTTCTGGGATCTCCCAGCACTCCTAGTCTTGCCCTCCTGGGAGTCCCTCCTCTGCAAGCAGGCATAGGGGAACAGCCCCTCACACTGTCAACTCATGAGCCCAGTGCAAGAGAAGTGTGTAGGAGGGCTTCTGGGGCAAGTGACACTTTCTGGTTCCAGTCTTTGGTTTAAGGCTGAGGCAGCTGAGGCCCACTGATGGGGAAAATCTGCTGAGGATCTAATGACAGGCAGGATAGGAACTGGGCTGCCAAGGGACGGTCAGGGCAGGCTGGAACTCTCCATTCCACACTCCCAAGGCTGCTCGCTGGCTGGGGGCTGGGGCCCACACTGACCAGAGCCAGTGTGAGGTCCAGGGCCCCCCATCTACCCCACCACAGGGCCTGGATACAGTGAGCACGGGGAGCCGAGGAGAGACCCCGTTTGTTCCTGCCGCACCCCGACATTCACACCCGGCCCTGGTCAGCCACGGAGATAAACCTCACCCTGCCTGAGACACTCCGCCAGGAGAGGTGACCGCCCAGACTAGTTCCTTACTATGGGGAGGGACCCCAGCCAGGGTCACCAGTCCTAAGTCCTCCACCCCCCACCGCAGTTGAGATGAAGGCTGAGAAAGGGCCTTGATTCAAGGCAAGGAGCAGGTCAGGGCCAGGAGACAGGGACATGGGCCAGATGCTCCCCCGCCCTGCGCCCTGGCCCCCACTCTACATGCAGGGAAGGACTTCCGGCTCCGCGGGCTGCCAGGGAGCCTTCTGCTTTGGCTCTTGCTGGTCCAACTGCCCAGAATCCCCCACCCCCACCCCCAGCGCACCTTTCTCTATGTTCTGGCCTC
The DNA here is from genome assembly GCF_009829155.1 of Mustela erminea. NCBI lineage: Eukaryota > Metazoa > Chordata > Mammalia > Carnivora > Mustelidae > Mustela > Mustela erminea. Next base: position 141,970,745 of record NC_045618.1, on the reverse strand, counting down.
AACCCTCAGCCTGCAGGAGCCCCCACCCCCGCCCTGCACGGTTCTGGGTCCGCATGGCAGCTGGCACACACTTCTGTAACAGCCCTGGGACAGTAACTGACTCCTCTGTCTGTCCTCGCCAGGACAGAGTCTGACTTCTCCGGTGGCCCCAGCATCCAGCACAGAAGGGGTGACTATCAAAAGTGCCAGAAACTGCTGAATGAATGGAAAACTGGTCCAGGCCTGAAACCAGCTGCAGCTAGAATTAACTTCCTCAAACACTGAGCTCATTCCTTCCTCCAACTGTCCTTTGCTGGGGACAACCCTTTCTCAGGGTCGCCTACCCTCAGCTGCCAAGTGCCCAGCCTCCCCCCTTGCTGCTCCCCTGCTCCTCAGTCAACCAACGGGTCCCCTATCTATTGGGCCACTGGACCCATTGAAGTGTTTCCTTTGGCCTGCAGGGTGATTTTTAAGCTTTTGAGCCAAAGGTGCCAAAATTTACAAATGGAGAGATTGTATGTAACAACCCAAGGAGGCAGGGACCTGGTCTGTCTGGCTGAGCAGTCTGTCCCTGGCAGGAAGCACATGTGTGGGGTAAGTGACTGCACAGACGGACAGATGGATGGATGGATCCATCTCCCACTTCTCTTAGGACCTGGATGGCCGGGCAGCCCTGGCTCTATGTTCCCACATAGCCCGGGCCCAGGGGAACAAACCCGTCGTCATGCCTGCCCTTTCGGTTGGCACCAGATGCCAGGGGTCATCATCTGTGGCCTTGCTTGGCCCGCAGGTCCTGAGGGTTTGCGCCCACCTCCCTCCCCACCAAACAGATCAGACAGGACAGGCCTCCAGCAGCCCCAGGAGGTGCCCCTCCCCCTACAGCACCTGCAACTAGGATGACTCGCTCCAGCCTCGCTCCCACACCATGTACCCGCTCTCTGTCTGTCCCAAGGGCTCTGAGCGTACCTGCCCTGGCACCAGCCACCCCTCCCCGTTGCTTGTCCCCTCTGAGGCGTGCAGCACCCTTGGGGCCACTCACCCATGGCCTGGGTTCAAGGAGCTGCACCTACTTTAACTGAGTGTCCCATGGGTGCCATTCCCAGTGCTAGGCATTGGGGCCCAGAAAGGGCCTCCAGCGCCAGCCGGAAGGACCCGTATCTGGGGAGGAGCTGCTGGGTCCTGGTCGCAGGAGCTCCCCTCCCCCGCTGCGACCGGGCTGGCAGGCACTTACTCTCTCTGGGCACAAACGGGATGAGGCGGCTCTTCACCTTCACCTGGGCAGGCTGGATCCGACACTTGCCGGGAGGTGCCCGTCTGCCAACACACGGAGGTCATGAGTGCCACCCTGGGAGCCTGCCCTGAGCCTGTCCCTCAGACGCCCGCTCTCCCCTGGTAGTCAGACACCTGTGCATTCAAGGGGATGTGAACAACGACAGTGGCCACCGGCGGAGCACCTGCCGCGTGGCCCCAGGGCTTTGGGAGCGCCGCCCCAGCACAGAAGTCCTGATGACGCTCTGCCTAGAGTCCGGCCCGCATCTGCTTTTCACGGGCCCGAAGGCCAGTGGCTCAGCCTCTCCTGAGCCGCCTCTGCTTCAGAGCATGAGCTGTCTTGGGAGCGTGATGGGAAGTCACAGCCCCTTTCCTTCCACCACCAGCCCCGCTGCTGCCGGAACCATGACTGCAGCCTGATGCCCGCACCCACCCTGGCCCCCACGCCCCATCCTGGCCCCCGCACCCCACGGCCTTTGAGGAGCTCTCTGTCTCTGCTCCTCTGGCCCTGGATTTTGGTGATGCCGCAGTGGAGTGAAAGGTAAGGTCATCTATAGATAAAGGGTCGGAGAAAGCCGCAGGGCTGGCAGCAGAGCGGAGGGATCTGGGGCCTGGAGGGCGGGGCTTCAGAGAGAGGAGGGAGACCCGCTTCTGAGAAGGGTTACTCGGACTCTGAATCGGGTCTCCAGGACTCTGAGTCGGGTCTCCAGGACTCTGAGTCGGGTCTCCTTTGACATCCCCGAGGGGCACAAGTAAGGCGTGGAATTCCATTTTAATTAGCTTTTGGCCGTGGATCTGTGAGTCTTTGAATGGGACCGACACTATTCTGGGACTGGCCCACGTGGGTCCAGACTTCAATAGGTTCCAGCAGCACAAGGGAAAAGCCCGAGGGGTGAAGTGGCCATGTGACAGGAGGTGGCTTCCAGGCAGGCTTGGCCAAAGAGGGAAACTGAGGAGGGGTATGGGTCTTCCCTCCCCTCACCCCCGAGGTTGAAGAAACACAGCCAGGCACACAGGCTTCCCAAAGCTGCAGAAAGACTGGGTTTTGCTCTGAAGCCCAGATAATACCCACATGCTTCAGACAGACCCAGCATGGTTTTGTTCCGTAAGGAAATAATGTTTAAAAAAAAAAAAAAAAATCTCTGTTAGGGAAAAGGTAGGAGATGCACCCCTAAATGCTACAGTGGTTTTGTCTGGGCAATGAGGGATGCCCACACCCTCCTCGCCCACTGCCCGCTCCCCAGTTCTTCGTTCCGGTGTTCATCTGCAGCCTCTTTGCAGGATGTTGTGGGTGCAAAGAAAGACATGCATTCCAAAAGAGAAACACGAAAGAGAGAAGGGAGGAAGGGAAGGGAAGGAGTCTAGTTTGTTTCTGGCTCCCTTGAGCCGGAGAACCCCCTAAGCCTCAGTTCCCTTCAGTTGTACGGGGGGGGGGGGGGGGGAGCCAACAGCGAAAGAAAGGTGCCTCGTGGCAAAAGGAGAGGGTAGGTCGAAGGCAGCATCTGGCATGAATTACATGCTCCATATATGTGATATTTCCTTAGAGAAGCACTCTTTAAAAACAAAAATGGGAAATAAGCTTAATGTCCCAGGAACGGGTAAGGTAATTGTGGCCCGGTGACTCACCAGCCAATTACACAGCCATTCAAGATGATGCTTTTGAGTGATGTTGCAACGTGGAAATGTTTACACAAAATAGGGAAAACGAACAAAGAAAAATGCCACGTTTGCATGTGGTCCTCCGCATTGCCATAAGTCCCACAGGCGCTAGCAGATAAAGCCAGAGGGGACCTGGGGGACATGGGAAGGAGGCATGAAAGGTGGAAGTCCTTATGTGTTTCTTGATAGATAATGATGTCAATAATGAATAGATTTGTGTTAAAAAAAAAAAATGTGGTCAACAAGGAATGATTGAGAAGCTGTCACAGACCAGAGGAAGCTAAAAAAATGTTATGACCAAGAAATGTGAGATTCTGGAGAGGATTCTAGAACAGAAAAAGGAGAGTAGGGGAAAACTAGAGAAATCCTGTAATTAGTAGAAATGTGGCAACATCAGTCCATTAACTGCGACTAGCATACCATGACTTCCAAGATGCTAATGACAGAGGACATCAGCGAGGCGTACATGGGAAACTCTGAACTATCTTTGCAAATTGTCCATCAATCTAAACCTCCTCTAATTTTTTAAAACGGTTTTTTGGAAGCGTGGTGGTGTTTCAGGAATTTTCCAAACCTAGGATGTTTCAGAGGTTAGGGCAACTGTCCACGTCGGGGGGCTGCTGAATGCTGGATGTAAGTGGATGATTTGAGGGCCCTGGGGGGGGGGGGGGGCGGGTAGTGCTGGGGGTGGGTGCCGATGTGCCCACGTGGGGCAGCTCGCCCAGGTGCTGAATGGGAAGCACCTGAGAAGCAAAACTCAAAGAGCTGAGAAGGACTGAGAAACCCAATCACCCATTCATTGGTTAAACATGCCTGCGTCTCTGCTCTGTGCTCCCGACCAGGCCCAGGGCCAGCACTGCCTCTGAAGGGGTAGAGGGGCAGAGCTAGCCCTGGAGACTCTCCCGCCAGGGGAAGAGTACAGATTATGGTTCTGAGTGGTGAGAGCCACGGGGAGCACCGGACAAGGCCTGGCTGGAAAGGCCCCTCTGAGGCAGTGAGGCCTAAGGCTGAAGGGGTAGCTTCATGCAGTCATGAGGTCAGAGCAGGGCTCTGGAACCAGCTGCCCGTCCCGAGCCCAGCTCTGGCTCTGGCTGGGAGGGGGTGCTCACTTTTATAGGATTTTCACCTCTGTAAACGAAGCAGCTGAGCTGTCAAGGAGTTTTACAAGGAAGGAGTCAGAGCACTGCCTGGCACCGAATTAGCGGCTCTACATAGAAGCAGAGCAGATGGAGACGGGCACTGGGAGGGCCAAGGAGGAGTTCTGGAAGCCCCAGCGTGTTCTAGACAGGAGCCGGTGGTTTGGGTTGCCCAGGCAGAGGTGGGCAAGGGGAGGGGAGCCTCGTGGTGGGGACAGGCGGAGATCAGGGTGTCTCAGAGGCAAGTCGGGGGCTCGGGAGGTGGAGCAAGGGGTGCGATGGCCCAGGAAATGAGGGGTGAGGGGGGAGTCAGAGAGGAGAAACAACAGGGTCGGGTGGACAGCAGGCCAGAAAGCGAGGTCAAACCCATGATTATCTGGCCCAGGCGGCATCCTCGGCAGCCCCTACGGTGAGTAGAGCTAGATTTGAGGCAGTAGATCCAGGTTGAGCCCCGGGTCTGCCCCTCACCAGCACTATGGGCCTGGCCGGTCACTACCCTACTCTGGGTCTCAGTTTTCCCTTCTGAAAAATGGGGCTATGGATAACACCCTCCTGTAGGGGGTGGTGGAGAGGAAAACAAGGCAATGGAGGTGAGGGGTGCTGGCAGACAGCAGGAGCCCAGGCAGTGCGGTGGGCAGGGCTCACCTGGAAGGGTCGATCACCTTGTAGACAACCCCACGGGCCGCTGTGGCACTCGGCACACCTGTCGACATGAAGTACAGCTCCCCTTTGGGCAAGAAACCAGGCAAGGAGTGAGAACACTGCTTAGAATATGGTCCCGGCCAGGACCCTGTCCCCTGCCCTCCTGCCCCGCCCTGGCCAGCTCCCCTCAGGCTCTGAAAGGGACCCCAACCTCAAGGAGGTCTGCGAAGCCCTTCAGTGCCCAGAGCTGAAACCAGAGGCTGAGAAAGGCAACAGTGTCCCCAGCTGCCGGCCGCTCTGCGTGGACCTAGCCATGTTCTGGCCTCCTCCTCGAGACCCAGCCCCACCCTCGTCCCTGTCTGGCCTTATGCCCGGTGCACACCCCTCTGGGCACGAGTGAGGGTCCACAGTCCAGCTCCCCAGCAACCGCTGTTCCTGGAACTCAGGAAGGCCTGCTGCCCCCGAAGCGTGCCCATGCAGGACGCATGGGGGCTGGGGGCCCAGACACAGCCCATGCGTGATGTGATGGCTCAGCCATGCTAACACCTCTTTCTCTGCAAGACAGTGAAGAGTTCTCACAAAGACGGGGGCCGTCCCCGAGGAGAGACTAAGACCGGCAGAGAGCTGCGAACTCTGAGGAAAGCATCTTTGTGGGGATGAGTGCAGTCAAGGAGGGCTGCCCGGGGGTGGGGCCAGAGAGTCAAGGCCCCGGAACCCCAGGGATGTCAGGAAAGGCAAAGACACTTGGCGGGCCGACTTGTTAACTGGGGTAGACCCTGCTGTGGGGGGAGCAGGGGGCTGGGGAGGGCAGGGTGCTGAGTGCTCAGGGACCTCTGACCCCCCTCCAGGAGCACCTGCCCTGCTTTGGTGGGGGCTGGGGGCGGTTAATAGGTCTCCAAGGGGATGCAAACATACCCCAGCAAGACAGCCCCTGCTGGAGAACCCAGAGACACAGGCATGAATTTGCTGTGCAGTCTTGGGCTGTCACTTCCCTCTCTGGGCCTCTTTCTGGAGAGAAGCCTCTGGGAGCCACTGTCCCCTCCTGGGCTATGCAGCCCTCACACCAACTGTCCAGCCCTGTGGAGCGACCCAAGACTCCTGCACGGGCTGCTACCTTGGGCTGGAATGCCCTTCTCCAGGGCCTTCCTTTGGCTGACCAAGCTGAAGCTTAGGGCCCTCCTCTGGGAGGCCTCCGGGCGGCAGGTCCGGTGCGGTACCCCCAGCCCCACCTCGGTAAAGTGACAGGCTTAACACCAGGCCCACTCCTTGGCCTGTCAGTCTCGTCTGCGGGAACAACAGCCCCCAACGCCACGCATAGGCAAGGAGCCTCCCCTCCCCCACCCAGCACTGCCCAGCCCTACCCAGGCCACACCGTCCTCTTCTCTGGGGTGTAGACTGTCCCTGGAGGACAGCGGGCCAGCAGAGGTCCTTGTTTTGCAATTTGCAAGTGTCAGAAGAACAACTGGAGAGCTAGAGCCGGTGGCTGGGGGAGGTTTGTTTGTGTTGGACCCCAGGGCTCTGTGCCTTCCAGGGGCTGCCTGCCCAAGCTCACTAGCACGCTGTCCCTGGGCCGATTTCGAGGAGGCTCCTCCTGGCTAAGGTTACTTGATGTCATTCAGACGGCTGAACGGGGGGCCCCTTGAGAACTGCACCTTCCAGGCCCTGCCCCTGGGGCACCTCCTTCCAAAACACATTAACCCCCTACTGACCGAAAGAAAGGGCTTTCAAAGCCCAGTGGGCTTGACAGGGCAGTGGGGGCTGGGGCTGCCCTTTTGAAAATGTAGACTGTGATGGTGTCATCCAACAAAGGTTTCCCAGACTTAGGCCTGGGGGCTCTGGGCACTGGGCCCTGCAGGGGATACCCCTCCAAAGGCCCCTGGGTGGGCGTTGCCTAGCAACCCTGCCAAGCATCCCCCAGGCCCCACTGGGGGCCCCTCAGCTTTTGTCCAGGGACAATCGGGGCCAAGGACAAAGGGGCCGGAGCAGGATCCAGTCTCCGGGGCCTTCATCCTCTCTCCTCCCTCCCTGTTCCTTGCGACGAAAATACAAGAGCCTGAATGGGAACCCACTAACAGGAAGGTGGTGTCCACCCACTTTCTGAAGATCGTGTGGCTTAATTTTACAGGCCAGGTTTCTTGGCCATCAGGCGCCCAGGGCAGTGAAGGTCTGGGACACACTCTGCCCCCACCTGCCTGCATTTCCACCATGACAAACCCCTTCCTGGTCCCCTCACTCCACAGCCCAGAAGCAGGTCTGCAGGAAGTGGGGGTGGGGCCTGTGCTCCCACCTTCCAGATGAGGAGACAGAAGCCCAGGCTGGTGAGGACCGACACCCGAGCGAGGTCTCGGGCTGCTGCCCACTTGCTCCCCGGCCAGAAGGCCTGAGACTCCATTGCAGGTCTCCGCCCAGGTCAGAGGACCCACGGGGCAGGGGAACCGTCCCAAGCATGTGGCCCAGAAAACGAGAGGCCTTGGGGCCTCAGGAGTGCTCACCGGCCTCATCCTCAGCAAAGGAGATGATGTGAGGGTAGTAGTTGTTAATGAGGCCCGGGAACACACAGGTCTGGCCTCGACCCATGCAGATCTCGCTGTACCGCCACTGGCCTGTCTCCACGTTCTCTCGGAGGGACATCAGACGCCTGCAAAGAAGCAGGAGCTGTGCGGTCACGCCTGGCAGGGGAGCCCCACCCACGGTCCATTCATGCACCCACCCACTCATGTGTTATTCATGAACCAGGACCCTACAGCATTTGCAGGATCCGGTGTAAAGAAAGCGTGCAGGGCCCCTTGTTCCAAAAGTACTAAGGATTTCAAGACAGTGAGAGCTGAACATGAAACCAAGTGCGGGCCTTCGGAACACGGGGTCCTGGCAAACGCACGGGCCGCAACCCACAGTGCAGGCTCTCGACACTCCCCTGTAGTCTGATGGTCAGGATCCGCTGCCCTCATAAAGCTGGCCCAGCCTGCAGCCTTCCCTGGGTACCTCCTCTGCACCAGAGAAGGGCGGGGGAAGGTGACCAGCTTGTCTCCTACCCAGTCAGCTCAGCCCCAGCTGCTGACCCACGGGAGGCAGTCAGGAGCCGAGGAATTCTCCAGGGCTGGTGATCAGAAGTCCGGGCAGACTCTGGAGCAGCCTCCACTCCCACACAAGGTGGAGCTTGGGCATCTTCAGAATATGCCCATTTTGCCCTTAATTCCCTTCTTCTCCCGTCAGTCACCAGACCCTGCTTGGACGTACCCTCCTCTGGGAAGCTCTCCTGACTGCCCCTGCACTGGGAGCCCCCAGCACCGAGCACAGGCTCCCTGAGGCTGGACTGGAATGGACCAAGCATGGGTCTGTCTCCCTGACTTGGGCGCAAGGTGCTTTCAGCTCTGTTGCCCTGACTGTGGCACAAAGCCGGACCCAGCAGAAGGGCTTGGGAAAAGCTAGCAAAATTAGTTGAATCTCTGTGGACAGGAGGCTTCAGCACTCCTAGGGGACAGCAGGAGGGGGAAAAGAGAATCAGGTACAGAGAGAGGCTTCGGGGCACCTGGCTGGCTCAGTGAGTGGAACATGTGTCTCTTGATCTTGTGAGTTCAAGCCTCATACTGGTTGTAGAGATTACTTAAAAAAAAACAAAATCTTAAAAAAAAAAAAAAAAAAAGAGGGCTCCTGGGTGGCTCAGTCAGTTAAGCATCTGCCTTTGGCCCAGGTTGTGATCCCAGTGGTCCCAAGATCAAAGCCTGCATCAGGATCCCTGCTCGGTGGGGAGTCTGCTTCTCCTCCTCCCTCTGCTTGCCACTCCCCCTACTTGTGTGCTCTTTGTCAAATGAATAAATTTTTTTTAAAAAAGAGAGAGAGAGAGAAAGAGAGGCTTCATCTAGACCCATTCCCAGATGGGAAAGCTGAGCAGGAGAGGCAGACCCTAAGGGAAGAGGCCCCAGCACCCAGAGGCCCAGGTCAGGCTTCTCCCTCGGCCCCAGCTGGCCATGTGCAGGCCACAAACCAGTCTCACAGCAGCAGCCTGCAAGAGATGGGAATTATCTGGCTAGCCTCGAGCTTCCATAGCTCCTTGTTTTTACTCCTGGGGACCCTGTCCAGGTGTCCTCATGTGGAGAGGCTAGGGTGAGAATAATTTTTTTTTTTTAATTTTGCTTTTTCTTTGAGGAGGCTCCACGCCCAGTGTGGGGCTTGAACTCACAACCCTGCGATGAAGGGTCTCCTGCTCTACCACCTGAGCCAGCCGGGCGCCCCAGCTAGGAATAACTAGGAGCCACCAGATACTGAGCGCAAACTAGATTCCAAGTGGTGTATGTGTCTTAACTGACTCAGTCCTCCAACCCTAGGAAGCAAGTACTGTTATCATCTTCCTCTTACAGATGAGGACACGGAAGCACGGAGAGGTGACGTAACTGACTCAAGGTCACACAGCGACTAAGTGGGCCAGGATCCGACGCAGCAATCTCAGATACATTTTTTTTTTTAAGATTTTATTTTTAAGTCATCTCTACCCCCAACCTGGGGTTTGAACTTATGGCCCAGATCAAGAGTCACATAGTCTACTGTCTGAGCCAGTCAGGTACCCCATGAACTTAAAAAGAAAGGAAGGAAGGAAGGAAGGAAGGAAGGAAGGAAGAGAAATCTTTACTTGGAGCACGTGGCTGGCTCAACAAGGCACCAGGGACCCCCACAGTCAGCCCCTGGCTGGAGCCCCAGCTCCCCCCTCCCCAGCAGAATGACCTCTCCAGACTCTTCTAGAGGAATTCTCCCCAGAAACCCAGTCAGTCCGTGAAATGAGAGGCAGGTCCTGGCTTCTGGGGAAACCAGGCGGCCCAGAGTCTGTTGAGGAAGCTGTTCCTGTTGCCCCCACCTTCCACCTGTGCCCTCCCTGCCCCCCAGCACCGCTGTCAGGCTTGGAGCCCATGACTGTCCGGTGGGAGGGAAAGACCAAGGGGGCTGCACGTCAACAAGCCTCCCGTCTGTGGTTGCGAGTCGAGCCTTCATGGCGCTGCTTGAGGCAGCCAGCAAGGCTCGGGAAGACTATCCGGAGACAGGGGACGGGTTAGGCTGCTTCCTGACATGAGACTCCCGACTTCTTCCCAGAGGAGGACACCTGCTTGGCTCCCGCTCGGAGGTCCCGGTCAGAGGGCAGCGACCATGTGCCCCCTGCGGGCACACACACACAGCGCACCGGTGCCCTGCTTTCTACAGCAAGCCAGCAGCAGCAGCTGCTTGGCACCGGAGCCCACGGGCCACTTACCCACTCATAAAATCGCCGAAAATGTAGAGGCCGTTCAGGTTGGGGTACTCGCAGCCCCGGTACACATAGCCTCCGGTGACAGACTTGCCCAGTTTGTGCGGGTAGGCGAAAATCGGCAGGATGTCATCTGCAGAGAGGGGAGAAGCCGGCATGAGCTTGCCGGGCAGCCCCTCCCCCACAATGAGCGTGGTAGGTGGTCTGAGTCTAGAGGGGCAAGAGGAGGTGAGGTCACCGGGAGGGCTGGAGTTGGGGGCCCCACGGAGTCAGGAAGGAGGAAGGTGCTTAGGGCTTGGATAGGGTGGGGAAGAGAGAGCATGGGTTTGCAGGGATGGGGTGGGTAGGGAGAGCCAGGAGGAGCCCTGCAGCGCTGGGGGGGCAGGGAGAGGCCAGGGGAGATCCAGGATGGGACGCACCAGGTCCCAAGGCAGGCACTGGCGCACACCCCATGGCATGGGGTATGAGCATCTCCAGGAGCTCGGGGCGGTCTCGATGCGCCACGGGGGCGCGGGGGGCACAAGGGAGGCGCTGAGCACAACCATGGGAGGGGGGATGCAGAGCCGGGGAGGTGGGCCCCCGGGGGCGCGGTCACCGAGGGAGGCGTTGGCGCAGAGCTTGCGGTCGTAACACTCGAAGCCTTCGCGGGCGCGCCAGCCATAGTTGCCGCCGCGCTCCACCAGGTCCACCTCCTCGAACTTGTTCTGGCCCACGTCTCCGCAGAAGAGGCGCCCGCGGCCCGCGCCGGTTGCGGGGTCGCCGCGGTCGAACGAGCAGCGCCACATGTTGCGCACGCCCAGGGCGTAGACCTCGGGCCGCGCGGAAGGGTCGTCCACGAACGGGTTGTCCCGTGGAATACGGTAGAGGGGGCCGCGCTCGTTGCGGTCCACGTCGATGCGCAGCACCTTGCCCAGCAGCGCCGACCTGCGGGGCAGGGCGGACAAGGCGCAGCTCGGGCTCAGCCAGCGCCAGGGCTCACCCCAGGGCACCCGGGGCAGCCCAAGGAAGGTGCCGGGCCAGGTCAAGGCCAGCCTAGGCTGTGGGGCCAGAGACCCTGGTTCAAGTCCTCTCTAGCTGCTTACCAGCTGGGTACCCGCATTCAGGCATGCATGCATTCATTGATTCATTCGGCATTTCTGGGGCACCTTCTCATGTGCCAAGCAGCGGGAAGCGTTGGACATACTTAGCCTCTACTGTCCCATCTCATCCTCAGCACCAACCTTTTAGGTCGGTGAGTACCACTGTGATGCCCTCTTAGAGATGGGGCAGCTGAGCTCAGAAAGGTCACATAACGTGCCCTGTTGTCACACGGCTAGTAAAGGGTGGGCTGTAAAAGGTGGGCACACGCAGCGGGACCCCAGAAACCCAGGCTCACAGCCACAACACTCGTCCCAACTTCCGCATGCCTGTCTCCTCGCCGCCAGGTGAGGGTGCTCTCTTTCCGTCCTGTCTTCTTACAGCGTTGTCCCAGGGAGTGACAACACTCCCCCAAGACTCAGATGGACAGTTTTCTCCCAACACTCAAGACAGTGACCGGAATGTGGAAGGGGCTCATTCAGTGGTTGGTGAGTGAACGGCCGTAATCGAAGTCAAGTGCAGAAGTACAGGGGAGGGCTCAGGCACGGGGAGAGAAAACGCTGCAGATCTCAGCAGGAAATGGGAGGCTGGGGTCCTTGCTTTCTCTCTCACCATCGAGGACATGAGGGAGCAGAACGGCCCCATGTCAGACGGGCCTCAGCAGCCCTTCACCCCACATGCCACACCCACCACCCCCACCTCAGAGATGAGGCCACCCAGGCTGCAGAGTGGGACAACTTGCCACTCCCCCAGGCAGCTCTGGGCTGGTTGGGCCACTCCCATGGCACCAGGCAACATCAGTTTCTGGGGCCCCAAGAGTGAGGAGAGCTCTCTAGAGCACCTCCTTATCACCCGGCTCTTGTCTTCGCTTTGAGCACTCTAGTGCCCCCCCATTCCTGCCCTGCCCCACTGCTTTTCCGGCAGGACTGAGCAGTGTGCACCGCTGTGTACCCTCATTCCAGCCCAGTGTCCGCACCTCAGCCTCCGGCTCACCATCAGACATCTCAGCCTTGCCTTCTTTAACCCTGGAAGGGGCTCCCACCCAGGAATCCCCCATGGTTAATCCCCCATTTGTGGTCTCTTATGTCTTGCTCTGAGGAGCCCCCTGACGTGCTCCAGCCCGCTGGGCACGAAGCTTCTGATCCCACCCTGAGCCCCCACGCCTCGCAGCCAGCTTTATGATGCAAGTGGGCAAAACTCAGCAGCAAAATAATGTTTTAAGTTCCGTCCAATTATCCCCAAATCCTTAATTTCTATTTTCCCCACTACATCACTAAACACATCCCAAACATGAGAAGGCTGCAGGGATTCTTACACTGTCACGTATGAAAGCGCACGTCACGGACTGCGAACACTTTAATTACTGTAATCAACATCACCCTCGCTATTTTTACTTTCTGGGCTAAGGAAGGTTTTGTCATTTTTGCTAAGAGAATGGAAGAGGCTGCCCTAGATATCCTCATTGACAGCGTGCGTGTGTGTGTGTGTGTGTGTGTATGTGTGTGTGTGTGTAGGAGAAGATCGAAGATCAGCAGGCCATCTGCTCAAGCCCAGAAGTACAACAGCAAGCCTGAGCCTCAGTTTCCCATACAGCCCTGCTCTGACCAGCTCACACTCCCCATTTGGTCTGGGAAGGCTCCCTTTCCTTCCTCTGATTCGAGCAGGGCTGGGCTGACTTCCCAGAGGCTCTCTGATGTCCTTTATCAGGCATCCGTGACAAGTGGGTTCTATGCCTGCCCCTCGCAAACACAACCACCTTTACTCCTTATGACAAGCCTCCCCCTGGAGATTATATTCTTCCCTCCAACCGGTGAGTGGAAGCGACTTGATGGGGGTCCCCCACTGGCTAGCTGCAGACTGAGCTGGGACCCCAAGCCCTTTCTACTTACTTCCCTATGCTGCATGGTTGAGGAAGGAAGTCCCCCTGCAGAACAGTATATAAACCAACCCACTGGCTAGCCCAAAGCAGAACATACTTGTTTTGGGCATTTCCGAACTTCCCAAAGGGGTCTCCGGCCATCCCGCCGTCACCAGTAAAGATGTAGAGGTACCCATCGTCCCCAAACAGCAGCTGGCCCCCATTGTGGTTCGAGGCTGGTTCTTCGATCTCCAGGATTATCCTAAAAGAAGACAGGCCACACCCATCAAACAAAAAAACACCAAAAACACAAAACAGCCAAAAACACAAAACAAGATCACACCAATAAAACCTCTCTCTTGGATGCCATTTTGCACTTGAAAAGACTTTTCATATATTTTGTAGCAGGTGATTTTTCTAAGGGTCTAGTAGGCTGGGCAGGGATAATTCACTCCATTGTGCTAAGGAGGAACCAGAGGCTCAGAGAGGTTGAGCAACTTGTCCAAGGTCACACAGCCCATAGGTAGCAGGGCTGGGGCTAGAACTCAGGTCTTCCTACTGTTCCCCACTTCTACCTCCCCAGTGCCCAAGTCACTGGCACAAAAGGTTTCTTCTTAATCATAACTACCTGCCTACCAGCCACATGAGACGAGCACTTTCTACACACACCTGTCATTCGTTGTGTACTGTAATTTCTAAGGAGGTGGGCTGCACGGGGTGGGTTGTGCTCAGTTACACACTCAAGCCCTCAGGGATCTCCTTTAAGGCCGTGGCCTTCTGCTGCATGGCCAGCCAGCTGGCTTCTGGTTAGGGTTCCAGTGGAGAGTGGGAGGGCAAGAAGACAGGAGAAGTCGCACTTCGCTGGCTTCTGGCACTGCCTCCAGAAGGGGTGGTGGCAGGAATGGGAACAGTGGCTCGCAAAGGGGGACTCTTGGGTTCCACCCAGACATCTTGGTACCAGGAGCAGCAAACTTAGCAGCAGAAGGACGTTTTCTGTTCTGATCCCCCGGGTTCTTGCAATTACTAATCTTCAGGTCACTTTGACCTTCCCCTTTTCCTTCTCCAGATCCTCCCAGTTCCTTTGTAGCCAAATCCCTGTTTGCTTAGGTTTTCCAGGATAGGTCACTGACTTAACTAATCTCTTATTAATACAGAGAAGAAAAACCAAGGCACTGAAGATCAAGTAACTTGAACCCAGGACTTAAGGGCTCCGGAACCAAGACTGGAAATCTCTCCATCGAGGCCAATATACATCACCTGGGGGTGAAACAGAGCCCCAGACACCAAGTCCTCCCTGGAAAGGACAGCTCGGACTGTGAGACGTCCACCTACCACGGGGATCCCAGCCCTGGGAACAAGGACTGACAGCTGACTTGGGCAAGGGTGACCACTTGTTCTTGGCCCCTCCCTGAGCCCCTACCTCTCCCTGTGTGAGTCAAGTTAGAGGCTTGTGCTTGACAGGTCCCCAGAGGACCCTCACTGAACACTCACTCTGAAATAGACTTCTCTCTATACTGTGTGTCCCACCTTCTGTTTTTACCAGGAATCCTTTTTGAAAAGTTAGCAATGAAGCACATCCATTCTGTCCCTTTGTCTCTCGGTGTGAGCCATGTGATAACTTGGTATCTCTTGGAGAACGGGTTGCTCAGCCTCGTATCAGATAATGAGAATTATGCTTTCTCCTTTCGCTCTGGCTGTCAGGATGCTCACAGTCAAAATTAACGCTGCATGACAAGACCTACATTAGCCTTCATGTTAGCCAGCCTATTTGATTCCTTCTCCTTTTTATACTTTCAATGTCAAGATTTTAGTTTTATTAAATGTCCAATGTGCCATTATTTGCCTTTTTGCCTCAGGTCAGTCCTGTTCGGGCCCCTACCTGCTCTCTAAGTCAAAGACTAGGATCCTGCAAACTACATTTCCCATGCTTCTTTGCTGGCTGGCCTGCAGCTAGGGACAGCCAATGGAAGGCTCTGGCAGGAGACTGGAAGGTGGGAGGAAGGGAGAAGCCAGGGTATTTCTCCCCATCTCTCTCTCTCTTTGCTGGGCAAGCCTTGGCCGCAGCTGCACTTCCTCCCTGGCCCCGGCTCCCCAGCCCAGACCCACTGTGTTTCCAGCTGCCCCACCCCCTCACCCCACCCCACTCCCTCCTGGGGCTCTAGCAACCCTACATTCTCACCTTGACCCTCTAGCCGGGAGGTGGAGACAGCTTCCTCCAGTTGGGAAATTCAGGCTTAACTTACTTCCTCCCCAGGTTGCTCTTTCATTTCTAATGCCTGAGGAACTAATTTCCAGTATCCAGTCCTGCCTGTTGACCTACTACTTGGCACGGGATTTATTTTCCCGTTGGACCCAGACTGATGCAAATGCCCTTCATGGGGGGCACAGATAATACACAGAGAGCGTTGAGAGGGCTGAATACACCTGCTGGGGTGGGGAGGCAGAGGGTCCGGGGGAGGGGAAGCGGAAGGTGGGGCTCAGGAGACAGACACATCTGGATTCCAGCTCTGAGGCTTCCCGCTGTGTGGCCTGGCCGGTATTTCACCTCTCCAAGCCTCCACTTCCTCACCTGGGAAATGGGGAGCCTACTGCTACCCTCATCGGGCGCTAGGAGAATCGAATGCAACAAACCACCCGCAGTGGCTGATCCAGAAGTCTGGACATGATCCTGGGGTGCCTAGCCCAAAACACGGGCTCAGCCCCCCTCACCAGGTGTGATGGAGGGTTTAAGACCGGTGCAGGTCCACCCTGTGCGTACCGGCGCCCGCCAGCCCAATCCCAGCCCTGCCCACCCCCCACCCCCCACCCCCCCCCCCCCGGCGGGGCCCCTCCAGGGAAAGCACCTCTCCGAGCCGTGGTCCACGGTGTTCACGTCGTCCGCGGACACCCGGAACTCGCTGATGCGGATCCACTCGTCGAAGCCGAACCCCACGGAGTAGTAGACGTAGAGCTTGCCGTTGTGCCGGAAGCTGGGGTGGAGGGCTATGCCCAGGAAGCCCCGCTCGTCGCCCTCCCAGGGCGAGGTGAGCACCGCCCGGCTGATGTTCAGGAAGGGCTTCTCCAGCCGCGAGCGGTTGGGCAGGTAGGCCCACACCAGCCCCACCTGCTCGGCCACGAAGAAGCGGTGGGTGCCGTCCTGTGCGTGCACCATGGCCACGGGGTTGCGCAGCCCATTGGCCACCTCCTCCAGGCACAGCTGCAGGCAGCCCTTGGCGTCGGCCACCACGCGGCCCAGGTTGGAGTTGAGGTTCTCATTGACCAGCAGGTAGGGGAAGCAGTAGTCCACGTCATCCAGCGACAGGTAGCGGCAGAACTTGGCCCGGTTACCCTCCAGGGCCCAGAGCTCTCGGTCAGGCGACAGGTGGCGGAACAGGCCCCGACACGTCTGCCACATGTCCAGACAGTAGTCCTCGCAGAGCCCGGGCACGGTGCGCAGGGGTGTGGACGGGTCCTCGGCATCGTAGAGGTGGGCCGCGTATGGCGAGCATTCCTGCAGGGACAGGGCCAGCCCCGGGATGCTGTGGGCAGGTGCATACCAGCTGCGTGACCGCTGGCCCGGTACCCACCTGCTAGAGCCTCAGGCTGCCGGCCTGTAAAGTGGGGACAACGCCATCTGTCTAGCAACACGGGAATTCTCCTCGCTGGCTGCAACCCTCACCTTCCTGTCCCCTTATCCTCTTCCTCTTGCCCTGTTGCTTCTGTCGGCACGAGCAGCCACAACCACTACTATTACCGCTAGCGGCAGCAGCTGACCTTGAGCCCCTACTGGGCGCCAGAAAGGGTCTGAGACAGTTTTACATGCGATGCCCCAGCCCTATATCGGCGTGACTTACTCCCCACTCAAGGGACAGCTCCTCAAAGAGCACACATCCCCCACCCCAAGTACCTCTTAGCCTCCGACTCTGCTTAAACCGCCCCCCCAAGAAACCCCAAATAAAAAACCTTACCAGGACTCGGTATCATAATAAAACTTAATGTGTCTGAGTGTTTACTGTCTATCTTCCTTGGAACCTAAATCCTACGAGGGCAGGTGTTTTGCCTGTCTGGTCACTGTGTGTCCCAGAACCTCACAGTGCCTAGCACAGAGCGGGGCCAGAGTGAGTGCTTAGGGCGTGTGCTGGGCACTAACTTACCTGACCTGCCCTAGACAGTGAGCGGCGCTCCTTCCTCCGTTACTCAACCTTCACAAAGGCCCACGAACGGAAGAGTGCTGCAGACGGGGGACCAGGGCACAAGTACCCCCCCAGTGTCATTCAATGCCATTCGGTCAGCGCGGAGGGGTAGGGGTTTGGTCTGGGGTCAGCCCCGCCCTCCCCAGCTCTGAGGAGTCTGGCTCGTGGCAAGCTGGTAACACGCCTGCCCACGTGTCCCACCCCCCCTCCCCCGCCGGCCCCAGCCCTTTCTTCCTCCCTTGCTCAGAAACCTCAGGTGGGGTCTTGAGCTGACCTCTTGCTCTGGGGGCAGATGGTGCAGCCACCCTCGGCCTCCCTGGCCCCTGCTGAGGGTCCCCCACTGATGAGACACTGGGGGCCCCACGCAGTACCCCTATGGGCACGATCTGGAATACGGAGTGTTCATGCCTCCTGGGGCAAAACTTTGAGCCCTGGGAGGAGGGAGCTGATGGATAAAGTGTTCTGCCCTCCACCCTGTCCAGCAGAAGGTCCTGATTCACGGTGGGGATGGCTTCTTGGAACCACGCTCCCCCTCTGCTGGCAGGGCCAGGCTGGGTTCCAGCAGGAGGCCTCCAGGGACAGGAGGGGGCAGACTGCCCTCTGGCGTGTGTGTTCAGGCCCTGGGCCAAGGGTGACGCCCTCCCTTTCAACGACTGTGGTCACACCACGGCCTTGTCCTCCTGGCACATTAGTGCTACTGTGAGGCTGAGGGCCACTTGGCGACGTGTGGTTGGTCTCTGGTCAGCCGCTGTCCTGGGCCCAGACACGAAGACCACGTTTCCCGTGTCACCCTTCGCTGATGAGGTCGCTACGCAGTACCATCTCCCTCACAGCCCCCCGGAGCCTCCCACATGTCCAGCCAGCAGCTCTGGGTGGGCTAGGAAGGGTCGGCACGCACACACGCCTCACTTAATTTTTGCAAGGTAAGGTCACTGCGACTCCCATTCTATAGATGAGGAACTGAGGCTCTAGGAAGGCCCTGTGCCAAGAAGTGGTTACACCAGGGCTCAGACCCAGCCCTCATGACGCCTGGACTGCCACTCTTCCCGGATTAGTGAGCAGTGTTTCCTTTAGCAAGCATTGACCAGACACAGACTGTGTGCCAGACACTGTCCTCAGCCCCAGAGACATGACAGGACTAGAAGAGACTTCTAGAAGCCAGTCTGAGTGCCCTCCACTGGTCAAAGCCCAGCCCAGAGCTAGAGAGGGAGCACAGAGGCCTCCAGGGACAGCCAGGCTGGAGTTTGAGCCTCCACGCACCCAACGCTGGGCCTGGCAAGCCCTTACTCGTGGCCTGTGTACTCTTACTTAAACACAATGCAAATGTGGTCCTCAGATCCGAGCAATCCAAAAGCAGGACAGGACAGGGGAGTGTCGTGATCGCTGCTGGCAAGGACGATCAGTGGAAGAGGCAGGAGAAAACCCAAGAAAAACTGGTACAGTATCACACTGCTCAGCCGCCTGGGCCATTCAGCACGGAAGCAAACAGCCTGCTGCCCAGAAACGGCCACTGTGGGCTTGGGGACATCCGTGACTCACCGCCCTGAGTCCCCAAAATTTCTATCGTCTACACCTGTTCCTTAGGAAGGCTGAGACCTTGCACACAGTGTTCTCTTGGGAGGATACTTCCTCCTCTCCCATTTCCACATCTGGCAAATTCCTATTCATGGCTCCAGGCCTAACTGAGAAGCCTTCTCTGACTCCCCCCATCCTCCTACCCCTGGCCCTATTGCATGCTCTCCCGGCTCTCTGTCCGCACCTCAGACACAACATCATCAGAATGTGACTGTGGCTTGTGGGGTGAACTTTCCACTTGTGCTGGCACCTCCCCATGGCGAGAGATGACTCAGCCGGTCTGTCTGCCTAGGACTTGATTATCTCTTGGTATGTCTATCTGTCCCGTAGACTATGAGACCATCCAGCACACAGTGGGGTCCCAGCACACAGTGGGGCTCCAAGAAAACAGGCAATATGAGAGAGTTATTAAGGGAAGGGCTTTGGACTTAGAGTGTACTGCAAACTGAGTTTACTATTCCCTGTGTGACCTTGGGCAAGTTCCTTAACCTCTCTGTGCCTGTGTCGTCGTCATCTGTAAAAGGAGAAAGGAATTCCAACCTCATAGTTGTTGGGAGGAATAAATGAGATGATGCATGTGTTGTTCAGTAAATGCTCAAAATAGATGAACTCTCAATGTTTCCTCTTCCAGGAAGGCTTCCCTGACTTTTCCAAGGAAAGTACAGCCTTTGTCCCCATGCCCCATAGTGTTCAGTCACCCTTGGGAAGGCTTTTATGTGTTCTGATAAGATCGGTGTGTCTGTCTCCTGACTTGAACAAGGGGACTTTTGAGGCTGGGCTTGTGACTTGCCAACTGCCTCTGGGCCCAGGACCCAGCACAGGGCCAGGTCCTAATAGGCTCTGGGGAAACGTTGGTCCAATACATGTGCCCGCAGGAGATGTTCCACATAGATTTCCATCAGAAACCAGATTGGATGACTTCTGGTTACACAGAGAGGCAAGCTCAGTTATCCAGGAAGGTCGTGGTGTGCACACTAGGAACCTGGGGGCCATGTGTCCCAAGCTGCCTTTTCTCCTCTTGATGACACAGGCATTGGCTGGATAAGGGCGAAGCCCTCAGAAAGAGTCTGAAGGGGCCACAAGGGACAGTCACCCTCCAGCTAAGGAGCCATTCTGGGTGCCTGAAGGAGTTGCAGGGGCCTGACGGGGGGCAGGCTCTGGAGGGGACTGTGGGAGTGAGCATGTTTCCATGGGACGCCGCCTCCCTACGGTAGATGCGAATGCTTCAGTGCTGTCATTGACTGAACTTTGTAAATAAGGCCCGTGGCCACCTCCCAGGGTGGAAATCAAGAGGTGATGAATCCAGACAGGGCCCTGGCTCACAGGCATCATGGGCCTCCCCCGAGCACTCTCCTGCCCTCCCTGCCAGAGAAACTGATCCAACCTCCACTCCCATCCAAGTTCACTCCAGACGTGAGGTCACTCTCAGAGACGCCTGGGGTAAAGGGCTAGTGGCCATTCCACCACTGGTTGCCCAAGGCCAAGCCCTGCTGGGAAGATTCTCAAGGAAAGAGGAGAGCCTCCTGCAGGGAGGGGTAGAAGGACTGACCCTTCCCTTCCTCCTCCTAGGACCCGCCCACCTGATTTGCCCTGCTGAGCCTAGCATGTAGTAAGTGCTCAATTACCAAATGTGGCGTAGCTACATGAACCAGCGTGTGACCACAGCGGGGAAGGGCCGGGTTCCAAGGTGCCCCCAGGCTAGTGAGACAGATGCTTGACCAGACCATTCTGGCTCCCCTGAGATGCCCAGCACAGGGGCTTTGCACTCTGGCGCTCCCCAGGGTTCCCTTCCTCATCCACTCCCAGGCCTTCTTATTTCTGACCCAGATGGCCCACTCACATGGCACCGAGTGTGCGCCAAGTGCCCAGCATGGCCATGCCTGAGCTGTGTGACCACTGAGCAAGTCCCTGTCTCTCTGGGCTTTTTCTGAATTGGCCTCTGGGCCCCACCGCGTCCCTGCCTAGGGCTGAGAAGCCACTGAAGGCCAAAGAGGCACTAGAGAAATCCCACCAGAATCCTCCACTGAGCCCTGAGTATGTGCCCTTTAGTCTGTGTGGCAACTCTGAGGGACGGCTAGGAGTGCCCCCATTTTAAAGATGATGCAATGATGTGCCGTGGTGACCTCCCCAGGGCTGCAGAGCCAGGAAGCGGCAGGCCCCAGAACAACCCAGTAAGCCTAACTCCAAGCCTGCCCTCCTGCCCTTCCCCCGGCTGGCTGCAGGCTGTCAGCTAGGCTGCCTGGCAAGACACTTCCACCCAGGTCTCACTGCCTGGACAGTGGGCCAGGGCCAGCCTAAGGGCTTTCTGGCCTCGACTCCATTTCCCCAGGGATTCTGGTCAGTCACTCCAGAATCAGACCCATGCAGGAGGAAAAGGAGCAGCCAGAGCACAGTCCTGTGGGGGCAGAAGCAGGGGCTCTGCCCTCAGAGGGGATGGGACTGAGAGGTTACACCAAAGGGATATGTCCCTCAGGTGGTCTGAAAGGATGAGAGCCCCTCTGCCTGGTGGGGGCGCTCCCAGGGAGGGTACAGCAGGAACCGGTGGGGGCGGGAAGGGCCAGAGACGTCGCCCTGGCTCACCCAGGGTGTGAGCGCCCCTTAGTTGGTCCAGGAAGGGGGCGGGGGCTCTGAGATGGTGTCCTCAGGGCAGGGCAGGGGCCCTCACTGGGAGCAGCGTCCCCCATACTCCTCCACAAACCCAAGTCTAGCTCATCACCCCGCTCCCTGCTCCCCGCAGGTCCAGACTGTTCCCGCCTCCCCAGGGGCAGTGGGGGGGGGGGGTGGTGAGGGAAGCATTGAGAGGGACAAAGCCTTCCCATCCTGGTACCCCCATAAGGGCGGGGCTCCTGGAGGCCGGGACACTGAGGGGCTGACTTCAGGAGGTCCCGGTTCAGAGGGGACCCCCGAACTCCAGGGGAGAGATGACATCGGTGTGTCTGGTCCTCTTGCTTCCCAAGGGGAAACTGAGGCCGGGAGAATGTCTAAGTCACGAAACTAATGAATGGCAAAGTCCGGCTCCCCGCCCCGCGCGGGATGACCCCGCCCGGGGGCCCGCGGTTCCAAAGCCAGCCGCCCGCCCTCTATCGCCGCCCGGCGGGGGCTGTCCCCGGCGCCCTCCCGCCCGGCCACCGAGGCCCCGACGCGCGCCCGCTCACCTGGCACAAAAGGTCGAGCGCGTAGCCGGCGCACGCGGCCCACTCGGCGGCGTCCACGCGCGCCGCCAGGGCTCCGAAGCGGCCGGCCAGCGCCGCGTCCTGCTCGGGGGTGCAGCAGCCGAAGGCCGAGTACTGCGCGCAGAAGCGCAGCGGCTGCGGCGGCCGGAAGGGCGGCCTGAAGTCCAGGCACTGCGGGTGCGCCGCCGCCCCGAGCGCCCGCAGCGCCAGCAGGGCCAGCAGCGCCCCCGGCCCGGCCCGCCCGCCCGCCATGCCGCCGCCGCTCCGCCCCGGCCCGGCCCGGCCCGCGGAGGAGGAGGAGGCGGCGGCGGCGGCGGCGGGGGGCGGGCGTCCCGGCCCCGCGCGCCCCGGGAGCCGCCGACCGCGCCCCGGACACCGGCCCTGCGCCGGCCCGCACCCTCCCGGGGCGCTCGCCGCGGCGGGGAAGGGGCCTCGAGGTTGGGGACCGGCGCGGCTGGGAGGACACCCCTGGTCGGGGGACGCCCCGGCGGGGTTGAACGAGGAGGGGCGCGGCGCGGAACTCGGAGCTCGGCGCCAGCTCTGTTCCCGCTGTTCCAGCGGCCCCTACCTCCAGGACCGGGAGCCTTTCTTAATACAGTGGCGATGGCCTGGCCTCGAGCGGCCCCAGGTGCAAACGGTTTCCCGGTTCCGCCCAGGCGGCGGCTTCCCAACGCCCCCCTACCCCCCACCCCCACCCCCGGCCCGCCCCCGCCCCTGGCGCTATTTAGCCCAGGAGATGCGGAGTCTCCGTCCCGCCTCCGACTGGGCCGGGGAGGGACACAAGGGAGCTAGTGGCCGGGAATTCTCACCGAATCACTTAAAAATAGGAGTGTGACAGGGGAAGGGGCAGGCGTGCTGCCCGGGACTCGTAGGAGAAGTGAAACCGAGACCTGGGTTGGGGAGGGAGGATGGGGCCGCTCCCCACCCCAGGCTTCTTCCCTTTCTCCCTGCCTGAGCCAGCAGATTTCCCTACAGCCGCGTCCTGCTGGGCCTGCCCTGCGAAACACTCCTACACACCTCCCGGATGGGCACCTCGCTCTCCGTCCTGCAGCCCCTGCCCCTGCTCCTGCCCTACATCACCCGCCTGGGTTATGGGTCCGGCCATACAGATGAAAGAGCACAGGCTCCAGAAGCTTGGAGAGCTCACCAGCCTCACACAGCAAGCTTGTCCAGGAGAGCCCAGGCCCCCTCTGTTTCTGCTGACACCTGAGGAGCTGCGCGTTGTGGCTTCTGTCCTTCCAACAAGAAAAAAGTTGAACAAACTGAAAATGGGTGACTTTTTCTCAGACCCATCAGAGAACAGAGGTCTCAGAGTCAAGTGCCTTCCGCGGACCTGGAGAGTCACAGCGAGATCTGCTCACCTGCGGCGGAAGTCTTGGAAGCCAGAAACTCCTAGGATGGCTTGAATGGTCATTTTTGGGAACCGTGGGGGGCTGAGTATGGACTAGTGCCAAGTGAGAGGCCTCTGGGGGGAGGGCCACAGTCCGAAGGAGGAGGCTACAGGTTGGTGATTTGACCTCCAGAAATCTCTGCAGAGGACAAGTTACCCCTGTGAACCGTAGCTTCAGAGTTCTCGGTATCAAAGACTTGCTTTCCAGGGGAAAAGGCAGTACCAGAGACTTATTCACCCTGGGGGGTGGCATTTTCCCAACTCC
Organism: Mustela erminea; assembly: GCF_009829155.1. Taxonomy (NCBI): domain Eukaryota; kingdom Metazoa; phylum Chordata; class Mammalia; order Carnivora; family Mustelidae; genus Mustela; species Mustela erminea. Next base: position 141,947,317 of record NC_045618.1, on the reverse strand, counting down.
GACCCCCTCTAAACTTGGAGGCTTACTAAGAAACACTAGTGAGTGTTACAGCCCAAGGACATAAGAAATGTTACAGAACATTTCTCCTCTCTCTTTACCGCCACCGAACAGTCTTCCAGTGTAGTAACAATGGTCACACACTTGATCTAAGGGAATCATAGGATCTCAGGGTCTTAGGGAGTCTCAAAGACAACAGGGGAGACCCAAACAAGGCCAGCAGGGGAATTTGAAGCTGAGAGTTCCTACAGCTATGCCAAACAGAGCCCAAAATGCAACCCCAGCCCAATCAACCTAAATCCTCATGCTAAAAGCCCATTTACCTCAATCACTGTTACCCAGTACAACACATCTGGCTTTCAAGAAAAAATGACACAGTGTGATAAATGACAAGAAAAGACACAGTCTGAAGAGAAAAAGCATTCAGAGCCAGACTCAGGTTAAGACACAGAATTTGGAACCATCAGAGAATTTAAAATAAGTATGATTAATACGTTATGGCTCTAATGGAAAAAGTTGACAGCGTGCAGGAACAGATGGGAAATGGAAGCGGAGAGATGAAAACTTGATGAAAAAAACTTAAAAGAAACTATTTCAAAAGGAATCAAAAACACTGAAACAGAAATGAAGAACGCCTCTGATGAGATCATCAGAGGACCCGTCGCTGCAAAGGGGAGACTCAAGTTGCTCACGGAAGACGTGTCAGTAGGGACTTCCTAAACTAACATACAAAGAGGGGAAAAATGTTAAAGAGGCAAACAGAGCAGAACATCCAAGATCTACGGGACCATTTCAAAAGGTGAAACACATGCGTGATTGGAAAACCAGGAAGTGAAGAAAGAGACAACGTAGCAGAAGAAAAATTTGAAGTAACAAGGGCTGAAAATGAAAGTTAATGGCAAATACCTAACAACAGATCTGGGAATCTAAGAAAATGTAAGGCAGGATGAATACCGAACAAATTGACACCTAGGTGTCTCATATTCAGAACCAATGACAAGAAAAGCTTCAAAGAAGCCAGATGGGGGGGTTGGGGGGAAACACCAACTCCTTACCTACAGAGGGACAAAGGAGCTCCATACCACATCGCTGAAGCAAGCAGGAAGAGCACAGAGCAGAAGCTTTTCAGAAACAACAGAAAAAAAACCAAACCAAAATCCACCCAAAATTCCTCACCAGCAGACCTGCCCTACAAAAAAAATGTTAAAGAAATTCTTCATGGAGAAGAAAAATGATAAGAGTCAGAAACTCAATGTATCAGATGATGATAGCATATGGTTGGGTAAATGTGTGACGGCAGGACTGCTGGGCGCAAAGCAGGAAGTGGGAATACTTCTTTACAAGGTACCTGCACCATGCAGGGAACAGAAAAGGTATCCATTGAAGGTGGACTTACATTCCATAAAAATGTCTATGTCCTACAGGGGAAAATTCTTTGCTGGACTTTTTCTATAAATCTAAAATTGTTCTGAAATAAAGTCATAAGTAAAATGTAAATTGCATACTCTAGACCAACCACTAAGGTCATCCTAAAAAAGAAGCACAACTGATATTCTTTGAAAGGAAGTAAAATGAAATCATAGTAGTAGATGCTCAATTAAAATCAGGGAAGGCAGAGAAAAAGGGGGAAACCAAGAACATGTGTAATCATTAGAGAACAGTTTGGAGGGGCGCCTGGGTGGCACAGTGGATTAAGCTGCTGCCTTCGGCTCGGGTCATGATCTCAGTGTCCTGGGATCGAGCCCTGCATCAGGCTCTCTGCTCAGCAAGCAGCCTGCTTCCCCCTCTGTCTCTGCCTGCCTCTCTGCCTACTTGTGATCTCTCTCTCTCTCTGTCAAATAAAATAAATAAAATCTTAAAAAAAAAAAAAAAGAAAGAAAACAGTTTGGAATGGTAGTGTGTTAAGATATTAATCACTTTAAATGTGAATCGTTGAAATAAACCAATTAAAGTTCATAGATTGTCAGAGTGGATTAAAAAACAAGGTGCAGGCACCCTTGGGTGGCTCGGTCATTAAGCGTCTGACTTAAGCTCCAGTCGTGGTTTCAGGGTCTCAGATCGAGCCCTGAGACAGGCTTCCCGCTCATCGGGGAGTCTGCTAAAGGTTGTCCTTCTCTCCCCGCTTTTACCACTCCTCCTACTCATGCTCTGTCTCTCTCTCTGTCTAAATAAACAAATAATAAATCAATCTAAAAAAAACAAACAAAAAAACGAGGCCCAGCTGTTGGTTATGTACAAGAAACCCAATTTAAATGTAGAGACTCAGACAGGTTGCAAATAAAGGGGTTGAGAAAGATACTACACACTATCATTAATCAAAAGAAACCCAAGTCGCTATGTTAGTTTCAGACAAAGCAAACTTCAGTATTAGAACTGGGTTCTAGGGGTGTCTGGGGGGCTCAGCCGTTAGGCGTCTGCCTCCGGCTCAGGCCATGATCCTGGTGTCCTGGGATTGAGGCCCGCAGCAGGCTCCCTGCTCAGTGGGGAATCTGTTTCTCCCTCTCCCTCCGCTGCTCTCCCTGCTCATTCTCACTCAATCTCTCTCTCAAATAAATAAAGTCTTAAAAAAAAAAACCTGCGTCCTCTGGGGGCGCCTGGGCGGCTCAGTGCTTAAACATCTGCCTTCGGCTCAGGCCATGATCTCAGGGTCCTGGAATCGAGCCCTGAGTCAGACTCCACGCTGTGCAGAGTCTGTTTCTCTCTCTCTCGGCCCTCCCCCGCCACCCCTCATGCTCTCTCTCACAAATAAATAAAATCTTAAAAAAAGAAAAGAAAAGAACTGGATCTTCTAGTCCCTGCTAGACTCACCTCCCCGAGGGCAGGTGTCGTGGCTGTTGACCCTCCCCCGGGTGGAGCATCTGGCTTGTGCCGGGCATTCTGTCAATTTTATGGACTCATCGGCACACGGGTGGGATGAAGGAAGGAGTGAGCCAGTGAATGAGTGAATGAGTGAATGAATGAATGAATGCTCAGACTTTGCTGTCTCCGTGAGGCTTGAGCTCCTCCCACAGCCTGGGGTCAGATGGACTGGACAATTTCACCCAATGCCTTCTGGGAGTCAAGGATGTTATGGGGACACAGGGAGAGGACACTGCCTGGGAGCAGGGACAAAGCTGATCCTTTGAGCCTGTGTGTTCGCAAACCCCAGGAAACAACCATGGAAGCCAGCCCCGTGGCTGAGAAAAACCTCTAGATTTCCCTCCCCCGATACAGGCTTTATGCTGTCAGCAAATGATTCAGGGCCCCTTGGTGCCCATCCAGAGGTAGCGTGGCATGAAGGGGACACAGCTCTGCTGTGGACTCCCCCGCCGACCCCATGTAGGACCGGCCTCCACCCTCAGCCCTAGTTTTCCCGCCTCTTGAGTGAGCCCAGGCCACTGCTAGCCTCTCTGGGTCCCAGCCCTTCGGTCCTGAGAGCTGCCTGAGGGTCCAGGAGCTTTGTCCACATTTCCAGAAACCTAGTGAGCACTGTTGGCTGCCCCAACCAGGACACACAGGCCAGCAGGACACCCACTTCTGCCCAGACTGGGTCAGCTGGGACAGCTATGCCATCAGCTCCTGGCGACCAGACCTCTGTTAATTACATGGTCATTAGTTCCTTCTCCAGAATGATCAGAAGGCCATGGGCAGGCTGTTCGTCCACTGAGTGACCTGCCCTCCCAGTCTCAAGCCTTGTGTTGAATAGTCCTTTTCTTCCAGGCCCCAGGCCTCCTGTGGCCATCCGCTGCAGCAGAAGAACATGCTAGGAGGCACCTGGCGAGCCCTGGAAATGAGTCGGTCATTGCCACCCTGGCAACTGGACGGACTAGCCTGTGTGGTGTGGATTATGGCTGGACAAGACCTGTGGCCAGCAGAGGTCTCAGACCAGAGCTTAAGGGCTTTTGTAAACATTTCACACCTACAGAAAATTATAAAGAAGAGAGGAAAGAACACCCAAGATCACACCACCAGACTTTGCCAAAGTGACTACTTCGCTGCCTTTGCTCCAGAGGCCCTCGGGCATTTTAAGACATGAGGGTACTGTGAGCCACAGGCGAGAAGCCGTGTGAGTTAATAACCAAGAGCAATGGGCTCGAGCCCTGACTTGGCTTACTGTGACCTTGGACAGGCCACTTAACCTCTCTGTGCCTCGGTTTACTCATCTGAGAAATGGGGATGGTGGGCGAGGCTGTAGGAAGAGAGCATGGCACAGAGTGTGTCCTCAGTGAGTGGGAGCGATTACAGACCCACGCCCGCGCCCTCCCACCAGCCTCATGGCCTGTCCCTCTGCCCGCACTGGAAGGTTCTCCTGAAGGTGCAGACCACAGGCTACACAGGTCACCTGCTATGTTCTTAAACTTTGTATAAATGATCTCTTGCTGCACTTTTCCTTTTGTGACTCGCTTCTTTGCCCTCCGTCCGGTGTTTGGGATCTGTCCCCACCAGTCAGGGCACCCTCTCTAACTGCTGTCTGCAGTGTCCATCTTCGTACATGCCGCCTTCTACGGATGTCACAAATCCCCAAAAGGCAGCTCAGACTGTGCCTGAAGACCGGCCTGCTAGCCAATCTGCTGGTTTCTCAGAACCTCTATTTTTAAGTTTAAACCTGGAAAAAGAGGGGCGCCTGGGAGGCTCAGCGGGTTAAAGCCTCTGCCTTCAGCCCAGGTCATGATCCCAGGGTTCTGGGATCGAGCCCCGCATCGGGCTCTCTGCTCAGTGCAGAGCCTGCTTCTCTCTCTCTCTCTCTCTGCCTACTTGTGTTCTCTGTCAAATAAGTAAATAAAATCTTTAAAAACAAACAAACAAACAAACAAACAAATAAATAAACCTGGAAAAAGAAAAAAGAAAAGCAGAAGACAGAACTCGTGTTTACCGCAGACTGTGGCTTGCCGGGGGCTCTGCCCAGACCACCTCCTGCCGGCCTCACACCCGTACTACACACTGTATGGGGGAGCTGCCGCGGACACGGGTCAGCCCCAGGTACCAGTGGGGCCACGGAAACGGGGATCGTCCTCCCCCCAGATGCTACCCCACCCCCACCCATGGGCTGGCAGGACCCCCCTGGGTCTCCCTTGTTCTTCTGAACTTCAGGGGTCTCACAAGAACTCGGGGGCACATCTGCTGGTGTGCTGTGGCCCCACCATCTCCCTCCCTGCCCCGCCCACACCAGGCTGGGTTGCCCCTGCTTTCTTCAGCATGTGCGGATGGGGAAACTGAGGCACAGCTTTCTGACAACAAGGAATTGTAGTGGGGTCAGGAAGTGGAGAGGTCGGAATCTGAACCCGGGCTCAGTGGCAGGACCCTTCCCTGAGGCCCCTAGGGTGAAAGCCCAGGTGGAGTCACAGCGGGCTGTCACTGGGGCCTGCTGGGTCCTCCCGCTCGCCACCAGCGTGGGGCCTCAGGGCTCCAGCCCTCCGTGACACCTCTCAGGACTCAGGCTGGCCAGCATCCGCTGCTTCTTCACTGCTCCCGGTGGCTTTGACCGAGTGGCTGGTTCAGTTACGAGCACACAGCAGGTCTTGGCCCCAGCACTCTCCTCTTCCTTCGGAGTGGGCACTGCCTGCTGATTGTCCAGGGCCCTGGCTCCCCCAGGAAAGTGGCCCAAACACCAGATAGCCCTGAGCTTCGATCTGCACTCTGTTTCTGCCTTGACCTTGAGGGAGTCCCACCCTAAACCTCAGTGTCCACATCCGCACCACCAGACAGCCCAGATGTTCTGGGGAATTGAGATTTCCAGGGTTCTCCTTTGACATTTCCCATGCTCTGTTCTGCGGACCAAGGGTTCTGGGTCTTCTTATCAGGGGTCAGGGCTGTATAGGGTGTCGCGGTCAGGTAAGTTGGGAATCGCCCCATTCCAAGCCCCTTCTCGAGATTCAAGACATACCTCTGCATGCTAAAGGCTCTGAAAAGTCCTGCAGCCAAAGCCTTGTTCTTACATTTATTCAAGTAAGCCATCTGATTCCCAGCACACCTATTAATACTCTTCTCCTCCATTGCCTTCATACACAACTAAGGCAGAACTCTCAGAGCTGTGTTTCCTTGTCTGTAAAAAGGAATTTTTGCCTGGCAGGAGCAGAGAAGAGTTAGGTGGAAGATGCCATGGGAGGGGCCCCAGAAGGGGCTGACTGGTGCTGCCTGCCCCCGGCATCTTGAGAGCAGAGGCACCTCCACCCTTTGCCCCAGACAGAGGCCCACCCTCGTTCCTGCACAGAAGCCCCGGGGGAGACCTAATGCAAACTCTGTGTCCTGCTCCATGGGCTTAGGGCTGGGAGAGTTTTTTGGAGGCTACCATGAGAGCTCCTGCCTCCTGGGAAGCCGAGTGCAGACTCCCCATCCTCATCCCCAGGTCCCAAGAGGAGTAAACACCAGTTTTGCTCCTGTCCTGTCAGCTCCCAGACGTGGGAGCTACGGTCTTGCCCTACTTTGTGCCCAGTGCTCTTCTCACACACTGTGCATGGTTTGCTCAATCCTGTCCTGGGCATGCCGGGGAGGGGGAATCCCAACCAGAAAATAGCAGAGCGCTTGTTTCAAAACCAAAGTTCCAGGGAAAATCCATGGACAGCAGAGCTGGAAAACAAGCTATTAGTTTAAACTTTTTAATTAAGATTTATTTATCTATTTATTTATTTGAGAGAGAGAGGAGGACCATGGGAGGAGGAGCAGAGACCGTTTCAAGCACTGAACGCAGAGCCCAACGTGGGGCTTGATCTCACTACCCTGAGATCACAACCCTGAGATTCCAACCTGAGCCAAAACCAAGAGTTTGACACTTTCTTCTTCTTCTTCTTCTTCTTCTTCTTCTTTTTTTTTTTTAAAGATTTTATTTATTTATTTGACAGAGAGATCACAAGTAGGCAGAGAGACAGGCCGAGAGAAAGGGAAGCAGACTCCCTGCTCAGCAGGGAGCCTGATGCGGGACTCGATCCCAGGACCCTGAGATCATGACCTGATCCGAAGGCAGAGGCTTAACCCACTGAGCCACCCAGGTGCCCCCAAGAGTTGGGCTCTTAACGGGACTGCACCGCCCAGGCGCCCCCAGGCTACCATTTTAAAGACGGGAAAGGGAGGCTGCCTCTTCCCTCCTCTGCTTTCTCTCAGTCTCCCCCAAGGACGGGAGCCCCGAGTCCGCGGAGACAGCTCTCCTTACCTGATGATTCAATAAGTGGGAGAGGGAAACCTATTTTAGGACATTTGTCAAATCTCATCGGATTGTCACACCTCTGCCCAGAACCCTTCCACAGCGACCCATGGGGCTTCCCAAAAGCAGTTTGCATCATAATCCTCGCTGCAGAGAGCCCCTGGCTGGTCTCAGATCAGGCTCACCCCCACAGCCCTGGAGGGCGAGGTGATGCGACACCACAAAATAAGGAGACAGGGATTTGGGGCAATAAGGCTTCCTCTCCATTGTTGCAAACAGGGACCTGCCCCATGTGGGGAGGGTGAGTCCTACTTTGGCCTCAGAGTCCTGGCCATTCCTAAAATTCCAAAAACTGATCTCTGAGGTTGCTGAGAGCTGGAAACATGTCCCCTGGCACCCAGAGAGTGCTCAGCTAATAGCAGACAGCTTACAGAGAGCCAGAAGTTCATCCCAGAAGAGGGAGTTTTGAGCAGAGAGATCTGTTCCAGCCCACAGAGAAAGGATCTCTCCAGACTGGGAGTTGCCCAAGTAAGGGGTAAGCTCCCCACCACCAGAGGCATACAAGTAGTTGCTGAGCAGCGTCCTATCCGTGCTGCTGTAACTGGGAGGAAATTCGGTCCCTCCCAAGGTTCTTTTTGTCACTGAAGATCCACGAATGTTCAAATCTTGCATGCATTTTTAAGTATAGGCAATATTTCCATATAGTTCAAAAATCAAAAAGCACAAACTAAACCCAGTGAAAATGGTTCATTCCCACACATACCCCAGCCCCCCAGCTTGCCCTCCAGAAACCCGTGGTGATGCCAGCTTCTTGCATGGTCCTCTAGAGTTTATGCAAGCATCTGCATGCTTGATCATTATTTTAAAAATAAATACACTTTCAGGGTGCCTGGGTGGCTCAGTGGTTAAGCATCTGCCTTTGGCTCAGGTCATGATCCCAGGGTCCTGAGATCGAGCCCCGCATTGGCAGCCCGCTCAGCGGGGAGTCTGCTGCTCCCTCCACCACTCCCCCCTGCTTGTGCACGCGCTCTCTCTCTCTCATGGTCTCTCTCAAATAAATAAATACAATCTTTTCTTTTTTTTTTCTAAAGATTTTATTTACTTACTTGACAGAGACAGAGAGATCACAAGTAGGCAGAGACGCAGGCAGAGAGAGAGAGGAGGAAGCAGGCTCTCCGCTGAGCAGAGAGCCCGATGTGGGGCTCGATCCCAGGACCCTGAGATCATGACCTGAGCTGAAGGCAGAGGCTTTAACCCACTGAGCCACCAGGTGCCCCAATAAATACAATCTTTAAGAAATAATAAAAATAGAAGTAAATACACTTCTTCCCCTGACAATGGATTTTGGGCAGCAGCCTGCTAACCCAGTCCCCTCCAGGGGTCCGCGTCTATAACATGGGGTAGCGCCCACCTCACAGGGCTGCCGACGATGATGGTTCCCTGGTGGCACCCAGCCAGCTGCCTGGCACAGCGCTGGGTCCTGAGAAAGGTCCCACATCAGGGGATGTCCAGGGGCGAGAGCCCGCGCCCATGTGGCTGCAGAAACTTCTTGGGCCACCAGGGGGCTCCTTGGAGCTGCCCGGTTGTGCTGGTGGCCACCAACCACCGGAGATGACCAGGACAACCCGGGAGACTCCTTGAGGGAGGGAGGCACCCGGGCAGGCACCTGGGCTGGGCCTTGGCGTCTCCAATTCCCAGAAGAGTTGCCCTGTCCTCCTCCACCCTCTTGCCGTCTTCCTTGTCCACGAATACGGGGACGAGCCGCTGAGGTCCCCTGAGACCCCCTCACTTCTCCTGAAAAGAAGAGAAGTTCTCAAGCAATCGATTCTGTTGTTGCTTTCATTCAGAGAGACGAAGAGGAACAGGTGGTCTTACCCACACAGCCAGAGCCACCACCTTGCCCTGTCCTATCCCCTCTGCGACACCTGGACCTCAGGCCCAGCGCTAGCGACACTCCCTGGGGGACCTCATGGCCTCGGCTCTGGCCCTTTGCCTATTTCTGAAACCTCCCTGAAAATCTACCTCTCCTGCTCCTGCTGGTGCTGGTGCCTCTGTCCGGGCGCCCCTGTCCCTCCCAACCCCATGCCTGCCGAGATGTCCCCATTCTGAGGCTGTAGACTCTGCCTCCAAGCCCAGAGCTGAGGCAGGGGAGTGGGCCGTGTCCCAGAGGCCAGGACAGGATCATGTGATATTTGCATCTCTTTCCCTTAGCAGAACAAGATCAAGCTGGAGCCCTGAAGCCAGGAAGCTGGGAACCTGTTCCGTGGGCTCTGCTATGGCCTTGGGGGATCACAAAGCATGGGCCTGGGTCCCCACGGCCAGAAAGCCCCCCCCGTCCCCCCGCTTCCCCTAGTCAGAGCCAACACCTGCTGGGGCCGCGGGACTGTCCCCGCCTCATCAGGTACACGGGAAGCCAGCCATTCCAGAGTCAAACTCAGCCACAAAGTCGATCTACAGTCACATCCCAGGGAGCCCCGTGTCCCTCCAGCAGCAGGCCAACAGCTGCTTCAGGGGTACGGCCTGGAAGGGTCCAGATGTATGTCCTTCCTGGACACCAACCAGGCTGGGGCAGGCACAGTTTGAGCTCACCCAGTCCACCTAGGGGCTTTGGGGTGTGTACTGTTGTGCTAGGGTGAGAGGCAGCAAAGTGAGTCACTTGTCCAGGCACACACAGGGAGTGAGCAGAAGCCCCAGGACTTGAGGCCAGGCCAACTGGGCCTTGGTCCATGCTCTTAACCAGCAGGAAGCACCGTCTTTGGGAGCAGGGGTGCTAAGTGTGCGCAGAGGGAGGGAGTGGTGCTTTATAAAAACAGTGATTGCCTCTGCTTGACTTTTCCTTCTTCCCACTCACAGATCTCCGCTGGTCTGTCACCAGACACATCCAGGGGCAGGTGGGTAGGAGCGGCTGCCTGGGTGCAGGGTCTGATGGGGGGCGGGGAGAACCCCATGCCGTGACCCAGGCTGCATGACGGGGACCTCTGATCCTCAGCATCGTCCTGGGGCCGGCTGGGACAGGACGCTGCCCAGTTCTAGGCACTGGCCCAGGACAGGGCCCCAGTGACGCAGTCACCCAGATCTGCCTGCCTGGGGCACTGCCCTCAGCAATAATGCTAATTAGGGCTATCATTAACATTCTATTGGGATGATGGTAGTAACCACGGAGACAGTTTGGCGTCGTGGTCAGGAGACCAGACTCTGTGTCAGGCAGACGTGGCACACCTATTGCTGAAGGATCCTGGACCAGTGATTGGGCCTCCCTCTGCCTCAGTTTCCTCCTCTGCAAGGTGGGATGAAGTTGCCGGGGGCGTTTGTTTCTGCGGGCCGCCTGGGGCTCCCGGCCAGCCTGTCAGGGACAGAGCCTGAGCAAGGGAGGCCCTGCAACCCCCACCTTGGGCTTTCAGAGTGAGCCCCCTGCATCCCACAGAAATTGCAGTCTCAGAGTTCCCACAGCCTCCGCAGCTGCCGTCATCACCCGATAAGCAATTCCGGGCCCTGAGACAACAGCCCTCGGGCTGACGGCTTACATACTTCATCCTCAAGGCACCTTGCAATTTTAATTAGGTCAGATCTCATTATTTCTCCAGATCCCTTTCCTTCAAGAAGATAGGAATCGGACAGGCTGCCCATGTTAGAGATAGGGTGCCTGAGGCCCACAGGAGGCCAGTCCCTTGCATTTGGCCTTAGGGGCAAAAGCTCAGGGTTCATGTAAGGATTCTGAACTTGGCCTCCCTAATGTAGTTCCTGAATTAGGCTCCCAGAGAAAGAATGGGACACAGAGAGTGCTCGCACGCAGGATCATGGGTGGCTGCCGGGGGTCAGGGAGCTTCCAGAAGCCATCCATCCCATGAACAAGGTCCCACTCCAGGCCTGTAGCTCCCACCGTCACCTGCTTTCTCTGCACAGATCCCAAGGTGATCCCACAGGGGACTCCTGCTGCTGCCTGAGTCTGAGAAGGGGCAGGGGTATCCCTGGGCTGGGGGCTGGGGCTGTACATTCCTGAACCTGTGTGAGCTGGTAAGAATACACAGGCTGGGGCTCCTGGGTGGCTCAGTCGTTAAGCATCTGCCTTCGGCTCAGGTCATGCTCACGGGGTCCTGGGATTGGGTCCCGCTTGGGGCTCCCCGCTCAGCGGGAAGCCTCCTTCTCCCTCTGTTTGTGTTCCCTCTCTCGCTGTCTCTCTCTTTGCCAAACAAACAAAAATATAAGCACACTGTCCTTGACTTTACCAAGCCTCAGTGCAGACAGGGTGTCACCAACTCTGCATATCTCCTTCTGTCCCCACCATAGCCTGGGGCTGGGGCTCAGTGTCCGTGCCCTGACCATGCCATCTGCCATCCGCAGGTGGGGAGAAGCCCAGGAGGTGAAGGTTGTTCAAGATACAGCTGGTGGGAGGCAGCACCACCCAGGAACCCAGGGCTGGGTGCCCCCAGAACCCTCGCGCTGCGCCGTCTCGTCTCCTCCTACAGGGAGCCGCGTGCCAAGAAGGCTGGGCCGGGGCTGTCTGCACTCTGGCTCTGCCAGGCGCCTGCCTGCACGCTGACCCTCTGCGTCCTGTCCTCCCTCCTGCAGGGGCGGGGGTACCTCTCCCCTCACCAGGTTGCCCCGTGGATCCTAACGGCGGTGTGGCCCGTTTTCCCGCAGCGGGCACGCCGTAAATCAGTTCCATCTTCCTTTCCCTCAGTAGTCGAGCAAAGCGCTCCCTCTCCCAGACAAAATATTTACGTGTTCAGAGAAGCGCCTGTCCTAAGAAGGGGCAGGCGTGCTGGTGGGATTTGGGGCATGTCTGGCCAGGCGGCAGCTGGGAAAACCGCTCTCTGCTCCTCAGATCCCAGGGGCAGTAGCCCCCCGGGGCCAGGCTCGGGTCCTCGGCCCCTCCCCCCATCAAGGGTGGCCTTTTCATCTCAGAAGGACCACTTCCCCCAAATCAGCCACATTCTCCAGGGCTGAGCTCATGTCACAATTCTGAGCTAATGAAGGACTTCTCTTGACTCATTCCCTAAGGGATTACAGTTCTCAGACCCAGCCTTAAAGGGAAACAGACGCTCAGAGAAAGGCAGTTAGGTGTTCCAACACCCTTATACCGCTTTGAAATTGGACCCGCAGGGGCGCACACCAGTAAAACGACGGACATCCGCACTGGTGGGGCTGCAGGAAACAGCACGCCCCCCAGGCTCTCCTCCTGATTTCTTCTTCCCCAGCTCCGTGACCTGTAAAACGGAGGAGCCCCGCTCAGGCTCAGCCACGCTTCTCCGCGACTGTGCCCTCCCGGAGGTTCCCTGAGGACATTGGCGTGTCCCTCTGCCTGCCCCCCACTCCAGCCACTCCCAGCCATTCATCGGCCGGTGAACACCGAGGTTGTGTGCTGAACACTTCATCGGTCCAGGGTCCTTCCCATAACCCCTCACGTGGTGAGGATCGTCCTGTGACAGAGGAAGAATCCGAGGGTCACTTGCCCAAGCCTTGGTGGGCCCTCACCTTGAGCACTGTGCCTTCTTTCCAGGGGCCTGACCCTGGGGGCACTCAGGAGACCCCGGGATGCCAGGGTGTAGACAGGGGTGGGGCGGGGAGGCAGACGGGGCCCGGCACAGCCCAGCAGTACCGCAGTCGGGGAACCCAGGGGCCTGCGGGAGCTGGACAGGGTGCCAGGGAGCCAGGGAGCAGAACTCGACAAACCTTTGTCCTGATGTGGGAGTCAGCCAGGTGCGGAAGAGGGACAGGATGCCCGGGACAAAGCGAACACTGTAGGCCGAGTCGTGGAGGTGTGACAGATAATAGTGTGTCTGGGGAACAACCTCTTTATGTTGTCCTTTCGGCAGAGTGGAAAGTGCAGGCTGGAGAGCGGGGCGGTTAGGAGCAGGTCAGCTCCCTGGACAGGACAGCCAGAGATGATGCTTTGTAATTCACCGCAGCTGAACCGAGAGTCTCCAAGGGTCGGCCACGGGGCTCAGCCTTCGGGCCTGCCTGCTTCAGTCAAGCATCTGGACTGGGCCGTGGGAGGCTTGCTGTGCTGATGTGCCGATGGCTGCTTTGCATGGGAACATGGCATTTCCAGGAACCTCAGCAAATGGAACTAGGGACTGACATGGACACAGTTGAAGAGGGAAAACCAGAATAACCTGCATTTGGGTGCAAATGGCCAATTGCCCAGACTGACAAGTTCCTGCCCAGACTTCTTTCTGGCCCCCATTGTCTTTAAAACGTGCATCTCCCGAGGCAAAGGGGTTTCCTGGCCCTGTGCACAGAAGGTCTTCTATAAAAAGTCTGTGGTCACAGGGTACCTGGGGGGGAATCAGTCGGTTAAGTGTCTGGCTTCAGTTCGGGTCATGATCCCAGGGTCACAGGATCGAGCCCCGCATCAGGCGGGCTCCCTGCTCAGCGGGGAGTCTACTCTTCTGTCTGCCTCTGCCACTGCTCTCATGCTCTGCATCACTGGGTGTCCTGGCCTCGGGAGAATCCTTCAGAGAAGGTGGCCAACGCCTTTCAGCAGGGGTCCTGCCCAGCAGAGCTAGTGAGGCTCCCGCAGCTTGCAACGGCTGGGGCCCCCCGAGCCCACATACAGGCCCCCACCCCACCCAGGAGGGCATGCAGGCTGCCCTGAGACCTGGCAGCACCTCGGCTGGGTGAACAGCAGCTTCAGGGGTGGGTGTCGGGGGTGACTCCCTTTCCGTGGGAGCGGGGGGAGGGCAGCCACTTTTGCCTGTGATGGACTAGGAGCAGTGGCTGGACGGGCTGGTCAAGGGAGACTCGGGAAGCAAGGAGGCTTGGCACACAGCGGCAGGCGCTGGGTGAACAGCTGATGATTCATGAAGAGCCCACTTGCTCTAGATCTCCAGGCCTTTCCAGCCCCTGTGCCTGTTTGCTCAGCTGTAAGGGGGCATAAGTATTGGCCAAATGGTGGCATAGGCTGGGCACTCAGCCCACGGGAACCCCCACCCAGCCAGCAAGAACTCCCTCTCTGCTTCTGAGACATGTCCACACCATAGCTGTTTTACCTCCAGAGATGGAGAACTCACTCCCTTGAGTCTGAAACACCGCAGACACGGGTCCTGCCTTCAGAGCATTCCCAATCTTGTGCAGGAAGCAAACTGCATCAGGCTCCTCACAGGGCTGACTCCTCTCGTCTTGATAGGGGGTGTTCCCAGGAGAAGGTCCCGTCTCCCATGGAGAGGCCCTGGGGAAGTGGCCCTCCATGCTCAGGCGATGGCCCAGAGCCTGCAAAGGCTGGGCCCCCAACCCTCCTGTGGGGAGCCAGGGAGCCAGAGCCCCCCAGTGGGACTGTTCCACAACTCACCATACCCCACCTTCACGTGCCGCTCCCTCAGGAGAGAGCAGACTCTGGGGACCCCCTTCCCCGGGGTGACCAACTGAAGGCATGTTTCAGGAACAGCAGTCAGGGGCTACTCCTGCCCTGCCCCGCCAGTGGGGGGAAGGGACGGCCTTGGGGAGAAACCAAAGTGTTGGGACACCTGCCCCCAAGCTGAGGCCACGCTAACCTGGAAGGGGAGGTGGTGGAAGGCCACGGGGCCAGAGGCCCAGGTCAGTGCAGGGGCCTCCTTAACCCTCAGCCCCGGGGCCATCTCCTCCTCTGGGAACAGCAGGTCATTCCTGTCAGGCAGGTCAGAGGGGCCGGGGCCAGAGCCCTTTGAGCCCTTTGTTGTCAGAAAGCATCAAAAATGATCTGCCCACCGGATTTCCAAATCTCCTTTCTGGCCTTTCCCGAAGCTGCCGACAGACCCACTTCCCCAGGGAGCGAGGCACCATTTCCTCGCTGGCCATGACCGCCACAGGAGAGCCCATCCCGGCTGGTGAGCGGCCTGGGCGGGCTCCAGGAAGCCGGGCGCTGAGTCACCTGGGCCCGCATCGCCGGAGCCCTTCCAGGAATCAGTCCTTTTCCTCTGGAAGCACCAGGTGGGACGTGCTGGCAGCCCCTCCTTGAAACCACGGGAAGGCCAATCCTGTCCTGGGGCTGGGCTACGTTAGGTTTGGGGCTTAGGAGTGGGAAAAAGGCCATCTTCCACTCAGGAATCCCACTTCTGGGAACTTATCCCAAGGAAACAATCCAACAGGAAAACCATGCTGTGCACAAACATGTCCCACACAGGAGTTATTTATAATGGTCCAGCCCCGGAAATAACCCCCGTGTCCAGCGGCGGGGGAGCCGCCAAGCTCTTCAGCTGGTTAAAAACCACAGGGTTAGGAGATAGGGTGAGCCGGGCGGGGAGGGGGGCTTGGAGGCTCTGGATCAGCCCCTCTGTGAATCCTGAAGTCCCCCCACCCCCCCGCATCTCCACCCCTCCCCCACCCCCAACCCGGCACTCCTTGAAGAGACCCCTCCCCTCCCGGGATTCACCCGGAGGGGGTGGGTCCGAACCTCCAGGAAAGGAATCTGGCTGACAAGCATCCCACAAGATTCTTATCACCAGGTATGTGTGAGAAACCCTGGTCCTGGCTCAAATCACAGCTT
This sequence comes from Mustela erminea, assembly GCF_009829155.1. Classification (NCBI taxonomy): domain Eukaryota; kingdom Metazoa; phylum Chordata; class Mammalia; order Carnivora; family Mustelidae; genus Mustela; species Mustela erminea. The sequence continues at coordinate 141,931,739 of NC_045618.1, read as the reverse complement.
GAGGGATGCCATTTGCTTAAGCCTTGTGAAGCCTCGGTGGTTGCATCTGTGAAATGGGCCTAGCTCCACAGCCTGCCCCTGGGGTGGGGACAGGGTTAGCAATGGCCCCAATGAGGCTGGGCTCTGGCAGCTTTTGTCACCACTCACTGAGCCTGTGTCTCCCTCTCCCCCTCCGCCTCCCCCTCCCTTTCCTGGGGCTCGGTCTCCCTTCTCTCCCTGTCCTGGGACTGCCAAAGAATTTACATCAGTGGGGCGCCTGTGTGGCTCAGTGGGTTAAGCCTCTGCCTTCAGCTCAGGTCATGATCTCAGGGTCTTGGGATCGAGCCCCACATCGGGCTTTCTGCTCAGCGGGGAGCCTGCTTTCCCCTCTCTCTCTGCCTGCTTGTGATCTCTCTGTCAAATAAATAAAATCTCAAAAAAAAAAAAAAAAGAATTTACATCAATCCAGTCCACCCAGGCCACATGGACTGGTTTGAGGACGTCAAATACCCCAGAGCTGTGGGAATGTTTCTGTGGGGATCTCCACCATGCTGAGAGCCCCTGGACCACGAGGGGTGACTCCATCTCTGAAATTCCTTGTGTGCCACCTCTCCCTGGCTCTTGGACAGGTTCTCCACCTGCGTTCATAGGAGGGTGCACCTGCCATGGGAGGGACCCACCACGGACCCCCAAATATGCGCCTGAACCTCAGCTTCTGGGGGTCAAATAGGCATGATGACTCCTGCTTCCCTAGCAGGCTTGCTGGGAGGACAGAAGGAGAAAATGGCCCAGGAGACAATGGCTCTGTGAACTGGACAGCCTCTGGGTCACATGGGGCTCGGTAGGGGCCCTCCAGCAGGCGAGACCCTGTGGCCTGGGGGCCGCCGAGGGGGCGGTCAGGTCTGGGAGCACCCATCAGGGACCTCTCCTGCTGCTGCCCCTCCCTTGGTCCACATCCCACTGCCCTGAGGTATGTCTTTTTTTTTTTTTTTAAAGATTTTATTTATTTATTTGACAGAGATCACAAGCAGGCAGAGAGAGGAGGGGAAGCAGGCTCCCCGCTGAGCAGAGAGCCCGATGTGGGGCTCAACCCCAGGATTCTGGGATCACGGCCTGCGCCAAAGGCAGAGGCTTAACCCACTAAGCCACCCAGGCGCCCCCTGAGGTATGTCTTTTTGATAATTTAGAGAAATTATATTTATATTGTAAACGAAGTAATGCATGCAGTTAGGTTAAAAACTAAGTCAAAGGACACCAACATGATCAGAAGGAAATGAAATGTTTCCCTAGCACTTCCCTTTCTTTTCTGTGTTGTTGTTTTTTTAATGTGTTTCCTTTTTTTTTTTTTGAAGATTTCTTTATTTGTTTGAAGAGCGAGAGGATGAGCAGGGCTGGGAGTGGGAGGGGCGGGAAAGAGGATCCTAGGAGGGCTCCACCCCAGCACGGGGTCCCTGGAGCTCAGTCCCACTCCCCTGAGATCAAGACCTGAGCTGAAACTGGGAGAAGATGAACCAACGGAGCCCCCGGGGGTCCCCCGCGCCACCTTCCTTCCCTTTCCTGCTCCCGGGAATAGCAGTTTCCACGCATACTTGTTCCTTCTGGTTTTGGCCTCCATGTTTCTCAGGAAGACATTTCCATTGCTGCTTCTTGATTTTTCAATTCTAGTCATTTCGGTTGCCTCCCGGTCAGGACAAATGAGGCTTAGCTCTCTTCAGCCGACCCATCCTCCCCCTCTCCCTCACAGCCCCTGGAGGGCTCTACCGCTTCTTCCTTAACCACTGGTCAAGGGTTTTATTAGGATTATGTAAATGTTAACTGGAGGTGGGGGGAGTCACCAAGTGGCCCGTGACAGTTCTTTTCTTGTAGTTCTGTTTGTGTGTGCCCTGCAGTTAACGCATGAAAAACAAAACAGAACAACCTCGTAAGGCATTTAAATGTGTCTTCTTAATTTTTCCAGCTGATTCAGCATACTCCTAGAGACAGTGGTGTTAAATGCTCAGGCATGTGGCTATCTCTCTCTCTCTCTCTCTCTCTCTCTTTTTTTCCTTTAAAGATTTTATTTATTTATTTGACAGATCACAAGTGGGCAGAGAGGTAGGCAGAGAGAGAGGGGGAAGCAGGATACCCTCTGAGCAGAGAGGATCCCCGCTGAGCGGAGAGCCCAATGCAGAGTTAGGGTTAGATGCAGGGCTCGATGCAGGGCTCAATGCCGGGACTCTAAGACCATGACCTGAGCTGAAGGCAGAGGCTTAACCACTGAGCCCCCCAGGCGCCCCAGGCATGTGGCTATCTTATCTAATCTTCACCAGGGGCCCATGCAAGCTGAGGGCTCCTTTCTCTGCTCTGGGGCCTCTGAGCGCTGGGGGCTAGAGCCCAGCCAGCCTTGGGAAGCCCCCCTACCCCCACCCCAGGTTAGCTGTCCTGTTCCAGTGTCTGTACTCAGAGTCTACGAGGGCATGTGCTCCAAAAGCTTCCTGGAAGATATACAGTAGTGACTTTCTTCTTCTTCTTCTTTTTTTGCGACCTTGCATTTCTGAAAAAGTTTATATCCAGCCTGACACTTGGCTGATTCTCTCTGTGGGCATAAAATCCAGGCAGGAAATCCTTTATCCCTCAGACCTTTAAGGCAAACTGATTGCTCTGGGACCTTCTAGCTTGCAGAGTTTTTAATGAGAAGTCCAATGCCGGGCTTCTTAAATATTTTATTAATTTAAAAACATACGCGCAGAGTTTCAAAAATCAAATAAAATTATATGACTTTAAAGGAAGAAACCAAAATAACCTAGTCCCCTGCCTCCTGTCTCCACCCCTGATGTGTGCTTTCCAGAGGCAACTAGATCCTTCTGTGACTTACCCACATATTTGCAAACAACACACACTGCTCTTCACGGGCTCTCCAGTACAGTGTTAGCACTGCCTTTCTCTTAGGGACCAGGAGGGTTTAGTCAATGCAGGCACTTGCTGTGCCCTCCCCTGTCCTCCTAGGATAGCTATATTGCCATTTTGTCTATGTAGTATACTCTACATATAAACATTATGGCCAACAGAGCCACCAGATGTCCTATGACTGCATATCTTTCCTTGCAGGACTTTCGGGTTTTCCAGGGGATTAATAATTGCCTCCTTGTTTGACTTGCTTGGTTTACTTTTGTGCTTATCACTAATACAACCACCAAACTCCGGCAGCGCTCTAATATTCCTTCTAAGACAGCCAAGCTCTGGGGGGAGCCCATGAGTTGTGCTCCCTTGCTTGGCCAGCTCCTCGGAGAGCCCTCACTCTCTGTCCCACTCCACAGTGATTGCTCTGGGTTCCAGCACTTTCACAGTCTGGCTTCTCCTGCCCCATCGCTTGGGGATTTCCTGTTTCCTAAATTTCATTTCCTCGAGTCTTCTTATTTCTTGGTTTCATTCCTAATTTTGGAGAAAGGTTGTCCGGGAAAATTTTTCTTTTCTTTTTTCAGGTTTTATTTATTCATTTGAGAGAGAGAGAGTGAGTGAGCAAGAGAAAGAAAGGGAGAGAAAGAACATGAGCAGGGCAGAGGGAGAGGGAGAAGCAGACTTGGGACCTGGGAGTCTGACATGGGGCTCGATCCCAGGACCCCAGGATCATGACCTGAGCTAAAGGCAGATGTCTAATTGGCTGAGCCACCCAGGCGCCCCTTTTCTTTTCTTTTTTAATCTGAGAATGTCTTACCCTACCCCTTTGATGGCGTGGGTACTGACGTATTTTCCTCTGGACACTGAAGGCATCACTCTGTGATCTTCCAGCTCCTGGAGTTGCCTTGAGACTGTCCACGTTACTACGATTCCTGATCTTCTGTGTGTGGCCTCCTCTCTCCATCTCTCTTTCTGGATGCTTTTATTTTATTTTATTTTTTTAAAAGATTTTATTTATTTATTTGACAGAGAGAGATCACAAGTAGGCAGAGACGCAGGTAGAGAGATCGGGGGAAGCAGGCTCCCCGCTGAGCAGAGAGCCCTATGTGGGGCTTGATCCCAGGACTCTGAGATCATGACCTGAGGTGAAGGCAGAGGCTTAACCCACTGAGCCACCCAGGCGCCCCTCTGGATGCTTTTAGGATCGCCTCAGTCTTGGTGTTCTGAAATTTCACAAGGGTTTTCCAGTATGGTCATCCCTCTGCCCCCCGCCACCCAATTCTATGCTGGCCTTTTGTGTCCAGCAGTCCCTGATACTTGTTTGGTATTATATCTTTAATACTTTCCTTCCCTCCATTGTCTCCCATTAGATACAGGACAAAGAATAGGGGGTGTTAAGTGAACACCGCAGAGACTCCAGAATCCCTAGCCCCCTTCCCTATCCTAGGCAGCACATTTGAGGATTATGTGGGGGAATTTGGATAATCTTAGAGAACTATCTCGATATGCACCCCATGCCCCACCTGAAGTAAGGATGTCTCCTGGTGCAGCCTGACGCCAGTACATAAGACCTTGAACCTACGCAGTGCTTCTCCGCCCTGCCCACCAGGCTTCCTTCCTCTAGATATTCTTTTTTTTTTTTTTTTTTTTAAGATTTTATTTATTGATTTGACAGACAGAGATCACAAGTAGGGATAGAGGCAGGCAGAGAGAGAGGAAGGGAAGCAGGCTCCCCACTGAGCAGAAAGCCCAATGCGGGGCTCAATCCCAGGACCCTGAGATCATGACCTGAGCTGAAGATGGAGGCTTTAACCCCCTGAGCCACCCAGGCGCCCCCTCCTCTAGATATTCTGATTGAATTGGTGGGAGGTGGGGCAAGTGCCGGGGACCAAGAACCACTGGGTTGACCCACTGGCCTTGTTTACAGAACCTGACCAGCTGCCTCATTAGGGCCCGACTTGCCTGCAGGGGCTCTGAACGTGCAGGATGCTAAGGTGATGATTCTCCATTGCAAAGCTGGGTCCTGGTGTTGGCTCTTAGCCAGGTTGAGGCTCTTCTTGAGAGAGGGTGCAGCTCTTCGGCTACTTTTTCAGAGTCTCAAGATGCTCGTCCCATGTGGACTCCGGTGTATTCCCAGGCTTGTGAGCTATTTCCCCCAGCAAAACAGCAACCCACCTGCCTTACTGTGCGGCTTAGGGCTCCCAACAGCCCTTTCTTGTGCATTGGAATTGACTCCATCTCCAGGTGAGATCAGGAGGCTCAGAGAGGGGTATGACTTGCCCAGGGCCATCCGCCGGCAAGTATCGGACCAGAGAACAGACTCTGAGTCTGGGCTTTTCTATTTAACCCAACTTTCCCTCTCATCATTCACTCATTCAACGAACACTCACTGAATTCCCAGACTCTATGCTGAGAGGGCCCTGAGAAGAGCGGTGACCAAATGGTGGCCCGATGGGACGGTTGTTAGAGTGACTCATCTCCCATCTTCTCTCTGCCCAGCAGTGGGCTCAGCTGGAGGTGGGGGTGGAGGGAATTACTGTTACTGATGGGATTGTATCAGACGGGATGGGGGGGCAGCCTGGAGGGGGCTGGGATGCCGGGCCGCAGCAGCAGAAGCTGCGGTAACAGTTAAGGTCTTTGCCAACTTCTATTCCACACTCGGCACTGAAACATTCAGAGGAGATTGGTCCCTGATCTTTGCAGCGGGGAGCATTGCTGCTTGTAGACCCGGGGTGAAGGCAGCACCCCCTGTCTGGCCCAGAGGTCTCTGACACAGATGGCACGCCTGCAGACACCGCGGCTATGCCCGGAGGGTCTCAGAGAAGGGCCAGGTTTGTCTTCAAGGAGTGAGCATACAGTTGGGGGAGGCGGGCAGAAACCACCCATCATGGGGGGACATGCCAGCCTGGGCTTCACCCTTCCCAGGACGGTGGTGACAGTCACAGGGATACACAGCTGGGCTCAGAAACCCAATGTCTGGGACCTGGAACTTATCACAGGCAGTAAACCCTCTAATTACCCTACAGTGTTGCATTGCACCTGCATCAATTCGATCAAAACAAACATTTCAAGTAAGTTACAAGTGTTCAAACCTGCTCTACTGTTTCCTCTTCTGTTGTTTTTGGTTTGTTCTGTTTTGTTTCCTAATATAGTGGGCACGTAGAGTGTGAAATTGAACTGGGCTTCTCATGTGCCCTGACAGCCCGAGGGAGGCGGAGTGGGTGTGGAAAGCACACGAAGGTTCGTCCACCAGAGTGACAACATTCAAGACCCTGCTGGGCGGGCTGTGAAGATGTTTGGCCTCAGCCAGTTGGACAGAAGCCGTGTGCCGTACGACCCAGCCACTCTGGGCCTAGGTCTAGGGTCCAAGTTCGAGCTCACGTACGTCTGACTGTACCAGAATGTCTACGGCGGCGTTGGTGTTTATAGCGAAACACGGGAAACGAATGTCCTTTAAGAGAAAGGTAAAAGTGACATAGGTATGCAGCGGATATTAGAAGAGATTTCCAGCTGGGGGCGATTTTTTCCCTGGGCCATTTGGCAAGACCTGGAGGTCATTTCAGCCCCAGTGACCAGGGGTGGCGGCGTTACTACCACCCAAGGGATAGAGGCCAGGGATGCTGGTAAACATTTGAGGATGCACAAGACAGCTCCTCTCTGTCCCTATGCCAAAGACATAAAGTCTAAGATGTCGGCCTTGCTACACAGCCAAGCAAGTGAGTGAACTACAGCTTCTGTGTACCAGGGAAATAATGAGGGAGAAGCACGTGGCCAAAGAACACAGAGAGCACAATACAGTTTAAATAAGGTTCAAAAGCATGAACATCAAGCGGTCTATTATAAGGGGGAAATATAGGATGCTGACGGAATAATTAATGCAACGTTCAGACTCGTGGGGTCAGGTGGGCTGGGGCATGTGACCAGGAGGAGCCCCAGGAGCCTTCAAAAGTGGCAGTGGCTTCCTACGCGGGGCCGCGGCTGCCCGGCTCCTGCTGTGTCTCTGTTTGTTAGAATATAAAACAGTTCTTTTTTATTTTAATTTTAAGATTTTATTTTTAAAAATTATCACTTTTTTTTTAAAGATTTGATTTTTAAGTAATCTCTACTCCCAACATGGGGCTCGATCTCACGATCCTGAGATCAAGAGTGGTACCGACTGAGCCAGCGAAGACCTCCTGAGATAGCTCCTAGTAAGAATAATGTGGGTTTTTAAAAAAATATTTTATTTGTTTATTTGAGACAGAGAGAGAGAGTGAGAGAGAGCATGAGCAGGGGTGCAGGGGCAGAAGCAAGCTGAGCAGGGAGCCGACGTAGGGCTGGATCCCAGGACCCTGCGATCATGACCTGAGCTGAGGGCAAACGCTTAACTGACTGAGCCACTCAGGCACCCCAAGAATAACGTTTTTAAGTGTGTTAAGGTAAGAGGTAGTCCTGCAACGAGCTCCTTGACTCAGTTTCCCTTGTGGCGGAGCCTCCTTCCTGCCTTGCTCCTCAGGGCAATGCTATGAGGGGATGTCGGCAGCTGAAGGGGGAGGGGGGAATTTCAGGGGCTCTAGCTGGGAAGGGAGGGGTGTCGATGTGGACACCTCCCAGTTGGTCCCTATTAGGGCCTTCCACCCCAGGAACCCAAGGGGATCCCTCTGTCCTGTCTCTGGCTGGCCTGGTTTTGCAGCCTAGCAGCCTGAGCTGACCCTCTCTGATCTGTGCCTCCCAACACACCTGTCACGTGCTCTCTACCAAACAAAAGTCTGGCCAGGTTTCTGCTCTAGGACCCTGTGCCTCCCAGGGCCCTCCCCTGGGTTAAGCTGCAGGGTTTTGCCTGCCTGTGCGGTCCTGTGGCTTCAGCTCCTCCTGTCACACCGAAACATCAGCGCTTCTAGGGAGCGGTCCTGTGCCCTGCAGGCCTCCTGCCCCCTGCGGGCACACTGGTCAGCCGTGTGAGTGAAGGAGCCCACCTCCCCCAGACCTCCCACGGATGCTCTCCAGGGACCAACATCCAAGCACTCTTTGAGTGGTGGCCCCACTTTCTGGGCAGTTTCCTCACCTAGAAACGTGGGAGCTGAGACCCTTGATCACAAACTCTTATGTTCTTGAGGTTTCCCCTTTTCTGGGCTGCTCCCATCCTCAAAGGAAGCTGGTGGCAGCCCAGGGCCCTGCCCGACATCCTTTGTAGCCCAGTTTGCCAGGGGCAAGCACTAGGTTCCTGGACCGCCCTTGTTTTATTGTACCTCAGTGTTGGCCTCTGGAAAATGGGTGCAAACATCCTTATCAGAAGACTGTGCTGGTCCAGAGGATGGGAAGAACATGCAGGGGGCAGGGGCATTTTTCACCTTTCCAGGGCTTTGCAAGAGCTCTGCTAGGTACTTGACACTGGCCCTGCTGGGAAGGGCTTAGAGGAGGAAGCCATGGCTCAGAGAGGTTATGTAAAGGAGTGGCCTGAGGTCACCCAGCAAATGAGCAGTGGAGGAGCCAGGACATGGCGCTCCAAACCTGCAGTGATTTGTCAGCAGGAATAGCTGGGAAGCTCGGACTCTGGCTGCCATCCAGAGGCTTGGGGAGTCTCTGTGGCTTGGTTACAACATGGAAGGCCTGCAGCAGGAGGAAGCGGTGTGGGGGACAGTGGGCCTGGCACAGTGCAGGCCCCCAACATGGTAGGACCACAGTCACAGTGCGGGGGATGCCCAAAGCATGTGGCCCACTTGCCTCTCTGAGAAGAGGCATTAGTGTGTGAGGTCAGGGGCACCCTTGGGCTCAGGTGGTCCTGGGTTCAAACCCCAGCTCACCAGCTTGCAAGCTGTGTGACCTTGGACAAGTGACTCACCTAGGTTTACCTCAGTTTCCCCTCTTATAAAAGGGGGCTCGAGGGCTCCCACCTAATGGGGCTGTAGTTAGGACTCAGTCACATAATCCGTGCAAAGCTGTATAAAACCCTAGCAATGCCGGTACATGGAAAGTGCTCAGTCACTTTATTAATAATAATTATGATCATGGGTGGCTGGGTGCCTTGGTGAAGCGTCTGCCTTCAGTGATCTCAGGGTCCTGGGATGGAGTACTTCTTCGCTTCAGGCTCCCAGCTCAGCCATAGGTCTGCTTCTCCCTCTCCTGCTGCCCTTCCCCTCCCCAGGCTCTTTCTCAAATAAATACATAGAGTCTTTTTTTTTTTTTTTCCTTAAAGATTTATTTATTTATTTATTTATTTATTTATTTATTTATTTATTTATTTGACAGAGAGAGAAAGATCACAAGTAGGCAGAGAGGCAGGCAGAGAGAGGGGGAAGCAGGCTCCCCACTTAGCAGAGAGCCCGTTGCGGGGCTCGATCTCAGGACCCTGGGATCACGACCTGAGCCAAAGGCAGAGGCTTAACCCACTGAGCAACCCAGGTGCCCCTACACAGAGGCTTCTAATAAAAAGCAATATGGCCACTTTTCCATGGGCCCTGATTTCTTAGGCACGGAAGCCTTTCAGCCCTACGTGGTGACTCCCTGCTTTCAGGGTCCCCCAGGGTGAGCAGAGAAGAAAGAAACAATCAGCCATCGGGTAACCTTTCCCCGGCTGTCTGTACCAGAGTCCTTGCGCGTACACACGCTTCTGAACATTGCCCATAAGTTCACATGGTCATCGGAACTCGTGGAGACAAGCAAGCCAAGTCAAAGGACACAGAATCCTAGAAGGACTCACTAGCATCTTAGCAGGTTGCTCTGATCAGCGCATGTGGGCTGGCCTAGCATCCCTGGCTCGTTCTGGGCGCTGGGTAAGTGGTAGGTGGTTTGTTAATATTGCTATTGACTATTGGCCCCCGGGAGAGGCCACACAGGTGTCCCCCTGCAGCTCCCAGAGCCCGCTGCACCCCGCTCTACTGCCTCACCTCACGCTGATGCCCCCCACCCAGATCACTGTCACCTACCTTTGGGGTCTGGGCTTGTGTATTTTCCTCCATTTGGACTATCCCAGTGCTCTCCGCCCCCCTCCAAAATCTCACAAACTCCTACTCAGTGTTCAAGATTCAACTCAGGGGGTGCCCGGCTGCCTCAGTCAGGAGAGCGTTTGACTCTTGGTCTCGGGGTCATTGAGTTTGAGCCTCATGTTGGGAGGAGAGATTACTTAAAAACAAAAAAGTTTCAACTCAGATGTCACCTCCTCCTGGAAGCCCAGCCCGGTGCTTCAGAATGCTGCCTTGATTGTATGTCCTACCCGTCTCTCTGGGGTACTCACCGCAACGCAGCCAAGAGCATTTTCCATATATGCCGAAGCATATGTCGATGCGTGTATATACTTTCATGGAGACATACTACCGAATTATGCTATGTTTGCGTGTTCAGTAAGCCAATGAAGGGAAGTGACCTTGAGCAAGTCATTTCCCTTCTGTGGCCCAGTTGCCTCAACTTCAAAATGAGGCGCTCGGATTGAATCGGTCACGTGCCGAAGGGTCGTGCATTCACCCTGCAAACATCAGATGGCATCTGCTCTGGGCTCTGTGCTCCCTTCCCAGTGGGGAGACAGGCTGCTTACCGCCGTAGTGTGGTCTTACTAGCAGTTCCCAGGGGCACGGACCCTGTGTTTTGAAATAGTTTGTCTATTATGTGTCCGTATACTGGCTCTCCAGAATAATTATGTGCTTTTAAATGGACACGCACTGGGAGATTTTGAAGGAAAATAAAATAGGAGAGTCAGGGGTATATCTCTATTATTTAAAAGACCCCCAACTATTTATATGGGGCATCGAGAGAATTCCTGTGCTAGAAAGCCATGATTCGGTTTTACTGTTTTCATGACAAAGCTGAGCTTCTCATGACTGGGAAGCTAGACACCAAGACATAGGACATTTCTGAGCTCATGGCTTGGAGTACAAGGTCTGTTGGACTGAGAATGTTCTAGGGAACTTGGCACCTTTTGCTGGACCGTGAGGGACACTGGGCCTTAGGGAGGGGACCTGGCTTGACCAGTCCCTCTTGCTTCAGGACTCTGTCTTAGCTTGGCCCTCCCAAGCTCAGCTCAGGGTTACCCATCTCCACCACTTCCCTAGTGAGTCCACACATGCTCTTCTCACCGATCCCAGAAGCAGCTCTGTGCACAGCCTTCAGGAGCTGTTTGATCTGGCTTCCTGGGCTAAGACAGGCTTGCAGCCTCCCAGATGTGAGCTGAAGCCCTCTCCAAACCCCGATTCATCCGGGCTGGGCTGGGCCTATGGAGAACTGGGGCTCCCCTGGGCCAAGTCATGGGAACCCTGAACTCTTCTGGGGCTTCACCCTCAGAGCTCTGCTCCTCCCACTCGTCCCCTCCCTACCACACCCTCCTGAACGACTACCTGGAATGAGGGGCGCATGGGTGGGGAATGAGGTACCCGAATAGTGACCTCTCTGTGCACCTCCCCATCCCTTCACTAGCTGGCCAGAGTGAGCCTCTTAAAAGGCAAATCAGGTCAGGTTGCTTGGCGCTAACCCCCTACTGCTTTCCCAGCTGCCTTAGACTCCTGCAGTCTCTCATCTCTCAGCCCTTCCCTGGCCCATTCCCAGCCCCACCTGCCTTCTTTGTACAGGCGACTAACAGGCCAACCCTAGGGCCTCTGCACTCTCCTCCCTTCACCTAGAGGGCCCTTCCCCCCTCATCTTTGTCCTTTCTGCTCAGGTCTCAGCTTAGATGCACCTCCTGCGTGGTCCTCCTTGACCACGGGATCTAAAGTAACTGATTATCACTTTCTGTGACAGCAGCTTGTCTTAATCCCCTGCGCCGGCACTTAGGAGCCGCCTCCTGCTTATCTAGCGTTTATCATCGCCCTCTCCTCCTCCCGGGAGACTGCAACGTCCCCCCGGAGGGTAGTGACCTCTGCTGTCCTGCCCTGCGGAATCTCCCGGGGGTTTGGAACAGGGCCGGTGTAGAGAAGGTGCTGGGTGCGCAGTTGGCCAGCGAATGGTTGAGCAACTGGAAATGGGGCCATCAGCTGCTGCGCGGGCGCGCGCTCCAGGCCGTGGTGGCTCCCAGTCGAGGGCGCGCGGGTTTTATCTTATTGCGGGTCTCGGGGGAGGGACGCCCCCCTCGGACCAGCCAGCAGCAGGCGCGCTGTAAACACGCTTCGGGGGACTCGAGGATAATGAGACAGACTCCCAGGCTGGGGCAACACCCCGGGTGCCCGGCGAGGCTGCCGGTGGGACGGGGTTTCTGCTGGTGGGTCGGCGACCCCCGGCCCTGCCTTTAAGGCCCCGGTGGGGAGACCTTCCTCCATCCCCTCCAGTGATCTCCTCCTCCGAATCCCTGACTCTCCCTCGAAGCCCGGGGACTAGCGGTCGGGTGGGCGGGGGAGCAGTGCTCTGTACGCGGCTCCGGCCTGGGGGCAAGTTCCCTGTGCCCTCGCCCCCCTGGGACGGGGGAGAGGGTACAGACCGTGCTCGGAGACACGTCTGGCGAGGCCCTGGCCCTCCCGGGCGCAGACGCAGGAGCCACAGCGCTGGGCTGGAGTGGAAACGCAGCCCTTCCGCGTGCTCAGGCAAGGGACGGGAGTGGAGATGGGGGCGGAGGAGTCGGGGACAAGGAAGGGGACAAAGAGCCGCCCTGCCTCCGGGGACAGCGACCCCCGAGTCAGAGTCCCATTGTTCGTCGTGTCTCGCACTACGCCGGGCTCGGGTGTCCGCGGGAGGGAGAAGCGGCGCTGTCCTTCGGCTCCCGGGTATTTGTTTATTTGGGGCGGAGGAGGGTGCGCGGGGGACGCAGGCCGGGGAGGGGGCTCGGCGTCCATTTCCGCGCGTCTCCTTTAAGGAAAGCCCTGCCCTACCTTTCCCACCGTCCCCCTCCCCGCAGCCGTACCTGCATTTTAAAAGCGCCCTGTAGCCCAGGGATTGGCCAAGGCCGCGTCCTCCGGGCGCAGAAACTTGAACCGCCCGGAGGGGGGTTGGAAGCCGGGTGGCTGGACTGTACCATCTCCTCGGCGTCCCCCGCGTGCGCCCCGCCCCTCCCACACACCCCCGAAGAGGCCCAATCGGATGGGCGAGGGGGCGGGACCGAGGCTCGAATGCGCCTCTGGCAGGGCGCCGGGCGGGCGGGCGCACGGCGCTGGGGGACGTCGGGGGCCGGCCGCGCCTCTGCCCATCCCCTCGCTCCCCCCGGAGGCGGAGCCGGCCGAGGCGCCCCGCCCCCTCCCCGCCCGGAGTGGGCGGGGCGGCCGGGGCTCCGGGAGCTGGGCCGGGGGCGGGCCTCCGCCTGCTTCGCCCGAACCCGGAGAGCGCCCGGCACGGCGGCCGCCGACGCAGCAGCGGTCCCAGCTCGCCGAGCCCCGAGACCCGCGGTTCCCGGGCGGCCCCGGGCGGACGCTGCGTGAGGGCGCGCGAGGAGGCGCGGGGCGGCCCGCACGCGCCCCCGGCCGCCCCCTGCCCGTGAGCGCACCGGCCCAGCGCCGCCCCGGCGCGGGGAGCGCCGGCCGGGCGAGGGCGCGGGCGATGCCGCGGTGACGGCCCCGCCATGGCGAAGCCCCCGGCGGCGGCGGCGGCGGCGGCGTCGGAGGAGCTGAGCCAGGTGCCGGACGAGGAGCTGCTGCGCTGGAGCAAGGAGGAGCTGGCGCGGCGGCTGCGGCGCGCAGAGGGCGAGAAGGTGGGCCTCATGCTGGAGCACGGCGGCCTGATGCGCGACGTGAACCGGCGGCTGCAGCAGCACCTGCTGGAGATCCGCGGCCTCAAGGACGTGAACCAGCGGCTGCAGGACGACAACCAGGAGCTACGCGAGCTCTGCTGCTTCCTCGACGACGACCGGCAGAAGGGGCGCAAGCTGGCGCGCGAGTGGCAGCGCTTCGGGCGCCACGCGGCCGGCGCCGTGTGGCACGAGGTGGCCCGCTCGCAGCAGAAGCTGCGCGAGCTCGAGGCGCGCCAGGAGGCCCTGCTGCGCGAGAACCTGGAGCTCAAGGAGCTGGTGCTGATGCTGGACGAGGAGCGCGCGGCGCTGGCGGGGGGTGGGGGCGGCGGGGGCGGCGGCGGCGGCGCGGGCTCCCGCAGCTCCATCGACAGCCAGGCCAGCCTGAGCGGGCCGCTGGCCGGCGGCGCGGCGGGCGCTGGGGCCCGCGACGTGGGCGACGGCAGCAGCACGTCGAGCGCGGGTAGCGGAGGCAGCCCGGACCACCACCACCACATCCCGCCCCCGCTGCTGCCCCCGGGGCCGCACAAGGCCTCCGACGGCAAGGCAGTAGCCACGCGCAGATCCCTGGACGACCTGTCGGCGCCACCGCACCACCGAAGCATCCCCAACGGCCTGCACGGTAAGGACGGCTCCGGTTCGGGAGCGCGGGTCTCAGGACCACGGCCCCTTCATCCGGGGCGGTCGCCACTCCAGACCCCTCCTCCAGCTGGCATCCAGACCCAAGGGCTGGGGGATCCCGCGCCCACCCGCAGTGGGGTTTTGGGTGACGTTTTTCTGGTCAAGTGATGGAGGCGTGACCCTGCCCAGCTCCAAGTCCGCAGCCGGACCGGAGACCCACTGGACCCCAGAAAAGTTTCTCTTCTGTGGAATTATCAGCATTCGTGTCGGTACTGCAAGGCCGGCTGGGGAGCCTCATCCCAACCTGGAAATCCTGGTCCAGGAGTGGACAGTTCTTGCGTGGGGGAGGTGCGTGGGGGCGGGGGAAGAAAGGTCCTTTGAGTACAGGTGAATTTCCCTCTTATTTGGAGCAACAGGCAACCCCAAACCTGGGCCGCGTCGGTGCGTGTGGGGGGCTGGAATTTCACCTGCGGTTCTCTGTGCCGCCTGCGGGCTGAGACTGCCAGGCAGCCCCGCCAGAGGATCGCGGCCAGGAGCCTCTAGTTTGCTATCAGTCCTGAACTTCTCAGGGTGGACGGACCTTTCTCAGCCGAGGCTCTAAGACTTTCCAGAGGAATATGTGCTTGGAATGGGTCCTGGCTTTTCTTCTCTGCCTGCCTCAGTTTCCTTGATCTGTAGAGCGGAGTTGATCCCTGCCTTGTGGATTTGAGGGGGAGATAAAAATTCTCCCAAGGGACCTGTAGACTGTTGGTCGCCTTAGAGGAAGTGTGGTGGTGGTAGGTGGCCTGGGTGTGGGTGGAGGACCTTTGGCCTCAGGAAAGCTTGGCTAGTGTCTTCCACGCCCATGTGACCTGTGGGGCCCCAGCTTCGGTCTGTAGAGCAGAACCTCCGCTGCCATTCCCAGCCCCCGATCCGTGGCTCCGCCACTCGTGCCTCTCCCTACCTCCCTGTTCTTCCACATTTTTGGTGGCTTGGCTCCCAGTTCTAGTGGCAGTTGCTACTCCCTGAGCTATTTGCCTGAAGGTGGAGATTAAACAGCCCTTCCTGGTTCTCTTTAAAGGCTTTCCTGGTTCAGAGAAAAATGTGTCTAGGCTTTAAATGACTGTTCTTCCCCAGAGTGACGCCTGAGCAGAGGAGGGACTCTGTCTCTCTGGTTTGGTGGCTGAGTGGCCTATGTGGGGTGTTGGGTAGGAATCAGACCCATGCAGGTGGGGTGCACCACCGTCGGCAATTTTTCCTTTATTTACCTTCCCAGCCTCTGAGTTCAGAGCAGGACTGGGTTGAGAGGGATATTTTGTTACCGATTAGCAATCTACCACTAGCACTCGGGTTTCCCATTGTAACTCTGTATCTGACCCCACCTCCCACCACAGGCGGCTGGAGGCCAGAGCAAGCAGCTCAGAGTTTGGTGGTTTCATTTGTGGGGGTTTCTAGGCCTGGGGAGTCAGGAGTCCCTGTCCCAGCCCCTCTGGTCTCGCCTTCTTGCGGGCCTCGTGAGGGGCCAGGTTCTGGGCCTCAGTTTCTCCCAAGGGCCAGGAGGGATTGCTGCAGTCCTTGGCTAGGAAATGTTGCTAGTTTTCGGCTGCGTCATCAGTGACACTTGCCGTGAGTGACTGTTGGCACTGGAGTGCCCAGCGTCGCAGTGTCTTTGCAGGGAACTTCTGTCTTGCTTCGGACACAGAGACGTGGCCCCTGTGTGGCTCAGTGTTGGGCCACAGTAGGGGATGGTGCCCAGGGCAGGGGACCAGGGGGTGACTGGGACTTGAGGTGTCCAGTTTTCCTGCAGAGGCTATGGCCACCCCATAGCCCCCTGTGCTCACTTGGGGTCCCGTGCTCACTCAGAACAGGCCTGCCACCGGTCTAGTGGTGGTCAAGCTTGATGTTGGGTGAGAGCCCTGTTTTCACCAATTTCAGTTACAGGCGGCTTGGTGTTTAGTGTGGACTCTTCAAGTCGTGCATGGCCCTGAGCTTGTCTCCCAGCAATGCGAACAGGATGGCCAGAAACAAGGAGAGGCCCTTCTCTTAAAAATGCCTTTTAGGTAGTTTTGAGTAGAGGGAGGAGGGGGTTGGAGGTGGGAAAGATATTGCACCTCAGTCTGGGTGATGGGGAAAGTGGGGTCAGATGCTGGGTGCCTGCCCCCTCTCCCCCAAGCTGGTCTCAGTTTGTCGTCCCAGGAACCTGGGAGGTAGTAGTAGTCCCATTTTCAGACAAAGCAAGTGGAGGCTAAGGAAGGTTCTGAGCCTTGCCTGGGGAAACCGTGGACACGGGCAGTGTCTCCACTCCCCATTGCCTGGGTGGGGTTGCCAGCGTGAGCCTGGGGGTGTGGGGGGTCCCCCAGGGTGGGGCTGCTGGGCGTTGGGGGCATTCCTACATGGCGCAGGCTGACAGCTGCCTTACATCTCTGGCCTCTGTCACTGTCTAACACTTAGTCAGCGGACAGCACTGGTGACTCCCTATTCTCGGTTCCTGACCCAGGTTTGCTCTGGTTCGCGCATTCTGGGAAATGTCATTTCCTTATCGGTGACCACTGAGCAGATGCTTGATAACCCTGTCACCCGGAGAGGTCACACCATCTTGCGTGCGAATCCACCTCCTGCTTTTCTCTGGGGACAGGTTTCTTCTCTGGGCCTCCGCCTGCTCTTCTGCAAAGTGGGGCCAAACCCTGCGTTGCCCTCTTCAGCCGCCACGGCCAAGGGCAGTCAGGGTCTGCACACAGTAAGTCTCAATAGTTGTCAGAATCTTCGTCATGCTTGTGAAAAAGCAAGAGGGACCACTTTGGGGGCTTGCCAGGCAGACTTTGGTGTTGTCTTCAGAACTCTGCTGTTTAGACAGCTCGCCTGAGTGTTTGTGACCACAGCACCTGCTGATGAGCTGGGGGCCTGTGGCCTGCTAGTCCTCTTGGAATCTGTGGGGTGTGCCTGCAGCCACGAGTTGGGGAGGGGGGTAAGGAGGGAGGGGGGTGGGGGTGTGAGGGGAGGTTCCCTGAGGCTGCGGTGGGAGGGGGTCCATCTGTATTCTGGGCAGTCCTGGGCTGGGCTGGGCCTGGCCAGCGAGAATGCATATGCAAATGACCTCCCCCTCCCTTGTTTTTGACCAAGCTCTGGGCTGTGCTGACCCAAGCCTGGACTAGAGTGCTCTTCTTCGCCGTGGTTCTGGTGGGGCAGACTGAGGCAGGCCAACCCCAAACTCTCGAAAGTCAGGTTTGCCCCCTTGAACTGCCAGTTTTCAAACAAAAGCATTTTCAACAAGGTCTCTCCTGCCCCTCCCCCACCCTCCCCTCCCCCCCGCCCAAGTCCCTGTGTCTGCATCCTGTCCTCCCCCCATTGCCGTGGCCCGGTCCCCTTTAGCTAGCGCAGAGAAACTAGGACCTCCAGCAAGCCTTTGTATGGGCCCTGTTTACTTTTAAAAGTTTGGATTAAAAATTTGAGCTTCTCAAAATAAGACGGTTTTGTCCTCCTGCTTGTGTTTTTGTTGGTTTAAAGGGAGGATGGAGTGAGGGTGGTCTGGACCTTTAAAAAAGACAGCGGGAGTCGGCATGCGGGCCCTGAATAGGTCTTTTATTAGGGGCCTCCCAGCTCAGCGCCCCACGGGCAGGATCACTAATAAGGCGGCTTTTCCTAAACCCAGTCAGGCCTGGGAGCAAAGGTCAGCGAAGACAATGGGGGTGGTTTAGAGAAGCCTTTCTCCCCTCTCTCCCCAACCTGACCCTGACCTTCCATCCGGGCCCTTGGGGTGTTGGACCCCCAGAGCCATCACAAAAGGAAGACAGGCCTGGAGGGACTCACTGGCTCATCAGCCTGGGGAGGGCCAGGACGTCCCCAGCACTTCACAGTTTATCAGACAGAGCCTCCTAGTCCCCGCTCCATTGTGGTCCGAGCTCCTAAATGGTCCCATATTGTAGATGGGGAAACCGAGGCTTGGAGAGAGCAGTGACTTGCTCTGGGTCCGGTGGGACTGCATGGGGGACCTGGGCTTGGTGTTGGGTCTCCTGTGTCAGAGTCTGGGCCTGCCACCCTGGGCCTGCTGCCCTTCTGGGGGAGGATAGTCTGGGTCTGTTGGGTTTGGGGAGACTCCCGGGGAAGCCCCATGAGCAACAGAAGACCTTCCAGAGCTTGGTCCTTGGCAGGGCCCCGGTGACCTGCACATGGACACGGGGACGGTTGGGGGTTTTGGGGGCTCCAGAGGCTGGACCTGTGTAGCAAGGGTATGGCTCCTTCTCTCCTGGGGAAGCCAGACCCGTGCCTCGTTCCTGCGTTCGCGCGTTCTGGCTTGAGCCAACGTGGCTCATCTGTAAAACCGGGAACGTGGGCTCCGGGCAGGCTTCTGTTCACAGGAAGTCCTTCCTTCGGGTATTTTCATTCTCTCACTTCTGCCCAGGCCGGCTTCCCTCCTCCATGGCGCCCCCACCCAACACCTCGGCCTGGCCTCTGAGCTCCTCCTGGGGCACAACTTCGTTTATAACCTTGTCCCTGGAACAGCATGATTATAAGGAAATCCTCTGCTGCTTATAATCTGTGTTTTCCATCCACGGGGATTTTCTGCCCTATGCTTGTCGACGTCCTCAGCATAGAGAGTTGGAAGCCTGAGACCTCCGGGGAGTTCCAGAACCTTTGTGGGCCTCTGTTTTCTCCTCTGCACAGAGTGGGAGACCATTACTGGCCTTTGGGTTGAGGGAGAGAAGTGGGGACTGTCTCCCACAGGCCAGTCCCCCTCCCCCCCCCACCCCCCACCCTCCACCCCCCCACCCCCCACCCCCCCACCCCCGCACTGGAGAACTGGGCGTGGGGGTGGGGAGTGTGGTGAACCTGACCATTCACCTGTTGGGTGGGTGTGGCAGCATACTGAACCTGTAAGCCTCAGTTTCTGCACCTGTCCTAAGGATGTCACCAGAGTCACGTGGACGCCCTGCAGACCGGCCTCCTGTCACATGCTTGCAAGGGCAGCCTGTGCCTGCCCTGTGTCCGAGCCAGGTGAGCCCGTGTCTAGTTGACCAGAAGGGAGGCAGCGTTTCAGCAGGAATAAGGCAGAGGAAGGTCTGCACGAGGGTCTGACCACCGTTGCTGAGGGCACCAGGCCTGTGAGGTGTTCTCATGATGTGCCGGGAGCTGGGGTGGCCCCGGGCCTGGACCTGTGAACAGAAAGAACTGGAAAGAACTGTGGAGCCCCGAGAAGGAAAGCCTTGGGGTCAGGGAGCAGGCTGTCAGCCCAGGGGTTGTGTCCAGCCCCTGGCGCGGGTGGGGAGCCCTGGAGTGGCAGAGACCGTCCTTCAGGGACCATCAAGAAGAGGGTCCAGGAGGACCAGGTTGGCTCTGGAGGCGAGCAGCAGCCCGGGCAGCTGGAGAAGGGAGGGCTTTTTCATGCCCATGGCGTTGGGACAGCACAGACAGCTCTGCCAGGGTAGTGGTGCAAGCCGAGGGCGGAGAGGCAGGAGGCGGCGGGCGGGCCGGGTTTTTGGAGTTTGCCCTTCGAGCCGGAAGGGCCGCATCAGTGCGCGTTTATTGAGGTTACTCTGTCTGAGCTGTGGGCGCCACGCACAGTGATTCATGTGGCCTGGCTTGGGGAGTGGCCCGGTCAGGAGCATTTGTCCCCGGCTGTCAGGGTGAGGCCCGGCTGGGCGCAGCAGGGCAGGAAGCTTGGGGTTCCCAGATGGCCATGGTGGTCCTTGCCATGGGACAGAACCTTCTCTGCAGGTTCTCAGATCCAGTGAGGTGGCAAAGCTGTGTCCCCAGCCCCTGTTGGCCTCCTCGTGACTTCTGAGCTCTGGGCTCAGGCTGTCCTGCACTGCTAGGGGCTCGCGCTGTCTGGCTGCAGCCTCTTTCCACATCGACTCACACCTGCTGGCACTCTCTGTCCCCGCCTACAACCTGCGTGCCTGGGACCCGGGCAGGGAATGACTCTGGGATTTCCCAGCGGAGAACTAGGCAGTTCCAGCTTCCCGGAGCAGGATGACAAGGCAACCTAGGTGGCATCCCCAGAGGTTTGGTGACAGGAACAAGCTTGCCTGCTGAAGGGATGTGCTGCTCCTTCGATCCTGAAAAGTCAGGAATGGTCCCATTCCTAGCAAGCACCTAGAGCTTGTCACGGCCACACATTCCCCTGCCACCGTCCCCTGCCCCTGCAGGGTTCTGGGGCAGATTTGGAGCTGGGCTACTTAGTGGGGGATGCCTGTTTTGGAACAAGTCACTTGTTCAAGTGATGGACTCCAGCTCTCCAGGGAGCAGGGCAGAAAGCTCAGGACCTTTATCGTCTCTCCTCTAAGTGTTCTCGGGCTCACCCGGTGTGTGATGTTTAAATAAAGGTATATTCGTTAAGTGGGAAGTGGGGGTGGGGTGGGGGAAGGGAGGGGATGTTGCTGTGTGAAGGTTTGTAAGCGGACCGCTAGCAGAGATCTCTGGATCCCCTAGGGAAGCCCATCAGAAGAGGTCGCAGCTGGAACTGCCTAGGGCCTGAGGAGAAGCCCTACCAGGGACTGGTGGGGGGGGCGGTGGCAGGTGCAGTGGGAGGGGCTTCACAGATCCCACCTGGCCGGGCCTGTCCACCACGCAGCCCCCAGTCCTGCATTCCGCACTGAACCAGATGTGCCAGACAAAGGCCTGCCTCGTGCCTGGGGGCCCCCAGCTGTTCCTTCTGCTGTGCCCGGCCTCTCCCCGGGTCTGTTTTGCCTGCACAAACCTGCTGTGCCTTTGAGGTTCATCTCAGCTCCCGATTTTAGCCACCTGTCTGAGCTGAGCTCCAAGCACCCTGAAGAGGGAGCGGAAGGGGCATGACGAGTAATCACACCCGCCAAGAGGGCCACCTGGGCACGCGGCCGGGAAGCAGAGTCTTGTGGACTGGACCTTCTCGCCTCACCCCACCCCATACCCCCACGTGACCTAGTGGGACTTGCCTCACTGCTCTGAGCCTTTCCTTGGGCAAAGCTTCGATCTCCGTGGGGCCCAGCAGGACTTGTCCTTGCCGTGGGAGCCAGGAAGCGCCCAGCACTGCTCCGGGCACGTCTGGTGCCCATCAAAAGTCGTTTTTTGGAAGCTGCCCCTCTGTGTCGAGGCTGTGCATCAAGAGGCCCAGGGCTGCGGGCACACAAGCTCAGAGGTAGATGTTGGATGGAGGGCCCCCGGCAGGGCGGCCAGGAAGGGCTCCAGCTCCCGCGGGGCCAAGCCCGGGGCGGGTCCTCTTCCCTTCCAGCTCTCCCCGGTGCCTTACGACTCCGGTCCGTTGGCTCAGGAGTTTCCGGCTTTCCCAGGCACGGCATTTCCTCCATCCCGAGATACCATCAGTCACAGATGCCCTGCTCGCTTCCCAGCAGCTCCTGCCGGGAGGGGAAGACCCCACAGTGAGCGGCCGCATGGAGAGAGGCGCCCCACATTGTAACTGGAGGGAAGATGCTTGTTTTTGAATCCAGGAAATAACAAATGGCAAATGGCCAAGGGCAAAGGCTCCCGGTTGATGGGGCAGCCAGAAGGGAGGGAAACAGACCCTCTACTCCCCAGGGCCCCTGGACTCCCTGCTTGGGCTGACACTGGCCCCGTCAGCTGACACACTCCCCACATCGAGGGGTTTGAGGACACAGTGTGCCGCCCGGCGCTGTTCTGTGCGTTGGACAACACAGGTGGAGCCAGCGGCTTCGGCGCGCTCCCGACCCCGCTGTGTGCAAGTGCCCTCCTCTCTCCAGGCCCTCACGTTCTCGTCCGTAGGCTGGGGAGCGTGGGTGGGCTGTGCTGAGGCTGCCAGAGACCCTAGCCTTCTCTGGCCCCTTGACTCCGAGTTTCTACAATGCACAGAGCCACGAGGAAGGAGCCTCCTGTCCTACCCTCCTGCCTCTCCGTGGTCATCGGTCATATCGTAGCTTCGTGTCTTGCCCAGTGGTTGGTCCTCAGCTTGGGCCAGGCCTCCCAGTTTTGCTTCTGGGGTGATGGAGGTCACCCGTCCAGCGCTGGCTCAGGCAGGCTCCTGCCTGGCCAGCCTGTCCTCATGAAGGGCTGATGGAATTACCTGCCTCTGCCATCTGATCTGCTCTTACGGGACTAGGTAACAGGTTTGGCACTTGGAGAGTATGTGGGGCTCCGGTGCCTGGTGCGGGGTCTCCCCGGGACAGAGCTGCCTGTCTTGGACTTGAGGTTCCCCTACGTGCAGTCCTGTTTCTGCCTGGTTCATCAGCTTCACAGGGACGTCTTCCTGGCATGCAGTAGGCTCTCAGTGTACATGGGGAGAGGGTCGGGGCGGTGGAAGGCACTGCATGTGGTGCTCCTTCTTGTTGCTTTCTTTTTTTTTTTAAGATTTTATTTATTTATTTGAGTAAGAGAGCAGGAGCAGGGGGAAGGGCAGAGGGAGAAGCAGACTCCCTGCCGAGCAGAGAGCCCGATGTGGGGCTCGATCCCAGGACCCTGGGACCGTGACCTGAGCTGAAGGTAGATGCCTCGCTAGCGGAGCCACCCAGGCGCCCCCTCTCTTGTTGCTTTATACCGACAGTGGTCAACCCACTTGGGCCACCTGCCCCCCCCCCGCCCCCTTTTCCCCATTTGCTCCATTTGGTGCCAAATGGCCTGTAGTTTCTTTAGGAAAAAAAAAAAAGCAACTCAGGCCTCCCCCCTGAGGGCGGGGGTTGCTTGTTTCCCCTTGCCTGTTTCTCCAAACAATTACTACCAACTACACGCTTGCTTTTACCAGTCGTTCCTAACCATGGCTGCATATTAGGTATCACTCGGGGAACTTTAGACAATGCCAGTGCCAGGATGGGCACCCCCAGGGATGGGCCCCACTGGTTCTGGAGGCTTCAGTGGCTGCAGAAGCTTCCTGGGGGGTTCTGCTGGGCAGCTGGAGCCTCAGAGCCACGGTGGGAGCCACCGTGGGGAGCTTGGGAGAAAAGCCACTGGGCCTGCTGGGGCCACCCAAGCTTGAGATGGCCTGTCAGCAGGTGGGCGGGAGGTGGACGCCTCCCCACGCTGAGGCATGGAAGAGCCCAGCCGGTGGGACTGAGGCTGGTGTCAGCTCCTTTTAGCGGTAGGGGAGAAAGGGGCCTGTTTGTGTTTCCCCTTGCTAACCTGGGCTGCGTGGCCTGGCAGGAGTGGAAAGCAAGGATTGAATGGGGATGAGCATTTCCTGAGTACCTAGCCTGGCCCTGGATCCGCCCCCCCACCCCGCTTGGCCCCCCCCCCACCAGTGTCACACTGCCAGGTGCCACCTTCCCCACCCCCACTGGGGGGTGCTGGCCCGCCCCAAACAGGGTAGGGGCCTTTTCAGGCTGCATTCGAGGGGACAGATGCAGGCAAGGCCGGTGGCACCGAGACAGCAGCTACTGAGAAGAGTCGACCCATTTCCAAAAATAGCCCATCTACTGTCAGGGGAAGCGTCTCTTTGTCTCCCCAAATCAGTCTTTCCGTCTCCCGTCTCCCAGGTTGTAAGGTGGTAAGGAGGCACACTCTTGTCTTGGAATCAGAAGCTCCCCAAGCACCCGCCCCCCGCCCCCCACAAGGGCCCGATTGTGTGCGGGCCCTGAATGTGCCCGCCTGTCCCGTCCTCTGCCTAATGAGCCCGCTCTGGGAGTGGCCCTTTGTGATGGGTTCCGGCCTCGCTGCCTGAGCCAGGGCTCCAGAAGGCTCCATTTCCCCGCTGCCCAGCGTCCCTCGGAGCTCGTGGGACAATGGGAAGCTCCCGGCCTGCCCTTTTTCCTTTTTCTGTGTTTTCTGGAATACACACACACCACTTTTATACCCGGACCGAAAATGAAGCAGCGAGTTTCTCCCTTGCGCAGGGCCTTCTGTCCTGGTTGGCCAGGAGGGTGCCCTCCCCTCTCCCTCCCCCAGCCCCTCCTGCAGGACCTCCCAACACCATTGTCTCCTTCCTCTTGTGCTTCTTCCCCTGCAAACAGGCTCATGTTTCCTCGTCCAAAGCAGTAAACAAAATCCTGTCCCTTCTGTCCTGTCCCCCTCCCCCCTCCCCAGACCAGCCTGCCTCCTTCCCACCTGCTGCTGCTTGCTGCTGGGCAGGCCCGGCCTGGGAAAGGTCCGGTGGCCTCTTGTCCTGGCCTCAGGTGGTGTTTGATGCCCACTCTGGGCTTGTCTTCTAGAACCAGGCAGTGTGCTGGTTACTTCTGTCTTCTCTGATGAGCTGCTGGCTCTTTCTCTGACGCTCCTGCCCTGAGCCCTCAGTCTGTCTCACTTGTTGCTGCCGACCTTCAGCCCAGGCTTCCAGTGGCCCACAGGTTGCCGTCCTGAGTCGCTGACTCGGCTCTTGGAATTTGTGTCCCTTCCTCTCTGACCTGCGTGCGCATACCCTCTCCCTCACCGGTGGCCGCCCTGCTTCAAGGTTTCCCAGCTTAGGCCGTCCACGAGCCACAAGTGGCTGCTTCAGTTCCATTTAATTAAGATCAAGTAACATGGAAAGTTTCACTTTCTGAGTCACACTGGCCCCTTGCACGTGCTTTGCACCTGCTGACAAAGCACAAACGGAACATTCCCGTCGTTCCGGAGAGTTCTGTTGGGCGGTGCTGATCCAGGTAACTCCTTGCTGGGGCCTGCCACGTCTGCTTGTCCACAGAAGGAAGCTCTGATGCCTGAGCATGGGGTCAGGCATTCCTCCTGTCCCCTCCTGCGGGCTTCAGGCACACAGCAGACCCTTAGGGCTGATCTCCCCGCCCCGCCCCAAATCCCAAGCTTCCTTTGAGGCTTGGGTTAGCCTCTGGAGGTGGACAGTCATGAGGTGCATGGGGTGCTCTTGTCCACTCGGAAGCCTCGAGCCCCAGTAGCTACAGATGCCACCTCTGCTGGTGGCCTTGTGTGGGGGTCCACGTGTATGCAGGGAAACCCAAGTCCAGAGAGGCTACCCGCCCTCCAGGAGGCTCTGAGCCCAGCCACCAGCTCCTGATCCTCCAAACCAGGCCAAGAGGCCTGCAGAATCAGAAAACAAAGAAAAAGAAAAAGAAAATGACTTTTTAATGCAGTAGAGTGCGGTGGGGTGGGGCAGGCGGGGGAATGTACCCAGGCCAGCCTGTGCTCCCCGCCAGCCCCCAAGTGGAAGCATTCTGGAGGGGCTGCACACCCACCCTGGCCCAGGGGTGACCAAATTTGAGCATGGCTCCCCTCCTTTTGTTTAATTCAAGATTTTAATTTATTTTTTAATTTAGTTATTTCGAGTGCGAGCAGGGGGAGGGGCAGAGGGAGAGAGAGGCTCTCAAGCAGGCTCCGTGCGGAGCCCAGAGATCTTGCTTGACCTGAGCCGAAATCAAGAGTCGGACTCAGACGCTCACACTCACCCAGCTGAGCCACCCCTCCCCTCCCCGCCTGCCCTTCCAGATTCCCGGGCTGTGACTGTGCCAGGTAGTGGGCGGCCTCGCCGCCTCAACTCGGGTTGACGTGAGCTTCCTGTGTCCAGCTGTGGGCCCTTCCTGCAGCCCGTCTCTGGCAGATGTGACTGTGCGTGCCACACCTGGGGCTCTGGGCGTGGCCCCCTGGCTTGCTGTGCCTCCTTGTGTCCTAGCTACTGAGCCCGCTCTGTGTGTGTGTGTGTGTGTGTGTGTGTGTGTGTGTGTGTGTGTGTGTGTGTGTGTGTGTGTAGGGGGGTGTGTGGTCAGGGGGATATCTGTGAGATCACAGCGGGATGGAGCTCTCTGCCCTCTCCCCTGCCAGGTCCTAGGAAAAGGGGCTGATGTTCTGGCTTCGATGACCTTGGGGGCTGGGAAGGTCAGGGGAGAGCCCTTATCTTACTGTGGTAATTCAGACAGTGTCGGTGGTGGGAGGAGTTACGGTGGGTGGAGGACCCTTGACGTCCTGCCTCGGAGGTTCCCCCTACAAGGCGGTGTGAGGGGGTGGGCATTCTCCTGCTGCTGCTCCCTTCCCCGGCACGTCCTGCCCAGCTGCCTCTGCTGCCCAGCCTCAGCATCCCTCCTGCCCACCAGGGGCAGAGAGTGTGATCAGGACACCCTGGGGAGGCCCCTGGCCCTCCCACCACCCAGGTCCCCACCCCAAGGGTGGCCTGACGCCGCTTTCATCTCGCCTTTCCCCCTGCAGAGTCCTTAATCCCGGTCTTTGGAGTTAAGCCCTTGCTCCTGTGCAGGAGGGCCTGGCCGTGGGCAACGTGATCCGCTCCCCAGTGTGTGGAGCCGACGACACGCCCTGGGAAACGCCTGTGATAAGACCCCTCGTTTTTGGTGCAGCCCCGGGGAGAGCAGAGGCGGAGCAGCCAGCCCCCTGGCTCTGCCCTCCTGTCCTGCAGCTCTTTGGCACAAGCTGGGGCCCTGGAACGTCCTAACCTGGGGCTTTATTTTAGGAGGGAGATGCCTGGGCCAGCTCAGAGCCTCATTCTGGCCCCTCAGCAGACCCCAGCTGCCTTCAGGGCAGCTTTGCCCTCCCCTCCATGTGCACCTGTCAGCGGGTGCAGTCACTGACTGGAGTCGTGCGTTTTTCCTGGGACATCACGGCCCAGCTCTGACTGGACTTCTGGTGCTCCGTGGCCTGGGAAAGGCCAGCAACCGCTGTAGGAGGGTTCCTGAGCTCCCTCCCCGCAGCCTTTCCTCCCCGCCTGCCCACCCTCAGGAAAGTCCCCTCAGGTCCCACATGCAGCGGGGGAGGTGTGTGCCGGTCTCTTCCCTTCAGCTCTCTGGGCCTCCTGGACACGGGTGCCGGTGGCTGGCTGCCTGTCATCTGGCAGGTTTGGAGGACCAGGTCTGTGCCTGCCCCCGGCCGCCTCGTCTTTAGGGGGATCTGCTGATGTTTTCGTGTAAACGAAACCTCAGGCCCTCTCCATGCAAGTTTGCTTCCTGGACTTCTCACTCCTTGTTTCCGTTTGGCCTTGATTTCTGCCCGTTTGCCCGGAGCCTCAGTTTTTCCGTCTGTGAGATGAGGCCATTGGACCGGGTCCTCAGAGACTCAGAGACGCTGGAAGGACTTGCTGGTGAAGTTCTAGATGCCTGGGCCTTCCCTCGGCATCAGCCTCGTCCGTGAGGCTGCTCCCAGCCTGGCCCCTTCCCGTGAGGCCGGACCAGTATCTCTTGGGTTGGGTTGTGGGTTTTTTTTTTTCCTTTTTTCTAGCCCCTCCCCCAATACACCTGTTGCTCTGCAGCGTTCAGAATCGATCGTGGCCCAGTTTCTAACCTCAGGCCCTCTCCATGCAAGTGCTTGCCCGGGTGGGGGAGTGATCTGACCCAGAATCAGAGCCAGCAGCCAGAAGGGATCACTTGCCACCCTCCCCCGACCAAGGCATCCCCCTCCCAGCCTGTCCTCTCGTTGGTCTCCCATGCCACGTCCCCGAGGCTGCCGGCCACGCAGCCGCTGCCAGCAGGAGCAGAGTAAAAATGGAAAAGTCTTCTCATTTTCTTCTTTTCAACGCAACCTTGATCCCTCCTTCCTCCTCCTACAGACCGGCCCTCCCGTGACTTTTGAATAGTCCCGCAGGCTCCCTTTTCTCTGGCTAAATACACCCGCGTTGGTGTCTTGTTTGCCTTAATGAAAATGGCAGGCTTGGGAGCATCCAAGGGAGGCCCCGGAGTGTGGAGGAGGTGATCTGGGCGCCGGACTGACCCAGCCAAGGACGTTTGACTTTGAAAGGTGCTAATTTACTCCCATGCTGGCTGGTGTTTTCTGCATCCTGGGCACCGGGGTGGGGTGGGGGTGGGGTGGGGTGGGCAGGCGGGCTCTGTGGGGAGGGAGGAGCCCTGTATCCGTCTGAGATGCCTGTCTCCCCAGCCTCATCCCCGTTTGCCCGTTGGTGGTTTGCTGACTGTCCGCTGGAAGAAGCAGGAAGGAGGGTCCCCATGGGTGAATGCAGCTGGGAAGCCTGGGCGGCCGCAAGGTGGGCAGGGAGGGCTCAGTGAAGGGCGGCCAGGAGAGTGGGTAGGGCCAAGGGGAGATGGAAGGGGTGCTGAAATGGGCTTGCTGGGTCCTCCCTGCCGACGAGGAAGCTGAGGCTTGGCTCGCGTGTGCTGTGGCTCTGCTCATTGGTGTAGCACACATTTCTGAGTCAGCTTAGGGCATGGGGCTGCAGGCCGGCGGGACCGCCCGCTGCCGTGTCCTGCACCTGGGAGTGAGGTTTTGGGAGAGGTGGGCTCAGCCACCGCCACGGCAGGGCCATGGGCGTGGGCAGGGAGACTCTCAGGGCACATGGAGGGGTAGTTCTGATGCAGGGGCACCTGCTCGGCCAGGACCACCTCCCACCAAGCAAGGCGCCTTCTGGCCCGTGGCTCCCCACCACACCAGGCTCACAACTGGTCCAGTTTGGCTGGGGACTCCCTCAGAGGGAGTGGTGAGTGGCAGTCTGGTTTGTGGAGGCCCTCGGAGGGGACGAGCCCGCCTTTCCTCCCCCCTGCCGCCGCCCCACTCCTGATTCTACTTTGTCACCTGTGAAGCAGACCCTTGGGTTGGGGACCCCTAAGGGCCACCTCACAGCATCAGACTAAATCCACTTTTTTTTTTTTTCTAATACATAAGGAAATTAACAAACGGTCTCCATCAGAGACCTTGAATGGGACTTAGTGCTGACCAATCACATCACTCGCTGAAGCTGTTTTTGGTCATGATTTGTAGAGGATGAGCCAGAAGAAGGTCTTGGAAGGGAGTGACCGACCATAGTAGGGCAATCACACACCCCAGTGCCCTTTCCTCCTGTCCCTAGATTGTATCCTTCTGGTCCCGTGATGATTGGGCTACCTGGCCAGCACCTGAGCAGGTCCTCAGGAAGGGTCCTCACGCCTGAGCTCTGGTCTCGGGTCCACTGCTGCGATCCTAGATAAGGTAAACCCCCGGGTGCTGAAGTGGCATTTTTCTGGCCATAACTTTCCTTCTTCCCAAATGACCACCCATTTGTTCTAGAGAACTTATAGAAACAGGCACCTTGGGCCCTAGCCCCGACGCGGCCTCTGTGAGCCACTGAGCTGCGGCCAGTGGGGATAGTGTCAGTAACTGGTGTGTTTCCTCGCTTCCCCTGGTGGACGGGCCGTAGAAATGGACGTGTCCAGGAGATGATCAGGGACATTTTCGTATCTGGTGCGACTTCCCTCCTCTCCGTGGGCTGGGGGGCAGGTGCGGGGACGTGGATGTTGAGTTCGGGTGAGCTCAGGCTCTGGGGATTTCTTCGCTCTGGGGACACGCTGGGTTTACTTTTGCCACATGACAGATTTCTTCTGGCATGTCACGCCCGGGTGTCGTCTCTGTCTTTGGTTTGATGTGAGATGTGTAGTGCTGCTGATTGGTCCAGGGATCCCCTGACAGGGGTTCCACGAGGCCAGATGTCTGCTGCTACGGGAACCCCGCTGGGGGTGGGAGGGGGGTGAGGATGCTCCCGGCTCCAGGCTCCAGGTGTCTCTCCAACAGACATCTGCCCCGCTGGGGGCGGGGGGGCCCTCCTGCAGCTGCTCGCTCACCTGGTCCTTCCAGGCTGCAGGCTCCAGCTCCCCCCCACCCCACCCTGTGATTTATCACTGCTGGAGAGGCAGAGCAGCCGTCCCCCCTAAACAATCCATTGCTCACTGTGGAGAGCTTGGAAGACACCGGGAGTCTGAAAATTGAAATTTAAAAATCATCTGTAATCCTCCCCTCTGGAGAGAAGTGATGTTAGCATTTTGCTCTGTTCCCAGATCAGGGATGCTGGGTCCAAAGGGAGCGCTACACACATCTTTCTTTAGCTTTTTATTTTGAAATCACTACAGCTTCTCAAGAGGTTGGTTGCAGAAGTGGTAGACAGGGCTCCCGTGTACCCTTCGGCCCGCATCCCCCCAGGGGCGACCGCTTAGCGTGGGATCCAACCCGGACCGTGACATCGGCACGACACAATGGCTAGACGCAGATCTTAACTCGGATGGCACGGAGCTCTCCCTGCGTGTAGTGTGCAGAGTTTCATGAGACCTTGTCACATGTATGGCGTTGTCTTGCTCTTTTAAAAATAAACTTTGCTCTTTGCAACTGTTTTTATTTTATTTATTTATTTATTATTATTATTATTTTTTTTGCAACTGTTTTTAGATTCACAGAATCCTTGAGAGGATAGGTGAGGCTCCCGGAAGCCTGCACGAGTGTCCCCGCCGGGACCTTCCCGCGGGGCTGTTGCACCTTGGTTGCGATGAATGAACTGATACTGACACGTTAGTAAGAAGAGAATCCGCCTTCCTTTCAGGTTTCCGTAGCTTTTACCTAATGTCGTCTTTCTGTTTTGCATCCTATCTGAGACACACTTCTTATTTTTAAATTTTTTAATATTTTATTTATTTATTTGGCAGAGAGAGAGAGAGAGAGAGAGGAGGAGCAGAGGGAGAGGGAGAAGCAGACTCTCCGCTGAGCAGGGAGCCCAATGCGGGACTCAATCCCAAGATCCTGGGATCATGACTTGAGCCGAAGGCAGACGCTTAATGACGGAGCCACCCAGGCACCCCCAAGACACACGTTTTAAAAGAACAGTTTGCCACATAATATCCCTGCAGTTGGTAATCTCGCCTTTTTTCCATGAGATGTTGAGAATATCTCACCTCGTCACTAACTGTTCTTTGAACACGTCTTTGCTTGCTCCTTCCGTTGCGTGCACAGACCCCGCTCCTCTCCCCCCGCCAGGGGAGCTTCCCAAGGGGGGCTGAGCTGCATCTTGGCTTCTTTGGTCATGATAGCCTGTCCTGACAGGGTGGTCCTAGGGGCCAGGTCTGGCACAGCCTTCCTGGTGAGGAGGGGACAGCTTTGGAGGCACACGAGCCCCCCTCCCCCAGAAGCCCCTGGGCCCCCTCCTGGAGGGGCATCGCCTGGAACGGCTGAACGTGTGTGAACATGAGGACATGCGTCTGTGACAGACCGAATCTGGTCACTTGGGTGCGGAGCGAGGCGGTCGGGTCGGGTAGGGTGGAGGTAGAGGTCATCAGTGCACGGCTTTGCCCGCCCGGGCCCCACCATCTGGGTGTGTCCCGTCGCCTCTGTGAGCCTCAGTTTCCCCCAGGGAAACCGGGCACACTCAGATGTCCTTCACAGCCTGTGGAAAGAGAAGCCCAGGCTGGTTTGTTGGCCGGGGGCGGGGACTTGCCGAGATGGGGTAACAGCTAGGACCACAGATTTTAAGAGTCGGAGACAGAGCAGCCTCGTCTGTGACCAGCTCCTGAGTACCGCTGCACAGCCCGGAGATTGCTGGGTTTAGAATAGCTACTCCGATCGGGGGCCATTTCCAAGGGGTCGTTGACCCTACCCCTTTGTGGCCTTTGAGGGCCGGGCCACGAGCAGCAGGTCCCGCCGACAGGATGTTTCAACGCCAGCCCATTGAGCGATCCCTCTGGAAATCCTCCTTTGGCTCTGGGGCAGGCAGGCGAGAGAATTGAGCACAATGGGAACCACAAGACAAAAGGCCCAGTTGTCGCCCGTCTGGTCAGGGTCAGTGGGTGCCCCGGGCCAGGGCAGGCGGAGCCAGTGGGCAGCTTGTTGGATTTCTGCCCACCAGTGGTGTGGCCACGAACATGCTCCAAAGGAGGAGAAGGCCAGTTCGAGGCCAGACCCTGGGCCCGAGGTGCCATGCCCCATCCTTGCCTGGCAGCGCCGTCCTGTGACGTGGGGCTTGGCGTGTGACTTCTGGGGCTGTGTCCTTTGCCGGTGGGGTCCAGACCCACTTAGCGTGGCATAACGGGCGGTCTGCTCACAGGGCCCGGTGCACCCTGCCTTGCCCCGGTCCTCACTTTGCCGAGCACAGTGGTGTATGTGGACCTGTGCCGTGGGACTGGGGGGATCTTAGTTGTTGGGCTCACTTCCTCTCTCTGTCCATCTTGGTGCTGGGGTTTCGCCCTCCTGCCCCCATCCTCTGCTCCAGGATTGTCCCCTCCAGCTCTCACTCCGCCCTTCTGGAATATTCTTCTTGAAACATAGTCCCTGCCCTGCCCCCGACCCTGCAGGGACCCTCTCCTCAGCACCGAGTTCCGGCTCCTGGGAGGTGCTCTGGGCTCTGACCCAGACTCCTTTTCCACACCCTCTCCGGTCTCTTCCCGAAGCTTCTGAGACCCCAGGCCAGTCCCTGAACACCATCCCGGCATTTCCGCACCCTGGGCTTGGTCTGGCCTTGGCTGTCTTCTCCCTGACCTCCAGTTCCCTCCCCCTTCCTTGCTGCTCTCCCTTCCGCTGGAAGATCCTGCTTGTTTTCCAGCTGCGGCTGAATGCCACCCCCCTTTCCGCATTTCCCCTCCCCCAGTGTCCACACGGTCCTCTTCCCTTTGGCCCCCATGCTCAGGATGGATCTCGGAGATGTATTTCACTCTGTCTGGGTTGTGACTGTTTCAACACGGGCCTCTGCCATGGATTCCGAGGTCGGTGCTGGCCCTGGTCCTGGGGACCCAGGGGTCTGGGCTTGCCGTTTCCTGACCCAGTGGCTCTGGCCAACTGGATGGCCGAGTTCCTGGAAGTGTGGCTCTCCAGTGGTGGCCCTGGGAATGTGAGGCTGGGGCGGGGGCTGGGTGGGTGGGGCCGGCCCCGTGACTCGCCCCAGCTGCACAGGGGGGTCTGGCCTCAGGCCACTTCGGGGCACACGGCCTGAGAGCCCTCTGTGCCTTCCTTAGTCAGGTGCCGGTGGTGATGTCAGGAGGGGCGGGGGCAGGGGGAGGCTGGTGCGTGAGCCTCACCCCGGCTGCCCTCCCTCTAGTCAGGGCCCCTCAGTGGGGGGTGGGCGGAGCTTGAGAGTCCCCCCTCTGCAGTCAACCTCTGTCCCACGCTGGCCTGCCTTCAGTGATCCCAAACCTGCCTCCTTGCCTTTTGGGCCTACACCGTTCGGTGTTTCTTGCCTGGGCTGTTTGGGGTTCGGTTCTGGGAAGGCTCAGAGGGGACAGGGGCTGGCTTGCTGCCCCTGGACGTCTGGAACACTCTGGGCCGTTATTGAGTGCGCTGTGGGTCCTGTGGGATGAGCTCGTAGGAGCCTGGGGGTGGGGGCTCCCCTGCCTGTCCCGTGCCCTGGTTCTCCTCACCTGTGGTGGCGGCCACCAGCTACTCAGGAACGATGAACTGAGCAGCCGACAATGACCGAGGAAGCCGAGGCGAGGGCTGCGTGGCCAAAAGCCGAGGCGAGGGCTGCGTGGCCGCTCAGTGTTCTTGACCAGGCTCCCCGAGAGCACGGCCCCAGCTTGTCTCCCGCCTGCCCTGTGCCCAGTGCCCGGCCTGGGGCAGGAACCGGGAACGGGTCCCTGGGTGGTAGGGTTGCTGAGGAGGTTGGCTTGGGGCAGACGAGGGGTGGGACAAGGCGTGCGTGTGTGTGAGAGAGAGAGATGCTGTGTGTGAGTGTGTGTTTACATGAGTGTGAGTGTCTGTGAGTGCATAAGTGTATGTATGAGTGTGTGTCTACGTGAGAATGTGAGAGTGTGTCTGCATAAAGTGTGAGTGTGTCTACATCACTGAGTGTGAGAGAGCATGCCTGTGAGTGTGTGTGTGAGATCACATTTATGTGTGTAAGTGTATGTCTGTACGAGTGTGTGAGAGGATGTCTACGTGACTAAGTGTATGTGCGTGAGTGCGTGTGTAAGTGGATGTACTAGTGTCAGAGCATGTCTACGTGAGTGTATAAGCATGTGTGAGTGTCTACAGGAGTGTGCGCGTGTCTTTGTAAGTGTGTAAGTGTATGCATGTATAGAGAGCATTTTTTTGAGTGTGCAAGTATATGCATGAGTCTGTGAAAGCACGTCTACATGAATAAGTGTGCCTGTGGGTGTGTGTCTACGTGTCTGAGTATATGTGAGTGCGTGTCTGAGAGCATGTCTCCGTGAGTGTGTGAGTGTGTGTGTTAGTGTGTCTACACGGCGTGTCTGCGTGAGTGGATGTGTATGGCCACATCACAGCTTCTGGTTTTGCTTCCCCTTTCGGTGGACGGCTTGCCACCACTGGGCCGCTGGTGCGTGGCCTTTAGCATGGGAAATGGGAGAGAGCACCATTCCATTTCTTTTCATATCAACGCTGCTTCTGTCACCTCCTCCCAAGAGCAGAACCGGCCTCCCTGAGCTCTTTCGCCACTGGGCGGTGTGACTGCACCCATGGAAGGGTCTAGGTGACATGTGGTGCTCATGGTGCCCCCCCTTTGTCCACGTGGAAGGTGACCCTCTGCTCAGCACCCGGGTGGGTGCTGGAAGCAGCACTGAGAACATGCAGCCCTGTCCTCTCTCGTGCTTACAAAGCCTCATTGCAGGTGAGGAAACTGAGGCACGGAGCATGGCGGAAGCTGCCCAGGTCACGCCCAAGGAGCCTTGAGATGCCCCCGGGTTCCAGCGTGTGTGTTTCCCCCGTGAGATGGAGCCCAGGGGGATCCTGGACCAACACGTTGGAGACATGGGGGGTGGGGGCGCCCACCGTGGTGGGCACCATCCTCACCTCCGTGTCCCTGGGGCACAGTCTGGACCCCTCGGCCAGTGGAGGAGGAGGTGCCCTGGGGGTGTGCGGGGGAGGCCGGGGGTGCAGTGCAGATCGGGGTCGCACCCCTGCACACAGTAGGTTCTCAGATGGTTGTGTGTTCGTCCCGTTTACTGAGGGCCTCGCACAGGAGTGACGGCAGGACGCAGGTTGGGAACCACACGGCAGGTGGGCTGGGAGTGTTGCTTCTGGGGAAGTTGGATCCGGCCTGGCTGGGGGCAGGTGCAACCACTTCCCTGGCTGATGTCTTCTTGGGCTCCCCGATGGGGGATTGGTCTCCCTGGGGCATCTGGTCCTTGGTGCCCCCTGTGCCCCCAGGCGGCCTGGGTGTGGTTGGAGAGCGCGTCCGTCAGTGTGGGTAGGGGCTCTGACGAAGGCATCTGGGGTGGTGGAGTGGGGAAGGCGGCATGGGCAGAGTTGCTGACTCGGGCATGTGGCCTGCCGTCTCTGAGCCCTGATTTCCTGCAGAGTGACTGACAGGGCCCCCGCCCCGGGTCCCCAGTGTGCGGTAATCCCAGAAGAGGCCATGCAGGGAAATGTTCGGTGCTTTCCAGGCAGCCCTCCACGGAGCCTCTGAGGTTGGGTGGGACGGGGTGTGGGCGAATGGGAGGCTCTGCGGGGAGCTGCGGGCAGACTCGGGAAGCGCTCCCACCTGTCCTGGGATCCCATGTGGATATGGATGTGGACTGGGCTGCTTTTTGATAGTCCTGGGTCTCACAGGTTCTTGAAGGTGAGGCTGTCGTGGACAGAGGGACAGGGCCCACGGTGGGGTTCGTGGCATGTGTGTGGACCTCCCAGGGACTGTGTGTTACCAGGCCGAGGTGGGGGTGAGCCCCCCGGGGGCTCCTCCTGGGCCAGCTTCGTCCTGTTCAGAGCAGGAGAGGACACTGTGTGCTGTCTGGCCAGCTCACCTGACTTGCAGTGACCCTGGGACCATGTTTGCTGTCTCAGGGCTTCTGGCCCTGGGTTTCAGATGTGCTCAGTGGGGAGGGCTAGTAGCCACACTCTGAGTTTACTAAGGCGACTGGGCCTCCTCACCAAACATCACAGCTTGACTTAGTGATCCTTCAAGCCCCTTTGATGTGTCCTCATCCCCCTCTGTGGGATCGTGGTGTCTGTGCGGGGGTGGGAAGGAGAAGGGACCATCCGTCTAGCCATCCCCACGAGAGGCGCAGGCACGGGGGAGGCCTGTGGGTGAGCGGGGTTGACGCTGGTTTTCCACTGCTCCTTGTGTTTGGATGGCAGTGGGGGGATCACCTCTGCTCACAGGTATCTGATTTGGCCCAGAGGGTGGCTCGCCTTCCTAATGTCTGTCCTGGTCCCCTGGCCCCTCAGCCATCAGCCGAGACCCATACACTGTCTGTGAGGGTCAGCCCGTGGGGCAGCATCAGACCATCAGTCCCGGTGTCCCAGGGTGCGCTTGTTGTAGAAGCTGCCTTCCCGTTGGCTCTGTGTTACCCCGAAGGCCTGTGAGGGTCCAGGCCAATCAAGGCAAGGCCAGGGAAGCCTGGAGTGGGGCGATCTCTTCTGCACGGTCCTGGCAGCCCGCCGTCGGGCCTGGAACTTAGATGTTTGCTGTGTGCCGAGCCCGGCTCAGAGGGCCTGCAGCAGGCCCGTCTGCCACTTTGTTGTCCAATTTGAGGGGAAGAAAGCCTCCCGCACAAACATTTGTGAGAGATTTCCTCTGATGTTGCCAGCAGGCATTTTTGTAATGCTTTGAGCTCTCCTGAGTGATCACTAGGTGCTGGGGCCTGCCGAGCCCTGCTCCGGTGGGTACCCTCGCGATGGAAAGGAGCGGCCAGAGCCCCGCGTGAATAGTGGGGCCCTGATAGCAGAGAGGGGCCCCCAGGATCCGTGCTCTTGAGTCACGGGGCCTCTGTGTCTCCCGAGGTCTTGGTCATGCCCCTTGCAGCCTGGGCTAATGCCTCTGGAACATCCTAATCCCGGAGTGCTGGCCGAGGGGCAGGAAGCAGGCCCCACCCAGCAGCTCCTGAGTCAGGGAGCTTGGGCAGAACAGGACGGATCCTGGGGCGGTGCCAGTTAAACAGGAAGGAGGAGGCACCGACCGTCCCTGCAGAGGCTGGGACCTGGCCTGATTCCGGGTGAGCTCCGCCGGGCCACCCTCTGGCTGTAGTCCCCACCCTCCAGGAAGCCTTTCCTCCCCAAATCTAGTTGAAGCCATTTGCTAAGTGCCCTTGATGGGCACCCACTTCTTGTTGGGGGGGCTCTGGGTGTTAAAAGTGGGATGACTCACGGGATGGCCAGTGCCCCCCTGAGCGGCTCCCATGGCCCGTCCCTGGGGGAGGACCTGACCTGTGAGCCCGTTACCCTCCAGATTCCCCCGCTGCAGGCCCTCTGTCGGTCCTGCTCTGCCGAAGTGGAAGTGGGAGCGGGCTTAGGAACGGGCCCAGGTTGCAGAGCTGGGAGTGGTAGGGCCAACAGGCCAGCTGACCCGGCCTGCCAACCAGTACAGCCCTCGGGACAGGCATGAGGACGAACCGGATCACTGCTTGCAGACGAGGCCCCCACGCTGTGCTTGGCACACCGACCGCCTCCGTTCCGGGCTCTCCGCTCCGCGTCCCTCGTGGGCCGTGTCTGTGCCCGGTGGACCTCCCGAGCCTCCTTCAGCTTCCTCTCCTCACTGCCCTGGGTCTGGATCGAGCTTTGCACGGTTCTCTGGGCCTCGGCCGGGGAGGGACAGGGAGACCCTGCCAGGCGTGGGTCCGGTCCTGGCGGGGAGGAAACGCGCTGCGGTGAGATGCTGTCCAGCCGTATCTCTGCCTCCCGGTCCAGGAGGGCTTCCCGCCAAGAGCCCCGCAGAGAGTCCCCAGAGTGGTTTCACTTCATCGAGCCGCCCCGGGGCAGGGCCCTGTAGTCATCCTCCGAGGCTGTGGGGTGGGGAGAAGTCAGAGAGCGCAGCCGGGGGCCGGGATTAAAGAGCAGGATTTCACCGAGGATTTGTCTGAGAATTTAACCCCTGCACAAAGCAGGCAGCCAGGGGTGTCCTTTCTCAGTGAGGGTGTCTGGTCAGGATCTGGGGTTCCACGGGATGGCTCCTGCCGGCGGCTGTCGCATCTACCCTTCAGACACCAGGATGAGAGCCTAATTCTAGGGAGGCAGGATCTTGGAGAAGCCCTGAGGCAGCACCCTTGTACCTCCCAGCTTTTTGTTTTTTTCCCCAAAGATTTTATTTATTTATTTGACAGAGAGAGATCACAAGTAAGCAGAGAGGCAGGCAGAGAGAGAGAGAGAGAGAGAGAGGAGGAAGCGGCTCCCCGCTGAGCAGAGAGCCCGATGTGGGGCTCGATCCCAGGAACCTGGGACCCTGACCTGAGCTGAAGGCAGAGGCTTAACCCACTGAGCCCCCAGGTGCCCTGCCTCGCAGCTTCTGAGAGCGTGTGGCATCCTGGGATGCTCTGCAGGTTGGGTCCGAGGCAGGCATCGGCATTTCCAGAAATCTGAAGCTCAGAGACACCAGGAGTCCTGCTCACTCACTGAGAGGTGCAGGGGGCCCTGCCTGGGTGTGCCCGTCTCTCACCCTTCTGTGGGGGAGACACAAGGGGTGTGGAGGGTCTCGGGTGCGGGGTGGGGGGTGTAAGCACTGAGCTCCCCTGGAGGGCTGCCCTCCCCGCCCCCGCCCCCGAGCAGCCAGGCACAGGGCCTCCTCCCTGGCCACCTGCTGCCAGCAAGGCCCGAGTGGCCCTCGCCTCCGTGGGGATCAGGCCCAGATCTGGGGCAGGGCACCTGACGTGGACGCTGTGGCCTCCGCGGCTGCTTGCATGGCCCTGCCAGCTGACGCTCCCGGTGGCCGGGTGGCTCAGGACTGCCCTCTGTAACAGCTGAGGGTCCGGCGCTGCTTTGTGGGGGACTCAGTGACCTTCAATGGCGCTCCAAGCCGACTTCCCTACGGTGCGGCCTCAGAGGCAGCACCCTTCTTAGTCTGCTTGTGTTGTGACAAAGCAGCACAGACCCGCGGGCTCACGAGGAACAGAAATGTACTGCTCACAGCTCTGGGGGCTGGGAGTCCAAGGTCAAGGTGCCAGCTCAGTTGACTTCTGGCGAGGGCCCGCTCCCCCCACAAGCCGGGGCCTTCCTGCGGTGTCCGCACCGTGGCTGGGGCTGGGACCTCTCTGGATCTCGTTTATGAGAGAACGCCCTCCTGGCCCGAGCGTCTGCCCGAGGCCCATCCCCTCCGGATTTCGTGGGAACACACAGACCGTTGGGACACCAGCCCACGAGCCCGGCAGAGCCCCATCCTGGGCGCTCCCTTTCTTTGTGGTGTCTTGGCTTCCCGGGCCTCCTTACCCGGCAGGGAGCCCCCGGGACGTCCCATTCTCTGCCCTCGTCTCTGCACCTCTGGTGTTGGCTGATGGATGGCGCTGGGGACATGTTGCGCGGTGGCAGCAGGGCCACCATGGGGATGCGGTAGCCAGCTCTGCCTGGCTTCTGGGCGCCCCCAGAAATGACAACGGCTTTGCTTGTCCCCTTCGCCAGCAGGCTGCATCCTTGGGCCTTCCCATGTTGTGTCTCCCACGGTCACCCTGATGCCCTGGGTCTGAGGTCGCCATCATCCCATCTCACACGCAGGGATGGGAGGCTCAGAGGTCCAGTAGCCTGGTCGGGGTGGTCTGGATGCCGCAAGAGAAACAGAACGGTAACCTGGCCCTCCATGGTGTTTGGGGTGTGTGTTCTTTGTCGAGCACGCCTTTCCTGTGGGCTCCATTTCTATGCTGGGATCCTTCCAGAAGCAAGACAGACAGTGGTCTTGTTGGGGAGACAGATGAAATAGCACTGAGTCCGCGGAGGGACAGCTTTGTACCCTGGTGAGAGCTGTCAGGGACGTGTTGGTGGAAGTGTCTGGAAGGGGAGGAGGGATGAGCAGGGTGAAGGCTGTCATGGCCGGACTCTGGTGACCGCGGGGACGGAGTGGATGGAGCTGTGGGAGTTAGGATCCCATCTAGAGGTGGGCCGCGGGGACACCCCCCATTGACCCTTCTCGGGGCTCTGTGATTTCCCAGGGGAGCATGGGTGTGGGACAGGATGTGCGGTGCCTTATTGGAGGCCTGTGGCATCCTGGTGATGAGGGCACAGCTGTCAGCCCCTTGGACAAGCTCTGGGGAGGAGATGGCCATGGTGGCATGAACACTCCCAGCGTTTCGACCTTCGGACTTTCATGTTATTTCTTGCAAAAAACAGTTCATTTTCAGGGTGCTTGGGGGCTCAGTCGTTAAGTGGTTGCCCTCGGCTCAGGTCATGATCCCAGGCTCCTGGGATCGAGCCCCCTATGGGGCTCCCTGCTCAGCAGGAAGCCTGCTTCTCCCTCTCCCACTCCCCCTGCTTGTGTTCTCTCTCGCTTTCTCTCTCTCTCTGTGTCAAATAAATAAAAAATCTGAAAACAAAACAAAACAAAACACCAGTTCATTTTTGAAGGAGGTGCCGCTGTCTCCCAGGAGCAGAGGCATTGGTTCCCAGGGTGGGCCGCAGGGTGGCCATTCACAAGCCGTCCCCGAGGCACCTCCAGGCTGGCTGGGGTGGCGCCGGGGTCGCAGGAGGTGTCCTCCAGTCCCTGCGGGGCCCACTGCCCTGCGGTCATGAGCCAGCGGGCTTAGGAGGGGATGTGGGGGATCTGACCCAGGCTTCTGACTTCCAGAGACTTCCAGGGGCTGGCTTAAGTTTAGGGCTATGAGGCACTGTGTGGGGAGGCGCTGGGCTCTGGCTTCTGGAGTCACCCCTGTGAGGGTAGGACGCCCATGCCCAGCGATTTCTAGTCTTGTTGCCTGTGTCCCTTCCCCTGCCCCCGTCAGCCCCTCTTATGGCTCCAGGCCAAGATAAAGGGGCAGGAGGCTGGGCAGGTGTGATGCTCCCAGTGCCAAGAGGCGGGACAGAGGGAGTGGTGGGATCTGTTCTTCTCATCAGCCTGGTGGAGCTGCGCTCACCAACGCAGTCATGGGGCTTGGAACCTCCGCCAGCTCGAAATACTTACATCCGTCAGGTCCCCGGACAGGCCAGAAATTACTGTGTGCTGGGATTCCATTTCCCGCTCACCTTTTTCTCTCTAAGGAGCTCCAGGCATCATAAATCCTGCCAGTGGTGGGGGAGGACAAGAATCTGAGGGGCTGCGGGCTGTTCGACCGGCCACGGCGGGGTCCGGCCCTCTTGGAAGTCAAGGCCTCAGCCTGTTCCCCTCCCGAACTTCTCTGCCCAGGGATACCCCCCGACCCCTGCCTTCCTTGGTCCCCGTGGCTCTGAGCCTCCGCGTCTCAGATGGGCCATGGGTGCCGCTCTCTTGTGCACATTTGGCGCCACATGTATGCATAAGGCACTTGGTCACCCCAGCAGGTGGAGCTGGGGTGTGTGTTATAAATTAGCAGCCGTGATTATTATGGGGTGTTGCGGCTGCAGTTGTGAAACGTTGTCATAGTGGCCCCTGGCCGCAGACCTCAGCGAGAGGTCCAGGGGCTGGGGGAGGCTGGCATAGTAGTTCTGGAAAGGCTGGTCTTTGGTGTCCCAGCCCCCTCCCTGGGGCCATATCTCTGGTGGCCTCGTGCCTGGGCTTCCTCTGTCTTCATCCCTCTGTGCCATTGCTGTCCTGGTGGAGTGGTTTGCTGGGGGGGGGGCATGCTGCTGGTGTGGGGGGCTGCCTGGGCACAGGTGGGCATGGTGCTGGCGGGAACCTTCCAGGAGGGCCTTGCTGCTTGGAATCTGGGAGGTGGGGGAGGAGGAGTCCCCGTGTGTCCTTCTGGGACCACCCAGACAGCTACCAGCCTGGCCTAGAGGCGTGTATGCCCACCACCCGGGCCCTGCCCTGCTCTCCTTTTTGGCTTTTGTCACTCTGTTTGTGTTCAGCCTGGGTCTTCCTGCTCCTCCAGAGCTCCATACGCCCGGAAGGTCTGTGTTTCCTGCGATGGGTGTCTGGGAAGGTTAATGTTAAGGACCAGATAAGCCC
This sequence comes from Mustela erminea, assembly GCF_009829155.1. Lineage (NCBI taxonomy): Eukaryota > Metazoa > Chordata > Mammalia > Carnivora > Mustelidae > Mustela > Mustela erminea. Next base: position 141,890,373 of record NC_045618.1, on the reverse strand, counting down.
GGGAGCAGCGCTATCCTGGGCGCCTGCAGGCTGTCTCTCGGGGTCCTGGAATGCGCTGTGTGTCTCTGGACCGGCCTGGTAGGTTAGAGCTCGGTGCATTCCCTCTGACCCTCCCCTCCTGACGAGTTGTCCCCTTCCAAGCCTCAGTCTGGTATGACCATCCCCAGCCCCACCCCCGCTGCCCGGGGCTCTGCGTGGGCCCCTCTAGTTCCTGCTGTGGTTCCTTATTTCTGAAGCTGAATCAGTAGGAGACCAGTGTCATCGGGTCTGTGCGCAGGCAGGGGCTAGGTACGCGGAAGCCCCTACTTTTCTCATTGTTCTGATCCTGCTGGGAGGAAGCTCTGTCCGGGGCCCAACCAGGCTCTCAGCAGGCTCCAGGACTGGCTGCTGTGTGGCGTTGGGCTTGCTGGTTAGCCTCTATGTGCCTCTTTCCTCATAGTTCAGTGGGTGAATGCTAGAACCTTCCTTACGGCAGGGGCGTGGTTAGGCTGCATAGAATGAGTGTGTTAGAGGTGTAGCTGTGTTAGGAGTGAGGCCACAGTGGCCGTGCGTGGACGTCACTGCAGGGCTGGCTGGGTCTCAGGAAGGCTCACTGCCAGCTGTACGTCAGAAATTCCCTCCTGGGAGCCGTCTCTGGGCCCAGATCCTTTTCTCCTTGTGGAGGCCGGCCGTGGGCTCAGGATGGCTCTCGTTGCCTCCAGCGTTAACACACCTCCCAAGTCTGCTTGTGGGTTCTGAGCCCCGCCCTGGGACTCTGATCTTCGGGGCGATGTCGTCCCATCTTCTGTGTGGGTACGCCACGCTTGGCACTTGGAGGAGTGGAGACCTGGCGGGGAGCCGTCTCCGGCTCTGATGAGGCTGCCTGGGATGCCGGTGCCCCCAGTGTGTGGCCGGATGTGTCTGCATTCGGACGTGGGCTCTGGAGTGTCCTGGCTTTCCCGCCTCGGATGGCCGGGTCCCTGTCACTTACCTTCTTGGAGGCCCTCTGGATAGACAGTGTTGGTCCTCCCAGCTGCGGGTTTGTCCCAGCCCCCCGGGCCAGCCTGTCCCTGCTTATAGGCACCAGGCAGGAGGGAGTGGCGCGGTGCCCTGGGACGCGGATGACATTTTGGAAGACTTCCCGGTTCTGCTCAGCGCAGACCTGCTGGCCGGGCGGCTTGTGTGCTCAGGGACAGGAGTACTCCAGAATCCACAATGCTGTGCCGCGTGATCCCCAGGTTCCCAGTTTTTACCTCCTTGCCAGAGGGCCACCCCTGGCACTTAGCATTTGGATCGTCCTTCACGATGCCTGAGGCCTGGCTCTTGGTTGCGCGGTTTCGTTTGGGGACAGGGGCCAGATGGTCAGGCTGCGCGTTGGGATCTGACCTTCCGTGTGTGCCCCCTGCCTCCCTGTGACAGCCTCTCTGCAGCTGCCCCCCTCCTGGAATCCCTGGGACCGCCCCCCAGCCCAGTCCCCTGGGTCAGCCCACCTGTGTTTCTGAGGCCCACGTTCCCGCTTCTGTGCCAGGCACCAGCCTCCCCAGAGCCCCAGAGAGAGGATCCCGCCTGCCTTCAAGGACCGAGTTGGGGGGGGGGAGCGAGGGCGGGAACTCTGCGGAAGCCCGACGGGAGCCCTCCCCCACCCCTCACCGGCTCCAGTTCTGGGGATGACAGGGTAATCCTCCCCTTTGTTGCCAGCCTGACTGAAGTCAGGATTTATCTGCCCTTTTCTCGGAGCCTGTGTCTGGATTTTGGCCAAACCACTAATAACGCACCACACAGTAATTCTTCCATTTGTGGGATGTGTGGCCTGGCCTGCCCTGTCCCTGGCCCCAGGAAGGCCCAGGTTTCTCCTCCCAGAGGGCCCCGCCCGTGTCCTCTTCAGCTGCCCTGTCGCCCCTTGGTGTTGACACAGGGTCCCGCGGCCACTTCTCTTCTGAGCAGCGTCCTCATGTCCTTTTAGGGTGCGCCTGCTAGCCCGTCAGCCGGGTGCTGTCTTCTGAATGTTTGCGTGTGTCCAGGGGTTCGTGGAGGAGGCCCCTGGGACTTGCCCCCCACCCCACAGGGGAGCTGGGGTTTCGGGATATGCCTTGAGATGCCTCAGGCAGAGGTTCCGGTGTGAGGAGGTGCAGAGGAGGTCGGAGAAGCTGGCCTGGGCTCAGCCCCATGGCCAGGCGCACACCTGGCCAACAGCCCCCCACCTTGGGGCCAGAGACCCAGATTCCTCATCGAGGCCACAGGCCCGTCCTGCAGCTGCACAGCTGTACAGCCGTGGACCTTCCCAGGTGCAGAAGACTGGCCCTCCACTCCCAGAAAATGGCTAAAAACCCCCCAGTGGCAGAAGCAGAACTAGGCCCTGGACTTTGGCCCCCTGGTCCTAGACAGGCCCTCCTCTGGCAGAGGCATGAGGGGACGGAGGCAGCTCCGTGCACTGATGTGGGTAGGTCTGATCCAGTGGCCCTGCACAGATTTAGTCCCAGGCTAGTGGGCAGCAGGGGAAGGTCACAGACTCAAGCCCTTGAGGTTTCCCATCCCTATCCTAAATGAGCTTGGATCTCTCTGTCCCCGGCCAGGGGTCCCTTCTGCTGTAAGGAAGGCTCTTCTGGAGCTCTCTTGGAAAGCCCTATGAGCCTTAACCAGGCCTTAGCACGGGTGGTTTCTCTTCTGGCCACCGCCCCCCCCCCAACCTGGAGAATGTCTGTCATTGCTGGGGTTCCCCAGGATGAACCGGGGTCCCCTTGGCCATGCTCCCATAGGTCCTGTGGGCCGCTCTCCCTTAGCCGTCACCGTGCCGTGCTGCTGTGCACCCAGAGCCTCCCATGACAGGACTGTGAACCTGCCGGGAACAGATGCCCTCCTCCAGAGAGCCCCACGCCAGCTCCTGTCCCTTCCTCCGTATGTCAGCCTGGACGAGGATCTGGGGCACAGCTACCGTTCCCGCTTCTCGGGTGAGGGAGCCACGTAGAGGCCCAGGGATAGGCTGAGCTAGCCAGGTAGGCAGGCACCAGCAGCTCCGGTTCTTGGGGCAGCCGTCTGCGCAGCCTTGGCCTACCTCATGGTATTCTATCTGCGTTGGATGGTTCTGCGGCCCCTGACCTTGGGAGGCCGGGGGGCGGGGTGGGGGACGTCTTCTGCTGCTGCCGCCATCTGGGCCCTTCCCTTCAGTGGGGAAGTGACTGAGGACTCGGCCCCCAGGAGCCTCCCGTCACCTGCAGGAGGCAAGCACCCTGCCTGGAAGGGACTCCTGTCCAGGTGCCAAGGCGGCCCCTGGGCACGGGCCAAAGTTTGCTCTGAGGCCTTTCCAGGCGGTAGCTGCCCAGCTAGAGGCGGGTGCCGGTGCAGATACCGTGAGGCTTTCTTGATATGCGTAGGTATGGAGTTCATCGGCCAGACAGGGGAAAGGGCTTTTGTGTCTTGGGGGGCCGAGGGGTCTTGGCCCCTTGCTTTCTCTTCAGGAGTGTGTAAAGGCTATCCCCCACCCTGGATTGGGAGAGAGAGGTGAGGCGGGACCCCGTGTGTTCATGCTGAAGAAGAACCTGGCTCTGGGTGGGGCAGTCCTGGATTCAAAATCTTAGGTCTACCAGCTGCCCTTGTGGGTGATGTGGGCAGGTTATCCACTGTCCAGAGCCTCAGTGTCCTCATCTGTGAAACGGGGCACCAAGAGTGCTACCTCAGAGGTCCGAGACAGTTGTTTGGCCGAGTGCCTGGCGTGGAGTCATCAGGTGTGGACTTTAGTGGTCGAGATGGGTGTGGCAAGTTTGGTGCTCAGGAAAGGCCAGTTTCCTTTTATTTTTATTTTTTTAAAGATTTTATTATTTGACAGACAGACAGAGGGAACAAAGCAGGGAGAGTGGGAGAGGGGGAAGCAGGCTCCCCCCTGAGCAGGGAGCCCGATGCGGGTCTCGATCCCAGGACCCTGGGACCATGACCTGAGCCGAAGGCAGCTGCCTGACGGCTGAGCCACGTGGGCGCCCCGAGACCAGTTTCCTCTTAAGGAACACGCTGCACGGGCGCCCGGCTGGGAGAGTGCGGGCGGACTCCCTTTTGCAGCTTCCTGCCTGGCTCTTCCGTGGTTGTGGGCACAGCCGTCTGTCCGCTGTTGGAGCCGTCTCCTCGGCCGAGTGCGGCTGCCTTCCCCGGCCCGGGGCTGGGACCGCCAAGCGTGCCCCTCGAGCATCCTTCTGCCTTTACTTTGGGGTCTGCCCTGGCCTATCGGGTGCCTGTTTCTGTTTGTGTCTGCTCTGGTATCTTTTCTACCTGAATTGGGATGTCCAGAGAAGACCCTCTGTTAATGGAAGAGCCAGACAATGGGTTATTAATCAGCAGGGGCTGGCGGGTGCTGGCGTCGCACTGGGCTCCCACGTCTATCGCGTGGCGGGAGGAGGCGGCGGAGGCAGCTGCCCGCTACAGCCTGGGCCGATGCACACACAGCCCTCTCCCGTGGCCCTGTGAGTCATGGGACCCGCGGTGCCCCTGGGTCTGTGAGTGTGGAGTGTGCCACCAGAGTGAATCAGAGGCCTTCAGTTATGCTAGAACTCGCCTTTGTCCCTGGTTAGTATTCCTCGGGTTTTGGATCCGCCTTCATAGGTGTCCTTGGTTGCCCGACTTTTAGGGAGTGATTGAAGTACCTTCTGCCTGTTTCTGCTCTCAGCCCAGTGCTGGGCATCGTGTGCCAGGGAGGGTGCCCGCAGTACCCGGGGTCAGAGCTTCCCGGCACGTGAGTGCTCCGTGACCGGGGAGGTTGTCGTAGAGCTCGCGTCCTGGCCACAAGAAGGTGGCTGCGGTGGCCACAAGGAGGGGCCAGCATGTCAAGACACATGAATGAGCACAGAGGCCATCTCACTGGGCGGCTGGTGAGGGAAGGGAGGGTTGCTTAGGCTGCTTCCCAAGGCTCCCGGAGGCCCCTGGTGCCGGTGCAGCCCTTGTTAGCTGAAATGTCAAATCAGTCACTGCCTGCTTGCAGGAAGGTCTGGGGAATGCAGAGGGAGCCCCTAGCCCAGCCCGAGAGCTGGACTCAGCTGCCTTTTTGCCGTCAGTTTCCAGGAGGAAACCCTGGGCTGCCTACAGTCCCATCACCCGCTGGGCTGCTCTGTCCCCATGTGCCAGGGACCCTGGCCTGGGAGCCGGCGTCCGGGGCTTGCTTGAGACCACTCCTGTTTTTAACTCCTGGGTGTTCAGTGAGGACAGAGCTGTACTCTGCTGTGCCATGTGGGCGGTGGTGCTCAGGTGCCCCCAGTCCCCTGTTTTACAGTGATGTTCACTCCAGTTGGCAGGTGGGTGTCTGTACCAGGCCGGGTGATCCTCTCGAGAGGGTCAGTCAGCCTCTCGACGGGGCACGGAGCTGCGCTGGGCCAGCAGGAAGATAGTCTGGGCACAGATCCTGGTGCTCCTGTTCATGCAGTAAACTCGGTGAGTCATGGCCTCTCTCTGAACGTCAGTTTCTTCATCTGGAAGATGGGGGAACATAATAGCAGCCGGTCAGTGGGCTTGTTGTGAGGCTCAAGCATCACGAGGGGGTAAGTGAGCCTTGTCTGTAAATCCCGACCTTCAAGAGCCATGGAGCGTGCCTGCTGGGCTTCATGTTGTCAGGGGCGCGTACTCTTGCCCCTGTGACGGTGAGGTGCCGAGGGCTGGAGCCATGGGGTCTCGTCCCCAAATGAGGCCCAGGAAAGGTGGGGGTGCATGCTTGTCTCATGACCCCCGATGCCCTCCATGACCCCCCTAGTCACTGCCAGCCCAGACCTGCCCTGCACCTTGGCTCTCCTGTGCTGTGGGGGCTCCCTTGCCAGCTGAGTCACAAGTCAGCTCCCCCTCGGTGATGTACCTGCACGCTCTGCCTCTCGGGGACCAGGTCTGGTCCTGCACCTGCCGCCTTCCTGCAGGGTGACCCTGGGGAGCTAGTTCCTTCCCACCAGATGCGGCATCTTAAGCTGGGCTGTCGGAGGGAACCAGGTAGTAGTGGTTCATGTAGCGTGAGGTGACCAGGGACCTGGGAATAGGGTCCCCAAGTGGCTCTGTTTTAGTGTGGGCTGACTCTCGTTGGCAAAGCCGGCTGGGGGACAGTGTGCTCAGTGGCCTGTGACTAAGCCCAGGCACAGCCGCTTGGCTGCATGCTCAGAGGCCGGAGGCCGCCGGGGGAGGGTCTGGTTTCCCTTTTTTAAAGGGACTACTTGTCCCCAGTGGCCGCTGCTGCCGCGCAGATTCCTGGTTGTTCCAGAGCATTCTGTGGATGAACGCACGTTCATCACTGCCTGTTTTCTCCTGCATCTGCCCCCCTCCCCCTCTGGCTCCCCCTAAGCCGGCCCGATCTGTCCAGAAGGTCTCAGATTGGCTGGATGCCCATCTTTCTGTAAGGATGACTTAATTTGGACAGTCACTGAGGAGACTTAACAGGCTGGACATTGTTCCTGGTATCGTGAGATCGGCCTGAGTGAACCAACCACCAGCCCCCCGCTTTAGCTTTCTAACGGTCTTAACCAGGCACCTCCCACCCTGGGGACCCGTGCCAGGCACCATGCCAGACCTGGGGAATGCAACACACCTCAGAAGAAGAGTTCCTGCCCTCAGGGAGCTCAAGTCAGGGCGAGGAGGCTGATTTGGGGGTGGGAAAACATTACAGGAGGAGGTAAGAATCAAAAAAAGCTTAGCATTGCAGAGGGCAGGTAGAACACATGGCCTCTCGGGGCAATCCTGGAAGGCTCCGTGGAGGAGGGGCCTCAGAGGAGCACTGACTCTGTCCTGCTGAGCCTGACCCTGGGATGCACCTGCCCAGCTGCAAGGCAGGCCCGGGGGAGGTGGGTATGTCCTGGGGTCAGCTGGGTCTTGCTCCCCTGTCTAGCGACTCCAGCCACACTGCGTGATGGGGGAACAAGGGACAGAGGAAGGAGGCACTTCCTGGGTTAAAAGACCAGAAAGCGATGAGAGGCAGCATGTAGAGCTCAAAGACCTCTAACTGGCTACCTCCTTTTCCACAAAGAACAAAGGACAACACAGAAAACTTTTCTCATTACATGCTAATGGGAGACGGACGCTCTCATTCACGCTAATGGGAGTGTGAATTCAGTAATTTTTAGAAAATTGCAAAGGCATGTCCCCTTTGGCCCAGCACTCCTGCTGCTGGGAACTTATCCTGCAGGTGAACTGGTACGTGTGCAAGTGGCACATGCCCTGGCCACTCGCTGCCAGCAAGTCTGGAGACAGCCCTGGGGTCCCTGCCGAGAGCCAGTGCCCACCGCCCGGCATGCGCTCTGGGGGACATCCTCCGAGGGAAGGGGGCTCTGCCAGTCTGGTCTGGCTCTCGCCCAGGAGCAGCACAGCCCACCTGCTCTCTCGTGTGCCGTTCACAGGACCCCTTGTGCGCAGAGAAGTGTGAGGGGGGTGCTGGCCCCTGGAGGCTGGGCGGCCCACGGGAGGGAGTGATTTATTCACGTCTGCCTGTTGGCAAGCACCGCACCGTGTCTTCTGCCAGCACTGGGGGAGAGCGGTGCCTGGCACGTCCCTGCCTGCTCTCCTGCCCTCCTGCTTCATCCTGATATCGAACAGAGGCAGAGACACCACTGAGTCACTCGGTCTTTCTGCCTGCTCCCCTGGTGCACCTAGGTGCAGGTCAGCGATGGCCCAGCTGTGCCCTAAGCCACTCGTGCCTGTGAGCAGGGGCCCGGGAGGCAGACTGGGCAGGGGGAGCGTGGTGCAGGCCGTGGCTTGGGCCGGTGCCCAGGTGTCCTGCCCGCAACCCTGCTGGGTCCCGACAGGATGAGCGATTGGCTGGAAGAGGCGGCTCGCCACGCCGCGCCATCTGGCGGGGCCATTGTGGAGAGCATAAAGGAGGGAGCACGGTGGGCCGGGGCCGGGGCGGGAGTGGTCCAGCCGCAGGGGGAGGACGCCAGCCTCCGAGCGCACACCGGCCGCACTCCGGCCGCAGGAGCCAGGCGAGGCCACCGCTGCAGAGCTGAGGTCTGGGTCGTCGCTTCCTGGGAGGTGACGGATGACTCCCTGTCCCCCTGAATCTCAGCGAGAATGCTTTATACAACTCTGGTTCTGAGCTGATTTATCGCTCTGCTAAGATGCAAAGGCAGTTTTATGTACTAGGTAATTAAGTGGCATTATGGACGGCTCGAGAATAAGTGGCTGCCGTTTTAATAATTAAAATAAATGACCCTTTGACTGCTCTCGGCTCGATGGTGTTTTCCCTCAGTGTCGAGACCCCAGAGAAAGAGACGGCATGAGTGTGTGAGTGTGGGCACCTGTGTGTAGGTGCACACGTGGGTGTGACTGCATGTGAGCGTACATGTGTGTGCATATCTGTGTTTGTTATGTGCGTGGGTGTGCGTGAGTGTGGCTATACATACCTGTGTATGCATAACCCCGCGTGTGCGTATGTGGGTGTGCAGTGCTGTGATTGTGCATAGCCATGTGCATGCACACGTGAGTGTGAGCACATGCGTGTATGCCTGAGTGTGCGTGCACAAATGGTATGAGTGTGTATATGCATGTGTGTGCAGGTGCACTCGTGTATGTACATGGGTGTGAATGTGTGAATAGGTGTGTGCATGTGTGCCTATGCAGGGGGTTGCCCGAGGGGGCTCCTCTCGGATCTCTGCTTTCCAGGACCGCTCCTGTGGCACACACATCATCCCGGGTGGGCAGGGCCCTGTCCTGAAGAAACCTTCCTTTCACCTGCGAGGCTGGCTGTCACCGGCTGGCTTTTGGATGTGGTCTCCTGTGTGAGGGGCGGCCCTGATTCCGACCTCAGCTCTTGGTAACGTGTGGCAGTGGCTGGGCTCGGTCTCAGCACCCGGATAAAGAGGTGACCACGCCTGTCCCACTGGGGGCTGGGCACCCGGGGCACATCAGCTGTCCTTTGCTGAGTGAGAGGCGTACGGACTCCAAGTCTGTGGATGACCCTGGCCCCCCAGTGCCCTTGAGGTCTGAGTGACCAGGAGGGGTGCCATGGGGGGACAAGGTCATGGGCAGCAGAGATAAAAGGGGGAGCAGGACCGGAGGCCTGTGGGGGGCGATCTTGCCCCCATCCAGCCAGGGCATCTCCACCTGCCAGGGTCGCGGGGATCAGCCTGCGGGAGAATGTCATTGTTTTCTGCCCCAGACTGTCCTTCTGTTTGGAGGAAGGGTGGCCTTCCTCAGACCGTGCGGACCATGGCACAGCGTGTTATGCTGGCTGGCCATTTCTGGGCAAGGGTGCCGTTGAAGGCAGCTGGAGCCCCAGTTGCTGAGCAAGTGGCAGCTCAGTGACCTTCAGGTGCCCCAGTCACGAGGCGAGGCCAGGCACAATGTGCTCTCTCTGCCACCCTGCCTTCTGGACCCCCGTCCGTGCCTCCCCAGCCCTCCTTCCCAGTGAGGTTTCCTAGGCCCCAGCCCCGGCCGGACCCGGTGCCAGGAGCCTGTGGGTTCCCCGGGCTGGGCTGACCCTGCATCCTCCCCCCACGTCCCATGCCCCCCCGACCCGGCCGGGCGCCCTGACAGTGAGCTTAGCACCCAGGTTGCCGTTCTCCCGAGCTGTGCCTGCGTGACCAGACAGGCCCCTCCCATGTCCCCGGCCTGGGCTGTGCTTTCTGAAGGCCCCCGGGAGTGTCTGAGACCGCTTCTCGCCTTTGTTGGGCCCAGCCACGGCCATGCTGTGCTTGTGGAGGAGTGTGGCACGTGACGGGCCCCGCCAGGCCTTTGGAAGCTGCTTCTGTCTGTGGGGCCACCCCTGCCTGTGGATGCCTCAGCCTGGTGCCCCTCCCACCCCCCCGCCTTTGCTGCTGTGAGCTCCTGGGACAGACCCTTGTCTTCCGAGTCTGTGACGCCAGGGCCTGGCACGGAGGAGGCAGCCACGAGCATCTGGGCCTGGGTCTGTGCCCCTGAGATAGCTGTGGGTCCCCGGGCTCCTCCCTGTGACCCTGCCTCTCCGGGGGGGCCTGTCTGGCCCCCAGTGCAGTTTGCCTGAGCGAGTCTCTTTCCAGGCTGGGGACGTGGAGTCATGCCAGCGCGGATCGGTTGCCGGAGTAACTTCCCCAAGCTCACGCCGTCCCCATGCTCAGATCCCAACACGTGGAGGCTTAATTTTGCCTGTCACGTTAGCGGCGCCGTGAGGCCGTTGCCCTGGGGCGCTCCGGTTTGCTGAGGGCCCCTGGGGTCCTGGGGAGATGGACCTCCGGTGGGCACAGCCCCTGATGCCGCCTGGTGAGCGCCCCTCCCCACAGAGCTGCAGGCTTGGGTCCTCTTCCCCTGGGAGGAAGGGAGGCACCTGCTGGCCCAGGACGGAGGCTGGGGCAGGGGGCTGACCCGGCCAGGGCCGCCTCGAACTGTGGTTCCCTGTGGACTTGCTGCCTGTTCTGCTCTGCCCCATCTCTGTGATCCCTGAAGTGGAGAGGCTGGAGGTAGTGGTGGGCCTGGGGGGGTGGGCCCCCGTGGATTGTCCGGAGGATCTAGGACCGTGTCCAGTGCCAGGAAATGTATACTGAGCCTTCTCTTTTCTCCCCTCTGAGCCCACGACAAGCAGCCATGCTGCTCGAGGCTTCTCTCCCATGGTTGGGTGGGCTCGGGCCCAGGCAGCATTTAGGGGTAAGTGGTTGGCTGCAGGTGGACCCCCAGAAGCCCCTGGGTGGTCTTCGCTTGGTGAGGGGGCAGGGCAGAGGCTGGGATACTCTCAGGGCTGTGGGTCTGTGACCGCGGAGGACCCCACCTCACGTGGGCCTCTCATTGGCTCCCTGTCTGGGAGCTCCCTGTGCTCATGTAGGCCCTGTGCTTCCGGGCACCAGGGAGGGGACCCCAGGAGTCACACACATCAAACGTGTCACCGCAGGCTTCTATCCAGTGGACGCAGGTCACATCTCCAAGTGACCGACTGGGGACACCATAGTGGGCAGCCTCGGGAGGCCCGAGGGTCGGGATCCCCCAGCGTCCTCTTGACCGGGTGTGGCTGGGCAGGCAGACGGGGCCCCTGCACGCTTGTGGGGGCTCTTTCCTCGTCTACGAACTGAGGACTTTGGGGTCTGCCTGCTTGTAGTGAAGTCTCATCGGGTAGCAACGAAGGTGTCCCAGCCCCTGCGTCCAGGCTAGGTACCGAAGCTTCATGCTGCCCTGATTTTTCCAGTGGGAGGGCCCCGGCCACCCCCTGAGCCACTGGCCACGTGCCAAGCTCCACCAAGGCCACTGGCAGGGTGAGGGGCCTGCTGGTCTTCCTAAGGCTTCCGGGTCAGGGAACATGGGTCTCCCTGCCCCTGCGCTGGGCCTGGGGTGCGTCTTTTCCTATCTGTCCTTTCAGAGGCTCTTCTGGCCTTGGGTCCCAAGGGACCAGAGAGTCGCCCGGTCGGGGGGTAACTGCCCATTTCTGGCCCCCACCTTGGTCTCATGGTTAAGGTCGACCTCGTTGTTTGTTATGTGATAGAGCAGCTCCTCAGCACCAAGGGGACACTTGGTGACAGTGGCTCCTGGGCTGCGCGGAAAAGAGCAGCAGAGCCCCCTTCCACAGTACATCCCGCCCCTGGGGAACGCTCGGTGCTTGTCCCAGTGCCCAGCCCAGGTGTGGGCAGCCCTCCCGGGGCCAGGCCGTTGGGGGCCAGGCCTTGTAGTAGGAGGATCTCGGCCAGGAGTGGAGAACCACAGCAGAGGTCACCTGGCCCAGACACGGCGAGGGGTGGCAGGCCAGGGCTCAGCTGGCCTAGTGCCGAGAGGCTGCTGATGCTCTCTGGGGGCCGTGCCAGGGAGCTGGACGGAGGGCTCTGGCCTGTGGCCGCAGTGGGATGTGATCCTGGCCAAGCGGGGGTAGCTCTCCAGAACACGGCTCTCTCCCTGGTAGGCTCTTTGGCCTGCTCCGTACAGCTAGAATCCCCCTGAGGTGGGGGCTTGATTTCTCTTCCTGGCTCTGTGACTCCCAGGGAGGCTCAGCTCCTTTCCTGACTTTGGTTTCTTCTTGTAGAAGGGATTTCTCAGGTTCCCATGGGCTCTGGCATTGGGGCAGAGCTGGGCCATGGCTATTGATTAACCAAACTGTGCCCTTGTGGGGTATGTGACCAGCGTGGCCCTTTCTCTCTCTGGGCCGTGGGGCCGGTGGCAGAACGGGGCGTGCTTGAGTCCCCGAGCTCCCTCCTGGGCCTTCCAAGAACGCTTCTCCTCTGTATCTTCATGTGATGGGTTTAAATGGCCACATGGAAGGGGCTTGGGCAGGACCCCTGGATGTCCTGAGAGGCAGAATTAGGAGTGCTGGGGGCCGGTCTGGCAGCTGGTGTGATGGAAGACTCTGGAATTGTAACAGGAAGCTTAGTTCCTTACGGCGATCCCACCGTGTGTGTGTGTGTGTGTGTGTGTGTGTGTGTGTGATCATCACTGTTTCACCGATGGGAGAATTGAGACTCAGTGGGTTCATGGGCCATCCTTCCCCAGGCCTGACCTTGGCTGCCTGTCCGAGCTGAGACCCCTCCCACGCTGCATGCGTGAGCAGATGTGCGGACCGCGTGTGCCAGCCACCCCCGTGCGCCCGTCTGCTGCCGGCACAGGAGGGCAGCGTCCAGCCGTATCTGCAGAGAGGCTGCTCTTCCCCCAGAGCCCCCGGGACCCTGTCCCCGGGATGGCGGCGGCAGCTGGCGCGGGCGGCTCCTGCAAGGGGAGAAGAGCAGCTCCATGCCGTGCGCCCAGGAGGCCCGAGGCATTTCCTTGCTTCTGAGAGGATGTGCGTTTGCTAGAGACAGGAGGGTTTGGACAAGTAGCAAGAAAACCAAAACACGCACCTAGCACCGTCCCCCAGCTCCTGCTCTGAGGTTCCCCTCTCTGGTTGAGCTCTTGTTCTCTCCGTGGTGGTGTGTTTGGGCGGCTGGGTATCTCGCCACAGGTTTAATGTGGAGCCTGAGTTTTTGTGCTCAATGTGGCATCAGACCCTTTCCTCCCTTGGTCTTCGTAAAAACATCCCTTCGGTTGGGCCAGCCAGAACTTATGGACCCTCACCTGTTGTGGGGCAAACACGGATGGTCGCCTGATGGACTGGCTGCTCCCTGGTGTCCCCCGGACTGGTTTCCATGCTGGGCCGTCAGCCTCGGGCTGGGCGCAGGTGCGGCTGGCGTCGGGGCTCTTGCCGGGGCTCCCAGGTACCTCCGGGCACGTGGCCATGTGGTGCTAAAGATCGTCGTTGCTGGGTGCGTGCACTGCTTTTCCCGAACAAACGCTTGCGTTCACTCACGGGGCGACCTCCCGGGGGTCCTCGCGAGCAGGAGGAGCGCCCACGCTGCTTGCGGACGCGGAGCTCTGTGGATCCGGCCCCGTCCCAAGCCGCACACCATGCGCTCTCTTCAGCCTCTTCCCCGCGGAGCCGTCCTGTGACGTTTCCTCCGAGGTTTTGAGGAGCGGGGACCTGCCGGGTGTTTGGTGTGTCTCACGTTGCCTTGCGATTGGAGTCAGAGTGTGTGGGTTTGGGGCAGAAACCACGGGCGGGGACGCCGAGGGATCGCACGTCCGGTCGGGACGCACCTGGCCTGTGCCGTCACCGGTCCCAGTGGACTTGGTCCGTCGGGTTCTGAGGTTTCCAGACCGTCTCCGCACTGCGAGGCGAGCACAGTAGATCTTTGAGACTCATCGGTAACCCATGGGGGCGCGTTGAGACGGCGGTGCCTGGTCCTCACCGGACCCTCGCGCGCCTGCACTGGGTGCCGCTCTGGCTTGTGAGGGGTGACTTCTGGCTCCCTCTTCCCCTCTCTACTTAGCTGTCGGCGCTCTGCCAGGAGGGCCTCCCCCGTCTCCATGCGGGCGTGTGTGCATGTCGTTTTTATCAGTGTGGACACAGGGATTCTATTTTATCCAATGTGGTTGTAGTCCCCAGCTCTCATTAGGATTGTCATGGTCACCTTGCCTGGGACAGACCGCTGGCTGCCGGCCAGGGAGGAGAGGGAGTTGGAATGTGACTGTCCTCATAGGGTCACTGTGGCGCCTGGGGTGCCTGTTCTTGTCCTGGCCGTGCCACGGATGGCTTGTGACCTCAGACAAGTGGGGTGGATAGTTTGGGGACCCTGGTTCACCCTGACGTCAGAAGGGGAGGCTGGACAGGCTGACCTTGAAGGCCTCCTTGTCCTGACCCCCACCCCCAACCAAGTTCCCGTCGGGGTCCCTTGCCAGGCCTTGTGCTGTTCTTCTGCTGAGACCTGGAGTTGGTTGTGGGGCAGTTCCTGGTGGCCAGCTGTCACCTGTCACCTGTGGGAGTGATGACATATTCCTTCGTGCCCCACCCCGCTGCCTGCCTTCCTCCTGGCGCTTCCCCAGCTGAGGGGAGGGAGGCTGGCCGTGGAGGGGGTGGAGCTTCCTCCGCAAGACGGAGGCATGTTTATTCTAGTTAGTAACCAAACATTGGCCTCACCCAGGCACCTGGTCTCCTGACCTTCGGGTCTGTTCTTTTCCCAATCGTCCTTCAAGAAACACAGCTGCGCGGGCAGGTGGCGTGCAGCAGTGGCCTCCACCTTGCCCACCACGCCCACCCGTGCCTACCTGCGTTCGAAGGGCCCTTGGAGGCTTTCACCGTCCTCGTTGTCCAGAGGGGTGTTCCGGGTCCCAGGGAGGGCAGGGGCCCACCCAGGGCCACACAGCAAGTGGTAACACAGCCGGAACTGGAGCTTAGGCCCCCAGTGCTCTGAGTGCATCCCTGACCACAGGTGCCTGCTGGGTGCCTGTGTGCCCTTCTTACAGCGACAAGCCTCCCTGGGCACGTCTCCCAGCCCCTGGTGGGTGTTGGACCCTGCGGAAAAGGCTGATGATTTCCACTTTGTCTCAGGGCGGGGCTTCGAGGATCAAGAGCAGGGTGCAAGGGGGTGAGGTTTGCTGACAGTCCCCAGACCCCAGGAGGCTTGGTGTGTGACGCTGCCCTGCTTTGGACTCTGCCTGGGCTCTGCATGTTTAGGTGGGGCCTGGCCTGCCGAGGCTGGGGGGGCTGGGGGTCTCTCCAGAGTTGCGTGGGAGGGCTGTCGTGTGGGGCCGAGCAGCCCTCCAGGAAGGGGTAGAGGAGGAGCAGCACCGGGGAGGGTACCGCTGGGCGGAAAGCAGTAGGGACAGCTCCATGGGGCAACAGGAGCAAGACTGCCCCGGTGGTCCCAGGTCAGTGGGGGGGGCGGGGGAATTGGGGTCTGCCTGCAGGTGCTCAGCACACAGTCCCAGAATCACCAGGTGCCACCCTGGTGGGACCCCCAGTGTGGTCTTCCTCCAAAGGATAGCTCTGAGAGCGGGGTGTCCCTCTGAGATGGTGACCCCCAGACCTCAGGGGATGTCCCTTGCTTAAGTGCCACGAGGGGACTCGAACTCCAAGCTTGTGCTTGGAAAGGCTGTGGAAGGACCTGTGAGGAGATTGTCAACCGCCCTCCAAGTTCCCGAGCTGCCATGGCGTGGCTTGCATATTCCAGAGTCCTCCTGGCAGCCCGTGGTGGGGGCATCACTCCTTCCTTATCAGAGGCCGGTGCAGAGGCTCAGAGACGTTGATGACTTAGTGCGAGGTCACACAGCTGTGATTACAGAGAGGCCCCGCTGGCCCCCCTCCTCTCCTGACCTTTGTCTCTGCGTCTGCCAGGGGAGATCACTCTTCCACTGAGGAGCCCACCCCTGGCCTGTGCTCAGCGACCTGGGGTGACCAGGTGCCTGGCAGGCAGGACGGTTGGCTTTATAACCAAAGAGGACTCTGTTTGCTTCAAATATCCTAGCAGGGTCCCAGGGCTAAGTCGGATTCATACCCCACTTTCTAAGGTTTGTGGTGACGCCCCAGCCTGGCTGAGATCTGGGAACAAGGCTGTAGGCCTGGGTGAGCCCGTGGAGGTGGGCGTGGCCCCAGGTGGCACCACTGTCCCCAGGCTCATCCTGGAGGCGGGGAAGCTTCCGCTCGCCCCTCCTTCCCATCAAGGTCACGCTGTCTGCGTGTGAGGCGTGGAGCGGACGGCCTGGTTTACTGAGTGTCTGCTCTGCGCCCGGCCCTGTCCTGGGAGCTTTCGGACCCTTTCCTCTCTCAGACCTCACAAGCCTCCCAAGCTTGGTTTTTCTCCTATTTTTAAGTGACACGTGGAGTCCGTGGGCCTGGGTGAGTCAGCGAGTCACAGTCGCGATTCTCGGCTCCTGGGGCTGTTGTCACAGACACCCCACGTTGGTGTCTTTGCACAGACGTGTTGTCTTCGGTTCCAGAGGTCGCCAGGGCTGAGGTCGGGGTGTTGGCGGGGGCCGCGCTCTTCCTGGAGGCCCGAGCAGGGCTCTGCTTTCCTGCCTTTCCATCCAGTCCTCACTGGGGACCCCTTCACCACCCTCCGGGCCCACAGCCGGCCTCCCTCCCCGCTCTGTGCGTGGTCACACCACCCTGGGACCGCCGCGGGGAGTGCTCTGTCTCCGCGTAAACATTTGGCCCCCAGGATGGACCAGGCGGCCCTCCCACCTTGAGTTCCGCAGCCTTCGTCCCCTCTGTCAAGTCCCTGCCGCTGGGGGGGGTCACTCCCAGGCTCCCAGGCTCCGGGGTTCAGGTGTGGGCACCTTTGTGGGGACGCTTGTCTGCTGAGTACATGTCACTAGTCCGGGCTGCGATCTCAATCCCAAACAAGTCCCCGGGACGTCACATGCGGAAGTCAAGGCCACGTGGACGGAGCTCCTGGGGACGGGCCCCTCCGCGGTCCTCCGCGCACCACTCTGCCTCGTCCCTGCAGGACCCTCGGCGGCCGAGGCCACGGGCACACGGTGGCTGTTGTTGGCGTCGCCCGCCTGGGTCTTTCTCTGCGACAGACTCCAGGCTCGGAAGGGGTTTGTTCGGTCCTCCGGTGGCAGGAGGGGCGCCACCTCCCCAGGACTTGGGGGAGCGGTGATGGCCTTGAGCCTGTGACCCTCCCGTCAGTCGTCGTCCTGCTGGGGGTTGTATGTGGAACGGGAGTTCGGTCTGCTGTCCCCTGCGCCAGCTCTGCATCATTGAACTGGACGGGTCCTCGCTGCCCCACCTAATTGTAGGGACGCCGTCTTGGAGGGGTTCTGAGTCACCCCTGTCCTGCCAGGGAGCCCCCAGGACATCCGGGACTCCTGCTCCACTTCTCAGGGGCCTAGTAGGAAGGGGCTTCTCTGAGACTGCAGAGCAGGTGGGACAAAGGGCGCAGTGTCCCCTCACTAGGCGCAGGAGGGCGACTTCCACCTGTCAGCCTCTCCATCCTGGGGACCCCTCCCCTCCCGATGGGCTCCTGACCTGCCGAGGTTGGACTGCTCCCATGGGGTGGGGAGGGCCCCCAAGGAGCCCAGGGCCGGGGGCGTTTGGGGGTCTTCTGAGACAGCCTGGTCACCAGGAGCCGGGGAGGGAGATGTGCTGAGCCCAGGAGTTTGTGTGCTGCCTTTTTTCCATTTTACTTAAAAAGCATTATTTATTATTATTATTTTTTTGGTTAGGAATTCTACAAAAAGCAAGAAACTTGGACAATAATGAGGCAACTATTTTTCCACTGCCTACCTTCCTGAGATTGTTAAAGAATACATGTCCGCTCCAGAGCCTTTCCTTGCAGGAAACACAGTGCCACAGGTGTCGATGAGGGGCTCCTGTGTCCCCGCCATCCCCCCGAGAGACCCTCAGCCTGGAGTTCAGTGCCCATCACTCTCCTGCAGAGCTTTCTACTTCTCGTCCGTCACAGGTCCATGAACCACGTGTGACGGGGAGACTTTGTAGGAACGAGGTCCTTTCTGCACATGGCCTTTCGCTACTTGCCCCCACTGTGCTTCGGAGACCTGTCCCCGTTGGTACCTCTAGCTCTTTGTTTCTACCTCTACTGTTTTGTTGTTGGTTGAAACCAGTTTTTCCTGTTTTCTGGGAAGACATTTAGGTGGTTTCCAATTTTTTGCTGTCGTAGTGGGTGCTGGGGATATGCTCTTCTACCTGTGTCCTCCTGCTCCCGTGCCGGGCTTCCCTGGGGGCGTGTGCGGCTTCTAGAGCCCACAGCCACGCCGGGCGGCTCTCCGATCTGCCGCGCCGGGGGGTACCCTGCGTCCCCTGGTTCTTCAGCGCTCGCCGAATTCCCACGGTAACACTCTCTGCTGCTCCCTTGGCTGCAGTGGCATCTTCCTGTCTTCATTTGCATTTCTCTGATGAGGTGCTATCAGGTGTCCTGTCAGGTTTCCCCTTGTGACTCACCTTCTGTGGAGACTCTGCTCCCAGTACCTGCGGACTCCCGTACTGATCCGTACGAGCATTGTGTGTCGTCCGTGCGACCCTCTGTCCGCTCTGCGCCCGACTTGCACGCAGCCCTTCCCGGACGGCCGCTGCCCTCCTGACGGTGCTCACGGATCTGTTTGCTGTTGGGAGCGGCTGTGATGTTCCCGCAACAGGGGCTGACAGCGCTTCCTTTGATGGTTTGTGCTTTTTGTTTCTTTCTTTTCTTTTCTTTTTTCTTTTTTTTTAAGATTTTATTTATTTATTTGACAGATAGAGATCACAGGTAGGTAGAGAGAGAGAGAAGGAAGCAGGCTCCCCGCTGAGCAGAGAGCCTGATGCGGGGCTCGATCTCAGGACCCTGAGATCATGACCTGAGCCGTAGGCAGAGGCTTAACCCACTGAGCCACCCAGGCACCCCTGTTCTTTTTGCTTCTTGACGGAGAAAGCCTTTTTACCTGGAAGCAGAAGTTGTCCTTTTTAATAACTGCTGCACTGACACAGAATTCACACGGTTTGTATATATATGACACTTGAGCATTGTTGAGTATAATCACAGAGATGCGCAACCATCGGAACTAGTTCCAGAGCGTTTTTATCACCCCAGAAAGAGGCTGTACCCGATCGTTGTCACTCCCCAGTCCCCCTTCCCCTCGGTCCCTGGCTGCCGCCGACCGACTCTCTGTCTCTGTGAACTTGCCTATTCTGGACATTTCAGACACATGGAATCGTACCAAATGGGGTCCTCTGGGACCGACTTCTTTCCTAGAGCATCGGGTTGTTAAGGTCCGTTCCACATGTTGCAGACTGTGTCAGAAAAGCCCCAGTTGTCCCTCTGTCCTTTCACGTAGCCCGCTCTGACCCAGCTGGAGCTGCTTTCTGTGTGTGGTGTGAGGTTGGGATCCAATTTTGTTCTCGATGGTGGCCGGGCAGCGGCTGGAGCTCCGCTCACGAGACACTCCGTCTTTCCCCCGCGGGCGCAGAGTGCCGCATGGGCCACATGGCAGGTTACGAGCTTCTCTGGGTTCCTGTCTGCCCCTCTCCTCCCTCCCTGCCCCCACCACGGGGGTTTGGCGTCTTTCCATGGAGTCCGTTCCGCATGGAGCTCTCCGGACGGTCACCACTCCTGCAGCCCCACCAGCTGGCTCGTGATAATTTATTCTTGTTTTCACTGAATCAGGGAAGCCCTTTCTGGAGGGGATGCTGCTGCCTGAGGTCACCGCCGGGAGCCCCCACCTTCTCTTGCTCCCTAGGCTTGGAGCCCCAGTGTTGCTTCTCATGCACAGGGTCACAGCTCTCAGCCTTACCCCTGGCTCCCTATTGTCTGGGAATAGGGACCTCCTGGCTCTGATGACCCTGCCCCACCTAGATTTTCCCAGTTTCCTGGGCTGGCCCCGTGGGCCACACATTGCCTCCTCTGCCCATGACTGGAATCCCCTGGTGTCCTGCCCCCACCAGCGCCTCCCCCACTGTTCCTGCCTCCTCTGAAGGACAGTTGGCCCCATCATGCAGGGCCTGGCACTCAGGAGACACCTGCTTGACAACTAATGATAAAAACAAAGCCCCTCCTTTCCCCCAAAACTAGTTGAGGTCTCCCTTTCTTGTTACCAAGGGGCTTGGTGTGTAGATGTGGGGCTCAGTAAATATTTATCTTTCCCCACCCCACTTCAGATGTGAGTCCTGTGTACCTTAGCCCTGTCCGAATCCCTGCATTTCGGCGGTGTTTGCAGGGGTTTTTAGGCCCCCCCCCCAGTTAATAATCAGGACCCGACGGGGTCCCTCAGAGATGGAGCTGAGAGGCGGACGGTTTCGGCAGTCACCGCTCAGCATAGATCATGGATCAGGGGCTCCCGGCCTCACTTGTGTGTTAGAATTACCTGGAGGGCATCTAAAATGCACATGGACATCCAGGAGCCTCCCCTGGAGTCTAATATGGTCGGTCTCACGGGGGAAGAGATCAGATGTTAGAAAGTCCCCAGGGAGGGTACGTGGAGCTATGCCAGGAGCCACTGAGCTGCATGGGCCTCGACCTGTGTGGCTCGGCGACCCTGCCGGACAGGCTGGTAGACTTCCATTCTTGGCCTCTCTCCGTAACTTCCAATCATTCGGCGTGGAATTGGGGTTGCTGGGAGAGGAGACTCACAGTGCCCGCCACGGGCACACACAGGTTAATTTCTGGGCATGAAATTAACAGGAAGGGGATTCTTTTTTCCTCTTCTCCTCTGGCTGGAAATAATGGCACGGTTTCATTTGGAACGACCAGGTTTCCCAAGCACTAGACGGAGAGATGAGGTTGAATGTTTGGGCCAAGAGCACCAGAGGCTACCAAGCAGATCCAAAGTGGGCACGTTTCCCATCAGCTAAGCTGGGCACAGCCCCCTTGACCTTGCAGTATGGTGGTGGGGGTGGGGGTTGTAGTTTTCCCTGCAGTTAAACGCCAGGCACTCCTGAGGTCCTGAAAAGCAGGGTGCTGATCCACCGGGGTCCCTGGGACTTCGCATGGAGCCAGCAAAGGGGCAGGTAGGTAGCCAGGGGACGGCCATGGGTTTCAGGAGAGGCTGAGAGCTCCCCGTTTTCATTAATGCAATTGTTTTTCGCAGCGCCCCCCCCACCCCCGTTCATTTTCTTTCCTTCGTGGACGGAGAGGGTGGGGCTCCTGTTGTGGTCATTCCGTTTCATCTCTTGCGTTGGGGGGATCTAAGGTTTCCGTGATCCTGCCTGTCTTGGCATGGACGGGTCGGGTACCAGCCTGTTGGCCAGAGGCTGCTGGGCAGTGTTTTTACTGTGTGACTTGGGGCTTGGTACTTAACCTCTCTCTGATAACAGGGCCCAGTGATAACAGGGCCCAGCCCATCGGCTTGCTGTGAGGATGAGGGGCGACTGTCGGGGTTTTGCTCAGTGCCTGCTGGCATCCGGTAGATGCTCAGTAGAATTTGTGGGTGCCCAGGGGAGGACGGGTTCCCTTCTCAATGCCCTGTGTGGGCGAGAGAACTCTTAACTGCGTCTAGGGCCCTGCAAGTCCATGCTGAGCTTGTGACTGGCTGTCTCGGCCCAGGCGCCTCTGTATGGGTCTGAGGGCAGCTCGGGTGGGCGGCCCAGCAGAGGAGGGGGCAGTGGGGGCCAAGGTGCCCGGCTCGGTACAGCCACTCCTGGAGGCATCCTCCTGGGAATCTGATGTTCCCCTGATATGCCTCCCTCAGCCCCCTTGTCTTCATCCATAAATAATACGTGTCTCACGTTCAGCCCACATCTCCAGGGCCGCAGCGCGTGCCAGGAAGCAGACGCTAATGGGGTCGGCTCTGAGGCTCCTGCGCCTGCCTGCCACGGTCCTACCCCTGTGCCTTTGCTTCTGCTGTGCCCTGCTCAGACTTGCCTTCCACCCCACTGTCTCGACCTGCCTGTCAGAGTCCTGTGTGCTCTTCAAGGCTCAGCTCAGATGCCTCCTCCTACAGGATGGAGCCCCTGATTTCTCCTTGTCAGCTCCTCCTTGCCCTCTGCCCCCCTCCCCCGGCTGTACCTCTGCTCTCTGCCCTGGAGCAAATGTGGTTATTCCTGCGGCTCCTTCATTGGGCGGAGGCATCCTCACAGAGGGGGACCATGCCCCTGGACAAGCAGGTGTGACTGCTGGTCCTGCCGGGGACCGGCTCTATGAGCTTGGGCAGACCCATTCCCTCTGTGAGCCTCTGTTTCCTCCTCTGGAGGCCAGGCTTTCTGCCACCCTCCTGGCAGAGTTCCTGGGAGGGGCAGAGCGAGCACACGGCCATGGGGTCGGAAGTGGCTTCTCCTGCCTCCTCATCTGTGTCTGGAGCCTTCAGCGTTCTAGGGGTTTCTGTCCAGCAGAGGCCCAGGGTTCAGGGAGTTGCTGGGGTTAGAACATCCTCCGAGTCCTTTAAGGAGATGGACCATTTCCAGCTTCTGCGGGATCCGTGTCTGGGGCCTTGCTGAGGGACACCTAGAAGTGCGCTGGGTCAGAGGCAAGGGCAGCTGGAGCAGGCAGCTCCAAGACCTGTTGAGTCTGGCCTGTGGGCAAGGTTGGGGGGACAGAAGCCACTTGGGGACCGAGCACCCACCAGCAGGACCAGGTGCTGCAGGAAGTGTGGCCTTTGCTGCTGTCTAGAGCCCGGGGCTGCCCTGAGCCCCTGAGCCAGAGGGAAGGCGAGGCCCCTGCGTGGTCTATGACCTTCACCTCCCCGGGACTCGCTTACCTCGTCTGGAAGTTGCCCCACCTCCCGGGCCTGCTGTGACGTTTTGACTTCCGCGACCTGACCTGCGGGTACTGGTGGACACTTGCCTTCCCCCTGGGGCTGAGTCCTGGCGGGGGGCTCGGGAGGAGAAGGGAGCAAGCGAAGAAGCCGGCTTTCAGGAGTCACGAAGATGCTTTCAGGAATCCTATCCGTCCTCTGGGGACAGAGATGGAAGCCGGGAATGATGAGGGGGCCTTGTCCGAGGAGGCGCGTCTGCCCCCATGGAGCCCCCGGCCTGAGCCGACCCCTCTTAACGAAGTGGAAGAAGAAGGGAATTGAATCACCGAGTGGCGGCGGGGAAGTGTCAGCCACCCCCACGGCGGAGGCCCAAGGCCGGGTGCCGCTGGCTGTCCTGCTGATGACCTACCACAAAGCCTGCCTGTCCCCAAGACCCTGTGGGCAGCCTCGTTAAGCAGGAGGGGGCTTAGAAGGGGAAGCAGCTGGGAGGGTCAGGCCCCGTGTGTCACCGTGCGTCATTGTGTGGCACCCCCCTCCGGCCCCCACTTCTTCCTCTGGTGGGGTTGGGGGCTGTCCTACTTTCTCCTAAGGAGCGACAGACATGGTTGGCACTCTGCCCAGATCCCCGTGGCACTTCCTGCTTCTGTGTCCACGGCCCGCGGCACCTGCTGGAACTTGCTGGCACCTGCCACTCTGGGAGCTCATCCTGTCCACTGCCTAATGGGGCAGTGCTGGGAATTAGCCCCTCTGTCCCCTGTGAGCAGCGCCTCCCCCACCAGTGAGCCCTGGTGCAGGGGGTAAGGCTGAGCCCCGCAAACTCCCCAGCAGAATGGAATTACTTTCATCCGCTCCTTCTGGTCCCTGCCTTGCCTCCCACTCCTGCCCCTGGGCTTTCTGGGGTCACCTTCCCCATACCCTGTGTGGACCCGAACCCCCTGCCTCATCCCGACAGAGACGTGGGCTCCTGGTGTGGCCACTGTTGCTGCCGAGGGACATTCTGAGTGACACTTGCCCTTTGCACCCAGGATGCTGTGCCGTCTGTGTCTCTGGCAGTGCCATGTCGGGGTCCTCTGTGCGGGCCGTGGGTGCTGTTTCAGGCTGGGCGCCTGCTGCCGGCCGGAACCTATAGGCTAGGAGACTGACCCTTGGCACGATGCCTTCCTATTAGGTCTTCAGGCTTTTCCCACACAAGAGGCTACTACGTGCCTAGAGCGGAGTTGGCAAGGAGGGTTTCCGGGGCTAATGGGATGGCGTGACCTGCTCTGGCTGCCAAGTTCTTACCATGAGGACTAACAGGGAGGCTGCGACCATGCTGCCTACTGAGGAGGCCATCAGGATATCAGAGTGCGGAGCGATGGGACCTGGCCCCAGACTCAGCCTCTGAGAGGGCAGGGGGCTGGGGAGCTCGCAGACCTGCGGGCTCCGTGAGTC
This sequence comes from Mustela erminea, assembly GCF_009829155.1. Taxonomy (NCBI): domain Eukaryota; kingdom Metazoa; phylum Chordata; class Mammalia; order Carnivora; family Mustelidae; genus Mustela; species Mustela erminea. Next base: position 141,866,637 of record NC_045618.1, on the reverse strand, counting down.
CCTCCCATCCGTGGGCTGCACGGCCCTCCTCCCTCCCCGGGGAACACAGGATCCCCTCGGAGACCGAAGCGAGGGCTGACGTTCCGGCGCTTTAAGCAAGAGCATTGCCTGCCCCAGCCCCTTGCTGCCACCCTCTTCCCCCGCCCAGATGGAAGCTGGATTGTGACTCCTCCAGAATTGGTCCAGGGGGGCCTGGGGAGGGTCTGAGGGGACACATTGGCCAGCCCATCCTGGGGTCCCTTCTGTAGTCACCTCTTTAATTTTCCCTGCAAGCAGCCAAGCCGGGAAATGACGCATGCCTCCCTTGGGGCCCCGTTCCTCGCCACTGCAAACCCTGGGATTAATTTAATTACACGCTCATCTCTGAGAGGCTGGGGCTCCGAGGCGCCCCGTGGGATCACGAGTTGCCCAAGGCTGCTGGGAAGGATCATCCTCCCAGGGAGAAGCCCTCGGGGGCCTCCCACCCCTGCCCCAGAAGGCCCGTCTTGCAGCCACCCTGCCCTGCCGCAGGACACCTGCTCTGACCCACGGGTAGCCCGGGGTCTGGCTCCAGGGCCCCGGGCAGGGGTCAGAGCCTGGTCTGGGGAGCTGCATGTGGCAGAAAGAGAGGAGGCCCCTCTAGGACATGGGGACATGGGGAGGCAGCCCTGAATCTTCTTCACCTCCCCGGGAATGGGCACACCCGGCTGTCCCTGGGCCTTGGGAGGGGCCCCCAGAGCGGAGCTGGGAGAATTCTGATGGGCTGACTCCGGCCACCCTTCTGCTTCCGTGGTGTCACCGGGGGGCTCTGCACCGCGCCATTGCCGTAATTTAATCTTTTCTCCTTTTCTATAAAAGAAAGACTTTCCCCCTATATTGGAAATAGATTATTTGAAAATTAACGAGAAGGGGTGTGAATAAATAAAAGCCCCCTTGTTCCCTCCTGTGAGCACCACCGGCCACATGTCCGCGCGCCTCCTTCTGGAATTTACTTCAACGCAGAGGTATCTGTACACGTTGAGAGCAGTTCTACCTCTTGCTTTGGGTCCGGAGCTTTCCACCGGCCTGTGAAGGCTTTTCCGTGTTGTCGAGAAGAGAACCTTCCCGAACATCTTCTGAGTGACAGCTGGACCCTCCGCTGCTCCCAGACAAACAGTTATTTCCATTTCTGGCCGCAGCCGTTACACCGTCTTTATTATTAGAATTCGTTCTTTAGGATGGTTGCCATTGGAAGCACCGGGTGATTTAAGATGTTTCTTTCCTGACTGCCCCTGTGGTTTGGAAAGCCCACCGAAGCCCGATGGTCTCAAGTGGACTTGGTTCTCTGAAGCTGCTTGGGGTTCGGGGCTGACAGAATCCGGCGGGTCAGGGACAGCCCCTCAGCCGGTGCCCGCATGTGGCCTGTGAGGGAGGACAGCCGGCCCCTGGGCCCTGGCGGCCGTGGGTGGGCACGTGGGCTGATGTGGGGTCATTTGTCCCCCACGGCGTTGCCTCTGCCCCTTCTCCTTGCTCCGGCCCTTGGCCTCCCCTCTTCTGTCCTCACTGCCATCCTGGGGAGTGTGGCGGACCCTGCTGGGGCCGGGGGACCCCCTTGCTCTGATGGGACCCACGGTGTGTCAGACCCGCCTGCTGCCCAGTGAGGGTGCCGGGGCCGGTTGACTCCGGCTCTGCTGACTCCGGCCTAGTCCACGACTCTGGCTGCAGTCTGACCGAGAAAGGAAATGCTGGGAGCTCCCTGTTGACCCCAGAGGAATTGGCAGCAGATAGCTAGAACTGTCCCTGTATCAGGGAACTGGGGGCGGGGGCAGCGGGCCCCTCTTCCAGTGGCTCAGTGGCCGCACAGGGCAGTGAGTGAGTGGCCGGGGTGCACACAGGGTCCTGTCCTGTCCTGGGTCCTCTCCCGTGCCTGGCAGCGTGGGCCCATGGTGGGGGCTGCGGAGAGCGGGGTGGCGGGGGGCGGCTTGTCGTGGCGCCCGAGGACTGGGCAGTCGTGCAGCATCCCGGAGAGAGGCGTGCACAGGAACCTGTCTTCTTTCTGGGACCAGTGTCTCTCAACGGCTCGATGCTGTCAGCTCCGCTCAGAGCGGCCAGACCCTTGGGGTCCTGAGCACCGACCCACAGGGGGGTGGGGGCGGAGCTGGATGGTGGGGAGAGGGTCTGGCAGGCTGGGCCCGGGGTTCCCCAGCTCACCTGGCAGCAGGTGGGGGACACTGTCCCTCTTAGCCCCCTCCTCTGGAGAATGGGGAGGTCTGCTGGACCCTTGCCAGGTGGGTGGTGGGTCTCCCCTCCCCCACTGGGCCCACCCGGAGGGAGACCACGCAGGGGTCTGCTAGGTATTTGGGTCTTCTTGTCTTAACGTGTGAAGGTGAGAGAGCTAGGGATCTTCGTCGTTTTTGTCCTTTTATCCCAGTGGGTGTTCCAGGGAACCCTTCTTGCGGACAGCACGCAGAGGAGCCAGAAAGGTGGGGAACCCAGGCTGCACCCATCTCCCTCCCAGTGCCCGGGGGGGCCTGGCACACCGAGCGATGAGGCCTTTCCCATCAGGCGCGTTCTCATGGGAGCGATGTGGGAAGAAGTGTTTGTCCGTCCCGGCTGGCTGAGTGAACGGAGGCCCTGGGGTGGGCAGGGGTGGCAGGCACGGGGCATGGATTGGGGGACCATTGGCTGGAGAAGGGTGCGAGGAAGGCCTTTGTACAGCTGCGGCCACCGGGCTGGCCAGGGTCCCCCGCCTGGTCAGGTGGAATCTGCCGATTGCCAGGCATGCACGCAGGGTCCAAGCGGGGAGGCCCTTGGGGTCACCCTCCTGCTGCCCTGAGTTGTGCCGTGAACAAGCCCCTTCAGCTCTCAGAACCGTGATTTCCTGGCCGTCAGCGGGAGCTCTGTAGAGCTGGGGCCTCAGCGAGGTGGTTTGGGGGGCACAGCTCCCTGCTGTGGGGGGTTCCCTGGAACCCCCCACCCCCAGCCCAGCTGCCAGATCCTTACCAGTGCCATCCCCGAGGCTGAGGGCGGCAGGCCTGGTGGGGAGTGGCCCTTCTCCCTCTCGAGAAGGCCCGGCATTCCTGAGTGCTGACTGGTGCTGACCTGGGGCAGGAGGAGCCGGTTGTGTAATTCCCCAGCAGCTAGTGGGTGGGCCCGGCCGCCCCCAATTCCTGCCCCAGGCTGGGCTGCTGCTCCTGGGCCTGGTCCAGCGCTGGGTGGGCGGAGCTCCTGAGGGGCCTTGGATAACAGAGTGCCCCACAGCAGGTCGCTCACTGGGCAGAGGGGCACCTGTGTGCAAAAGCAGGGGTGCCCTCAGAGAATGGCCTTCCCGATGGGCAGGAGCTCTGAGGCCCAGGCCGAGCCCCCGTGGAGTGAGGTCATGGCATTCTGGGCAGGGGGCCGCCAGTGAGCACCAGTGGGAGGGGCACGACATCCGTGTCCCCAAGGGCCTGGGCTCATTGGCTGTGCCAGCTGTGTGCTCGGGATGGACAGAGTCTTCATTTTCCTGCCACTGCATGATAGCCCAGCGCGTCCTTGCACAGCGCTCATCCCCTGGCCCACCCCGGTGTGTTCAAAGTCCTGTGGGGTCCGTCTCCCCAGGCTGTGGTGTAGAGAGGTGGCTTTGGTCGAAATTCTGGTGACTCCTGAGCTAAAAGGCTGGTGTAATGGGCTCTGTGTCCTGTCGGGTGGAGGTGGGTGCAGGAGTGGAGCCGTGACTGGCCCAGTGGACGGGAGTGTAGGCCGTGTGAGCTCCAGTGAGGTGTTGGTATGGACCAGAGGCGCCTAGCCTGTCCCAGACTGGGTGGCTGCAGACCAGGCGCGGAGGTGCCCCGTGCCTCTGGCTTGGGACCTGATGCCCCACCTGCATGACTGCACCTGCCGAGATGGTCTGGTCGCCTCGCCTTCCCTGCCCCGTGGTCCGCATCCATCCCTGGGCCCCTCTGTTCCTGGTTGCCCTCGGGTCCCAGCCCAGTCGTCCCCCTCACCCCAGCCTGGCTTGGAGTGACTCGGTCCTTGCTTTTCTCCTCTGCCGGCCGAGCTGATCTGGGAGTTAGGGTGGTGGAGTTTTGCCTGCCTGTCTGATGGGTTTGGAAAACTGGTCAGTGTGGTGAGGGAGGGTGGATTTCAGGAACCCTGCCGCATTCCGAAACTGGGGGTGCGTGGTTGGGGAGTGCGTCACTGGCTTGGCCCGGGCCCCGGCCCCTGGCTCCTCTCATTCTTAGAGTCCGTCAGGAAGGATGGCATCTCACCTGCGCTACGGACAGCCCCTCCGGCTGCAGGTTGTTGAGACGCTCCTGTGTGTCAGGTGTGGGGGGAGCAGAGGAACCCCGGATACTGACCCAGTATGCTCAGCAGACTCATTTTCCCCACCGTGCTGGGGAGGGGGCTCCCTGGACCCCATGCCCTGCTGGGCGCTGCCCCCTGGCTGTGAGGGTCCCGTCAGGGGATGCTGGGGAGTACTTTCTGGATGTGAAGCAGCACAGAGGCCAAGGGAACAGGCAGGGAACCCCCGTCCTTCCTGCAGGTCCTGGTAACCCTGGCCGGGAGGCTTCAGGCAGGCGTGTGGGTGTCTCAGTGGAGACCGAGTTGGCTGCAACTGACGTGCTCCACTTGTGTCGTTACAGATCCCTCGTCCACCTACATCAGGCAGCTGGAGACCAAGGTGAGGCTGCTGGAGGGGGACAAGCCCCTCGTACAGGTAGGCCGGCTGGGGGGAGACTGCAGGCAAGAGTGCTTACTGCACCCTGAGGTCCAGCATGAGCCCTGCCCCCCGCCCCCACTCCAGGGCCCACCCATGTCCCAGCTGACTGGGGCCTTCCTTCCCCCCTCACTCCCGTAACTGCCCACCTGACCCACAGCCATCCGAGGCATCCCCTGGAACTTGGGGGTCATGGACCTAATCCTCCCTCCATGGCCTTGGGGTGTCCCCCGGTGGTCTGTGAGCTCTTGGGGCCAGCACTGGGCCTGTCCCAGACATGGTGTGGAACGCACAGTTGCTGAACAAGGGGCTGTTTTGGCCCTCAGGCAGGCAGATCGAGGCTGGGAAGCGGGTGGCACACCCCCACTGTCACCCACACGGAGACCTCCCTGCTCCCCCACGCTGATCCTGTCCCATCTGGGGCGCACCTTGTTCCCTCCTGGGCCTGGCCGGTGCCCACAGGCAGATGAGGCTCTGTCTCATCCCCAGCACGTCTGCAGCACAGGGACGGCGGGTTAGAGGCCGGAGGATGAGGGCAGTGCAGCAGCGGGGCCGGGCAGGGGGACAGCCTGCACGGGGGGACAGGCGGCTGTAGTCCTGCTGAGTGTGGCTGGCACAGAGGGGTCACGACCGTTAGGATGAGGGCCTTCTGTGGTGTGGGTGGGGCGGGGATGGGAGGCTGCAGTCAGCCCTGCACGAGGTCCCGGCGGGCCAGCTGGCTCGGCCAGCCCCTTCAGCCTCCCTCTCCCTTGTACCCATCCTGGGCTTAATCTCCCCTCCCCCTCCCCTGCCATACCCCCCACCCCCCCATATGTGGCGGCCAGAATGCCCAGAGCGTTTCTCTGGGAACCAACCCTAGGGAGGGCTCAGCTGCCTGGCCCTGTTGCTAGGCGACCGGCAGGCTTGGCGCCGCTGTCCTGGCTGTCCTGCTCGGAAGCCTGCGGCACCCTGTCTGCCCGCTGGGCGGCTGCTGGGAGGCTCGGGGCCCCGGCACGGAGCACAGCCCCCACCACTGCTGCCCCGTGCCTCGCCCCTGCCTGGGCCTTGGGGGCAGTTCCCAGAGCCTAGCAGGATGGGGCAGAGTGCATGGTTCACCCCCGACCCCCACATCCCCGCGGCCGCCGCCGCGCCCTCGCTCAGGTGTAGAGCCAGGCATCAAATTGCAAGGCTGGTTTGGGAACTTTATATGGTTTTCAGTCCTGTGTGGCAGAAGGGCTTGGCCACTGGCATGCTGGCTCCCTTGGCTCCTGGGGGCTGGGGTCTCACCCGGCTGGGGTCTGGGGCACCTTCCATTCCACAGGGGCCTGGCATGGGTTGGGGATGGGGTGTGGACTGGGCTGCGGGAGCAGAGGCTGAAGTGGTGCCAGGAGGAGTGGGCGTGGTGGGGGCCGTCGTTAAGGCTCAGGGGCCTTTGCTTTGGAGTAGGTGCCCGTCCTGCTCGCTGCAGCCACTGGACGGCAGAGTGGAAGCTAGGACCACGATCTGGACCCGAAGCCTCGGGTCAGTGGCCTTGTGAGTCTTTCCCTGTTGTCTCACGGCTCCCTTGTAGAAGCGGGGTGAGCACCCGAGCCCTGGGGTCAGGGTGCTATTTGCCGTGTTGTTCTGTGGTCCAACTGGGCCTTGCTTGTGGCCTCTTTTCCACGAAGACAGGAGTGTCCCTGACTCCATGGCCCCTGCTGTCCTGGCCACATTGTCCCATTGGGAAAATACACCCCAGTTACCAGTGGTGGACCTGGCCGTGGACTTGGGGGAAATGCTCAGGCCACAGAGGGGTGGCCCTTCTACTCCATCTTGCCTAGGGGCACCCCAGGGTCACAAGGGAGGCCCCCCATAGCTGTGTCCGCTGGTCCCATGCCCACATGTACGGAGGGGGAGGTTGTCAGGGTGCCTGTGTCTGGGCATCTGGGGGCTGGCAGCTACCTGGGCAGTGGGTTTCCTGCCCGCCCCCCTCCCCCTCCCCCATGCCTGCTCAGACCTCCTCCCAGGGGTCAGATGTGGGGTCGTGGCCCCGAGGCAGCAGCAGAAGTTCTGTCGGCCTCCTGTGCCCACACCTGGCCTGCTGGGGAAAGATGTCTATCAGACGGAGGGATGCAGGCCCTCGCCGGGATCCCGGCTTGCTGCTGCAGGCGGTTGGGATTCGGCACAAGAACGAGCTTTTCCCTGGCTTACGGCCATGCGCAGGCGAATGCTGGGAGCTCAGACCCGCCACATGGGCCCCAAGTCTCTTATTTCCCTGATAGAACTTTCCTTTCTCCTGAATGAACGGAGACTCTCGAAGGCAGGCTGCCGTGATGGTAGTTATGTGGGCTTGTGTGGGTCCTGGGGGGCGGGGCACCCAGGGCCCTTCTCCGGCCTCTTCCTCCGTGGGGCCTCTGCTCGGGGTCTCCCAGTGAGAGGGGTCAGGGCCACACCCAGCACCCCAAGAAGGGGGCAGCCTCGTGGTGCTGGGGCCTCAGCGCCCCACTCCCCTCCCAGGGCCTTGTGCACCTGTCCCCTTCTTGCTGTGGAAGTGTTGGCCCTCCACCTACAGTCTGCAAAAGCTCCCAGGAGCCATGACCATTGGCAGGATGTTGGTCCCTGTCACCTGCTGTCACCAGAGCTTGGCCTTGAGGGTGGGTCGGTGGAGCTGGCTGCAGAAGCAGGTGCCGCTGTTCTGAGCCACGCAGGAGAGATGAGAGAGAGCGACACGGACAGTGGGGGGCCCCCTGGCCTGCTCCTGGCTTCCTGGTGGCACTCAAATGTCACTTGCTTCTGTATTCCTGTGGCAGCCTAGATGGCACCGCTCTGCTTCCTCACCTGGAAAATGGGCGTGCACATGTTACGTGTAACGGATGGTCCTAGGGGCATGGGGGTGACCAGGCCCAGGCCTGCCCACCTCCTTCCCCAGCTAGCAGGGCTTGTGTGCACAGGGGGCTGCTGCAGGCCCACGGTGACAGTCCTGGCCCCATTCTAGGAGAGTCCAGAGAAGAAGGGGTTTACTTTTTCTTCTTTCTCCTGGCCTCCAGCTCAGGCATGGCTTCCTACCGACAGCCTCCCTAACCACCTGCAGGGGGCTTGGCACTTAGTCTGGGTTCTCAGCCCTGTGAGCTGCTAGTTGTTGAGATTCTCCCTTGGGGAGCCCAGCCCCCAGGTCTGCTGGGCTGTCAGCCACTCAAGTACTGGGATGCTGGCTCTCAGTGGTCACATTGGCCTCTCCAGTGCTTAGCACAGCTAGACTGGGGTGGCTACATCTTGGGGAGGCCCTGGCCACTACCCACCCAGAGTCCTAGGCAGGAGGGGAGGCTGGCTCTTGCCCAAGATAAGGAAGTTCTGCTTCACTAAGGTAGTGAGTATGCCATCTTTGGAGGTAATCAAGGGATTGATTTGGGAATCCTGGAGAGAGATTTCTGCCTGGACCTCATGGGCCCTGGCTTGTCTGACTTGATGATGCTGGCACATAAGTCTCCTCACCGAAATCAAATTGCTCAGAAACCTCCAGCTCTGCAAAGAGCCGAGAGCACCTCCCTTTTGGGGAAAAGCGGGAGAGAGCAGGATTCGTCTTCGAACCACCTTCAGGGGGCGTGGCTTCAGGGTTTGGGCCAGAGGGTGGAGATCCTCTGCGGCCCCCATTTCCCACTGCCCCCACCCCTCCCCTCATGGCCTCTATTTAACTCTAAAATAGCTTTAATTAAAAATGTGCCGGCGTGTTCACAGAACTAAATTACTATATTGCAGTTCGTGTTTTCCTTCTCGCGTTGGCTTTAAAATTTCATCAACACAGCTGCTTCCTCTGTGATGATTCATCTCGAGCCCCCTGCACACGTTATTATTTTTCTGGGGGATTCTGTGCCCGGCTGGGTTGGGGTGGGGGCGGCTGGCATTGATGCTGGGGCTTGGCTCTTGGTTCCCTTGGTTCCCCCCCCCCCACCCCAACTGGGCAGATGAATGAAGCCTCCCTGTTTGCCCAGGAGCCGAGAAAACGTGAGCTGCCATGGAAGGGAGTGGAGGCGGCCGTGCGGGTCCACCCCCTTCCTCCTCACCCCTGTGTCCCTAAATGAATGGCTCCTCCATGGCCCTTGTCTGCGTTTTGAGCCATCTGGGCTGGGGGACAGGGGACAGGGGAATAGCCTGCCACCAACTCAGCCTGTGCTGGGACCTTGCTTCTGTCATCTGAGTCCCCGAGGAGGATGGGTGATCCCGAGGGCTGGTTTCCTTGCCCAGGCCCTCCAGGGAAGCTGGCCTCCGGCATTTCCGCGGTGCTGTGTTCCCACACAGGTCGCTGGCTATCCGGCTCTGAGCCGTCCCTGCTCTGCCTGTTTGCCGTCTAGGGTGGTGGCCACGTCCTGTTCCCTCTGTTGGGGTGGGGTGGTCTCTGCACCCCTGGAGGGCTCTTGTTACTTTGTTAGCAGAACCTTCCAGCTGGTCCTGCCTCTCCCTGAGCCAGAGAGGAAACCTCTTCTTTCTGGCATCCGAGCACATGGTCTGCTAGCAACGTGGGCAGAAAGAGACGGGGAATTCTACCTCTGTCCCCGAGGCTTAATCATTGTCCACTGTGAGCCCCATGCTGGGTGGCAGAGCCACAGGGCCAGGTTCAGATCACCCAAGTGCTGCCTTACCAGCTGGGTGGTGTGGGGCCAGGGGCTTCACCTCTCTGGGCCTCAGTTTTCTCGTCTGTCAGATGGGACACTAAGAGCACCTGCCCCAGGTGTAAAGGGATGACGATCCTGCAACGCCCGAGGACCAGGGCTGGCCAGCGGTGAGAGCCGTGGGCCACCCGGTGGCCAGGTGCCCTTCTTGACCCTAATTTCCGTGCAAACAACAGAGCCCTGGAAAGCTGAGGATTTGTCCAGACTCCCCCAGCCCGGGTGGGATTTGGTTTTCATGAGTCTTTGCCCCCCAAATCCCTCACCCCTTCTTGCGGGGTCCTGAGCCTGTCCCTCGCTCACCTTATTGGAACAAGTACTGGGCTGTCATAGGGACCCGTGAGGGCTGATGATGACTGTGGTGGGTGAGACCACATGCTGTCCCGTCAGCCGCAGCCACGAGGTCCTGGCAGCAAACACACCCCTAGGTTTGAAAACTGGGATTTAGGGCCAGAAATGGTGTGGGGCGTTGGGATGTGGTGCCATCGCCCTGTGAAGTCCTGTTAGCCACACATGGGACCTCCCTGGCCCGCTCGGAGCACTCACGAGGCAGAACTTTCTGGGCCCCTAGCCACGTAGCAGCCTGTCTTTCTTGATGGTCTGCAGACGGGTTCTCTGAAAACTAAGGGAGATTAAGTCTGGCTGGTAGGTAGTAGCAGGATGCCCTTGTGAGCAGCCTCGCAGTGCCCCTTCCTTGCCTCTGCCGGCTGCCATGCCGGGATCTTGGGGCCCCTCCAGGCCAGTGTAGTGGGCTGGCCTCTCGGGTCTGCGGGGTCCCCGCATGAGCCCTGGGAGGGCTGGGAGGGGGCCGGGTTCCCGGTCAGCCCTTGGAGACACGGGGGTTTCTAAAAACATGGGGGCTCTCCGGAGGTGCCCACCCGGCCCAACTGAGGTCCCGGCAGCTTTGGGTGAACAGGTATCCGGGGAGGGGAATGGCGGGGAGGGGGTTGTGGCTGGCATCTGCTGGGTGACACCGCTCCTCTTCCCTTCCAGCTGCCCCGTCCCTACGGCCGCCCGAGAAGCTGGCTTCAGGTAGAGCTGCCTGGCGGGACATGTTTGCAGTGGTGTTTGGCGTGGGGACTGCTTTGAGTGCTGTGTGCTTCTCTGTCTTCTGCGGGTCCCCTGCTGTCCCTTCCTGGGAGCTGGCCACCACCAGGGTACCTTGGTTCTGCCCTCTCCGAGCTGGCATTCACGGGCAGCTTTGCACATAATGACAGTAGAGCGGGGACCCCCGGCCTCCCATGGCCCTTCTCACCCAGCTCTCCCAGCCCGTGCCCGGGGGTCTGAGTGGTCTCTGGATGTCCCTGCATCAGGGCTCACCCCGGATACCCCACAGCAGTCCCCGTGTCACCTGTCAGACACTGCCTCCCTGTCGGGTACACACTGGAAGTGCTCTTGCGGCACGTGGTCCCATGGGGACCCAAGCCCTTTGGGGGCAGGAAGGAGAGGTGAGGCTAGCTGCCCGGAGTGAGCCCGCCTGCAGCTGCTGCCCAGACAGGAAGCCCCAAGTAGGCAGGTGGGGGAGCTGGGCGGGGTCCTTCCTCTGTATCCTGACTTTTCTGCTCCAGCACCCCTCTGACGGTGTTCCCCAGGAGTCCTCTGGAAGGCGATGGCTGGGGAGCTCGCTGCAGGACCCCGGGGGTTCAGAGAGGCTGGGGTAGCTGGAGTGCACGGCAGCCCGGAGCCTGGCGGCGGTGCAGTGACAGCCCTGGACAGAGGCTCTGTGTCCTTAAGTGGAGTTGGGAGCCCTGCGGCCACCTGGGTCTCTCCCTCCCTGCCAGAGGGGGCAAGTCTCTGTCCGCACATGATGCTTCTTTTACTTTTAAGGATGTGGGAGTCCCGCCACTCTGTGTGACAGATCCTTTCTCCCTGTGTCCTGAGGGACCCATGTTGGGGACTGTGGCAGGGCAGACTCCTCTCCGTGCTTCCTGAACCACCCTGAGCCCCCGCAGGTGCAGGCCCAACCACCCCAGAAGGCCCTTTCAGCTCCACTGCCCCTCCGCGTTAAAAACCTCGGGATTTCATTCTTCTAGGGCACCAACAGGCGCATCCCAGGATTTTTAATTTGGGTTTAAGTGCAATTATGGTCCCTCATTTTGATGCATCATTAGTCACATTGCCCCTAATGAGAGAGATTGTGTGTTTTCCCCGCCAGCTTTTTGGGTCGCTAAGAAAGTTCTGTGGACGTGCGAATATTTATAGATGATCGCTGAAGGCAGGGGTGGGAATTGCGCGCGCTGATTTAAACCCTCCCCCCCGTCCCCCTGTGCACACACATCCTCCCCGGGAGTTTATCTGGTGTGGAGGGAGGAGCCACACAAACCTGTTTTGTCTTCAGTAACAGCACGTGAGTTGCTTCTGAACCTACTGGGTCCTGGGCCAGAGGAGCTGTGTGGGAGGTGAGACTGAGCACAGAGAAGGATCTAGACGGCGAGGGGGAAGGGCAGGGCAACGTCCAGCTGTCCCGGTGCCAGAGGCCGGTCGGAGAGAGCGGTGGCTCAAATCCTTGGCCATGTGGCCAAATGTCAATGTGTGTGCGCCGGGCTGAGCCTTGCACCTGGTCCCTTTCTGCCAGCCTGTTGAGGCCAGTGAGGCGTGTTCCCACAGAATAGGGTCAGAGGGCCCGACAAGGACCTGGTGGCACTGGACGCTGATGCGCAGTGTCATTGGGTTTAGAACACACACTGCTGGAGAAGAGTTTAGAACTGTCGCAGACACCTGGCCAGGGAGAGAATTGCCTTCGCTTGAAGCTGGGTTGACGCCCCTGCCCACGGTGGGCGAGTCAGGGAGGCACAGGTGCTCTGATGGGCAGAGGAGCCCCCCAGGGTGGGCAGTGAGGGTTAGCACTGTGGCCTCTTTCTGGTGCCTGGTGACGGGGCGCTGCTAGATCGGACCGCTGGCTGGGCCAGGGAGGACTAACATGGCTCTGGTTAGAGGCCGTAATCCGGGGGTTGGGGGCAATCACATATCAAGGGTTCTTGGGGATACCCTGCCACACTTCAGGGGCCATCCTTGGAGGGGGCGTCTCCACTTCTGTCTTGTGCCTCTTGGTGACCTTTGTTCACACTCAGGTTCTCCTGGAGGCCATGGGAATCCTTCCGCTCTGGCCAGGGTGCCTGGGTAGGGGTGGAGAGCAGGCGGTGAGGGCTTGGATCTGCTGTCGGGTGTTTGCTCTGGAAGCCTCCAGAGCAAGGGGCACCTGCCTGCCTTGCATTTTTACTCCGGTCTCCCAGACCCTTATAGGGAGCTGCTCTGTGCCCTCTGACCTGGCCCCTGGGACCGAGGGGTCGGGCCTGGGTCTGATGGGGACAGGAGAGCAGATCACAGGGAGTCGGTGAGGCTGGAGACTCGTGAGACCCGGGTCTGGGTCCAGCAATTGGCTGGAGGGGAGCAGGCTGTGTGTGCATCCCTCCCGGCCGGTGGGGAGTGCAGCGGGGGTGTTGGGGGGAGCTGGTGTGTAGGAGGAAGTGACCCCCCACCCGCCCCCGGGCGTGGCTGCTGAGCTGTCCTGCTCACCTTCCACCCCTGCCCTCCAGGCTTTGTTTGGGAACTTCCAGGACCTTCTGTGTGTTTTGTCTGCCCCCCAGCATGCCCTCTGATCCTTTGAAGTCGAAAAAGATGTCTGGGCCAGAAACGCCCCCTGGTGATGCAGAGGGCCCGAGAGGCCATCATGGCTCCTTCTCAGAGGGCCTGTGTCGGATTAAGCGTGACCCCTGGGTCCCCTCCCTCTGCCGATCCCGGCCTCCAGCTCCTGGGGGCATTTGCTTTGCCCTGAGGGAAATCCCGTGGCCAAATAGATGTTGGTGCACTCCTGCCTTCTGTCCCTCCTGCAGCCCCCTCCCCCCTTCCTAAGCAGGCCCTGGTTCCTGTGGACATAGAGGGGAGGACACAGGGCTCACATTTGGGAGCTCCTGTCCGACGGCAGAGGCTGAGGGCAGCCTGAGCACCTCACAGGGACAGACTCACCTGTGAGAGGCAGGAGCACCCCCACCCACGCCGGGGCTGGAGGGAGTGTTCCCCAGGCCAGGCGCGGGGTGGGGGGCCCCAGTGCAGGATGCTGGAGCAGAGGAAGGAGGCGGGTGTGGGAGACCATAGTCATTTATTCGTTTCCAACGTTCGAGAAACGTTGATAAAGCACGCACTGGGGGGCAGCTTGAAGCCCTCCGGCCTTGTGGCACCAACACAGGGTGGCCGTGAGGACCGATGGGGCAGGGAGAGGGGAGGGAGGGTGTAGCCCACTGCCGGTGCTGGGGGAGAGGCAGGCAGGAGCAGCTGACCATGTGCTGACAGGGCGCGGCCCTTGGCCCCCTCAGCACAGCCACTCCCCTCTAACCTGTCCCCTTCCCTCGCAGCAGGCAGGCCCTGGAGAGTTCCGGACGTTGCGGAAAGGCTTCTCCCCGTACCACTCGGAGTCCCAGCTGGCAAGCCTCCCGCCCACCTACCAGGACTCCCTGCAGAACGTAAGAGCCCCTCCCTAGGGCCGCACCACTCACTTGGGGACCCCGTGCCTCCAGGGTCCTTGGTCCACATTGTAGAGCAGGCGTGAGGCTCAGCCCATCTCGTGACCTGCCGGGGCCAGGGGGGGCCCAGAGGTTCTATAGGAACACTCTTGGGGAGCTGCTAGGGCAGCAAGCCCTTGCTGGGCCCTGGAGGGACCCTCCATGCCTGACGCTGCTGGGGGCCCAGATCTCCCGCACCCGGTGTGTCTTCTGGGAGGTCCTGGGAGTTGGGGGACAGATAGCCCACAGGTCAGTGGATCCCATGGTGAAACGGGTGACCCTGTGGGGAGGGACCTGGACCCCCTTTCTTCACCAGGCTGGCTGTCCCCGCCCTCCCTACCTCTGTCTCTGTCTACTTTCCCTACTCCCTGCCCACTTGAGTCAGAGGCTGCATGTCTGCCCAGGGCCCCCGAGCTTTTCCCTGATGGAGGTCACTGGCCAGGGTGCCGTGGGGCAGGGTCCAGCAGGCCCTGGGACTCCAGGCCCCGTGGAAGGAGCTGGCCGCGGAAGGGGGCTGAGTACAGTCTGCCGGGAGCAGGGGCAAGGCTGTTGACAGTCCCTGGGGGGAGACTGGTCGTCTGCCTTTTTTCTTTTCGAGTCAGTTGACTTTATTTATTTATTTTTAAAACATTTTAAAATTTATTTATTTTGACAGAGAGACAGCAAGAGAGGGAACACAAGCTGGGCGAGCGGTAGGCAGTGGGAGAGGGAGAAGCAGGCTTCCCGCTGAGCAAGGAGCCCAGCGCAGGGGTTGATCCCAGGACTCTGGGATCATGACCTGAGCTGAAGGCAGACGCTTAACCTACTGAGCCACCCAGGCGCCCTGTCAGTTGACTTTATTTTTGAGGACTCACTTAACTGGTTTTTAGCATATTTGCAGATTGCTGTAGTTATCACAATAGAACATCTCCTTACCCTACAGAGGAACTCTGCCCCCTTTAGCCACCCCTCCCCACTCTCCCCTGCCTTGGCGGGGCGACCCCTGGTGTGCTCCTGCCTCTGCAGACTTGCCCATTCTGGACATTTCTTAGCAACAGAGCCCTGTAACAGGCCACCCTCTGTGACTGGCCGCATCTGCGGGGCGCTGTGTTTTGGAGGCGATGCCGTGGGCTCGAACCTCCCTTTGTGTTGTCGAGCGATATTCCATGGGTGCAGGCACCCCCTCCCCCACCCCTGCTCAGCGGCTGGACGTCTGGGCGGTGTCCACGCTTCGCCCGGCATGGGGAGCACCGTTGCGAATGCTCTGGACAAGTGGTCGTGTGGTCGTGTGGCTTCTGTTCTCTTGGGGACACACTCGACTCCCCACTTTGGCCACCAGCTCTGGAACCCCAGACCCCGTTTGAGCCCTGCTGGGAGCCTTCTGTCAGACCCATGGTCCTGCCCTCATCTGTCACATGGGGGTGCAGGAAGATAGCAAATCAGGGGGTTTCTCGGGTGGGGGGGTGGGTGCCGTGAAAGTGGGAGGTGTCGCCGGGCTGGCCCTCCCGCCGCAGCCGGAGAGGCCTTTGGGAGAAGCTGTCTGTGGGGAGCGTCCCCCGCAAGCTCCAGCCCCATGGCGTTTACCTCTGACCCCATTACCCTTCCGGCGCGGGCTTCGTGGGCAGGACCTGCAGCCACGTGCTCATTGGCAGCCTGGTGAGGCGGGTCAGGGAAAGGCTGTCCGGGCCACTCCTGGCTTCCTTCCTGCCTTTGCTCTGGGAAGCAGCCCCCGGTGCCCTTACGGAGGGAGCAGGCTGTTCAGGGAACCCTACGCACAGATTGGGACCGGAGGCCGGAGGTGCCAGGGGCCAGGCATCTGGTACCTCCCAGGGCTGAGCGTGTGTGGCTGTCGCCCCCTGCTGGCCAAGGGTGGAGGGCGCCCAGCCTTCTCCTCTGTGCACCTGCTTTCGGGCAGGCTTGTGCGTGCACGCGCGTGTGTGTGTGTGTGTGTGTGTGTGTGTGTGTGTGTGTGTGTGTGTTTTGCACCCATCGGACAGCGTGCCAGAGCTCTGCACACAACCTGGGACACCGGAACCCTTTCCATCATCCAGATGAGGAAACTGAGGCACGAAGTGGGTTGGGCCCTACTTCAGAGCCTTGCCCAAGCCCACAGAGCATGGCTGGGCTGAGCAGGCTCCCCGGGTGATGGCCCCAGAAACCAGCTCACCAAGTCTACCTGGTCACTGGGGTTCAGTGACTGAGAAAGAAACTGAGACTCAGAGGAGGGACGGATGTGCAGGGCACCCCGGCTCCCCGGCCTCTCCCCGGCTGCTTGCACCCACACTTCCCAGGGCGCTTGCCGCTTTCTGTCTGGCCTCCCACACTTGCTGGCTCCCGTTAGACCCACTCCCGGGTCTTCTGACCTCCCGGCTTGTGTTGGCCCCAGGGAGCTCCATCCACTGGGGCCCGACGTCGGGGGTCCCCCTACCGCTTGAGGCACACCAACGCGTCCAGTAATTCCATTGAAAAGCAGCTGGGGGCCCTGGGCAGACACAGGTGGGGCCTCTGACACAGGTGGGCCTGACTCCAGAAGGCGGACTCCCCTCTTCACCTGGCCTTGTCCCCTGCTCCCCGGGCTGTGGGGAGCTGGGCGCCGGGTTGCCATCTGAAGTGCTTGCTGAGGGGCGCCTGGGTGGTTGAGTAGGTTAAGTGTCTGCCTTCGGCTCAGGTGGTGATCCCAGGGTCCTAGGATCGAGCCCCGCCTCGGGCTCCTGCTCAGCTTCTCCCTCTGCCCCTCTCCTCCCACTGCTTATGCTCTCTGCTCTCTCTCTCTAAAATAAATAAGCGCACTCATTATTTTATTTTATTAAAAAAAAAATGCTTGCTGAATTTGGTGGCACACCTCAGGTGGCCAGACGGGCCGGAAGCTCAGGGCTGGGAGGCAGGGCTCAGGGCTAGAAGAGTGTCCCCGTGGGGGCGGAGTCTGGCCCACTCACCTGGTGTCGGGGGAAGGGGGCAAGCCCTGGGGTTTGCTGGGAGATCTTTGCCAGCCCCTGCCCTTCTCTGAGCTGCCCTCACTTCCTCTGGGAAACAGAGAACAAACCCCGCACGTGGGCTGCAGAGAGGAGCCTGCGAGTTGCGGTGGGGTTTGGGGCGGCCCCCTGTCCTCTGCCCCGGCCTGGGCCCCGCGCCCCGTCTCCTCACCAGCAGTACTCGGCCCCCAGCTTCTCCTGCGTTAGTCAGGGACCTCTCCCTGCTGCCGGGTGCCCCTCTGGCCACCCCCCGCGGGCCGCTGGGGCCCAGCTAAGCCCCGCGATTCCTCCCCACAGGGCCCAGCTTGCACGGTACCTGAGCTGTCCTCGCCCCCCTCCTCTGGCTACAGCTCTGCGGGACAGAAGCCCGAGGCTGTTGTGCACGCCATGAAGGTGAGGCCCAGGCCCCGCCCACCCGCACCCAGAAGCTGCTCCCCGGGGGACGGGGGTAGGGGTGGGTGGTGCCCAGGTCCCTAGTGAAGTGCGGACCCCAGACCTTCCACGCTGCATGTGCTCTGAGTCCGCGCATGGCGGAGCAGCAGGGCGGTGGGGAGGGGCCCTGAGCCGGGAACATCTTGGGGGAGGGAGTTGGAGGTGTCGGTTGGCAGTAGGTTGTCACCCATCTGCCATCCCAGTGACAGAAACGTACTTGGGCCAGGTAGGGGAGGGCGGGCACCCCCTCTAAGTCAGAGAGGTGGGGGCAGGGTTGGGGTGGGACTAGGCTCCGGCCTCCGAGGCCCGTCCTCGCTCGCAGGTACAGCTTCCGGGGGGCTGGCTCACTGGGCCACACCCACCGTGGCCGTGCCCCCTGCCCCTCACCCGCGGGGTGCCCCGGGTGTGCAGGCCTGTCTGCACAGATAACAGCATTCTTAAACTGGTGCGGACAGTGACTGGGACACATACACACACACTCACCCTGTGTGTGCAAGTGGGTGCTTGCTGGGGGCCCTCAGTTGGCATGAGCGCACCTGTCTGAGGGTAGTCCCCCCCCCCCCCCAGCCTGTCCTCCCTGCTCCCCGGGGACCCGGCTTCAGCTTCACCCCCAGCTGTGATGTTACCTTGGGGGAGGGTCGCTAGGGTGAGGGAGGAGGACCCCCCCCATGGGTCTCTCTATGCCCCTCATGCTGGCTGGGACCCAGTGGCTCGGGATCCTTGGCGTCCATGGGCAGCCTTCCCCCTGACCCTGGGGCCGGTTCCCTGCAGGTCCTGGAGGTGCACGAGAACCTGGACCGGCAGCTCCAGGACAGCTGTGAGGAGGACCTGAGTGAGAAGGAGAAGGCCATCGTCCGTGAGATGTGCAACGTGAGACACTTCCCCGGGGCCTGGTGGCGGGGGTCTGGGGTCTGGGGCCCAGGGGGTGGGGCTGCGAGCAGGGCGGGTCCCGGAGTGACCTGGAGGCCTGGGGGAAGGCACTGGAGCCTGGACAGCCCTGGCCAGTCCTCCCCCCATTGCCTGTCCCACTTCCCCCTGAGAGTGGGGGCCCTGACCTCTCCAGACCTGTCCGTTCCTGGAGCTCCACCCCCAGCCCCCTCGGACTGGGTCCGTTCACCCGGCATGTCCCATCCCGTGGCCCCCAGTGGCCCCCAGTGCCTGCTGGCCACACAGGTGGTGTTCAGACCCGCGGTGCGGGCAGGACCCTCTGCTCTGAGGGCCTGCAAGGCTGGGGCCGCATTTGCTTCTGGAAGCTGGGCTCTTTCTGTGGCTGCCCAGAACGGGGAGCTCAGCCCTGACCTGCCTGGCTGGGGTGTGTCATCTCTGGACCCTTTTAGGAGGCAGCAGGGGCAGAACCTGGGCCTCACCTGCGGCCAGGTGTTCTGTACCCACCTCCTCTGCTGCCTCCTGCTTCTCTGGGCCTCACGTGGCCTCAGTTTCCCCTCCGGGCCGCACGGCTGTGGGGACTTTTTGGGTGATTTTGAGGGGCCCGAGGCAGTGTGGGTGCCCGGGTCAGCAGGTGGGCTCGGGTGGGCTCTGCACTCACAGCTCACCCCATCCACAGGTGGTCTGGCGAAAACTAGGGGACGCGGCCAGCTCCAAGCCCTCCATCCGGCAGCACCTGTCTGGGAACCAGTTCAAGGGGCCTTTGTAGGGCTGCTTCTCTGTGGACGTGGACTGGCCCTGCAGGGCACCCAGGATGAGTTGCAGGCCCCCATGTTTGTTTCCTGTGGTGAATTGTACATAGGACACCGCCCTCCGTGCCCCGGCTCCCGTGGGTCCAGCGCGATGACAGCCGGGCCTCCGTCTCCCTCCTCACGCACCAGCACACGAAGACAAGAGGCTGCGGCCATGCCCCGTGGCAGAGCGGCCCAAACGGCCTCCTCCCTGCTCTGGGGCCCCGCTGCCGGGAGGCTGAAGGCTGTGTGGGGACTCAGGGCCTGGCATCCCAGGCTGGGCCCGGCCTTGGCCAAGGGGCACCTCATCGAGTCTTCTACCCGCTGGCTGCTGCTCACACTGGACAGAGGCCACCGGCAGCTGGACCTGACACAAGGGGCACCCCTTCTCACCCGTCTGCGGCCTGAACCCCAGCTCACTGACCCGCGTCCGATCGTGGACAGGGAAGCTCATGGTGTCTGTGGCTGGCTGGAGGCCCTGAGGCCCTTCCTCTGGCACTGCTGCCCCCCCACCCTGCCCCGCGCCCAGCTCCCTGCTACAAGCTGCTGCTTGGTTTCAGGGTGCTTCCCCCAGCCCCGAACACATCACTCGCTGCAGAGTCTCCTCTCCCACTCCGGGGCAGGTCATGCCCTAGCTTTTTGGGTCCCTCCTGCCCAGGACCCGAGGCTTCTCCATCTCTGTGGTTTCACATGATGGGCCAGGGAGTTCGGAGGCTGTGTGGAGAGTCTCTGGGCCGAGCCCCACGCTCTCTCTCCAGGTGGGCAGCACCGGGCCGAGCTGGGCCTCTGGTATCCCCCGGAGCCCGGCCCCAGCCGGGGTCACTGTGGACGGAGCTGCACGGGCTGGCTGGTGGGGGACTTCTGCCCTCTCTGGAAGGAGCCCGACCTGGCTCTGGCTTTAACTGGCTGTGTGACCTTCAGCAAGTCACTCAGCTTCTCCAGGCCCCTGGTGGGAAGACGAGGTCTCAGGTTCTTTGGGCCATGTTCACCACCCGAGGCCACCAGCTGGGTTCAGCCCGGGCCTCCGTCGTGGCCCGCACGCCCGGGCGCTCCCACTGCTGCAGAAGCTGCCGCTGGCTGGGCCGGACGGAGCCGGGGACCGAGTGGGGTCCACTGCCTTGCTGCCTCTTCACAGGTGCTGCCACCTCGCTCTCTGAGCCTCAGTGTCCTCCACTGGGAAGGGACAGCCTCAGGCCCTCTTTGTGGGGCTCGGGATCAAACGAGACCTTCCGTGTAAATGACCATATACAAATACAGATGAGATAGAGAAATGTTGAAATTGCTGAGGAAGGTGAGGCCCAGAGGTTGGGTGGTGGGGCACATTATAGACGAGCTCACAGATGCTGGGAAGTGGTGGGGGCACCGGCCGTAATGGCTGCTTGCTCCCGCCACCTCCGCTGGCTGGTGGGGCTTGGCTCCATGCCTCAAGCACTCGAAGAGCCCAGGAGGCCACTTGCAGCGGGCAGGCCTCATCCAGGCCCACACAAGGGACGGGGGCCAGGCGAGGGGATGGGGGAGGCCACCCTGTTCCTAGAGCCCCAGGGGGACTTCGCGCCATTCCCACCACCTGTCAGCCATCGGCGCCCGTGGGGGAGTTGTACACTCTCAGGGGAAAGGCTTATAGCCCCCCTTGTGCCCAGGGAATGCTAAGTGGGTGTGGTGACAGCAACAGGCACGTTCCTCTCACCCTGGGTGTTACAGGGAGCTCTGGGTTCTCCCTGAAGGGAGCTTGCCCGCAGGTCAGGTGGTGAGTGCCCTCTCACTAGGGTGTGCATCGAAAGCTAGGGAACATCCTTGGTCATGGTACCAAGTAGTTCTTGCCCTAGTGGGCAGTGAGCTGGGGGACAGAGGCTCCCCTCTGGATCTTGGGAGTCCAAAGAACCACAGAGCAGCCCGAGGTGGGGGGTGGGTCCATTTTGGGTGGAACCCACATCCGGGAGCCCATTTGTCATGTCTGGATCAGGCCGGCCTGGCCACCACTGAACATAAGCAATAAGTCAGGGCCCTGGTGTCTGCAGGTCTCCTGCACACTGGCCCAGAGAACAGCTTCGAAGGGACCGTCCCCGCCTCAGGGAGGTGACCCTGTCCATCATGCTATGGGGTACCTGGGGGTCAGGTGGGGCATTTCTGCCTGGATCCTCCTGTGCACCACACAGGCAGCAGAGCCGGGCGCAGACCTCTCCTTCCCACCGCTGCTCATGTTCCTGAGCCAAGTGCATGGGGATGGCTTTCAAGGACAGAACTGTACCTGTGACAGTCATCTGACGTAATAAGCTGTTAAAAAAATAAATAAATAAAAAGCCAGCAGCACTTCTGCCTGGCCCCACAGGGCAGGGGTTGGGTGGATGCAGTGGGAGCCCACAGGCTGGAGGGGATCAGAGGAGCCTCACCGCGGGGACAGCCAGGGGCCAGGCAAGCACGAGTCCCAGCCCTGCCAGCAGCTCGGACATGCATCAGGTGATGTGGGGTGATCTCCCCTCTGGAGCCTTAGCTGTCGAAGCTCATGGTGGGGGACGGGGGTTGCTGAACTCGGTGCCCTTTCACAAAGGTCCCTTTACGTTTCATACTGATTCTAGATCTTGAAGCCCCGTGTGACATCTGGACTGGGGCTTCAGTTCCCACTGTGATGGAGGTCACCCTTCCAGCCTCGCCCCAGGTGGCCAAGCCCTTCCTGGGATCAGAATCTGCTGAGCACATTTTTTTAGGGTGGCACATTTTTATCCAAAAGTTATTAGCTACACTACACATCAGTGTTTAAACAGAAAAAGTGACCTTTCATTTTTTTTTTTCTTGGAAACTTGAGAAGAAACAAAATACATACTACTGATTTTTTTTTTTTTTTTTTAAAGGAAACAAGCGAAATGCATGAGCGGAGCGGTAGAGGTGTATATTTTTCATACTGTGGGTGGGTGGGTGGGGGTATTTGTGCTGCTTTCTGGAATCGGGCTGGAACGTCTGGTTCCCGGCCCCGGGCCGTCAGCCATGCTGTTTTCTGTGGTGGGTGCCCGCCGTGAGAACCGGGGCCGGCCCCTCGCCCGGCTCCAGGTGGAGCTGGGAGCTGTGGACCCCTGTGCCCGTTTCTACCTTCCACTGAACCACTTTGATTTGGGGAGAGAAAAAGCGCTAGAACTTTTGATAGTGTGGTAAAAACACTGATTTGAACTATTTTAGTAAAAGGAGTAACAGAAGATTGTGATAGTGTATACTTTGCGCTAGATAAATAAAGGCTCTTTGTAAGCCTCTGTGGTGGGTGCGCAGTGCTTTTCTCGGGTTGGGGAGCCGCTGGGTAGAGGGCCATAGCCCTGGGGAGCACCTTGGGCATGGGGGTTCTGCCCAGTGTTGGAGACCACAAACGGCCACTCGGATGGTGCGAGTGGAAAGAAATTTCCAATCCGAGCCCCCGTGGGACCCAGGAGCCCATCTGCATGGGTGCATGTGAGAGCTCCACGCTGGTTCGGAACCACCCAGGTTCCTCTGAGGGGAGCCCATGCAGGCATGGGGCGGGGCTAAGAGCTCGTCTGTGAGGGCAGACCCCTGGGGGCGCTGCCTTGAGTGACAGGGGTCAGGTCTGGGGCTTGCGAGGCCAATGTCCCTCTGCTGCCCGCCCCTCAGCCCCCAGGGCCAAGGGCAAGAACTGCCTCTTGGGGCCCCACCTTCTGTGCTGAAGAAACAAGTCGTTTCACAACAGGTTTATTTGGATAACTGACCGAAGGAGCCGCGTCTGTAACCAAGATGGAATTCACAGTATGTTGTTACATTCACACTTAAAAAATATATCTCTATGTACAGGAATTTGCAAATTGATGTAAACATACATTACTTTCCAAGTACATTTCTCCCTTTCTCTCTGGAAGAAAAAGAACAAAGCCACCCAACAAGGCAACCCCTTCAAAGTAAGATTAATACAAAGGACGTAACGGTCTCTAAGTCAGAACTGTGGTTCGTCTGACCTACTGGGCGTTGGGGAAAAACGTCACAGAATGAAAGCGATGACAACAGCTTGACTTCAGATGGGACTGGACTATTTAAAATGGATTTTCCAGGAAAAATAGGCACTGATTTCTAGAAGGAAATTCACTCCTTACTGAAGCTACTTCTTGAGCCAATATGGCTGGTCAACGTTTCCATGAGTACAAAGAACCCAGTGCAGGACTCCACCAGCTGAGACCAAACGTGCGGTGGGATCGAGACTGGCGCTGCCCAGGCTACGCTGAAAGCCGCTGGCCCCATTCTCCAGATGTGGAGGACCAGCCCAATTTCATCTCCGCTCCGGTCCGTTTCTTCCCATACTGCAACTCTCTAGCAATAGATAAGGTACCCTGCTGCTTACCCACTTAAACTACTCTTCAAGTTGATTAGAAAAACATCTGTTAAAAAACAAAGGGAAAAAAAGGCATCCCGTTATCTCATCCAGGCTGCCCGCCCCAGCCCCCCAACGGGAGGCATGCCAGGTGGGGGGATGGGTGGGGGCACAGGCGGCTGTCCTCCTGGGGGGACAGCTGGAGGTGGGTAGCTAGCAGGTGGCAGGCCCAGGCCTGGAGGAGGGTGAGGGGGGACTGCGTGGGTGGGGGGCAGGCGTGGGGGCGGGGGTGGGAAGTTGGGGTTGTAGGTGGGGGGAGGCGGGGGATAGCCAGGAGTTGGGGGAGGAATGGCAGGTGGAGGGAAGGAGGCTGGGGGAGGGGGCACTGGTGGCGGGGGCGGGTTGGGGGGGTAGACATGGGGGTGGTAGGGCAGGTGAGCTGGTGGGCCGTAGGCTGGGGGCAGGGCGCCGTAGGAGGGGCCCTCGGTCTTCATCATGGACTGCAGGCTCTGGTAACCCTCTCCGGACATGTAGGAGCTGGTGGTAGACATCCCGGTCATGTAGCTGGAGGGTGGCGGCGGCGGCGGCCGGTGTGGCAGCGGTGGCGGCTGGTGCACGGGGGCTGGGTGGGCCGGAGGAGGGATCTGGACTTTGGGAAGGTCACTGGCATCCACGGGGCCCGGGGGCTCTGCCTCGCCTAAGGGAGCTGAGAGGGGAGGCTTCCGGTCTGCAGAGAAGAGACAAGTTACTGCCTGGCCCTGGGCTGGCTCCTGGGTCTGCTTGTGCAGGGGACGTGTCCACTGATGACCTCAGGGTGGGGAAGGCCGCCCCGGAAGCCAGGAGCTCCACACGGCAGTTCTCGTGCTCTCCCCGACCCTCCCCCACTTTCTTGCCCCCATTATAGCACTGGCAGGGCTGCTGCTCTTCCCCCACGGCCAACTGCACAGAGAACAGTGAGCAGCCGTCCCCTCTGTGGCCGGTGCCTGATGCCATTGCAAAGGACCCCCTCCACGCAGCATGGCCGGGTCTCCCTCCCTTGGTCCTCACCACTCGGGCCAAGGCAGTGCCTGCAGTGCAGGGAGTCCCCCTGCTAGTACAGGTGGGAGCGGGGCCCTGTGCCTGCCTGTCTCTGCCTCTAGAGACCACGAGGCCGGGGCCGCGTCACCTCCCTGTCTGCAGCACCGGCAGCGAGCGCAGAGCCTGCGAGCTGGTCAAGTGAATGAGGCAACATTTAAAAAACACAATGAGCAAGTGTCACATTCCCGATGAAGCCACCAAAGGGGGAATTCTGGTTCGAGTTCACTAAGAGAAGGGACATCAGCCCCCAGCGCGTACTGTCAGGGAGCACTGCCGAGCTCTGGGGGGCTGCCCTCCCATGGGGCTCCCTTCGTCCACAGCCTCCCTGCACACATTCCCCCTGCGATTCCCCTCTGCATTCACGACCAGACACCTGGACAAGCACACTGGAGACATCCCACCAGAGGAGGCCAATCACTGCGGAAGTGTGCTCTTTGGATAATTCCTATGGCAGCCCAGAGTCAAAGACAAATCACAGGAGCCAAGATCTCAGGGTCCAGAGAACACAAGAAAGTGAGGGCCATGAAGGGGGTTTTGGGTCTCCTAGCACTTGGCCTCATGCGCTCCCTGGAGCTCGGAGCAGCCCCGGCTGCACAGACACGGATGTGTCACGTGCCCAGGGCGGCGCTGTGGTGTCTGCGGGACCCTCCCTGCTCTCGCCACGTGCGTGAGGGCAGCGGTTCCGGCTGGCTAGCGCATCTCTCAGCACCAGCCACGGCCCTGGGGCCTGGCCTGAACGAACCAGCACGCCCAGCCAAGTCGGAAGGTCGGGTAAGCCTATGGAGAACTGTGTCTGGGCTCCAGGGCAGGGCCAGTGGCCTCTTAGCTCCGAAGCTAACGAGGGAACAGAGTGTGAACTGGAGGCCTGTGGACAAAGGGTCCACCACCTTGAATTCCTCCTGTGTCAGTCTAGGGTGCCTGGGTCCACGAACACGCTCGTCCGTCTTTGAGATGTCACTGTGCCACCGCCACAAGTCACCTCCTGTTCACTCGCCTGTCCTCTGTAACCGAACCCGGAACAGCGGTCTGGGCAGGCACCTGCGCGCTCTTCTCCTCGCTCTGATGCCTGCCGCCACCCGCCGCCCTCTGAGACATCCCTGGGGAGGATGCGCCTCCTGCGCCTCATCAGGACCTGTGGCTCCCCGAACCATAGACCCCTGCTCCGCCTGAGTCTTCTTTTCCATCTGCCTCCCCTCGGCCACAGGCCCCTATGAAGCAGTGACGGGACCTTGCGGGAATGAGCCCCTGCGGCCTGGCGCACCGACCCCTCTGCTTCCACCTCCGCCTTCAGCACCTGCAGCTGCCAGACTCCACCGCAGCCCCCACCGCGGCCCTTCCGGCCGCCGAGCCGGCTCCCACCGCCTGCTACCGGTGCCTTCACCCCTCCTGCCAGCTTTGTGCATTCTGCAGGGCTCCCGACACCATGCTCAGGCCACCCCCGCACCACAGTGTGCAGCTCTCCCTGCCTTGGGCTTCCCACGACCCCACACCCCGTCTCAGCCACACCCCTGGCACAGGCGATGCGGATCCGTGCCTGCTTGTGGCGGAGACGCCATGGAAGTACAGAAATGACCCACTGTAGGTGTCTTTTTAAGCAGGCTTCATCCTAGACTGAGGACTATAGGATTTGTCCCAAAGTAGCAAATGATGCCCCTACTTTCCCTAATCTTCTAAAGTGCTAGGACTGACCATAAGCAGAAAAAAAGAGAATGCGTGGTACCTCTGCCACAGGCACGTGGCGCTAGGAGCCCCAGGGCGAGCCCCTGGGTGAGGCAGGCTGGCCCAGCAATGCTCAGAACACACACGACTCCTGCCCACCCCACGGCCTGCTCCATCCTCCAGAGCGCTGTCCCAGGAAGAGAATGCTACATCCCTCACAGGGCTTCTCCTCCAGGCTTACGTGGCACCAAGGAAGCTTCCTGGTTCCCTGAGTCCGGGTGGGAACTCCTCACGCTTTATTCTCCGCTCGACTCCGAGCAATTGCTCCTTCCTCCAAATGCACCCGGACAGCACCCCGCCCCCAGGAAGCAGAGCGCGGGAGACTGGGGTCTAAGACCCACAGCGATCCTGCCGGGTCAATGTTCCTAAGTTGCCAGGGCTTTGTCTTCCTGAAGCTGATTCTACATTTATCCTGCGTAGCTTAGCCCTTCTACACGTGACAGGCCAGAGAATATCCAGATATACCTGGAATTTATAACATCCTCAAAAGATCTGGTTTGTGAAAGACAAACACACCATTTTTTGAAAGATACTTGGTCACTATCTTCTTTTAAAATTTTCGCTTACCAAGTCTCCCTTCTGTGGACTTGTCCCAGGCCTCCCCAAGTCAGCCCTTTGAAAGAGCAGACAGGAAGGCCGGCCTCCCACACTGCTTTGAGCAGCCACTCACCTGGAGGAGGGTGGGCCGGAGGCAACGGAGGGTGAGTGGTCTCAATCTTGGGGATTTTAGGCGGTGGTGGTTCTAAAAAAGGAAAAGGATATCGAAAAACAACTTACTTCTTCATGTGAATAAACATGTCATAGAAGACAAAAAGGAAGAAGAAAAAGGGAAATGTGCCATTCAGAAGTTTCTTTGGGGAAAAAGAACCAATCTAACCAAGGCTTCAGGAAAGTGAGGGAGGCCTCAGCCTAACCGCGAGGTGCGAATCCTTTCACCAGAACCAAACAAGTCTAACACACATCCTCCAGCCCAAATAATCAGGCCGCTGGCTTCTCACAGCTGTTTCCACATCTACCCAACTCCCTTGCGGACGGTCCTGGACAAGGCCTCCCAACAAGGAGAGAAGCAGAGTACCATCTCAGTTATGGGGAGTATATGTCTGTCTGTCTGTCTACCGGGTCTACAGGATTAGAGCACAGTCCTGTCACCCAGCCCCGAGGGCTCACGGGAGAAGCCACCACCTTTGTATTCTTCATTGTGCACACTTTAAGTCTATTTTCTTCCTCACAGACACATGCTCCCGGTGGCAGCATGTCAGAAGCAGGACGTTAAGGACGCCAGGAGAGACCCAGAGGCTGCAGGCCACCAGCACCCACAGCGACAACACTACGCCAGGCTATACCAAGCCCAGTAGCTGGTGTTTATGAGGGTAGGGAGTAGGGAAAGTACACCTCATGGAAAAAGAACTCTCGTCTTTGTGCTGGCTTGTATGTTTTGACGCTTTCTTCCAGAAGCTCACATTATTCTGGCTTCTACACTGTTCTGAGGGGATTCTGCTCTAGCGTCGCTGAGCCTGTCCTGCTTCCTGTTCCAAACAGGCCAAATATTCAAAGTTCGGGGATATGTCTGTATTCGCTTTCTGGGGGATCAAGTCCCCTCTCCTCTAGGTGGATGAACTGTAAATCTATGCCTCAAGCTGCTCTCTCTCCTAAAGCCGTGGACCTGACTTCTGAGCTCCACCCAGCAGCTCACATGACGCCTTCCCCACCTCTGCTGTGACTGCCGTCACTGTCACATCAGATGCCTACCTGTGACCCTGCCCTCCAGCCAAGCTGAAGCTGTCTAGATCAGTGCTGCCCCCAAAGAGAAGAGCCACACTTGTGATTTTAAATTTTCTGGGAGTCACCTTAAAAAGATGTGAATTAATTTAATATTTAACCTAATGTATAAAAATTTGATCACTTCAGTGTGTAATCAACATAAATATTCATCAGTAAGAGTTTTTACACTTCTTTTCTTAGTAACGCTTAGAAATTTGGCGTGTATTTTGCACAAAGGGCACACCATGATTTGGGATGGCTACACTTTCAGGGCTTGAAAGCCACCTGCAGCTAGTCACACAGGGCAGACAGCCTGCTCAAGGTCCTACCTGCAGGCTGTGTCTACACCCTCCGTTTGCGGGCCCTAGGCCGTTACCCTGACTGCCCTCACCACGTCTCACTCAGAGACCTGCGAGCGCCTCCGCATTCCCAACCATCTGTCCTATAACTGCCGCCAGCAAATTTTCTAAAATGAACTCAGACTTTGCCATTCTCCTGCTCAAACATCTTCAGTGGCTCCCGCTGCCTATGCAAACATCCACACTCCCCCACATGGACTCTGGCTCCAGTCTGGTTCTAGTCACACTTTAAGTCCCAGCAGAGCTCCTCGCTTTTACCTCTTCATACAGTAAGACCTCCTGTCCACCTGTCCCACTCCTGTGCCCACGTGCATCCTTCCACCTACAGGCTCAACCCCCCAGCTCAGCCCCAGGTGCTCAAAGGCCCGTCTTCCTCCAAGGTCGCCACTGGCTTGTTTCTGCCTTATACCGCACACCAGCTCAGCTCAGTTTATATCCACATGGCAAGCAGCACAGCCCGATCTTGGGTCTCACACTTACTTTCTGCCCAGATGGAGCAGAAGAAAAATTCACCTGTACTGAACTCAGCACTTCCCCAAAGACCCTGAGAGAAATGTAGCTTTATTGTAACTTGGAGATCTCACAACAGTTCAATAAATCATTCACTGAACTCCCACCCTGGAACTAAGCAAAAGACAAACAGAAATTGAGTAAACACTGTCTTGCCTTCCAAGAGTTCAGCACATCAGGGCCCAAGACACATGGACAAATGCTTCTAAATTTCTGTTCTGTGATCTTCTAGATTTTACTTGCCCTTTCCATTTGTTTCCGATGTAGAAACAAATTAACCAACTTTGGGCTCTACAAAAAAACCCCAAACCTAAACCTAAGCTGTATTTAAAAGAGGTCTGGCCCACATAAGCAGCAGGGCTGGGGCACAGGGTAGTTCTCTGGGCACCAGCATTGCCTGTCACTGCCATCCTGTCCACCCCCCACTCTGCCACTTGGTGTTCAAGATGGGGACCCCAGGCCCCCATCGGTCCACCGTGGTGGGCTGAACCAAACCTCCAGCGAGGAATGCTGCTGCATCCCCGCTCCCTCGCTCGTGACCACATGTGTACACAGGCTGCTAAGTACACTTTTATCGCTGCTCCTGTGTTTTGATAACTTTGGTCTGAATACAATCTGAACACACAGGGCACTTTTTCTGGCAGGGAGGGTGAAGTTTTGGATGGACCATAATGATAAATTTTAAGGGCAATCTAAATCTTGCAGAAATGTTAACTAAGAATTTGAAGTTTTGATAAACGGACATAGAAACTAAAAAAGCCCCCTTAGAATGGGAAGTTACCTGCTGCTTTGTTCTCTTCTTTGGGAGAAACAACCTGTTACAAGAGAGAACACACACGTGTTAGCCAAGACTGGGGGTGCAGGGAGGAAGAACAGATGACCCAGGACCTAACGAACTCACAGCAACAGCTGCTCCGGCTCCACGTAAGAACCAGCTCCGGCTTAGGGCTGCAGGGCAGAGACACCTGAGAAGCCACCCTCTGCTTCCTCCCTCCTTCCCTTTCCCGGGTCTGATGGGACCCCCGAGGATTTCCAACAGTAGCTTCCAAACAACACTAAGTTTCAGGGCCTCTAATGTGCTGGTCTAAATTTGATCAGTGGTTTGCTGACATGTGTTTGTCCCTCATGGTCTCTCCTACTGGCCGGGCTGTTGCTGGGGGAAGAAACTTCCACAAACTCTCCACATCACTCAGAGCAGCAAACAGAAAAGCCAGAGAGACTGGAGAGACTGATGTTAGTAGGTAGCACACAGATGTGATACCCTGCCGGTAAGTGGGGGACACACACACACACACACACACACACACACACACACACACACACACAGAGGCAGTGGTGGCTGGAGGGGGATGGAGCTCTCCCCGGCTGCCTGTGGCCCCCCTCCTCTGACCACAGTTCTCAGGCTCCTTGTGGATGCGCAGCCAGAAGGAGAGGTCGGGGTGCCCCTGGCTCAGTGTCCTGCATGAGTCCTCAGAAGATCAGAAGAGGGACTGTGCTCGGTTGTGGGGTTGGCCACTCCCACACCCGGGAGAGCCGGCCGCTCCCGGGGCCGCCTGGCCCACTCACCACGGCTCGCTTCGCTGGGCGGGGAGGACTGGGCTGTGGGGACGGCTTCTTGGGCTGTGGGGCCTGCTGCGGCGGGGGCTGTGGGGCAGGCGGCTGTGCATCCTTCTGCTGTGGCGGGGGTGGGTCAGAGCCTTGAGGCGGCTGGGGCGGTGGCACTTGTGGCACTTGTGGTGTAGACTGGAGAGGTGGGGGCTGCTGCAGCTGGTGGGGTGTGTGATGAGGCATCTGTTGTTTTCCTTGTGAGTACAGATCCAGGATTTGGTGGCAGATGTCTGAATGGTGGACAATAATTACATTTGTCACAAATTCATCTGCCTAGGGAAAAATCAGCCCATTTCCCTTTCAGCTAGGATTCCCCTACAGGGACCAATGAGAGGGGATAATTCTCCCAAACTCTGCTGTGCACAGTGTGGTTAGAGCAGGCGTTAGGAGAGAACTGAACTAATAAAGGTGCTTCTGAAGAACGGCTTACATTTACCTATGTGGGGAATTCCCTTCTTGGGACTTGAGGCTGACAGAGAAGGATCCCCCAAACGTGGAAGCCCCTTAGGAAAGCCCAGCATGCCAGTACCTTCCAGAACGTCCACAGGGACATCCTGCACAAACTGCTCCCACCATCTCCTATACATGGGTTTGGAGGTCCATTCTTGTATTTCGAATTTGCACAAACGTCCTGCGAGATACATCACTGCCACTGCTATGATCTCTGGTTCCCACTGCAGTGACAAGGTCGTGCAGAGACTAGTTCAACAAGAAAAAGAGGTGATGTGACTTGGAGCAAACAGCTATGTTATCCAATGAATGGAGAGCAGATGCCACACGTAATGTCGGTTTGCTTACTCCTCTCTAAATGACCACATAAAGCATTAGAAATAAAAGTAGCAAGTTTTAAGTCTTCTAAAGGTACCAAAATAAGTTACTTTAGCCACAGTTACTAATATGTTCTTTGAAGAATCAGAATGCTAGTACGTTAAAAAATTGCTGTACCACGAAATACAAATGAACAAGCTTATGTCCGTCAAACTTGAAATCCTCGTCACTGAACTGTGATTTCAGATGACAGCAGCTCCACGCAGAGGCCATCCGTCCGCACACACCACCTCATTGGATCCCTGGCTCTAAGAACAGCAAGGCTCTAAAACCATTTACAAGGCATTCTATTTGTGCAGAACCAAACGGGTTCTAAGTATTTAGCTGTCACAATTCTCTGGTGTTCTGGACTATGTTTTAAACTGGGGATGACATTTTTGCTTCTTCTATCCAGACATGGCCATGCTTCCCTCTGCTGGGAAGCCAAATTCCCGGACGCTGGCCCCATCTCTGCCATTAGCTGGCCCTTCAGGCTGGGTGAGTCAGAGTCCTTGACACAAACTAGGGAGCCTGGATCCAATCAGCCATACAGTCCCTGCCTATTTTAAGAACTACAGTTAGATCAACACTTGAACACACGTACCTGTCATTTACAAATGTCCATGCCATTTGAACCAACTTTTGAATTTTGTTTTTATCACCTAGAAACAGGAAGAAAAAAGGCAAATTAGTAGTGATAGCAACAGTGAGAAAGTGCATAAAAAGCAGCATTTAGTTCAAACCCACGCTGCGCTCCGCACCGCCCCAACACACAGCAAAGGGCTGCTGCCTGGGAACAGAGGGCACACGGGTGGGTCTGAGTTCTGTCTACTCTCTTCCCACACGACCTGCGCTGAACCACCGTTTATGGGAAGCCTGCTCCAAGGCAGATTTTATTAGGCTATTTAAAAAACTCTGACTCATTTTCCTGCCTCCTATCACTTGGCAACTGAATCGCAGAATCTGTCTGTAGCTGACAGGAAGCGGTACTAACAGTTACAGTAATACCGGGCTGTCTGGGAGCCTGATGTCCCGGGCGCGCACACGCACACTCACAGACCCAAATCTTCTGCTTTCGAACTCTTTTGAGAAGCATGCTCTGAACGCCATCAAATCATTATAAAGACTTGATTTCACAGTGAAAAGTTCTTTAAGTAACTTCTCCCCCTTACCTTTGAGTTGTTTTGCATATTTGAGGAGGAACTGGTACGGGTGTTCCACCTGTAGGTCAAACTTTATGGTCTGGAGTAGGATTCTCTCCAGGACCATCACTTCTTCCTAAAAATAAAATAACAACTGTTGGGATAGGATTTCCATCTCAGGTCTGAAGCCGCATTCGGCTTTCCCACTTCCTCTCTTCTAGTTCCGGCTGAGCATCTCTTTTTCATCCCTTCTCTCCTCGGCCCTCCCAGGCTTTCACCTTGCTCAGAGACAAAGAGAAATTCTGAGAAGAACTAAAAGGACGAAGATGAAACAATCGAAGCTGGTTTTTTAAAAACACTGGAAACATTCTTAGGAATATTATATTTAATCTTTAAAAGATTTTTTTAAAAAAAGATTTTATTTATTTGACAGACAGAAATCACAAGTAGGCAGAGAGGCAGGCAGAGAAAGGAGGAAGCAGGCTCCCCGCTGAGCAGAGAGCCCGATGCGGGGCTCCATCCCAGGACCCTGGGATCATGACCTGAGCCAAAAGCAGAGGCTTTAACCCACTGAGCCACCCAGGTGCCCCAAAAGATTTTAATTAATTAATTAATTACTTTAAAAAGATTATTTATTTATTTATTTGACAGACAGAGATCACAAGTAGGCAGAGAAAGGAGGAAGCAGCTCCCCGCTGAGCAGAGAGCCCGATGCAGGGCTCGATCCCAGGACCCTGGGATCATTACCTGAGCCGAAGGCAGAGTCTTTAACCCACTGAGCCACCCAGGCGCCCCCAAAAGATTTTATTTTTTAAAGTCATCTCTACACCCAGCATGGGGCTCAAACCAAGAGTCATAGGCTCCCCCAACTGAGCTTGCCAGGCACCCTGGAAATGTCATTATTCTGCATATACGAGCCCCTCTTTACAAAACAGACCTTCACTTTATAGACAATTTAACTTTAGTTTCTTTCCAGACTTCCATCAAAAACCACAATCCTTCAGGGATTTCTACTGAAAACTTAAAAGCAAACAAGCAATGACGATGAAGCAGATTCACGCAAACTCAGACTCAGTATCTGATACGTACATACATAGCACGTGTTTTTACAGAATATGTCGTCACTTTCTCTTCTAGCAAACTACACTCTTAACCTGTCCATACACACAAAACCTTTTCTGATTACTCGTATGTTTGTCTCCTTCTGTCCGAGGATCAAAGGAATGTCATGTTTGGAAGGGAGGGTGTAATCATAACTCCTTGTTTCGCATGTCACCCCCCCTACCTACTTTTTAAGTATAATTTTCCTTTTCCTGTTTCCAGAGGACAGTTTTTCTTCAGTCTTAATAATATCTTGGCTCTCACATGGGCTTTGGTGGAGGTTGTGGGGCAGCACCTGAGGGTCTACACGGGGTGGAGGCACTTGGTCCTTCCAGGAGTCACGAGAACGATGCCTGTCTCACATAGAAAAGGAGCTTCCTCTACAGCACGGGTGGGACAAAGGCACTGAAATCACTCATTTTGGAAATGTCCTTGACAGTGGCGGCCACTACTTTGGTTCCAATAATGAACTTCATTTTTTTTTATTTTTAGAGAGGGAAAGAGAGTGTTTGTGCATAAGTGCAGGGAGGGGCAGAGGGAAAGACGGAGTCTTAAGCAGGCTCCATGCTCAGCGAGGAGCTGATGCAGGGCTTGATCCCGCAACCTGGAGATCATGACCTGAGCTGAAATCAAGAGTTGGACGCCTAGCTGACTGAGCCAACCAGGCGCCCTTCCAATAATGAATTTCTTGATGGCACTGTCCCTGGGCACACAATGGGTGCTGTTGGTGTGGTGAACAGGCTGCACGTGGCCACGGTGCTTTTTGGAACAACACTGTTCCTTCTTTTGTTGGTCATCTTGGCAGTAATGACTTGTGGTGGTCCCCCACACTTCATTTTGGTATTGTTTCACTGAGTGTCAGTCCAGAAGAAAAGGAAGCTATCAGTGTTCTGACTGGGAACTCATCAAGTCCTAGGACAATTTAGGGAAAATGGAGATTTTTAACTTTGAATCTTCTTATCAAACATTTATTTATTGGAATTATTTCATTCCTTCAGTGGTTTTAAGTTCCTTCCCTCAGCTCCCATGGTTTCCACAGTTTCTTACAAGGCTTCATTCCGGACATTTTATCTTACTGTTGCTGTTGTAAATGGAATCTCCCCTTTCACTGTGCTTGGGAACTAGTTAACACCCACAAATAGGTACCTCCTGAGCCCAGCTGTGCAGCCTGGCCACACCCGGCACTGAAAGACAAGGGGCATCCCAGTCAATGCGGTCTGTGCTGACAATGACTTTACACCTGGGAAGACAGGGCTTGGTAGAGGCCTGAAATCCCATCACCAACAGATGCACAAGTCCACTAACTCCAGAAAGAGAAGAGGATCCGGGAACGGCTTTCACACTGAGGTTGGCCTCACTTGACAGAACACAGACGGTTCTCTCAGATTAGCTATTCCAAGCAGCATGGCAGGACAAAGGTTCTTCTACCCTAGCACTGCAAGCATTCTCTCAAGAAAGCTTTCTACCACCTCAGAAATTTCCCCACAATATAAAACATCCTGCTAACCTTGGCGTGTTTTTGCCTGGTTTTGTCACCACCTGTTTCCCAGAAGTCTCACCATGACTTCTAAATTAGGAACAGCCTTTCACCAAGTGCACCTACAGGTTTGGAGGCTGTGGCCCATACAGTATTACAGGATAGCCCGAGGCCTGGCCTCCCTTTATGTTTCCAATATTCAAGTAATGGGGTAATGATAGGTCTGTGTGCAGCATCCTTCCTCAGGGAATCTGCCCTCAGCCCCACAACACTTGTCTGGGGGGACCTGTCCAGGTTCCCAGGTTGAACGCCCTCGCTACACTATTAAATAATCTTTTTATAGCATTCACCACAGCTCATAATCAGATAGTTATAGGATTATTTCATTAAAATCTATCTCAACTCCACTACAAAATGCTCAAGAATGGCAAAGGCCACGTCTATTTTGCCACCTCTTTTAGGTCTAGGGCCTCACACAGTGGCTGGAATAAGTATTTGCTGAACACACGAGAAATTAATATGATGGGGGGGAACCACACAGTTGAAGCAAAGCTAATTAAGGCAAAAATGACCCACACGAGCCCCGATCTTCTTCCTAACTAACTGCTCACACCGCCTCCCCCAAGTAACGGGCCTGCTCACTCTCCTCTCAAGCAAAGGAAACATCCTCCACGGCGGCTTCACTGCTCCCAGGTCCAGGGTACTTTCGTGTGGCCTTGTACTCCAGATCGTTTCTGGGGAGACTGTGCATGATAGGAAAGAGGGGCAGGTTTCAAAGCCCCTTTGTCCACTTGGGACAGGCTGGGCCCTGCTGTAAAGGTCTGAAGAGCACGGCCATCCCCCTCTTCCCAACCTCTGGGGCCCTGGAGCTGCAGACCCTCTACCTCACTCTGTATGACCAGGTCCTGGTTTCTGGGTCTGAAAGTAGAGTGGGTGGGTAAAGGCTGAAGTCAAAGGGGACTTCTCCAAAGGCACCGAGGACAACACACACCAGTGTGCTGCACGTGCCCGTCACGCGTTCCCACAGCTGTCTGCTATGGCGTCAGAATCAGACACCCACAGGTAACCGATGGTTACATTACTTCTATTAAACTGCATTTTGATCATTGTTAGCAAGAATTCCTAACAGACTCACATTTTCATAAACAGGTGAACAGATTTATAAATCGGTACAAGGAACAGAGTTAGGCATATGGACAATACTTATAGAGTTGTTAGTACTCATCGCAGCCACAATATATGCAAAAGCATTCTGAGCCTCTGTAACCTCCTTGAAGCAAGGAGAATGAACACGTTCTAATACACACACCTATCAGCAATGCTCGGCAGACAGCGGTGTCTACTGTAGCGGGAAACAGCAGCATGGGAGGAAAAGCAAGAGTGGACGGCGCCGAACCTCCCTGCCCGGTCAGCTCTGCCCTACCTGCGCCTTTGAGTTTCTCATCGTTCAACAAGCAGCTGCTGAGTGCCCACCCTGCCCAGCCTCTGTGCCAGGCGCCAGGCAAAACAGACATGGTCTTCGCTCTCTCAGACCTTACAGTCGACAAGCGGGCAGTTCTCGGCACGATTATCTGATTAACATCTACCCCCACCACCAGCTGCGATCACTGTTGTGAAACATGACGCACAGGAGCCGAAGGGTTACAATGGGGGGACCCTGGCAAGAGTCAAGGATGGAGGAAAGCTGCCCCTGGTCTCTGACACTGGCCTTCTTACACCTAATGACAGTATGTGTACAGTATCTTAGTGCCATCTCCTGACGCTGTCAGGGACTGTGGGGAAGGGACAGGATGGATGGTATGTCCAACAGTGGTGTCTCGGTGCCTGAAAATAGCAGCAAATGTTAATATTTGCCAATATTCTTAGGAAGCAAAAAGACACACAGCATAGGCAGACCCAAGTGCATATCCATCTATCATGTGTACTTTCTGCCTGCCCAGAGGCTGGCTGGAGACTGGGCCCCTGCCATCATTGCTGAACTGAAGAAACCAAACCACTTCTGGATCTAGGAGAGCCAGTGGTCATGAGGGGACTTTTGTGCATATCCAATGTGCTCTGGCCCCCACAAAGTACCCAGCACGGTGCAATAGCAAGTGCTTTAAATGTAGGCCCATCATCTTCCTCCCTCTGACAAAAGCAAGCATGAGCACCCTCTGCATAGGGCCCCAGGGCTCAGGGGACTGGCAGATCCAGGGGCCACACAAGGAACTTTACCACAATGCCGCTACGAGAAATCAAGATTTGAAGGCAAGAAGTTAAGATTCTTACCTTTGGGTCATCTCCAAACTGGCCAAACTGTACATCGTTTAATAAACTACGAGCTGTTTTGATGATATCTTTACATTTTTTTGGCGTTTCTTCTACTTTCCCAGCCAGAAAGAGACAACAGGCTCCCGTCACCTAAAACGGAGACAGAATCTCTTGAGATATTGTTAACAAAACTCACAGAGAAATAGAAGCAAGAATTTTTGGCCTTCCCCATTTGACTTCATAAATTATTTTAAATCTAATTTTTTAAAGAAAACAACATGTAAACAAAGTAGATGCCAGGAAGGAGACGACTCACAGGAACAAACTGTCATTTTATATCACAGTCTTAAAGATAATGGCTCCCTGAATAGTGAGCTTGGCTGCAGGAAAAGAGCACAATGAATGCGTGTCCTGTGGGATCCATCTTGACAGCACTGCCCGCACTTTCTCTCCCTGCTGCAGCTGCCCGGACCCCCACGCCGTCCCTACACCGCCGGCCTCTCGCTGTGCGGCTTCTGGCTGTTCTCTGCCTGCGCCAGCCTCCTCGGCACGCCCCTCCACGGGACCCTGAGCGCAGTGGGCGTCAGACGCTGTGCGGGGCAGCAAGCTGATTCTGCTACAGGCTCCTTCCTCTAGAACTTCACAAACTAGTATGGCAGACGTACACAAAACTCGGTAAAACTGTAAGAGGAAGGATCTCCAACAGACCAATTTCCTGGTAAGACTTCTGTTGTCTTCCTCCTGAAATCCTTCGATACCTTTCCAGTCTACCTACTAAAGTCGGATTTCCCTGGTCCAGCTTCCAAGGCTCACTGTGGGCGGCTCCATCTTCCCTCGCCACCGTTCCCCTCCTGCCAGGCGGACCCCTGGCTGGGCCGACACTGAACAGCGCGTCCTGCTGTCGAGGCTCACGCCAGCTGCTGTTGGACTAACTGCTCTGCCCCATTTCGGCACGTCTACGCCCTACCTGCAGTCAAGGCTTACCTAACTGCCGGCAACTTCTCACTGGCGTTTTCCCCAATCCCTCTAAAATGTAATTAACCTCTCCTTTGAACGCGCCAACCTTCCTTCCTTCCCTCTCCTGTGGCTTCACTACTGACCCTGTGTTCTGTACATGTCATACTATGCGTCCTGGCTACAGGTTCCCTGTCTGACTCTCCAAAGAGTATTAAGACATACGACGTTTTTAAGGAGTAACTGAAGAATGGGTGATACGGCATAAAGAACTCTTCCATCTTAGCCTTTTTGCGGGTGTGTGTGTGTGTGTTAATTATAAGCCCAAATTTATCTTGTGAAAGGTAAGAAGGAAGTAAATCCCACACAAAGCACAATATGATTATGGTCCACAGTGGCCTAAATAAAAAAAGATTTAAATATAGTTAATTGGAAAAAAAACAAAAAACTCCCAACTTGATTGCTTATAGATAGCATGTATTATAGAAAAATAAATACCTTCTGGGAAAACAGAATAAAAAGAGACTACTATAACCAGTCCACTAAACTGTGAAAATAGTAACATGTGATAGAAAATTATAATAAAACTCAAACACTTACATATCTTGGGAATTGCTTGAAGGAATGAAACATATAGAAGCGATGAAAATAAATTATTCCAGTTGCCAGAGTATCATAGTGACTGTTGTTCTGGTTAAGTACTTTACCAAGAATTTTTATTGGTTATGTTTTTAGTTAAAAGTAGAAAAATAAAGACAAATAATAAAAACAAACTCAGTGTTAAAGTACATACTACCTGTGGCCAAGTGGGCCGAGGGGGATCTTAGGGTGTCAGACACAGCAATCGTCAAGCTGAAGTTTATACTTACAACAAGGCCGGGCTTCACCTTCCTTTAGGTACATTTCTACTATAGTCACTGGGCCTGGTGGCCACTCACTCAACGGCTAACTCTACACATTTAAATGATGAATGGGAAACAGAAAACCCCTGAAGAGCCAAGTAAATGAGAAGTAACATTTAAATAAAAATATTTAAGGACACCTGGGTGGCTCAGTTGTTAAGTGTCTGCCTTCGGCTCAGGACATGATCCCAGGGTCCTGGGACAGAGCCCCACACTGGGCTCCCAGCTCTGCAGGAGGCCTGCTTTACCCTCTTCCACTCCCCCTGCTTGTGTTCCCTCTCTGGCTGGCTGTCTCTATCAAATAAATAAAATCTTAATAAATAAATAAACATTTAAGAACTGTTTCAGTACAGAGACAGTACTATATACTTTGTCTATAATATCTAATTTAATTCTTGGTGGTGGTGCGGTGGGGAGCCTGTCTATAACAGATTCCAGGGAGACTCAGGATACAGTCCCAAGCGTGTGCCCACATCGAAGATGAACCGAGCACCCTCTCGGCGGTAGCGGGCCTCAGTGGCCGGATCGAGTCCTTCCAGCTGTGAGGGCGTGTGGGCCAAGTCTTTCTTATCCCAGTACCAACATGGTTTTGTGTGGTCCAGGTTTGCTGAGGTTACTGAAGGGCTTGAATTTTCTTTATTCTCCTTCATTTATTGAAGTAGACTTGTTCTTTCCAAAAGATTTTCTGAAAATGTTAGAAACCTAAAAGAGAAGCAACAGCAAAGCAGGAAAGGAACTTTTCATATTAAACAATCCTGATTATTATAAACAGTCTACAGTCACAGATTATACTTAATTTTGGAACAAAATTTCCCAGAGAGGCAACACTACTGAGTGACTGATAGAAGCCCAGGTTCACCTCCAAAGCCAACTTAACACCTAAGTGACCCACACCATAATAAATTCCAAATTTCATGGTAGCTTGTAAGGAAAAGCATTTCCGTCTCATGTACCTTTCTGCCTTTCTTCAGTAGCTCCAATCCCCTCAACGCTGGTCTAGTTCTATTCTTCAGTAAAACCTGGGCCTGTCTTATCCCACTAAAAAGACTTAGGCTTTAAAATTATCCATCTCTTCCATTTACCACCCAATCAAAATTCTGCTTTTTTGGTTTACTTCATTTCACTTAGAAAAGCCACCCGAGGGGCGCCTGGGTGCTCAGTCATTAAGCATGTGCTTTCTCAGGTCATGGTCTCAGGTCCTGGCATGGAGCCCCACATCAGGCTCCCTGCTTGGCGGGAAGCCTGCTTTTCCCTCTGCTACTCCCCCTGCTTGTGTTTTCTCTCTCGCTGTGTCTCTCTCTGTCAAATAAAATCTTTGAAAAAGAAAAAGAGAAAGAAAGCCACCAGATTGGATGATTTCAGATCTGCAGGAGTCAGTGAACTGAGCAGCACAACTCAGGTACGGGTGCAGGGATTATGAGGGAGCGGGAGGAAAGAGGTGGCCCACAAGGGAAGGAGGAGTTCCTTTAGTATGTTCTAGCTTTCTCATCCTCTTTTTCTCTAAAAGTGTCAGCTGGGGTGCCTGGGTGGCTCAGTGGATTAAGCGTCCGACTCTTGCTTTCATCTCAGGTAGTGATCTTGGGTCATGAGATCGAGCTCTGTGTCTGGCTCCATGCTCAGCAGAGAGTCGGCTTGAGATTTTCTTTCTCTTTCTGTCCCTCACCCAGCTTGTGTGCATGCATGCGTGTGCGCTCTCATGCATGCAAATGGATAAATCTTAAAAAAAAAAAAAAGGGCCCCATTGAGAAAAGAAAATAAAAAATAAGGACTCTCATCAACAGGCCACTGGAATATGTAAACTGTAAATGTGATCAGAGAATAGCAATCTTCAAATAGGCCAGTGGAAGGATTTTAGAGGCCATTAGATCCAGGTTGGTCTGCTCAGCAAGAATGTATCTGTTCCCTACCTTGGGTCTGGGCCAGAGGCATCAGTTCATCTGGAAGCCTAACCTCTTCTGTGTGCTCCCTCATTTCTGCCTCATTTCAGCAGGTTGAGTACATCCCTCCTCTTCCTTGTACTTGGGAACCCTAAAAATCTGATCGTTCCTCCAAAAGGAAGAAATTAAGTTTAAGGAGAAGTGCAATCTTCTTCAACTAACATGTACTTGTGTGTGTGACAGAACTGGGCAATGACTGGGGGTTGAGGGGTCAGTTAGCCTAGGTAAATATGCAAAGGGCACAAAGAGATGATCAGTACGTATGAAGAGTTCACAGTCAGATGTCATACTGGGATACACTTCTCAACTCGTAGCTGGCAGAAAATCTAAAAGCGTGACTACTCTGTTGGCAAGGCCAGGGAGAAGCAGGCGATCTCATATAGCGCTGGTGGGAACACAAAATGCACCAACTCTCACAGAGGGGAATTTGGCACTACTTAACAAACTTGCATAAGCGTTTGCTCTTTTACTTAGTAATCCCACTTCGAAGAATCCACTCTGGAAATACCATTACAAGTATGAAACAACATATGCACAAGATTCTTCACAAAAATGTCATTTATAATAGCAAAAACTGTAAACAACCCAAATGTCCCTCAATACGGCACTGGCTGAATAAAATACAGTTAACGTCAACACTAATGGTGTACCAGGCAGGTATTAAGAGACTGAAAAGGATCTTTCTTTAAGTACTGGTAAGGAAACATTTCCAGGAGCAGCCAGACACAAGACAGTGTAGAGAGTCCATTAGTATACATGTAAGAAAAGAGAAGAAATTAGAATAAATATCTCTATTTTTTTTTTTTTTTAACTCATTACAAAGAAAAGGTTACTCTAGGGAACAGGGAAGAACAGAATGGAAGGGTACTTCTCTGGGTATACATTTTTAGACAGTTTTGACTTTTTAAGGTATCTTTTATTTGAAAATAATTATAGATTTACAGAAGAGCTGTAAAGACAGGAAAGAATTCTTGTATACCCTTCACTCTGTTCCCTCCAATGTTAATATCTTAAGCAGCCACAGTACATTTACCAAAACTAAGACATTAATTTTGGTACATTATCAATTACAGCCTTGATGCAAACTTTAAGTTTTTCCAAAAATCCCCTTTCCATTCCGGGATCTAATCCAGGATGCCACACAGCATTTAGGAGCTGTATTAGCATGTTCTGGTAAGAGTTTCTCAGTCTTTCCTGGTTTTTCATGAGCTCAACAGTTCTGAAGAGAACCTAGGGTGACTGAACTGTCTCTGGTTTAGGTCTGTCTGACGTTTCCCAGGAACAGCCTGGAGTTCCGAGGAAGACTGGCACAGAGCTGAAGTGCCCGTCACCTCACCTCACATCCCCCTGCTGATATGAAGTTGGGGTTGTGCCCAGTTTCTCCCTGTAAGCCACTGCTTTCTCCTTATTGCCATTTTCGATTCCTTACAAATGAATCACAAGATCTAGCCCGGCCTAGAGGGCAGGGAATTAGGCTACATCTCCTGGAAGGAGGGGTATCAAAGAATGTGGGGACACAGACTATCATTACCACAGTAATTAGTAAGCATTTTAGAGAAAACATTTTGCAATGCAAAATACTAAGGAAATTACCTGTTTTTCTTAAAATTTTGCCTGCAACAATTACCACGGTGCTCTAATGATGCCTGCCTTTCTATTTCCTTTCGTACTTCAACATTATTTGGTTTCTTTTTAAAGAAAGATCTGTTCCTTCTCCCTCATTTATTTATTCAATCATTTACTTATATTAGTATGGACTCAATAATATCTGTTTCATTCTTTGAGTTATAATCCAGTATGGTCATTATTTACTTTGCTGCCCAAACGATTCCAGCTACAGCCCCTGGAAGAAGCTCTTACAGGCTGGGTTAGGAGTCCTTCTGCAACTTTGCTTTCAAATCATGTAAATACTGAACATATTCTTGAACTTAACTAAAAAGAAAAAAGCAAACCCTAAAACTCAAAATAAACCCAGTGTATAACAAATTGGAAACAAAACCACCAGAAAATCATCGTAAGTAATTCCTGATCTTGTTCCATCCTAAGTGGGATATATTCTAAGGACTAAAGAACTGCAAAGAAATCCTAAACTTTCCCGTAAGTGTGTGTGTGTGTGTGTGTGTCTATTGTAGGATAAAGCAAAGATACATAAATGTTAATGTTGTGAGGAATCAAGATTTTCAGCTCAAAGGAAACATATATGCACAAGATCAAAGGTTAAGGGATAATCTGTAAGGTCAAATATTAATTGAAAATATCACAATAAATCATGGCTAAAATACACACAAACACACACACAGATATCGATATCTATATCTATATCTTAGCCCTGTCCACCGGAAGTATCTAGAAGCAATGACACTCCCATAGTCAGAAACACATCAAGGCCCACATCTTGTTACCCTCTAAAAGGAACCACGTCTCCGCTCTCCTTTCTGGTTCGGGGTAGGGGTCTGCCTGGGATGTGTTCAGAGTAAAGGAAGCTTACGAAAAGACACAGGAGTCAGCATCAGCTCTCACCGGACAAACTCAGGGAATGTGAATATTAAAAAGAAAAACTGCAAGGACTGATTGTAAAAGATCCAAGAGTCTTCTTTGCTAGCACTGGT
Organism: Mustela erminea; assembly: GCF_009829155.1. Taxonomy (NCBI): domain Eukaryota; kingdom Metazoa; phylum Chordata; class Mammalia; order Carnivora; family Mustelidae; genus Mustela; species Mustela erminea. The sequence continues at coordinate 141,823,287 of NC_045618.1, read as the reverse complement.
ATTAGTTATTGTGGAAAAAAGTACCTTTACCTTAACAAAAACAATCAAGCTTGGCAAATATCAACCACTTGTGGATTCTTACCTCCAGAAAGCTCAAGCTATATCCAAACAAGCTACCTTGGTTAAACCTAACTTCTAGTTTACCGTAAATGCTGGGAGTAGAAGAACAAGTTAAATGGCACAAGGAAACTATTAGTCACATCCAGAAATGGGACACTACCAGATGACTGACCTGGTCGCTTCAAAAGAGTCATGAAAAAGCAAGAAGATGGGAGGAACTGTCCTAGATCTGGAAAGACTACAGAAGCATAATGTTCAAACTAATATGTGAATCTTGATTGGATCCTTTTTTTTAAAGAAAAAAGAAAGCTATAAAAGGAATTTTGAACAAGTAGGGAAATTTTAATATGGACTGTATATTAGAGGCTATTAGGGACTGTTAACTTTCTCAGGTGTAATAATGATATTGTGATTATATACAAAAATGACTGTTCTCAGGCTGGATGAAGTATTTAGGGGTAAAGTATCATGTCTGCAATTTACTCACAAAAAGTTCAGCGACAATGCAGGCCTGCACAGTAAAGGCAGTAAAACGTGACCAGGTTTCTGGTCGAGACCACAGGTAAACAAGGAGTCCCTGTACTCTTCTCTCACTTCATAAAAAGTGGGAGAGACTCAGGTCAGACGGCTTACCAGACCAGGTCCTCCTTATCCCCTCTGGATCAGACTCTCTCAGCAGCCAAAGAATGCTTGCTTATGAATTTATAAATTCAAACAATGTGTAACTGCATTACATCTTACAGAAAGAAAATTTTAAGTGTATAGTTTACTAATGTTCACAAAGTGAACACAATTGTGTAACACCATCCCGCTGAGAAGCAGAAAACTGCCAACATCCCGGGCATTCTCTTTACTTCTCTTCTAATCCCGTGTCCCCCAAAGATAACCACTATCTTGACGTCTATTCCCAGCAACTAGTCTTGCAGGTTTCTGAAAGACTGTGGAATGGCAGGGTATCACTCTGTCTCAACTGTTTCCTTTTGATCAACATTATGTTTATCCTTGTTGTTGCATAAAGCACACCACTCATTCATTCTGATTTTCAAGGGCAATTTGTTCCCCAAGGACATTTGTCAATATCTGGAGACAGTTTTGGTTGTCATAACTAGGGAGCTGCTGCAGGCATCCAGTGGGTAGAGGCCAGGAATGTTGCCAAACATTCTCCAAGGCAAGAAACAACCCTCCAAAAAGAATGAAATAATCCAAAATATCAAGTGTTGAAGTTGAGAAACTGTTGTACAGTATTCATTCTATGAATAAAACACAATTTACCTATCCATTCTACTGTGAATGAAGACTTGAGGTATTTCCAGTTTTTCATTATTAACAGTAACAAACATTCATGCACATTCTTGTGGAGCAGAAAGCAAGTGGCCAAGTGGCTTGAGGGAATCAACATCTCAAACTATCTGTAACTTATTCATAGTACACAAGTAGGGAATACTATGTTAGGATACATTAACCCAACAGTTCTGCATGTAGTTACTCATTCAACTATTTACGGAGTGTTTACTACAAGCCAGGCCTCAAAGACACAGCAGGAAATAAGAGGCAAGGTCTCTGCCCTACCACAAGTTTATGCTGTAGTGGTAGAAACAGAAAACAACTATGTTATTACTTGTCAGGGAGTAGCAAGTGCCATGAAAAATAATAAGGTATGGTAAGGGGAGAGATGGATGAAGCAGAGGCTGTTTGGAGATTTGCAGGAAGAAAACCAGTTAGGAGACTCTAGCAGCTGTAGGAGAAATGATGAAGGCTTTGTCCTCACAAGATGGTGTTGAAGAAAAGAGGAAGCGCCACAACCGGCTGTGGGGCAAAAAAAGTGGCAAGAGATGATTTCAAGTTTGTTTGCCTGACGGAAAAGGTAATACTAAAAACACACACACACACAAAAATGGGAAGAGAAAGAGTTAGCTTTGATGGTTTTGATGGGGGGACCTGGGGCAGGGAGAAGTCTGTTTCCAAAAATATTAGGTTTGAAGAACCCATAAGACATTTGTGTGGAAACACCCATCAGACAGATAAATGGGACCATTGAAATCTGAAAGAACACATCTATTTGGGATGCATCTATATAGAATTGACAACTAAAGTCATGATGACAGGTGGAGGGCTGGAGAGTGAACACAGATGGGTCTGGAATAGAACCGGAGAAAGCAGAAGAATCAGTAAAGGAAAGAAAGGAAAGGAATGGTCAAAGAGGTGGGAAATCTGCGACTTCAACTGCAAGAGAAACCAAGGGATACTGGCCATAAGCCAGATGTGGTAGTCAACAGTGACGATTGCTTAAAAAAATGTTAAAGAACCAAGAATTAAGGAAAGGTTACTTTGGTGATTAGTTTAGAGACAGTGAAAGTAATGGTCGCACAACTGTACTAAAGACCACTGACTTACACACTAATTCAAACAGGTGATTTGTATGGTATGTGAACCGTCTCAATAATTCTAGCAGAAATATACACATGCACAAATAGAATCTTTACAGAAGTGCAATGGGGGAGAAGGAAGACTCCAAGGGCAAGGAATGAATAGGCTATGAGACAGGTTATTCTCGTTTATTCAGCATAAAGTAGAAGGAGAGTCTGAATCAAGACGGGAAAGAGCCGCTAGAGGCTGAATAAGCCACTGAGGGCTTCACTCGCTAAGGGGTCACGGAAAGCATAGTTAAAAACAAGTTAACCTTAGGAAGGAAGCTCTGAGACAGAGGGAAGGAAAAGTTTGAGGAAGATACTGGAAAAAACTCATTTAAGGGGGAGGAAATAAATCATAAAACTCCACTGGGAAGTAGAGTGCCAAGTCACCCACTGAGAGTGAGGGAGGCAGAGTGAGGATAAGGGCTGGGACCAGTGCAGGTGAAACATGAATGGAAGATAATCCCAGTCCCCCGCAGATAAACCACAAACAGATTTCAAGCCTGTTGTGCCTGCTGTCAGTGGCCAAACCCCATGCTAATGATCCCGTGTAGGTGCCTTTAGACTCTGGGGCCAAACCAACCAATACCTGAGAGGAAGTGAAAATAAATGTACACAAACAGAATAAAAACAGCCCTCTGAATCATTCATCCCCTGAAAAAGTTCTTACATCAGTTCTATAGCCCTGTTCCAGGTTACTCTTTATTTTTGCATGAGACCCTAAAGTTACAGGTTTTCTCATTAGCAGTTCATGATTACCATGAAAATGACAGAGAAGTTTATGAGCTCCACAAAGTAAAAATCTCTCAATAAACAAGTAGCATGACAAAGCATTTTGGCAACACTTTTCAGGAATGTGCTTTGGATGTATCATTTTACAAGATGAAAGAATAAATGCATTTTTAAATTTAAAATTATGGACACTTACAATTTGGAAACCACAGTGTAAGTCACTAATCAATCAGTACGGAAATTCTCTCTAAAGTAACAGTAATACGGGAAGGCTCCATAGCTCAGGGGTTAGAGCACTACTCTTGTAAAATAACAGTAATATTTGGTAACCTTCATCTGGCCACTTTTATTAATGGGATGTTAATTGTTTAGCAGGCAGCCTATAGCATTGCACCTTAATTCCTGTATTTATCTTGTATTGATCTTTCTACCTTTCAACAATGCTCTGAAGCTCCTACCTTGCTCTCTGAGCCTTGAAAATACCTTTCCCTTATCTGATTGCCTTTTGAATATGTGAAGAGAATTTTTTCACTCCCTTCTCTTCTCCAGGGTAAACAAACATCTCCATTTTCTCAACATGGTTTTTAGTGTTTCAAGATAACCCCTAAATGTTAGCAACCAAAATGGAAAACAGCACTTTTTATATGATCTTCATAGCAAATGGGGGAAGGGAGTTACTAATATTCAGCACCATGTCCACTGTGTGCCCATTGAGACACAGCATGCCTGCAAGCTCTATTTTCTTATTCTCATAATTTATCGCGGAGAAAACAGAACTGAAGAGACAAGAAACAACTTGCCTAATTCACAAAGGTCTTAAATGGCAGAGCCACAATTTGTCATTAGATCCTTCAATCTGGGGAAAGTCTATACTTCCCTTCCACATATGGAACATTACATCCTAGAATCCTTTTTTTCAAGGCAAGTCTTCCTTATCTCAAATTCATGTAATTGAGTTTCTGTAAATTCAACTTGGCAAATGTACATCTTATTAGTTTTGGTCTATTGTTTCAACTTTTAAGGATTCTTTATAGCTACAAGTTTTGGGTGCATTGATTAATTTGAGAAGCATGCCTCATATATTTTAAGTTGGTAATAAGAAAGCATAAGACCAGAGCCCTGTAGGTCATCTCTGAAGACCTCTCTTAAGGCTGACATCAAACCATTAATCAACATTTTGGGTTCAGTAATTGGAAAGGATATAAATCCATCCAAAAAGGCCTTACCCAGGGCACATTTATCTCTTGTGCCTACTAGGAAAGAAAGAGAGATTACGTTCAGGATCCTAAAGAAAATTGAATGGATCCGTGTCTAACAATCCCTCATTCACCACCAGGGTACAGTAAACTTCTAAGAAAAGTAATTAGATGTATGTCACCTGGCTTTTTTTAGTTAAAACTCTGCCAGTTTGAGGGAATCAGCTCTCCTCTCCTAAGTATTCGCAAACTCTTTTTGCTCTCCCCAAAATAATCCCCCAAATTTTAACAAGTTCTAGCCCCCAAGAGCCATCCATCTAACTGTTCTCTGCAAACACTGAGACATTTACCAGACTCCGGTCTTCTCACTGTGTTTTTTTGATTCCTCAAAACCTATGAACGACAATTTTACAATTTTACCTGCGAGTAAAATTGTAATTTTGGAATGTAATTTATTTGACCCTAAAAATATGAACTGGATTTAACCCAGCTTAATATCTTTTTAAAAGATTTTATTTATTTATTTGACAGACAGAGATCACAAACAGGCAGAGAGTCAGGCAGAGAGAGAGAGAGAGAGGAGGAAGCAGGCTTCCCGCTGAGCAGAGAGCCTGACGTGGGGCTTGATCCCAGGACCCTGAGATCATGACCCGAGTTGAAGGAGTCTGACGTGGGGCTTGATCCCAGGACCCTGAGATCATGACCCGAGCTGAAGGAGTCTGACGTGGGGCTTGATCCCAGGACCCTGAGATCATGACCCGAGCTGAAGGAGCCTGACGTGGGGCTTGATCCCAGGGCCCCTGAGATCATGACCCGAGCTGAAGGCAGAGGCTTTAACCCTCTGAACCACCCAGGTGCACCCCCCCCCCCGCCCCGCCCCAGCTTAATATTCTTTCTAATCTCCTAAATTACCTTGAACTTAATTCCTTTTGGTTGGTTGTCCTTACCCCGTTTTTAGAGAAAGCAAACAAAACGTTTTTCTTCCTCAGTGAACTCCATGCTTTTGAACATAATCTCCTTAAGTAAAGTAGTTCATTTAGTAGGCCAGAACCATGACCAGTCTTTTCCTCAGGACATTCAATTTCAGAAGTGGCATTTAAGGACCTTATTAGCAACTAGAATGTTTCTTTATTGCTTGTTGGCGCAAACTACATTTTCAAAATGAAACAAATGTTAAGTATATTTTATGCAAGAATCAACTAAAAAAAATCAACTAATATGTTTGAATAATGCATCCCAATATAATCAAAATGAGACAACAACCTCCCCCACTTAAAATTAGATATCAGTAGTTCTCACTGTGAAGAAAGTAAAATAATCCAGGATAACTCTTACATTTATAATCGAGATTATTTAACATGCAAGATCCCAAGGACACTAACGATCCTGACAAAATGTCTACCAATACCAGCACTACGACCGTCATCCAGCGATCCAGAAAGCTTACTACAGCTCACGCGGCGTTCTAGGTGCTCCTGGAGGTTTCGTTCTAACAACATCATGCCCACAAACCTGTAATGAGCGTCTGCAACTGAAATGCACTAGGCTAGATATCTCTAAAGAGCGATTTAGTGCAAGACACACGAGCTTTATCAAGTTTACCTTAAAAACACAGAAGACCACCCACCACTCTCGAGCAACTGCTCTTAGAACCCGTGCCTGAAGTCGGATGATTCAGCGAAGGCTCGGTGTACCTGGCAGTCCAAATTTAGGGAGCTCTACCCACCACGCTTTCGTGCTGGTGGTAGTCTAAGAGCTTCTAGACAAGCTCCGGACTTAGGCCTCAACTTGCTCAAGGACAGTTCCTTTATAACAAACCCAACCCAGGCAAGGGTCGGTTAAGGACCGCGTCTCGGCGAGAACGAATCTGATCGCGGAAGTGCCTTTTCCTTATCCCCAGTCCCACCCTGCTCCAGGGTCCTCCGGCTCCCAAAGTCGGAGCACCCCGGATGCGGAATAATTCGCGAAGCCCCAGGCCTCACCACCACAGGGACCCGCACGCGGCCGAAGAACTGGTGGGAAGACGTGGGTGGTCTGCGCTTGTGCGGCTCCGAGCGTGCCTGCGCGTGCGGAGAGACCCCCGCCCCTCCTCCCCACCTGCTAGAAAGTCCCCGAACCCTAACCGCCCCTCAGTCCGAGGGTCGCTCTCTGTTTTTAGGGTCCGCGCCGGCCTCCCTGCCTCGCGCCCGTGCCTCAGACCCTCTCCCGAAGCCCGTCCCGCAGCCCCGCCGTCGCCCGCTAACTTCGATTTGCACGGGGGATAGCGGAGCGAGGCGGAATCCGAGAAAAGCGACTCTGCCAGTGGATGGAGGAAAGAGGTCATACCCTACTCCGACCTCCAAGGAAGCGGAGGTGAGCGGCGCCGCCCGCGGTCCGTCGGTCACTCACCCCTCGCCTCAGGCAAGCCCCTTAGCGACGTCTCTCCTCGCCGACTGTGGCCATTTTGGACATGGAATGTCGGGGAAGCACGTCATCGCGCTGCGTCCGCGTCGAAAAACAAGCGACCGGGCGCAGCCCCGCCCCGCCCCCCCCAACGGTTCTGCTGGGCTTCCTCCCCAGCCATTGGGCCTGCGGGCCAGAGCGGTCTCGGCCCCCCCGCCCCCGCCGGCTTCGGGGCCACAATTGGCTGGGCTGCACCCATTCCAGGCGCTGATTGGGGAACGGGCGGCTCAGGCCCCGCCTCCCGTATCTAAGTTCCGTTAGCATGTTCGGTTGCTCCCGAATTCCCTCTCGCCCCGGGGGGCGGGACCGACAGGATGGACCCCTTGACTGGCTCCTCCTCCGGCCCGCGGCGACCGCAGACCCGCGGGGAGGGGCCTGGAGAGACTGGCGACACTTTCCTCTTCGGAGAGCTCTATTTTCTCCTGATTGGCTGACGGGCGCCCCCGTGCGTCGGCTCCGCGAGCCAATGGGCGGCGGCGGCGGCGGCCCGGGGGCGGAGCCCGGGGGCGGGCGGAGCCGGGTTGGGCCGCGGCGGCGGGGCCGTCTCAGGCCGCCGTCCCGCCCCTCCCGTCCGGCCGCCGCCGCCGCCTGGGGCTTGGTTGAGGCGGACGGTGGGTCCGGGCCCGAGTGTGGCGCCGCCGCCGCTGCGCGAAGGGGGCAACCGGGCAGGTGAGTGCGGGCGGCGGCCCCTCGGCGCGCGCGGCCCGCGGGCAGACTCGCGCGGGGAGGCGGCCCCTCGCCCCGGCCCGCGCCCCTCGGCCAGGGTCTTGCGCGCGCCCCGCCGGCCGCCCGGCCCGAGGTGCGAGGTGCGGGGGGCGGTGTGCGCTCCGGGGGCCGGGCGGGAGGGCTGGGTGCGGGGGCCCGGCGGGTCGGCGGCGCCGCTCGGCCTCTGGTTCCCGGCTCTGCCGGCGCGGGGGGCGCCCGGCCCGGAGGCGGAGGCAGGTGCAGGGAGCGGCGGCCGCTGGACGGCCGCCGGGTGGGGCCGGGCCGCTCTGGCTGGCGCTGGGCGGCGGGGCGGCGGGGCGGCGGGGCGGCCGGGCTGTGCGTGCGGCCGGCCCGCCTCGCGCTCCCTTCCTGCCTCCCTCCCTCCCCTCGCCGCGGTCGCCCGCGGGAAGGCTGTGGCTTCCGTGCTCAGCTCCCCAGACCTCAGGTGCGCGCCGGGGCGCCGGGGACCAGTCCCTGCTTCTCTCCCTCACTTCCCAGTTATAAAAACAGGCGTTGAAAATGGGTCATCTTTCTTCCCACGCGCCCTGGCCGTGGTCCACACGCTCGGCGCCCTGCTAGGGAGAAGAATTCGGGGCTTTGGAGTTTGTCATTCTGGCCGTCAACTCTTCCTCCTCGCGGCTCCGGCGCTGCAACTCTGCCTTTGCCCGGCTTGTCCTCGGGGGACGCGAGCCGCAGGGCAGCCGGGCCACTCGCTGCGCGGCCTCGCCCCCGCCGCGCGCCGACACGTGTGGGATCGCTTGCAGGGTGTTGCTTTGCTTTTCCAAAGGAAGGAGGGGGTGTTTCGAAAGCAAACGTACGTGCGAAGTGTGTTGACAGATACTTGTGCGTTGTAAAACCCTCCGAAGAGTTAAACGTTGAGCGATGAACCTGCTCGTCGCTTGATTGCGGTGCACGATTACACAGCTGTGTGCGTGTGTCACCCCGTGTAGACGTGGACACCGAAAAGTGAGTTTTACCTTTTCCTCTCCTATTTCTCTTCTCAGTGGCCCCACTGGTATTTCAAAATTGGAATAACCAGTAATAATCTTGGGGAGGTTTTTCTTGTTATTTTAGGTGAATGCATTTAACTCAAGAATATAGCAAAATAAAAGCAGCTTTCCCCTGTTAGAATTTGCAGGACTTTTGCTTGAACCATGATGTATTATGTCTATACGGGCTACCGTGTATGCAGTCCCGCCTTACCAAATTAGTCCCAGGGACTGCTGTGATTGATATTCTGGTCAAGTTCCAACAATTTAAGGAGGAGGTTTTTCGCTGGCGGGAGAAAGTAGTTTGCAAAGCCAAGTTCTCAAACAGCTACAGAACCTCTTCATTGGAATTCCAAACAACCTCAGTTTTTAGCCTTCTGCTACCCCTTCCTGTCTGCCCTCCTTTCTCTCCGTGGAATTGGAAGTTAATGTCTGAAGTGCAGCTCTAGCCCAAGAGGGTAAAAGGGTTGCTGCTTCTCATCTCTTCCGTTTGCTGACATCTCTTGGTGCTTTTGCTCCTGGTGGGAGAATGATGTTGGCTTTGAAGACTGAAACATTTATGCTGTGGAAATGAAAGTTTCTGTTCAGTTCTGTCAATGAGTGCAGTAAGATCGTCAATAAGAAAGTAACATTTACTGAACTTCTCTTCCATGTGGTGAACATTAGGCCATGTTTTAAGTAGGTAAATCTTTGCTTTAGAAGCTCCTGGAAAGTGAGGGAAGTGTAAAGGTTGTACTCAGACATCTTCCCGTTCTAAAGTTCAACCACTGGAAAACTTGTGGTTATGAGCACTCGCAACGGCCTCCTAAAAACTTGATGCTTTCCTATCTAGAAGAGCGTGACAGATGACCGCTAGAAGAAAGCGTCAGCATCAGCACAACAGAGGCCTGCTGGTACTGGAAATGTTTAGCGGACAATGACTGAATTCAGTAAAACCAGGTATGCAGTTTGTACCATGTGGAATTTTAGCAGAAATAGTAAAAATCTTACTAGCAGAGGGCTATTCTGGATTCTTTTTACTAGATGTCCATTTACTTTGAGGTTTTCCAGTTTCTTAAAATGTTTGAATTACATGGTCTCCTTTTTTTCTTATCTTTAATCTGAAGTAGCTTTTAGAAATGTAACTAATCATAGTGTATCTTTTTTTGTGTGTGTAGTTTGAGGACTGTCTTCGACTGGGAGGTTTTTTCTTTAGAAACTGGTTTTCTTGTCTCTGGCCGCTGTGCGTGGTGCTTCTGTAGGGACGAAGAGTTTCAAGTGTGTCTCCTCTCCTTGTACCTAAGTCCTGGGAATACAGCCATGATTTTGTTCCCCTATTAGAGGAGCAGAAGTCATTTATTACTATGGCATTAAACATTTTTAACGAGACAGCGAATATATCTTTGTTCTTACGTCACCCTGGAAGTTGCTTGTGGCCATTTATTTTTGCAGTTAGCTAACACTGTATTTGGGCCAGTTATTTTACCATTGAAGAGTGTTTTGATTTGCTCTGCAACCTTTTTCTCTTGCTACAGTCGTGGATGCGTTTATCTTGGACATCAGTTCCTTCTGAGTTCTCTTTAACCAGTTAAGAGTAATGAACTAAGGGTTCCTTGCTTTCACATGTTTCTAGGTTTCATTCTTGTTGTGGTCATAGGTGTACCTTACTTGGCAAAAGTGTCTTCTGTACATTGGCATGCCTGACATCTTGTATTCCTATTCCTAAAATTGGGGATGTTAAATGTTTTGATGTGGAAATAGAATTAATTTGCTTCGTGTTTATTAAGGTAAAAATGATTTTTTCACCAAATATTAATACATATATAATCTTTCTACTATAATGGAATTGAGCTTTTTTTTTTTTTTTTTTTTAGTCACTTACTAGTATTATGTAAAGAAAGCTTAGTTAGCGGAACTGGCAAGATTAGAAGTCCTACTTTTGTTGTTAAATTTATCCAGTAACTCAAGCCAGAGATTAGCTGTCTCAACTCTATTTCCATTTGGGGGTTTCCTCTAGGTTTTAGAAATAAACAGCTTTAAAACAAGAGGTATAAACACAAGTATTGACAATTTGCTACTAAAGTATATTTGAATGGAAGAAAAGTAATTTCAAATGATTATAAATTCAAATACCAAAGTTAAGACCTTGAAATTCTTTCTTATTTTAGTACTTTCTAAGTAGAAGTTAATTAATAATCAGGATAAGTCCAAGTGGAAGACAAGTCCAACCCTGAAGTTAAGATTTTGAAAGGCATCTGAGTGATAACTGATTACCAAGCCAAGTAAGACCCTAACCTGTTACTTGTCTAGCTTCAGTGATGGGGATGTGGAGGGTGGGCAGGGAAAAGGGACAAAGGGGAACAACTGTTCTCATTCTTTTTCAGAAGGGACTAAGGAGTTGTCCAGAGAATGTAATCAGGTGTCCACACAGAACTCTTAATAAATACGCATTGTTTTAGGTTTATTACCGATCTACGATCCTGACTTTCACTTTTCACTTTTTTTTTTTTTTTTTAAGATTTTTACTTATTTGTTTGACAGTGAGAGACACAGTGAGAGAGGGAACACAAGCAAGGGGAGGGGGAGGGGAAGAGGGAGAGGGAGAAGCAGACTTCTCTCCAAGCAGGGAGCCTGATGTGGGGCTCGATCCCAGGACCCTGGGATCATGATCTGAGCCGAAGGCAGAGACTTTAACCCACTGAGCCACTCAGGCGCCCCCACTTTTCACTTTTTTAAGGATATATTTTGTTAGACCATAGCAAGGTCTAAAAAAACTGTATGACAAAGTGATTTAAAGGTTTCAGTCTCAGAAAATAGGCTTGACTCTTCAATATCAATGCTTTTCCAGTGAGTACAGTTAAAAGAAAGTAAGGATTAGTGTTGCAAAATAATCATTAAAGTTTCTTCTGCCATACTTACTAATGATTAACAAAGTTTTCCATTTATGGATTGTAATGACTTAGCATTGCTACATGTCATAGTCACCTAAGAGGTTACTAAGAGGTTACTGCAGTTTCTTTCTTTCTTTCTTTTTTTTTTTTTTATACTTTATTTATTTATTTGACAGAGATCACAAGTAGGCAGAGAGAGAGGAGGAAGCAGGTTCCCCCACTGAGCAGAGAGCCCGATGTGGGGCTAGATCCCAGAACCTTGGGCTCATGACCTGAGCTGAAGGCAGAGGCTTGAACCCACTGAGCCCCCCAGGTGCCCCTGCTGTGGTTTCTTGATCGATGACAAGAGTGGAGCGTTGCAGATCTCAACGTGGGCTATGTGGTCTCGGGCAGAAGTTTATTTGGAAGTTTTGCTCATAGTTTCACATTTAAGCTGAGGCCACTCCTGTTTATTTGGGCAAGGCCAGCAAGATGGCTCTATACTTTTCAAAGGCCAAGGGGATAAAACCTTTGTGAAGCATGTTTTACAGCTGTAAAGGGAATACTGTTATGTTGAACTTCAGAGCCTTCACAAGTGGGTTGATTTTGAGCTGAATCCATGAAACACTATTGAGTATCAGTAAAGTTTGCCATCAAGATGTGCTGGTGAGGCTCTTTCACCAACTGAGTCTTCATTTTGCGTAGAATTTATTAACTTCTCTAAACTTCAGCTTGCTCATCTGCAAAGTGGGTATGACAGCTATCTGTTGTGTAGAACGCTTACCTTGGGTCCCGTTGTAGTAAGTGCCTGACTGATGCAGTTATGGTGAAGAAGATCAAGTTGGGTCCTGCCGTAGGACTCTGTGTGGCAGGGACAATGGCTTCAGTAGCCTGGAAACAAGCAACATAATAGCATGAAAAATTGCATTTGGGTTCAGACACTGGTTTGATATAGCATGTCTGTCTTGCTGAAGATAGCTTAGGTGACAAAGGTCTTAGCTGATTACCGTCTTACCCTAAAGGCTGTAGGACCGTGCATGTGTCACTCATCTGTGCATTTCAGATCAGATGCTTGAGAAGTGTGCACTGAAATGACGCACTCCTTTGTTTACCTGACTCGTGGGAAAGCTAGGGCAGTCTCCGAGTATTATCCCCTTGATAATATCCCTTATTATCCCTTACCCCTTCGAGTCAGATCCCCTTGGTTTGAGCTCCGGGAGGCAATTCCCGTGAGCTGTGTCCCTCTCAGAGTTCATCCGAAGGGTTTTGTTGCCTTGGGAAAAAGCTATTCACCACAGAGGTTTTGTCCACTTTTGAGAAAGGATACGCTAGGCCTGGAGAAGAGAAGACTTTGTTGGGGGGACAGAGCTGTCTTCTGAAGTTTGAAGTTGTTTTGAGAGGCGGAATTGGGAGGTGTCAGGATGACGAACCTTCCGACCGTGTGCCGGAGCAGCTCACCATGTGGAGGTGCACCAGCGGCAGCTCGCAGTCAGCGGTGCCACGTGTGGGGGCGCAGGGGGCGCTGCCAGGACCGCTCAGCAGCAGCAGGCCTCCGGGGGTGCACTTCTTGCCCGTGACATTGCTCCTCCCTGCCTCTCCCAGGGGCTTTCAGACTGGAGTTGGCTAGTGGAGAGCAGGGCGCTCTGACACCTGTCATTGCTTCCTGCCTTAGGTGTTGTTATTTTAAACATGTGCGAGCTGGAGGGTTAACACAGCTTACCCCGAAAGTCTCTTCCGAACCTGGTATTCCACAGTACTAGAATCTCGAATCCTTATGGGAGGAATGTGGGTGGTTTGAAGGTAATTTCTTGACAGATTTCAGCTGTTTCTTCCCTTAACATTTTTCTTTTTTATTTTTCGAAGAGATAATAGGAAATGATTATTCATGATAGCAAATGATTCTTTGCTTTATGAGAGGTTTTCTTTTTTCAACTTCCTTTAAATAGGAGCCTCATTTTAAGTGTATTTACAATTTAATTGAACAGCAGTTTAAACTGAAACTATTATGTATTGAAAAGTCAATCAGAAATGGCTTAAGCGCTTCTAAAATTACCATGTAAATTAGTGGAAAATTAGCAAAAAACCCTATAGAAAGCAAGAAACATCTGTATTTTGTTAAGTCTCAAACTTGTACGTATCTATCTATCCTTATTCGTCTATCTACCTATTTATATGACAGCCCAAATTGTTCTGCATAGAGACGGAACTGTTACTTACGGGCGACTTACAGCTTTATTCATCCCTACTTAAGTCGCTACTGACTTGAAATTAATTCCACCTTCTTGCCTGCCTGCTTGCCCTGACTTCTTGGTACTTTCGAGCACCTCCTGCGATAGGGACCGGGATGCAGGACGCTAGGTGTCTGCTTAAAGTGGTGAAGCCGGTACGGCTTGAGTCCACTATTAGGCTCTGCTGCCGTGTAGAGAGTACATGTTTCTCCTGCGTTCTAGTTCCAGTTAACATGGCCGCAGGAGCACAGGTCTGTGGGTGCCTTGTCAGTTTCTGTAGGACAGAAAACACTGCAAAAATACTTTTCAGTTTAAGAGTGCTTTCGTTTTCCTAAGCCATCATCCTGTAATTGGTATATTTAATTCAGAGTGTAGTGATCTTATTCTAATGGCCTGCCAGATATTTTAGTGAGATTCTTTTCTTCCTGCACAAAATTAGGCAGGCTCTCATACTCCCTTCAAGTACTTTTACAGCTGGGTGCCTGAGGTAGGAGGAGGAAGCCATCGGACAGTTCTCTGCTTTAGTTAATCCAACTGTAAAGTAGGGTAGTTTCAGGATACATTGAAAAACAGATACTGGGTTAGAGCTAAAATTTTTTGGTTAAATTGCCAAATAAGTGTAATCAAAAATGTTTATTCTATTTGTATCTAGTTGAAAGCAACTTAAGAAAAATACTAATTTTTATACTTCGCATTTAGAATTAAAAAAAACACAAAAACTACCCAGCTGAATCATATCTCCCTGTGTTCAGTGTATGTGAGCTAGACTTTCTAACGATGGGTAAAGTAGCTCCCTCTCTCTCTGCCCCTCACCCATTAGCCCAGTTTCCTGAATGTGCTTTATCTTATTCCTCTGACTTTTTATTCCACTGTACAGATTATACAAAGAATCACTTGCTTGGTCAGAAGTGGCTATTGATTATAGATGCCAGTTTGTATTAGCCAGTAATTTAAATAATTGAATATTCTACAGTTGTACTTATTTTATGGTTTCTAATGTATTTAATCTACTAAAGGGAGAGATTGTTGGTGGGCTTCCTATATAGTTTATAGTGTCTTCAGGAGCCACATATTGAGGATTCTATAGATTTTTAAAATATCTTGATGATGAAGAAATGTAGATCTGTGTGAAACTCCTGGCTTCCTGTTTATTTTCATAGATTCCCTTCCTTTGAACTACAACTGTAGAGTCCGTGTGTCTAGCAGTCCTATATTGCTTTTTGCTTAGTTTCTTTTGTCTTCTGTATTGATTAAGTTCTTTTTTTACTGTATAGTTTGGTTTGCTCCAGGTAATTCCATAAAGATTTATAAATGGTACCTAATTTCAGTCTAAACTTTGGGGAGAAAACCTTTCAATTAGTGTTGTACCTTCTGGGTAATATCTGGAATTTAACTTGAGTGTGTGTGTGTCTGTGTATACATGTATGTACACATACTTGATTTAGACATCTTTATGCTTACATAAATATTTGAAATAAATATTCAAGGTAAATATTTGCTCTCCATAGGAACTTGATGAATTTCTAATAGGAAATTTTTTTTCTAGTGGGGGTATAAAGGATGCTCAGGCTACTGGTTTGTTCATTAGTTGAAACTTGGAATCTAGCCCCAGATCAGCTAAAATCACAATGAAAATTATTCATTGTATGTAACACGTTTTTGAATCATAAATGAAAAGGGCAGGTAGTTACTTCTAATCCATAATGTGGAGGAAATGTTCATTAGCTAAAAAAGGTAGAAGGCGGTTGACTTTAGGACACCACTCAGACTGGATTCTGACACCTTTTCAAACTGCGTCTTAAAGTTTAGTCATTCTTCTTTAACTGTACTTTTCCCCTTGCCCCTCTCGGTTCAGCTCCTTCTCTTTGGTCTTTGAGGAATTACCCGTGCTGTGAGTCTCGGTTCCCCACCTCATCATCCTTGAAGCCTGCAGGCCTGGCCTGCCTTCATTTTGTGTTCTCCAGCGGCTGGCGTAGACCTAGGCACACAGATGCAGGAGGGCTTGGGTGAGGGAGAGCAGGCTCTGTATTTAGAGCCTGCCTGGGTGCTGGGAATGATACAGCGTTTCAGGTTTGAAGCTGTGGATGGTGGTTTGGTGGTTGTGGACTCTTAGCCAAGTCACAGCCATGTTGAAGCCCCCCAGCATGTCTGCGAGCAGTGCTGGCCTCTGCCAGCTGTGGCCGCGAATGTATCTGGCCACATGGAGCACCCTGGTCACGAAGGCCCACAGAGTTTCAAGCTGTGTTTGGGCCATAACTCTTTTTTTTTTTTTTTTTTTTAATTTAAATCCTATTGGAAGTGGACTGGTTCCTGCTTTGTTGCTTTCTAAGAGACCAAAGACACTTAAAAAATTTGGGTTTGTGTTTATCAGAAATTTTCTGTTATGAGAATATCTGAAAACTTCTAATGATAAACTGTGGGACTTCCAAACGAAACTATCTTTTCATTTTAAGGGTAAATTCTATATATTTCATGTATACATAAAAATTTACATTGTTACTTTTAAGAGTCCTCTTAGTTCTTTAGCAGAAGTAGGTAAATATTTAGGAAATGTTGCATTTTGACTACTGTTTTATTCTCAGATAGAAGGACATAGGGAAGTGGTTCTTTGACACAAAATGTTACTGCTGTGATGGGAGGTCAACCTCATCCACAAGTAGTAACACTGATATATCCAAATACGATATGCTGAGATTCTATATCATTCAACGAGTATTTGACCTTCATCTGTGTCCATGGCACTATGCTAGACGCTGTAGGTAATTTAGAGATGGAACCCTTGGTTTTCTTCCTGCCATGAGACAGCGGGCAAAATAGGCACATCAGTAATGTAGATGGCGGTGGACAAGCCCCTAGAGGCTGCGGAGCTGGGCTCCTGCAGTGCAGGGAGGGTGACCATAGGCATGGTGGGGTTTTGGCGGAGACTTGGACACATGGTGTTCACCCTGCGGGAAAGGCATGCAGTCCTCAGTGATGGAGGAAAGAGTGAGGGTCAGGGAATGACCGCCAGGCCAGGGGCTGAGGGAGGGCAGTGTGTAGGGGAGCTGGTCGACTGTGACAGATGTTGGCGTGGGGCAGATGGTGGTAGCGATGGTCTGTGGGATGAAAGGAAGTAAGTATGTATATTTCCAGGTATACTTTAGTTAGTGGTATCTTGCAGAAACTAGAATTGGTGCCAAACCATATCTAATCTAGAGGTAAATGCGTGTCACAGACATGGATGATGGCTGAGCAAGTTCAGAAGATTGGCTGCTGGGCTGTAGAGCTGGGCACAGAGAGCCCCTCCCTTTGGAATCCTATGTTCACTCCAACTAAAGGCTGGGTGATAAGCCCGTGACTCCTTCTGATTCAGTGCACAGGGGCCCGAGCATGGTGGGGACTCCCAGGCAGAGCAAGTTCAGGGCAGCTGGGGAGCTTTCTGGGAGGGGGTCAGTGCAAACCCGGTTTCTGGAAGGACAGATTGAGACCTGGCCTGGACCTAAGATTCTGTACCCTCGGGAAGTACATTCACTAGGGACAAGGACAGACAACTGCCTCACCTTAATTAAGGTGAAGGGAGTTAACGTCTATATGTAAGTTTTTTATTGCCTTTCCCAAGCAAGCCGCTTTCTCTCCAGTAGGGTCTGTATCCCCGTGGGAGGGAAACAGTCCAAAGAGAATTGCAAAAGACTGAATCTCAAGGTAAGCCAAGAATTTAGCATCGGCTAATCACCTTGAACTTGGCTTGTTCTTACTGACTTTCATGGGTTCCGTCTATGAAATGAATAGAGGAGCCTAGAATTTCCTCAAGGACATTGGGGATGTTTTGGCTGCGTCTTTAAGTTTGTAAAACTTTTTGTCAGGAGGAGACAGAGGGGGTGGTGGAGGATAACTTCTTTCCAGTAAATGGGGGGAGCGAGCAGATCCGGGAGTATGCCGTGTAAAGGGGTGATGGGTAGGGGCACCCGGATGACTCAGTGGGTTAAGTCTCTGCCTTCGACTCAGGTCATGATCTCAGGGTCCTGGGATCAAGCCCCGCATCAGGCTCTCTGCTCAGCAGGGAGCCTGCTTCCCCCTCTCTCTCTGCCTGCCTCTCTGCCTACTTGTGATCTCTGTCTGTCAAATAAATAAATTTTTAAAAAAATAGGGGGTGATGGGTTGAGTGAAGGCAGGCGGGTAAAATGGGGTGGGGCGTGAAGGACCTCGAGGGCTGTGCTGGGGAGGTGGGACCACCCTGTGAGCTGTGCAGAGACCTTGTGTTGAGCAAAAGAAGCCTGCGTGTTCATGATGGGAAGTTCAGGAGCAGACCAAACTAAGTGATGGCACTCGGGTCAGCACAACGGAGCCTTGCTGTGGATGGCTGTGCCTGGGAAGGAGCCTGGGAGGCTCCGTGAGGGCTGGCGCCTTACTGAAGGTGCTGCCCCAGCACTTAGCCGGCAGCGCGTGTTCTACCTCCACGTATAAAGGCTGACTGCCCGTGTGGTGGGGAAGGAGAGTGAGGCGGGAAAATGAAGCGGAAGGACGGAAGGAGCCGGACGGTTTTAACTGGGCGTGGCCGTTTCTGTGAACGGAGCACCCCCCAAGCCCCCTCTCCCGCCTTTGAAGGTTATGCTCCATGTACTTGCTCTCCCTGGGGCTACTTGACGGTTGTGTTTGGAAATTTGGCCTGCGTTGTATCTCTGTGCCTATTACTCATTTCTAAAAGCCAGCAGTTTTCTGGCTTGAGGAAAAGAAATTTTGAGAACAGTTGAATTTTAAGCATTCAACACTATAGAGTATTGCTCTGCTGCCAAAGGATTCTGTTGTGTGTCCAAACCACTGTGACCAGATCTTTAATGGTCTCTCACCTGCGATGGGTCTTAGACATGAGCTAGAAGCTTGGGTAGGAGCTTCGGCAATCCAGATTCTGACCTAAGAGCTGCCCAAAGGAGGGGATGCTTTTCCCCGGGAGCTCATGAGCCCTGTGCTGAGAGCCTGCTGTGTGCTGGGTTCTGGGCTGGCAGTTGGGGAAACAAATAGAAATAGGACAGGGTGCCTCAAGGAGCCTTTTATCCAGGAGGAAAGCCAGTGTGTGAGCAAGTCTTGCAGTGCAGTGAGATCCAGTGGTAGTAGTGGTGGTACAGAGCGGGGAATAGTACAGCTAGGAGGACCAGGAAGAGGTGAAACCCAGGCTGGGCTTTTAGAGAAAGCTGGTTACTGAACAAGTGACTCAAGTATTGCTGGTAAGGGGTGGGGTGGGGGAGATAGAGGGACAGGGCGAGGAGGCAGGAGAGGGCGCTTGTCTGAGGGACTAGGTGCCGTTGTTTGTGGTGGAGCCTGAAGGGCTGGCGCAGATGTGGGTGGGAGTGATGGGCTTGGCCACAGAGACCTGTAAGAGGCTAGTGTTACAGTGTAAGCTAGAGATGAATTCAGGAGGCAGGCAGGAGCAGGTGCCGGGCAGTTGGCTACATCCAGGGGGGTGGGCCCTTGGCAGGGTGTTGTTGAGTGTCACATCCAAAGAACTTTCAGCCTCTCTGCCCCCTGCAGTGTGCTGTGCTTTTGCTCTGCATTTAAACAGAGACAGTGGGGCGGTGGCGAGGCTTTAGTCACGCAGATCTGAGTTCCAGTTCTAGCTTCATTTCTTACCTGATGTGTGTGTGACATTGGACAAAGCTGAAGGACTTTGCCTTTCTGAGAACGCCATCTAGAAGATGAGGATGTGATCTGGGGCACCTGGGTGGTTTAGTCACTTCAGCATCCGACTCTTGGTTTGACTCAAGTCATGATCTCAGGGTGGGTGGTGGGACCAACGCTACATCAGGCTCTGCACGTAGGGTGGAGTCTGCTTGGGGATTCTCTCCCTCTGCCTCTCCCTCTCTGTGTCTCATATAAATAAATCTTAAAAAAGATGAGGCTATGATCTACTGATAGAGGCCTGAGAAGATCCAATGAGATGTATCTTAGCCCAGCATGCGGCAGATTGTAAGCACTGCATGCATATAGGGTCGTGGGTGCTGCTTTCATTAATGACCGTTATCTCTGGACAGGTGTCTACGTGCTGGGAGTGACAGCAGCCCGGGAATCCCTGCACAAAGACGGGGGGAAGGTAGGGGACTGCGGGCAGAGGGAAGAAGCCTGTTTGCTAGTGGGTCCCCACACTGTGGGGGCCAGTGTAGGCTGATGGCTGTCTCGGGCTCACTTTCCCCAGGCCTGCTAGGGGAAGGCGAGGGTCCGGGAGTCTTCATCAAAGTGATGTTTTCACATTGTTTGGAGCCTGATATGCAAAAGTCTTGCAGGCAGGGCTGAAGGGCGAGGCCAAAGCCATCACTGGCGGTGGCTGCTTTCTGTGGTTCTTCCTGCAGAGCTGTATTTGGACGTCTGATTAAAGGCCTTTCGAAGGGGGATCTGGGGCGGGTAACATAGAGGAAGGGGATTAAAAGGCACAAGCCTCCAGTTATAAAATAAGTCACAGAGGTGTAATGTACAGCATAGGGAACATAGTTAATACTATTGTAACAACTTGGCGTGGTGACAGTTGGTGGGTAGATTCGTGGTGATGACTTTGCAGTGCATGCAAATGTGGAGTCACTATGTCACACCTGAAGGTAATCTGATGTTGTATGAAGAGATGCTTACGCTCTTCCAAAGAAAGAAAAAAAGAAAGAAAGAAAGAAAAAGAATAGAATTAAAAGAAAAAAAATCACCACACTAAGAAAAGTCTTTCTCTCTAGACTTCTGGATAGTTTTAGTTATTTAGGGGTCAGGCTCCGCAGGTTTCCGCAGAGAGCCTGAGATCGGAGAAGAGCAGCGGTGCCCCAGTCAGCCCTGCCTGCGCTCTGGGGAGCCATGTGCTCCTTGGAGGGGCTAGTCCTTCAGTTCCGAAAAAGCTGCTTACGCTCTTCCTCCTTCTGCCCCCCACCTCCGTTTGTTTGTTTATTTATTTTCTGCTTTTGATCCCAAAGCAACTAATTCTGTGGGGCAGACGTAGGTATTCTTCCCTGTTGCCTTTGATTTCAGGATGACGTGCACTGTGTATCGCTCACTGTTTTAGAAGGCTTATTAGATACATAAAGTTACATGTTCTGTTCCACACCTTAGAGATGGAAGAAACCTACCCCGGCCCTTTGAGGCAGGCGGCTTTCTCTAACGTCAGCACGGGGGCCAGCACAGGGGCCGTGTTTGCATGCCTATGGTGCCCATACAGTGGGACAGTCTGTCTTTCGAAGCTTTTATCCCATCCTTCATCTCCACACTCTAAGAGTCATTTCCTTTTGCAAAAATAAATGGGTCAGAGTGTGCTTTCTGGTTCCCCTTTGAGGTCACGTGTGACTTGTAGGGCTCCACGGAGAGGCCTCGCGGTGTTGGTTATTAATGAGCGTGTGGACTGCTGCAGTAGCTTCTTGGCTGAGTACCGTCTGTCTTGCTGGGCTCTCAGCCTGGGGCGCTTCTCTCTGGAGGAGGACCCCTCGGGCCAGACTCCTCAGGCAGCACCCGTAGCCCTCCTTTAGGGGGCGGACTCGTAGGGCAAGCTTAGCCCCCACTGCTCCCCGGGGGCCTCTTGTCCTTGAGGCAGGCACGGTTCCTCCTGGGGCTCCGTCCAGCCTCCCCCATTCCTGACCTTACCTGGGGATCGCCCTCCCCTTTCTTCCCACATCCCAATCCCTTACTTGCCCCTGGTGGGAGGTGCTGGAAGACCTTGCTCCAGTGTAGGATCTGCTATCACCTTCCCGTGCTTCCCAGGGCCTCGTGCCCTGAGTTTCCCAGCGAGGCCGCCCTGCAGAGGTGTGGTGGCTCTCGGGAGCGGCTCGGAGCTCCCCATGTCTGCAGCGTTTGTCCCCAGGCCTAGTCCACCGCTTGTGGTACAGCCGCTCTTCACGGGAGATGACTCTTCCAAAGAATCTAGTCTTCTGAAGATTCTATCTCCTCCTGGGGGTAGGAGATGGAGGTTTTGGCGTTCATATGGCAGTTTGTGGCACATGTGTGTATACAAAACCTGTATCATTTCGTGTCATGGGAAACACATTTTAGTATACACAATAGAATCTGTGTAAGCTGACCAAGTTCCAGAGTAAAATTTGCCTGTACTGCAGTTTGTGTGGGTGAAAAGGAATGAACTTTTCTTCCAGAGACTACAAATTGATTTTTTTTTTTTTTCATTTGAGAGTCTCCAAATACTAATATTTAGTACACATTTCTTTTTCTGGAAGGAAACTGCAGACTGTGGCACACACGAGGTAAGATATTAGCCTCTCGAGGCTAAGACACTGCTGTGCCACATTTTATTTGATTTGATTCTTTGGAGATGTAACGCTTTTTGTCTTTCCTCTCTCTTCTCTACAGTCAGAAAATGGGTAAGAAGAGTCGAGTGAAAACGCAAAAATCAGGCACTGGTGCTACAGCAAGTGTGTCGCCGAAGGAAACCTTGAACCTGACTAGTGAGCTGTTGCAGAGTAAGTTCTGCCCAGGGCTTCCTGTCTTCCTGAGGGGCAGTGTGGCTTCACGCCTTCATGCCTTCACTTCCTTGGGCTGCGAGGGACAGTCTTTGGCGCAGTGAGGAAGTGAAACAGGCTTGGGTTCAAATCCCAGCTTGCTGGCCATGCGACCTGGGCAAGCGTCAGAACTTCTCTGACCCTCGGTCTCCTCCTTCTGTAAAGCCGGGGATATTGGTAGTGTGTAGCGATTAATGAGGGTTGGATGAAACACCGAACCACCCAGAACATGGGCTTCTGGGGGCTCCAGCGACCTACTTGACTACCGCGGACAAATCACGCAACCCCTCTGAGTCTTTGTGTTTACAGCAGAAAACCATCTCGGGAGGGGAGGGCCGTGCGAGCTGGGGCACATCAAGGTGCTCCGTGGCTATCAGGCCCCAGGTGCAGACCTTTGGAGCTCTGCCCCCTTGTTCGAATGTCTCCCCTTTAGTTTCAGTGATTCGGTAATAGTTTTCCAGTTTCTTGGTTCAAGGAAACTAAGTATCTATTAAGTGCTTGTACTTGGTTTAGTAAGTTTGTATAACTTGGTAACTTCTTAATTGTGAATTTAAATGGGTGCTGTATAGGTTCCAGACTTAGCTGTGGTCACTCTGCTCACTCCCCTGTCTCGTTTTCTTTGCCTCTTCTGTTCACATGAGACAGGTCAAACCCCAAATAGAAATTTAGCTTTCTCTCCCTGCCAGAAGCAGGCAGCAACCAGGTCGGGGTTAGGTCCTTCCCCAGATGCTCCTGTGGACCCCTGTGGCCCTCAGAGCAGTGTGGGCCCCCTGTAGAGCACTGAGGTACTAACTGCTTACCGCCTCTGTCCCGCACTGGACTGCGGGCAGCTTGCAGACAGGCTCTGGCTTCTTATAGTGCAGGGCCAGCTGGTGTTTGTTGGTGGAAGAAGACTGGTTAACCTTAATAGTTAGGAGTCAGCCCAGCCTTATGACTTGGTGGTGGTAATTATATACCACATGTACTCTTTTCTTCAGAGAACAAAGATGGCCATGGGAAGAAGCCTCTCTCCTTAAACTCACACAGTTGTTTAAAAAGGAAAGATCATGTGATAGGCCAGGTGTCCCGGACCCAGCCTTCCAGAACCACCGGCACCATTCTTGAGGGCTGGTCTTTGCTTCTGGCCCTCCAGCAGAGTCTCCGCTTCCTTTTTAGCAGTGCCTGTGCCATCTCTTTTTGCGACTCCCCCAGAGTGCTTAATATAGAGCCTTACACATGGATGTGAAATGTTTGTTGAGTAATTGTCCTTATGTCCAATTTAACTGGTTGCTTTAGAGAGCCATTGTTCTAGGATTTAACTAGAAAGAAACGTTGACTTTTAAGATTACCTTTTTTTTTTAAAAATCCATCCAGAAGAGTTTTTAGGGAAATGTTTTGCATTTTTAGCCTTGCTTTTTAGATTTTCCCATGTTCAAGTATATTACGAGGAAAATTTTTCAGAGCAGCAGGAGGAAGACAGCTGCGGGCCCCGTGCTCACACGTAGGCATGGGAGTCCCAGCGCGGTAAGTGGCACGTGGATGGCTTTGGAGGGTTTATGTGCTTTGAAAAGTATACCTGGTTTATACTTCCCACGTTTATCATCATGGCTGTGATATCTTTGTCCTTTAAAAGGAAATCAGCAGCAGTAACAAAACCCCAGCCCTCTTAGTGCCGCAGGCTAGCTGGTGAAGTTGAAAGCAAGCAGTGTTTGAGTGCTGCGGCTTTTGTTGTGTTACAGAATGCAGTAGCCCCGCACCTGGCCCAGGGAAGGAGTGGGAAGAGTATGTGCAGATCCGGTCTCTAGTCGAGAAAATACGAAAAAAACAAAAAGGTATGTTTTTTCGAGTAATTATTTTAATAGAATCATGTAAAGACTTGGCACAAGTCAGACATGTTTTGAGGTTAGTGAAGGCCTCGCTGTCATTCTTGCGTGTGGAAGATCACAGTAGAAGGTCACAGCGGAAGGGGCTCGGAGTTTGGGAGGATGGACTAGGAAGCTGTCCTAGGATCTCCCCCATTTCTGAGGTGCTGCTTCCTGCATTGGAAAGGGTAAAAATGTTGAGCCATAGTGGGAAAGTGTTTGTATCTAGGGGCTAAACTGACAACTTTTGGGGCACCTGGGTGGCTTAGTTGGTTAAGTGCCTACCTTCGGCTTAGGTCATGATCTCGGGGTCCTGGGATCGAGCTGCACATTGGGTGTCCTGCTCAGCAGGGGGCCTGCTTGTCCCTCTCCCTCAGTCCTCTCCCGTCGCTCATTCTGTCTCTCAAATAAAAAATCTTTAAATAAATAAAATGACACAACTTTTATTTATTTTTTATGAAATATATATTTAGATCTGTTTTTTCCACATTGTGTTTCCTTGAGTACATAATGCCATGAGTGGTCGACACACAGATACACACTGATAGATTAATGTCTTAGCAGGATTTATGAAGAACTCAAACCTGTCTTGGTTAAATAAGAGATACAGTTCTGTTTCTGAAGCTGTGTTTTTACAGGGTGTATTCAGTAGGCATCTTAATGATTCTCAGCCAGGCCAGCAGTGGGGCCAAGTGTCAGCTTGAAAAAGCCTATTCAATATACCTATTGTTTTTGTTCTGTAAAGCACAAAAAATAAAGATTGGTATGCGGGACC
Organism: Mustela erminea; assembly: GCF_009829155.1. Classification (NCBI taxonomy): domain Eukaryota; kingdom Metazoa; phylum Chordata; class Mammalia; order Carnivora; family Mustelidae; genus Mustela; species Mustela erminea. The sequence continues at coordinate 141,798,612 of NC_045618.1, read as the reverse complement.
ACAGGGAACGTGGAAAGAGAAAACACAAGAAGTAGCCTGCGCTTAAAAGGCTGAGAAGACCCTTCTTAGGGTTAGGGTTTTAAAATTTTTATTTACTGCTACGAAAGTGAGTCAGAAGAGGGTTTGTTTTTTATTTGCTCCCTGAGCTTTCATTGCTCTCCCTTGTACTTCTGTAAACATGCAGTCTTTAGCTTAGATGGTCTTGAACCGCAAATGGTGACAGGTTCCTTTAAAATGTACTTCTTTGCTCTAAATGGTAGGCTGCCAATCTTGGCTCTCCAGATCTATAGTGTGGCAGTTTTTGAATGTCCTGAGTGTCTGTTGTCAGCAGAGACCGCTAACTACAACTCACCCTGAGGTTAGAGTGTTCCTGAGTTCTCAGCAAAGAGTGACTTCAGTCTCAGCATGTCCCGAACAAAGTCAGCTTTCTGCATATGCGGTGTGGCGCCGCCTGTGCGGGGCCGTCCTGCTGCCCAGAGCCAGGTGATGACCGATGGCGGCGTGTTGGCGTGGCCACAGGCACCTGGGCTGGGCTCCACACCCCGCTCCTCACGTTTGTGAAGTTCCTGTTCCTCTCCTTTTGTTTGTCAGATAAACCTGGTTTTTCTTCGGCACGGCTTTTCATCTCCTTGAATATCACAGACATGCCAAAAAGTCCAAAAAATACCACAACGCCTGAGAATCTTCTACCCAAACTGTATTAGTCCCACCGGTCAAGCTCTCCCTCCTGCCCACCTGCTGAGCCGGTCCCCGTCCCTCCCTCCGTCCTTTGTTCTCTTTGCATTATTTGCTTTTTCTAAAGATTCTACTTTTTTATTTGACAGACAGAGATCACAAGCAGGCAGAGAGGCAGGCAGAGAGAGAGAGGGAGGCAGGCCCCTCGCTGAGCAGAGAGCCCCATGCGGGGCTCGATCCCAGGACCCTATGACCTGAGCCGAAGGCAGAGGCTTTAACCCACTGAGCCACCCAGGCGCCCTCATTATTTGGTTTTAGGAAAGAAACGTTGCAGTTGTAGCTGAAGCCCCATGCTCTGTCCCAGTCCTTTTGTGCTCTCTTGGGAGTTTTTTAAAAAATTTGCATAAATGGTATGAGAGCACTTGAATTTTTAAAGATTTGTTTATTATTTTAGGGGAGGAGAGTGCTTGCTCGCAAGTAGGATAGGGGCAGAGGGAGAGGGAGAGACTCTCCAGCAGATTCCCTGCTGACCGCAGAGCCTGAAGCAGGACTCCATCTCACGACCCTGAGATCACGACCTGAGCTGAAACCAAGAGTCAGGCACTTAACCCAGGAGCCACCCAGGAGCCCGAGAGCACTTGAATTTTTAAAAGCACAATGTTATATTTTGTTACCTTTGTAGATACGTATGATCCAACTCATTTAAACTGTTCAACCATGTTCGGTTGCAGAGCTGACTAGTTCTGTGCTCTCATAATCAGGCCTGTAGTGCGCCTCCTGTGCACATGTCAGCTACTGATTTCTGTTTTCCTGGGAATTTTGTTGAAGCAAAGCTGCCTATGAGACTGGGCATGGCGGCCTTAACAGGGGGTGGGGGGGGATGGCTACTGTTATGTGTGAGGTGGTAGAGCCCTCCCCTTTCCACCGGGTCGCCTCGCCTAGCCCAGCAGTCAGTAGTCCTGTGTCCTGGGCTCAGCACATGCTTCTCCACAGCAGATGGGAGTTTAGGATTGTAATTCACCTTTCCTGCCACTAGTTAGGATGTATACTGTGTTTGGTGACTTATTGTTCTGTTGTTTTGTTTTTTCTTTCCGTGTGATTCTCCTTTTGCCTCGGGGCTATTTAGAAGTGTTCTGTTTAATTTCCAAATATTTGGTAATTTTCAAGATTTTTTTTTTTGTTGATTTGTAATTTGATTATGGTATAATCAGAGAATGTTGTATGACTTCAGTCCTTTTCAATTTATTTAAGCAGTTTTTATTTTTAAAGATTGTATTTATTTATTTGATAGAGATCACAAGTAGGCAGAGAGAGGGGGAAGCAGGCTCCCTGCTGAGCAGAGAGCCCGATGCAGGGCTTGCTTGATCCCAGGGCCCTGAGATCACGACCTGAGCCGAAGGCAGAGGCTTTAACCCACTGAGCCACCCAGGTGCCCCTAAGCAATTTTTAAACAATTTATTTTTTAAGCTTTTCTTTCTTTTTTTTTTTTTTTGTAATTAAAGCTTAATTGTCATAAGATATTGTATTAGTTTCAGGTGTACATCGTAGGGAGTCAGTACTGCATACATTACAGAATGGTCACCCCCATAAGTCTCTACCTGGTGATGAGTTTTGATTTCAAGATTATAGCGTTATCACTATTTTCAGTGCGTGATTTTTAGTTTCTGAGAGCAGAAAGAATGATATGAGTCCTAAACGTAGCTCTTGTTTTCTGACACATGGATTGAAACAGGTCTGTCTGTTACTTTTGATGGGAAAAGAGAAGATTACTTTCCTGACCTAATGAAGTGGGCCTCTGAAAATGGAGCCTCCGTTGAGGGTTTTGAAATGGTCAACTTCAAAGAAGAGGGCTTTGGTTTGAGAGCAACGAGAGATATCAAGGTGAGTTTTGACTGTTTGGTTTGGGGACCCTCAGCATGCTTGGATTGTGCTACGGGGCAGACACAGGTTGTGGAGACAGGTGTCTGGGCTGATTCTGACCTCATAGGCGACAGGCAGCGTGCCATTAACACTCCGCTTCCTGCCGCGGGGTCTCTGGGCTAACCAGGGGCCTGGAAGAGCCTTGCCAGTGTTCTAGGCAGCCCCCTCCGGTGTTTCGTCCCTGGGAGCTGTGCTGTTAACCAGTGAGCTAGGGCAAGTCAGCTCATGTTTCAGAGACTCTGTTAGGAGACCACAGAACATGCCTCAGAGGATTCTGAGGCTTCAAGAGAAGGATGTGGGCTCAGGCAGTTAGGAGGAGGAGCGCACAGGACCTGTGACACAGGGGATGTGGAGGTGGGGGCATTGGGGTGTAGGCTGGGCAGGGTCTGGGGTGCTTACTGTTTCCAGAGGGGGTAACTGAGTGGTCGGCAGTGCCATCTGCTGACACCGTCCCACCAGAGCGGAAGGGGAAAGGGGAACAGTGTACGTCTGCTAAGGGACAAATGCTTTTCCTCTGCTCTGGGTCTTTCCTTACAGATGAAGGCAGCAGCAGCACCCTGACGTTCCCAGCCTCTCTCTGCCCCTCAGTCCTGCCTCTCTTAGTGAGGAGGTGTAACCTAATCTGTCTGATGATTTGGGAAGAAGGAACGGGTCTGGGCCCGTTTCTTGGTGGGAGCTGGTTGCCCACATGCATCCGTTGTGCTCTCCCCACTCCGTGCTTTACAGGGCAGGCCACACGTGGGGAGGCCCGTGGGGCTCCAGTTCTGCCTGTAACTAGGTGGGGGAGTCGGTCTAATTCTGGGATTCAGTAGGTGATATTTTGGGTGACCATCTGTTGTCGTCTTGTGTCTCTCTCAGTGGGTTCAGAACTTGGATGGAGGAAATGAGTGTTATTTATTCGGGCCCCCTCAAACCTTGGCAACGCTTTTGGTCAAGTTGTAGTTAACCTTTCATTGATACGTTGATAAAGCAAGCATATACCTGTTTACTAGATACCTATCAGATGTCTAGTATGTGAAGAGTACCTTGCTCATTATTTTACCAGCCTTCCAAAAAAACTGCGGTCTCTTCCTTCATGATGTTTATAATCTGTAGTAGGGGAAGAGACACGCATAAACAGAATCCAAATGGTAGACCTTGGCAGAAGGCGAGAGTAACCAGGATGTTGCACATTCTTCTCGTATATCCGAGAAGCGTCATTTCTGTGGACGCCGCCCCAGTTATCTTAGCTGTGGTCTGTCTTCACCATGTGCATGTTTAAGCTTTATTGAGGTAGAAGGGGGAAACTGCATGTTCAGTGTTGACACTGTGAGGGGTTGGACGTGTGCACATGCTTGTGACATCGTCACCACAGTCAAGGCACTACTCTTTGCATGTTGTAAGCTATACATATACAGCACGTACCAAAAAGAAACCTCTCATATTGGCAAGAAATAATATTTCGGGGAAAAAACTCAGTAAACCAAAATATGTCCTAGAGACCTGTGCTTTTGCTGGTAACCGTTGTGCAAAAGACAAGCATATTGAGGAAGGAATGTTCCTCTGGCTTCAAAAATGCAGTAGCAGGAGCAGTTTACATCGACAGGTTCAGATTTTTGTTGGAGATCGAGGTTTTGTTTTGTTTTGCTTTTTGAACTTTAAAAAACGCAAGTGCGGCAAAGAATAGTTTTGTGCTTCACTCCAAATGGCTATGTTTACTTCAGATTAAAGTTGAAAGTCCCGTTTTTTTCATCTGTTTTCTCAATATATATGGTTAGTTTTTCTTCTTTTTTAAAAAATATTTTATTTATTTATTTGACAAGAGAGCACAAGCAGGGGGAGCAGCAGGCAGAGGGAGAGGGAGAAGCAGGCATCCTGCTGACTAAGGAGCCTGATGTGGGGCTTGATCCCAGGACCCTGGGATCATGACCTGAACCTAAAGCAGATGCTTAACCAACTGAGCCATCCAGGTGCCCCTATGGTTAGTTTTTCTCTTGGAAGTAGGATTTTAAACCCTGCTTCTACTTATCTAAGTAAACCACAAATACTTACATTTAAAAATACATTTCGGGGTGCCTGGATGGCTCAGTCAGTTAAGCATCTGCCTTTAGCTCGGGTCGAGATCTCAGGATTCTGGGATTAAGCCCCACATCAGGCTCCCTGCTTAGTGGAGAGCCTGCTTCTTCCTCTCCCTGTGCCCCTCCTCCATGCTCATCCTCTCTCTCTGTCTTGCTATCTCAAATAAAATCTTAAAAAAAATAAAAATAAAAGTACATTTGATAGTTAGAAACAGAGTGCTAATGTACAACCTTAAACAGTATTTCATGTGTGGTTGTGTGATTGGCTTTCTGACTGCGGATGAAGGGGGCTGAAGATTGTGACATGTTTTGATGATTATATGATTTTCTTATTTTTTTTCTCCTAGGCAGAAGAATTATTTTTATGGGTTCCACGAAAATTACTAATGACTGTTGAATCTGCTAAAAATTCAGTGTTGGGTGAGAATAATTTCTGACTGTTCAAGGCAAAGTGCAAATGATAAAAATATGAAATTTTATTTTATGGTGCTAAGGACCATATTTGGGTGTTTTCTCAAACTAGCGAAATATTCCCTCAAATTCACATTGTTTTGCGTGCTTGTAATGCGACATAGTAGAAGAATGTCAGAAGAAAGTTGCATGTTACTTTAAATATTACAAAACTTTCCAGTTATTTCTGTAACTTTAATGTATATTTTGAATGAATACTTTTTAAGGCGCTTTTTTAACTTAACGCTGTTAACCTCTGGGTTCATTCAGGGCCCTTGTATTCTCAAGACCGGATTCTTCAAGCTATGGGAAATATCACACTGGCCTTTCACCTGCTGTGTGAGCGCGCCGACCCGAACTCTTTCTGGCAGCCCTACATTCAGACCCTCCCCAGCGAGTATGACACTCCTCTCTACTTTGAGGAAGATGAAGTCCGAGACCTCCAGTCCACACAAGCTATCCACGACGTCTTCAGCCAATATAAGAACACGGCTCGGCAGTACGCCTACTTCTATAAGGTCATTCAGGTGAGTGGCTGCTTACTGTTCACATGTACACTTAACAGAGTGAGGAAGAAAGGGAAATTGATGGCCTAAATGTTCTGCCTCACATTTTATTACACATGCTTAAACTTCGTGCTTCCTTAAGGTAAAAGGCATTCTGATTCTAGTCCACTGTCTGTTTTGGTACAGAAATATCCCTGAAGTGTGGTTTGAACATATCTGATTTCCGGTGTTCACATAAGCAGCCCTCGTACCTAAGTTAGGAAAGTCTCCGAGCTTTTCTGAAAAGGAAAGATTACAACAGAACTCGAGAAGCTATAAAATGTGTCTAATACAAAAAGGTGCTCCGTGTATAAATTTTCCAGGGAAATGAAAGACCCTTTCTGGGTTTTTCATATAAAGGTTGATATGTATTTTACTAAATTATAGTGACAGTTAATTTGCTAACTTAGAATGCCGAGTTCTTTTGTCTTTCAGACTGTGCTGTGTATTAATTTTAATTAGTTCTAAGTGAAAGTGTCCTATAAAAACTTCTGTATGGTTGTGCACATTTGAGTTTTACCTGGTTACTCCTTTCTGTGTCTTGGCAGTTCAGCTGGTGTTATCTTTCCTCTCCTGTTGAACTGCCATGAGACGAGTCAGAGCAAGTGTCACGGTTCCCTCCCGAGCTGAGACCAGGGAGTGTCTCTGCCCTGACTCTCCCCTTTCTCAGTTGCTCGAGAACTAGCTCCAGGGCTGCTGTATCTGATACGTGGCAGTGGGGGTGATACTAAACTTCCTTGGATGTATAGGGCAGCCCCCAAATGGGGAATTTTCCAACCCAAAATGTTAGTATTGCTAAAGTCAAGTAATCTTGCTTTGTGGGTATATATAGCACAGAGTGTCTCAGGTGCCAGTGTGATGCCGAAGATCGCCATCATTCCTGACTGATGATCTCATCAGGACCTGACTGAACAGACAGAACTCAGGCTTCGTCGTAAGATGAGCCCGAGTTGAAACCTGGATTCCATATCTCACTTGCTATTGAAATAGAATTCGGATTTACAGTTAACCCTTGAACAGCACGGGTTTAAGCGGTATAGGCCCCTCATACACGGTCATTTTCGATAAGTACGGTGCGGTGTTGTCAATGTATTTACTCTTATGATTCTCTTGATAACATTTTCTTTTCTCCCTCTTTACTATGAGAATACAGAATATAGTATGTATAACATACATAAACCAACTGTTTAGTTTATTGGTAGCACTTCTGGTCAACAGTAAGCTATTGGTAGTTAAGTTTCTGGGGAGTCAAAAGTTATATGTATACTTAAAAAAGAAAAGATTTTGTTTATTTATTTGACAGAAAGAGAGAGAGAGCACAAGCAGGCAGAGGGAGAGGGAGAAGCAGACTCCGTGCTGAGTTGGGAGCCTGACGTGGGGTTCGATCCCAGGACCCCAGGATCATGACCTGAGCCCAAGGCAGACGCTTAACCCACTGAGCCACCCGGGTGCCCCAATACGTAGATTTTTTGATTGGGTGGGGGTCAGCACCGCATCCCTTGCATTAACTTGGAGGTCAGCTCTTGGTGCTTTACCCCTCTGATTGGTTTCCTCATTTGTAGGATTAAAATATCTGCCCCATTTTTCAGTGTAACTATCGTGAGCCCAACTAGGTCTATTCATCAGAGCACCTAAGCGCGGTGCTGGGCCTCGGCGCCTGTGGCCGTTAGGAGTGCAGTTTCCTCTGGGAACCATGAAGGATATCTCAGTTGAAGCCACCTCCATGGGGGCGATGTGTTCCTTGGAGTGTTGGGCCCCACAGCTGGCCTGCCAGGGTCCAGACCCCACAGTACCTTGAGAGCTGCGCCATTTGCCTGTGTCTCTGTGCTCCTGTTTCCTTATCTGTAAAATGGGATAATACAGCACCACACTCCAGGGTTGTGGAGCAGACCAGATGAGTATGTACGGCCCTTGATGACAGCAGTGTTTGCTGTAGAAATTCTCAGTTTGGGTTACTCTTCTGTGTCTTGTTCCTTCAGACTGTGTCACTCAGTTCGAGTTCTTTACTGTTTTTCGTGGCTTCTCCCCCGTGTCTGCAGGGACTTCCATTAGTGTGTGTTAACCTTCCCAACTGAACACCGTCGCCACCAAGAACGATGAAGGGTATTCCTGCAAGATGAGGGTCCCCTCCTCGAGCGGCCCGTTACAGACTCCAAACTGCTTCAGAGTCCGGAGCTCTTGTCATGACTGTTGCTGGCTTCAGTTTCACGTTTTAAAATATCAACAGTTCATGCAAATGTTTGTTTGCTCTGGTTTAAAAACCTTGTTCAGTGACATACCTTCAAGTCAGGTTGTGATTGTAGGAGAACGGCCCCGGGTTCTCCCGGGACTGTACCTGCCCCTATGTGTGCCCTGGGGGGCCCCCATTCCGGCTTTGCCTGTAGTAAACACTTTTACCCTGACATCGTGGTCCGTCCAACTGTGGTCCTTTTTTAGAAAAACACGGGACACCCCCTTCAGATTAGTAGAAGGGAATCATTACAAACTGAGGTACATCCTAACAAGATTTTGTGGGAAATTTCCTAGTCAGCGGTTTGATTTAAGTGCCAGTTGAGGTAGGAGCACAGGAAGCCTGATGGGGCAAGTAGCCATGGCTCGAGAAGGATCCAGGCTGGGGTGGGGGAGGGTTCCCCTCCCATGAGCATTCTTCACCAAGTAAAACAGACTCAAGCAGAAGTTACCTTTTTAAAAATTAGAGCTTGAGACCAACTGCTCTTCTGGTCTTAGAATGTTCTCATTGCTCGTGGAATCTTCAGTAACGATCCAGTGTAAACACAAATGTTAGCATTGTTTTGTAGGTCAGGTTTCCTCACCTCGGCACCAGACTCTGCCTCTTTCTTATGCTGTCCCAGGACCAGCTGTGAGGCTTTTGCTCCGTTGCAGAGGGTCGCTCCGTCAGCGCGTCACCACTTAGGAAGAGAGAGTGAACCGTGTTGCCTCAGTTCATATTAACGTCTTCCTTGCGGTGACCTGCCCTCACTTTTGTTTTGTGGGGCACCGTGGCTCTTAACCTTTTAAGGGTCTGGCGTCCCTCTTCCCAGAGAAATGGACGCATGCCCTCTAGCATGAATGTTTATGTACCATTTGAGGGAGGGTCCCAGTTCCTTTCTGGTGTCCCATTTACTGTCATTTGCCTGGGCCTGGGCATTGCACCTGAAACCCGTTATTTTTCTTCTGAGCTGAATGCTGGCTTGAAGGTCTGCCAGCCACAGCTCTTAGCCACTATCTCTGCTCGCACCAGCAGCGTGAGTGCAGGCATGACTTGGTTCCGGGTGTCTGCACCAGTGATCCCCAGACCCTGGGAAAAGGGTGCAAAAAAGGGTAGTATTTGCTTCAGCCTTATGTCTTGCTTCAGGTGCTAGAGTGTTTATTCTAAAAGAAAAGTAGCAGCAGTGCTTCCTTCCAGTCATTGTAAGTTCCTTTAGGTAGACTTCTCTTCATTGAATTTTGTTATTTTCATGTTTGTCTGTCTTTCTCTTTGGTTGTTGTTAACTAACCACTAGAAGAGTAATTCCCTGCACTCTTTTCTGCCAGAGGTATTTTCATAGACGAGGGAGTTTTAGAGCGGCCGGGTGTTAGTTCAGCGTACTTTGTGTTCAGAAGTGTTTGCAAGCCTCTGCTGGTTCTCATGGGTAGAGAAGGGGCTTGGGCTTTATGGTCTTTCCAGTTTTTTATCCTGTATTGACATGGTGTTCCTGAGATGTTCAGTATACAGGGTTTCCTTTACGTGTTCAGCAGATGATAGCGTGTAACCAGGAGCCTTGGACTCAGGGAGCCAGGGGAGCGGACTGTGGACGCAGACAGAGCGCCTGCTGGTAAAGTCTTGTACTGCAGCCCAACAGTTGAGAAGTGTCCCTACTCAGACTCGGGAAGCTAAATTAGGAGCCGTGGCTCAGCCAGATCCTGGAAAAGGCTCGTGTGGTTTGAGAACCCTAAGGGGTGGTAAAACTTCTGTCAGTCTGTGAAATGGGGACCAGCGCAGGACAGAGGATTAATGGTAGAAGGCAGAACTTGGCCCTTTAAAACCAGGGCAGAACTTTGAACCCGTAAGAGTCACTTAGCAGACCAGGACGTTCGAAAGTTCAGCTCTAAGGTAAGACTCCTGCCTGGAAATATGGGACCAATGTTGGGACAGACATCAGTGGAACAGCAGGATTTGGCTTAAACCCAGCTCTGAAGTAGTGTAATTGTGTGAAGGGAAGAAATCCCATCAGATTTGACCTGACTTAACACAGATGAACCGTAGCTTGTGTATCGCTCCCCCGCGCCAGTGAAAAACAAATGAACAGGTCCTGTGAGTGGACAGTGTGATTTGTAGTCCCACCTGCTGGACCAGGCCCCGCGCTGTGGGGTGCCCGCTTGTCCTGAGGTTAAGAGCTCTCCGGGGACATGCACATTTTCCTGAGTGGCTGAGCCTGAATGTGATGCTCGTGGAAGGAAATGCAACTGTGTGAGGTTTGTTAGAATAGAGGCATATCTGTAGAATGATGGTTTTCCATTGATCTTCTAATTTGCATGATTTGTCCACCTTACTTGGGTTTTGTCCTGTGTGTCGATCAGACAGCGTGAGAGGTCGGGCGGAAGGGATGGAGTTGGAGAAGCCCACTTGTGTGTTAACTGCCATGAGTTTCCGTTGAGCGAGCTTCCACTCTGCCTGCCCTGTGCTTCGGGACGGAGTTAGGCGGCCTTGAGTTGGCTTTCTTCCTTGAACAGGCCACTTCTCCCACCTAGCCTGGGCTGTAGTGGCAGAAGATTTGAGCAGTCATACTCACAACTTGGCCGCAAACAGAGCCTACCAAGAGGCAGAGGAAGATGTCACGCTCGGCTCTTGGCGCCCCGTGACGGCTGTGGCCCGGTACCAACAGTTGCTCTTCCCGCTTCTCGCCGTTCTAACGGTCTCTGACGGAGGCACACAAGAGTAGCACGAGATGGGCGTTGTCGGATGGATTTAGCCTATGTTTTCCTGAAGCTCCAGTCCGCTCTAGACTCTGCTCCTACACAGTGCCTTCAGGGCCGGGTGTCCAGTTAGAGCAGAAGGCTCTGGGCCCTAGCTTATTCTGAAGACCCCGGCACTCAGAGCCTCTCGGGAGACACCCCTCACCACGCAGAGCTGTTTGTAGAGCTGCGTGTAGGTAACGTGTGCCGGGGCAGCACCAAGAGGGAGAACCTGCGTGTGTCCTCCTGTCACTGTCTCCTCTGGCGGTAGATAGCCTGTGGGCAGGCGGCGTGGGGTCTCCATGGTCAGCTTCTCCTGTGCTGGTGGTCCTTCCCCTCTGCCTGGAAACTGCCCTTAGAGTCTTCCTTTGCGGGTACACCAACCTGCTGCCTCCTCCCAACCTTGGATTTACTGCCCTGTCTTTTGTTTTTAGCCTGTGTGCCCGCTGGGTTATTGCATTTTTCAACTGTACTTGAGTGTGTGTGGCGGGGTGGACAGCACACCTGGATCTCTGGGAATAGAGATTTTCTTTTTTCTTTTCTCTCTTTTTTTTTTTTTAAAAAAGCTTATATTTGGGGCGCCTGGGTGGCTCAGTGGGTTAAAGCCTCTGCTTTCGGCTCAGGTCATGGTCTCAGGGTCCTGGGATCGAGCCCCACATCGGGCTCTCTGCTCAGCAGGGAGCCTGCTTCTTCCTCTCTCTCTCTCTGCCTGCCTCTCTGCCTACTTGTGATCTCTGTCTGTCAAATAAATAAATAAAATCTTAAAAAAAAAAAAAAAGCTTATATTTATTTTAGATAGAGAGCACAAGGTCGGGAGGAGCAGAGGGACGGAATAAGCAGACTCCTGGCCAAGCGTGGAGCCCGATGTGGGGCTCGATTCCAGGACCTGAGCTGAGATCAAGGGTCGGACACTCAGATGACTGAGCTATCCAGGCGTGCCCAGAGATTTTCTTTTTCTGTGTTTTTTTCTGGAATGGACTTTTAGGCTTACAGAAAAGTTGCGCACGCAGCACAAAGTTGAAAATGGACCCATGAGGATTCTAGCCTCCTGACCTTGTTCCCGTGTGCGTGTTTTTCCTCAGAGGCAAACATGTTCCGAAGGGGACATTTTTGTTCTCAGCCAGCTTCATGGCAACGCCACAGCTGTGAATAACGAAGAAGTGAAGAGGGAGGGAGCAGAGTCGCAGGTGATGGTGACGGGGAGGGCAGAGGAGGCTGATGGATAGGTTTGGAGGTGTCGGATGCAAGAGCATGAGCCTGTATTTATTCCTTGGCTGCCATGGTAATGGGCTGGGTAGAGGCTGCGGGATGCAGAGAGACAGGAAGATTTCTGTTCGCAGGTTGCTCGTCTGAGTTGACTGGGGCCTCTTCCCATCAGGTAAGGACTTTCGGTGCTCTGTGCCGCCTGGGACTGGCGGAGGAGGCTGGGCCGGGCTGAGGTGGGTGGGAGGGCTCCTGAACACCGGGCAGGAAACCCAGAGCCCAGCCCATCGCTCTGGAGGACTGTCATCCTTCCACTTACCTTCGAGGGGCTGGTCGCTCACCCTTTGCAGCTGAGACTCACAGCTGTGAGGGTGTGGGGCAGCTGGCCGAAGCCCCAGGGCGCCCACACCCTGGGCTGGGGTCAGAGCAGGTCTGCTAGCCCCATGCCCGTGCCTGTGTCCTTGAATCTCTAAGGTTGTTTCTGGTCTTAATTTTGAGACAAAGAAGTGTTCTGGTTTTAAGGGCAGAACACTTTTTTTTTTTTTAATTTATTTGACAGATCACAAGTAGGCAGAGAGGCAGGCAGAGAGAGAGAGGGGATAGCAGAGCTCCCTTCCATGCAGAGAGCCCGATGTGGGGCTCGATCCCAGGACCCTGAGATCATGACCTGAGTGGAAGGCAGAGCCTTAACCCACTGAGCCACCCAGGCGCCCCAGGGCAGAACACTCTTATTTAAAATCTCCCTTGGGTTCTCTTACAGAAGCTGGGGGTGGCCTGCTGGGTGTGAGGCCACTGCTGGTTGGGGTCAGGGCAGGAGCCCGCATGGGGCTCACCTTCTGGTCGCTTTTTCCAGCTGTAGAGATGCCCCTCCTGGCTAGCCTGTCTCATGCTGTGCAGAGGCCAGAGAGGCTCCCTCTCAGAGGAACCCACACCACTGCCGCTGGCTTTCCTTGCAAGCTGTGGGGAAGCTGGCACTCCTCTCTTACTGTTATCTTTACTGATTCCATTTGTAATGATGTGGAAAACGTGAAAACATTAGAGCTTTAGGAAATCAGTGCAGCTTGCGGATTCCCTGGAGAGTTTTCAGTGCCCTTCCAGTCTTTGTTAGAGCCTCTGGCTGTCTCCCTGAAACGGCCTGACCTGCATCCTTGCTTGTTCCTGATAGCTGACCTTGACCGTTATTAATTTGTGTTAAATGTGCAAGAGTGTTGTCCTTATCATGCCTTTACCTAAGCTTCCTGATTTTATAAATTACCCATTCTAAATGTGTATGTTATTTTCATCAAAAAAGGCTGCAGATAGGTCATTAAAAAATCTAATTTGTGTCTTTAACTCTGTTCACTTGTTTTGCATACCGTAGAGCAGGGCAGACGGGTGTGGACTTCACCTTCCGGAATCCGTGAGTGGTCCTTGTTTCCTCTGTTTTTTTCCAGCTTAAGTTTCAGCAGCCTTTGGGGAGCTCAAGGAATGAAGTGCTTTTTCTCTGTATTCATGGTTCTAATTGTGGAGAGTGGGCCTGAGATCCTGGCAGTGGTTGGTGTTCCCGTCTTGCCGACTGAGGGAGGACGTTGCCGGAGGGCGCTTAGTGGTGTGTGTACAGGGGAGGCCGGGCAGCCTCATGTTCCATGTCCTCCTGCTGCAGTTCTCACATGCAGACTTGGCGTCTTCCGCCTGCCCTGCTTGCTAGAGCTGCCCCGTCTCCCACCCCTGCCTGTCCCTGCAGCCCTCCTCCCGGGCCACAGCCTCCCTCCCCTTTCTCTGCTTGCCTGACTTGGGATCCTGGGCCTTCAGAAATCTTCCGTTGTGCCTGATCAGGGTCAGGAACAGAAGTCCCACAGAGCAGACCCGTAAATTGTCCCCGTGTCCTACTTTATGTATCACCCAGGCGTAAGCATGTTCTTAGAGGCACCTCCACAGGTATGGCGGACAGAGCCACGGGGCAAGATTGTGCATACGTGTCCCTGGTGGCAGGATGCCGGAAGGAAGGGGAATCCACATTTGTGGTCATGCCTGCTGTGTGTCAGGCACTGTGACGGGGACTTTCTCTCCTGTTATTCTCGTGGTGAGGAGGAGCTGGGAACTGGTGTCTTCCCATATGAATCTGACACAGAATTAGCCAAACTAGATTTCAAAGAAACCCCCAATGCCAGGACCAGGTCCTTGGTAGTTAAATTTGTGTCTGGAGTAGTTCAAGCCTCAGAGTCAGAGACGGGGCCTCATTCCTAAGACACTGTTCACTGAGCTTAGGCCTCTCTGTGGCACTGGTGGGCCAGGGTCCTTGGTGAGGCTCTGCTAGTCCTTCTTGTTACCTCGTCGCTGGGCATCACCCTCTTTGGGGAGGAGACAGGCTGAGGGTGGGAACGCTGGCCAGAGCTGCTGATGGTGAGTCAGGACTGACGCCCCAGAATGCCCCACGCACCCACCCCGGGGGCAGTGTGTCCCACTTCCCATCGCTGCAGACCCGTCCTTCTCACAGCTCCTTCCCTCTGCCGGCCCCGCTTGACCAGCCCTGGCTCTCCCCACTGCTCGGAGCAATAGAACTTTGTGAAATCCCTGCAAGTTTAAAAACAAGCATCAAAGAAAAATCTTTCTTGAAACCTGCTTTTTTCTATCAGTCTCCCCTAAGGTCTGGATTTGTAAATTCCCTCACTTTTGGACAGGATTTTGGTTGGTTTTTTTCCTGTATGCTGGAGAATGAGACTTGCTCCTGTTGCTGAGACCCAGGATAAGCCCCCTTGTGAGTAAACGCGTTTGTGAGCGCCCTTGTTGGCCGACCCAAGCTCCATTCCTTCCCTGCAGAGCTGTGCTGTGCGTGATGTCTGCTGGCGTGAATGGTTTAGGCTGCAACCGCTGTGTAGCCATCAGCTGCTCTCAAGGAAGGCGACAATATGTACTTACGTAGAGAAGGAGATGTATTTTCAGGAGTTCCCTCAAGTAGTTCTGGAGGCTGGTAGCTCTGGAATTTACAGGACGACCAGCAGGGGGAGACCCTGGAGGGAGCTGGCGCTGCGGTTGGATTCCAGAGGTGCTCTCCCGGAGGGTTCCCTCTGGCTTGCAGCTGGCTCTGTGGAGGCCTTCGCTGATTTAAGCCCCCCGCATTAGGTAGGGCAGTCGGCTTTCCTCCTAGCTAACCAGTTTACATGTTAGCTGCACCCAGAAGAGCCTCGTAGCAACATCTGGAAAACCAAGTGTCGGGGCACCGAGGCCCAGCCAAGTTGCCACGTAAAGCGAACCATCACAGTGAGCATACTGTTTGCTTCTCCCACGGCACCTGTTCTCAGATTTATCCATTTCTTCTCTGGAGCGCGAGCTCCACGGGCAGCCCTTCTGTCCTGGGCACCGTGTGCCACTGCTCTGCACAGTGCCCACCACACAGGAGGTTTGGCCGTAGCTTGTTGAGCAGGGGGACCAGGTGCCTTCCAGATCTGCACACGGAAGCCAGGTGTGGCCAGGGCCTCTGGGGGAGGTGAGGGGCCGGAGTCTGGGCTGTCCTCACTCCCCAAGTTGGTCTCTGCAGAGCTGCGTCTTTACAGACGGGCAGTTTTTTCTGGTTTGTTCCCTGGCAAACACTCTTCTCCCTGCTGGGACAGGGAGAAACCTGATGGGATGGCAGAGGAGCCCACGTGAGGACTGTCCCGTGTCTGACAGAACATTCCTCCCTCTGCTTGAGGCTTTGGTGGCCATGGACATCCCTGTCCTTCCTTTCTTTCCTGTGTCCTCCCAGAGAAGTTTGCAGGGAAGGAAGAATTTATCAGATCCTCTGCTTTTACTTAATTTTTTTTAGAAGATTTTATTTTTGAGAGAGAGCAAGCAAGAGAGAGCATGAGCAGGGGGAGGGGCAGAGGGACATGGAGAAGCAGACTCCCCGCTGAGCAGGGAACCAGACCTGGGGCTGGATCCAGGACCCGAGGATCAGGACCTGAGGCGAAGGCAGCCGCCCAAGCAACTGAGCCCCCCAGGCGCCCTCCTGCTTTCTCGTGCTTACACCGCGTTCACCGCCTGGCCTCTGTGCTCGGATTCCGGCAGTTCTCTGAGGGCGGTTCTCCCGGTTCCAACTGGGCCATTTTTCTGCCCCTTCTTAGTGGATCTTCTTTTAGATGATGCACATCCTCCCGCCACTGGGTCCCCTGGTGAGCCTCCCCAGCAGGGCTTGTGAATGCGCTGAGCCTCATGGGGGCTCTCTGTGTCGCGCCAGTGAACCGCCCCTCCTCCGCTCTGCTTGGTGACCTGGAGACACCTGAGGCGGGGAAGTTCTTCCTGACCCTCTTGCTGAGGGATCCCTCCTGGAGGTTGCTGGGCGTCCCACCTCACGGGTGACTGCCGCAGAGTGCCCCGTGACCATCAGCGCGTGGAGAGCTGTTGCATTTGGCCCCCTCTGTTCAAAGTCCTCAGGCTTTGCCACATAATTTGATTTGGGTAGTTTTTCCTTTCGCAAGTCAACTGTACTTTTTCAGCTTAAAAGAAGTGAGTTCTAAGGAGTAGTAGTCCGAAACACAGCATGAAAACTGTGTTTATCTTCTTTATTTACACTGAATCTCATCAGGGAAAAAAATTGTGAGAGTCTCTCTTTTTTTAAGTAAGTCCAATAACTATCTGAAATATTTGCTGACAGTAATGGAGTTTTACGGAGTGCCTGGGTCTCCGGTTCAGTGGCAGGTGCTACAAGGAGATCAAAGAGTAGGAGGTCCTTGCCTTTTCAGAGTTTATGTAGAGACGGGAGGCACCCAGTTGGCAGGAAACACAGAGGAACATAAATGGTAAACTGAGGCAGTGACCGCTCTCTGAGCTCTGGGATGCCTGGGGCGGTCAGATGGGTGTGGCTTGAAAGGCAGGACTGTCTGACCGAGGGAAGTACTGAAGGTCTGGATGTGGAGGTTAGCAGGGCGTAGCCAGAGGAGCCTGGAAGGACAGCCCAAGCCCAGGAGAGGCCCAGCCCCCGAGTGGAGGGAAGTCACTGCAGGTTTGTGGGGACCAGCTCCCAGAAGTCTGACGCCTGAACCCCCGCAGGGTGTCTGTTGCTTCTGTAGCTCAGGCCAGTGTGCGTGGGACAAGAGGGCTGTCTGTGGCTTAGGTGGTTGGTCTGTGTGTGACACCTGCTCACATCGCCCAAACTCCCCGAGCCTCAGTTTCCACAATTATAATCGAGCCTGTCTCAGGCTGTCTTTGCAAGTGCAGCTGAGATATCAGCGGATATAAATGTGTTTTTACAGTGCCAGCCTTGGGGCAGCTCATTTGGTTAAGTGTCTGCCTTCGGCTCAGGTCCTGATGAACCCCACGTCGGGCTCCCTGCTCAACAGGGATGCTTCTTCCTCTGCTGTTCCCCCTGCTTGTGCGCTCTCCCTCTCTCTCTCTCTCTCAAATAAATTAAAAAATAAAAAATAAAATGCCAACCTTGCTCTTGGTGTCATTAATGAGCTGCTGGGTTTGAGTGCCCGTCAGCAATGTTGTGAAGGGAATTTCCTGCACTGGATATAAAAAACAAGAAGATGCAACAGAATGGCCTGCTCACAGGAGTTGGGTTGGAGGGCACAGAGGGGTAGGGATAGACAGAAGGAGGGGGTGAACAAGGCTGAAAATGCGGCAGGAGCCCGGCTCGAGGGCTGTTAACAGGCCTTGGGGTTTGTGTCCTCATACGATGGGGAGCCACGGCAGCCATCGGGCCACAGCGGCCTGGGTTTGCTTGCTTGCTGGTCGATGACCTCAGAAGCGGGGAGACCAGAAGACCAGCTAGCCTGAGCAATGTGAGAGGTACTCAGAGGTAGAATTGGTAGCATCTGTGACACACTGGATCCGAGGAGCTAGGATGACCGTGAGATTTCTAGAGTGTGCTGGCTCAGGTGCGTCTTCTTCCCCTCGCTCCTAGACTGACTCTACCGGCCTCTATTTATAACTTCTGTGCTTTAGAAAGGACATTTTTTTTTTTAAAGATTTTTATTTATTTATTTGATAGAGAGAGATCACAAGTAGGCAGAGAGGCAGGCAGAGAGAGAGAGGGGAGGAAGCAGGCTCCCTGTTGAGCAGAGAGCCCGATGCGGGGCTCCATCCCAGGACCCTGAGATCATGACCTGAGCTGAAGGCAGAGGCTTAAACCACTGAGCCACCCAGGCGCCCCTAGAAAGGACATTTTTGATCCTAAATTTCTAACTTACTCTAGCTTGTTTCAACCCAAGACCCACCAGAAATAACTTGTATCTGAGTTTTCCATCCAGACAGCTTTATTTTGTATTTTGGAATACATATTTTATGCAGAAATCTTTTGTATGCAAAAGTCAAGCCTGGAACAAATGTTTATTGTGAACGGAAGAGTTGGTGAAAGTGAAGGCTTTAGCGGAAGTGCTTGCCCCCCGTAACCGCAGTGGCGTGCAGTGGCGTGCACACAGTGGCACATCTGAAGGAAAAGCTGTCCGAAGAGCAGCTTTCAATTTAAATATATCCAGGATCTCAGGACCGATTGTAATGAGTTTTAAAATCTTTGTGCCAGCTTCATGTTTTTTCTTTAAATCATTTTAAAATTAATAAACCAGTTCGTATTTGACAGCGTCTGCATCAGAAATGCTACCGTCGGCTCTGAAGTCTTCACTCTTGTGTGGTCCTACCATTCCCCTAGAGTGAAGTAGTGGCCATGGCTTCTAGAAATGCTGGACATCGACTTCCTGGTAATGGGCCAGCTGACTACCCGCCAGACCACCTAGATCCCGCTGCTGTGTCTAAATACCGACACCATCACCTAATGTGGGCCATGCAGTGACAAGGGAGGATTCCAGGGACCGGGCATGGCCTGGGGTTCCCCTGGGTTAGTGAGGTGCCAGAGCAGGGCGCACTGGGGACCTGTGGGCAGCGTTCCAGAGCCCAGGAGGCTTTGCCGGGAAGTCCGTCTCCTCGCCCTTCTCCCGCACCAGAAGTCGCGCTGCCTCGGGGCCTTCCTCTGGCAGCTCTGCTGAGACACGAGCACACGTGGGGTGCTGCTGGGCCGTAGAGAGCTCACCACGTGGGTTCTGCTTTCTCGGAGCTCCCAGCCTGGTGGAAAGCCCAGTCAGGACAGGGACGGAATGGCAGTTCTGAGGGGCCGGGCTAGCCCAGAGGCAGGGGCAACAGCAGGAAGAGTGGGTGTCAGGAGGGGCTTCGCGGAGGGGGATGGCCCCGGCCCTGAAGAAGGTCTGGGAGTTCACCAGGCAGAGGGCACAGCCTGGCCGCCCGGGGAGAGGAAGAGAATGTGGAGGGACAGAGGGCAGGGGCAGGACTGGCACGCGGCTGTCAGGGCCGTCTGCATCATCCCAGCTGTGCCCGACCCTCCCAGCAGCCTCACAGGCGTCGGTTGGCTCTTACTCCCGTTTGGGGGGTGACGAAATGGAGGCCCATTGGCAGGTCTGCCTGTTCTAGGACTTACATTCAGACCTCACTGTCGGCACGCCAGAGCGGGGCTTCGCGTCCGACTCCGCGGTGTCTCCTCCCGTGCCATGCTGACTTCTCATAACCATGGGAGCCCGGCACTCATCCCGTGACTCTTCATGCCGTGAGCGCTGATCGAGCCGCCGCGCCGTGAACCTGGTGGGTATTTCAGCAGGGGCTGCTGTGATGTTCCAGGCTTCGGCTGCTGTTCTCTGGAGTCCTGCTGAAATGGAAGCTCACAGGGACAGCGGTCGGCCTGCGTTGTTCAGGCACAAGACAATGAGTGCCATCACAGTGGAGGACTCAGCCATCAGCTTCAGGCTGGGGCCAAGAGGGGGTGGTGACTGAGGTCGCACTCTCTGCAATTGGCGACATTCAGCAATTTTCTCTCCAGTGTGGGCAGGCACTGCCTTCTTGGAGAGGCAGCTCTACCTGCTAAAGGACCCTAAAAACAGGACCACGGACCACATCAAATGTGCAAGAAAAAGGCATTCTAAGCCAACCTTATTGACTTTTTTTTTTTTTTTTTAAAGATTTTACTTATTTATTTGACGGAGAGAGATCACAAGTAGGCAGAGAGGCAGGCAGAGAGAGAGGGGAAGCAGGCTCCCCGTTGAGCAGAGAGCCCGAGGATCCCAGCCCAGGACCCTGGGATCATGACCTGAGCTGAAGGCAGCAGTCTAACCCACTGAGCCACCCAGGTGCCCCCCTTATTGACTTTTTAATTTAAAGAGGTGCTTAATCCCAGCAGACAGGACTCATCTAGATTCTGTAGTAGAGTGCTGTGTGGATGCAGTTAGGGAGGGCTGATGGCAGGCGTCAGGCCACAGAGAGGCCCCTGAGGCTGACTTACTGGCCTTGTCAGGTTTAACACTTGGTGGGATAGGGGTGAAGACCTAGGAGGCACGCCGCTCAAGTTTCTGGATGGTAGAAAACCAAGGAGGCTTTGTAAGTGGATCAAGTCTGTCTTGGTTCAGAAAACTCTGATCCGCAAGAAGGATCGGATTGAGCCGGAGTCATTTGGAGGCAGGAGGTGTGGTGGGGGAGACTGGGGACAGGACGTCAGAGCTCTGGCCTCTGTTCTCCATTGCTGGCTCACTTGTGACTACAGACAAGTCACAAACTCAGCTTTGTGCCCAGTTTCCCCTACAGAAATGAGAGGCTGGGTGAGAAATGGAGGGGAAGGGGTTTTAGATGGGGAGCTTTCTACAAATGCGTATTTATTTTTAAAAAAAAAAGCTTCCTGTCACTGCGCTTCAGGGTCCCCACATGCGTCTTGGGTGAGGTACGGAAGGCGCTGCTGGCCCCTGGTGGTTCTTCAGTGCAGTGAACTGCGGGAGGACTGTCCCTTCAAGGCACCTGTGTGCATAGAAGGCACGCACTTAACCTGTTTCTCCACAGTCCCTAGCTCACAAGCTAATGGGGGAACTACGGTAAGTGAGGAAGCTGGCAGTACATCAGGCTGACAGCTGATGGCAGTAGGAGGAGTTCACTCATTCGTATAGGATCAGTTACCAAAATTCTAGGGGAAGGTTGCTAAGAGAACTTCAGAATCTGGAAGATTTTAATGATTTAAGAGTTTACCACATAAAAAGCAGTACTACACTTTAAAGGCAGTAAAGGTCAACAACAGCTTCACACGTTGAACGTTATAAACTTTTAAAGATAAGATTAATGAACTGTCTCTCCAGACATTGTGCATGGCAAGAAACAGAAAAAGGTGAGTTATGTGTGCCTACGGATGAATGATATCCTGTCAGACTGAGGTGGCTTTGGACTAAATCAGCTATTCTTGAAAATGGCCCATATTAACAGAATAAATATATTTAGAAAAAAAGCCTGGGGACATTTATTAACCCCCTGTAGTAAAGATGAATAGTTCGGGTCATTTTCTGTTGATTTTTGATGGTCTTTAATTGAGGTTTAACTTCCACATGTCAAGTACATGGATTCAGTGTCGATGAGTTTTTATCTTAAGTAACCAAAACGGAGATCAAGCTGTGGCCCGTGTCTGGCCCCGGAGGAAGCCCCGGCACCCTGTCCTAGCTGGTACCCACCCTCCCTTTTCGAGAGGGAACACGCTTCCAGCTGTCGGGCTGTGGCTGTTGGCACAGCTGAGTTTGCAAATCTGAGTGCTCCAGTGGGAGACCCACGGAGGGCACTTGCTCGCCTCTGGCTGCTTCCGTTGCCTGCGCTGTCCGTGGGACTCCCCACTCCTGTCCCTGCTGCACGGCTCTCCATCATGTGCACCCCCTGTCCCGTGTCCACGCTGTGCCTCGGCGTTTGGATGGTTTCTGGTCTGGGGTTACCGTATAGGAAGCTGCTGTCAGAGATCTTGTGTCATCTGCTTGCGGACACGTGTCCCTTTCCTCTGGGCCCTCTCTGGGGAGGGGAATCGGGCAGTCACATGTGCAGTTTCAGTAGACACTGGTAAACTGGTTTCCACACTGGCCGAACCAGGGCTTATGCCACCAGCAGTGCAGGAACGTTCTGGTTGCTCTCCCCCCGCGCCCTCAGTGCTCTGTTAGGCTTTCTTCTGCACGTGCAGGGGCGTCTCCTCAGAGCTCTGACTTCCCTTCCGTGGTGACTGGTGGGGTCCAGCGTGTCTGTGTTTGCTTATTAGCTACTTGGATATCCTCCTTTGGGAGTGCCCAACCAAATCTCTTGCTCATTTAAGACACAATTATAATAATGTATTTTACCTAACTCAGTATATATGGAAGAGTATTCTTTAAACATACTATTAATATAAAATACTTAATGATACATCCTACATTTTTTATAAGAAAATCTTGACAGTGCAGTGCATTTTTTTATTTTTATTTTTTTTTTTTTTGGGCAGGGAATATATTACATTAAGTTTTTTAATTGTGGTAAAATATATGTAACGTAGAGTCTGCCATTTTGACTGTTTCTAAGAGTACATACAAGCCAGTGGTGTTGCTTCCATTCATAATGCCGTGTGTCTGTCACCGCTGTCTGCCAGACTTTTTCATCACTCCAAACAGAACCTCTGTAAACACTGGGCAAGGACTCCCCATACCCCTGCCCCCTTCTGAATCACTTATTAGTAATTGGTGTTTTCTTCTGGGTCTGCGTCCTTTATGATTTATGCCTGTGTCGTCCTGATGACGTGCCCCATCCCTTTCTTAATGAAAGCTTTCGACGATCGGAGTTTCTTCATTTTAACAAAGTCCGGTGTATTGGTTTTATTTTTCCAAATATGGTATTTTTTGTGTCTCTTTAAATAACTGTTTGCCTGGCCCCAGGGTTCTCAGCTGAGAGTGGTTTGCCACTCGGGGGCAGAGACAGTTTGGCTGTCACAGCTGGGCCAGGGATGCTGTTCACCTGCGACGCACAGGACAGCCCACAGCAGAGCATGGTGCAGCCTGACAGGGCAGTGGTGCTGCAGTTGCGAAACTTGTCTAGCATGGGACCATGAATGTGTGCTTCTGGAAGCTTCGCGGCTTCACCTTGCACAGGTAGTCCAGGACCCACCTCTCCTTAGCCCCTGTGTGTGTGAGGAGAACTTGAGAGAAATCTGGATTCTTGCACATCTGTGTCCCTAACCTGTTATTTAACCCAAAATTCGGTACATGATCAGGAGCTTTATATGGAATGTAGTAACGGGCAGAAGGGAAATTTTGGAGTTGATGGCCTTAGAGCAGTGTTTGGAGCATAAATGTCAATGGAGTGGCATGTGCAGAAGATGGAAGGTTTTTCCTTCCAGCGTGATTAGTAAGGACTTGATTTACAGCTTTGTTGTTGCTGCTTTTTAATTGTCAGGTTGCAGCCATAGGGCAGACGCCACCAAAAAGTACAATTCATGAAACACAGTGACCTGACAGTGTGCCGTTTTCATCAGATTCTTACCTGGTTCTTTGCGTGGAACTGTCGTGGTTAACTAGACATTTCCCAGACTGATGGGAATTTGTTACTTTTCCCCCTGCTGTAGTTAGGTTGTGTGTCTGCTCGTCAGATCTTCTGTACAGCGTGCGCCTAACTGCGCAGATGTTTTAGGATAGTTGGGAGCAGGAGGAAGTACTTGCAGGAGTGGTGTCCTCAGACATGTGGAAGCTGTGCTCCATGAGGGTGGCAAGGAGGGAAGAGTTGCTGGAGAACTTTGGCCTCTGTTTGATGATCATGCCGACTCTGTTCACAGCATTCTCACATTAAACTCTAATGCTGGAGCATCGTCAGGTGGGGAACCACCTTGTCCAGATGTGTTGTCGGCTGCTAATTGCTCTTCTGTTGAAACGGACAAGGGGGTGAGTTGATCGAGGGTTACAGCCTTTGGTGTTAACTTTAAAGTCACTAAGAACACATGTTGCTGTTTTGGGGGCATTGCTAGTTCCCCTTTTACTAACAGTTGTGAATGGTGTGCACTAGAAAGTGCTGGGTTTGAGTCACAGCTGTGCCTCTAAGTGACCCAAGGGTTGGCAGGTCACTCAGCCCGTTACCTCCTCTGGTATTGGTGGCACCAGCTGCTGCCTCACATTGGAACTGGGAAGAGTAAATGAGAAGTGGAGATCCCTTCCTGAAGCGTAAACCTTCACACAAATGGAAGGTACCCACCTTGTGGGCCCACCCCACTCTTAAAAAATTTCTCCCTCCAATATGTGATATATTTGTGGAGAGACCGCACATGGAGGGGTTCAGGGAATGGGTTCGGAGGCTCCTCCACTTCCCAGCTGGGTGGCTGGCACGTCATTTATCTGTAGCGTGAGGGTGCTCTTCGTGCCTATCTTAACAGGGTTACTGTGAGGTTGAGAGGTTATCTCTGTCAAATGGCTAGGACAGTTTATGTGCCTGGCGCACACTAGGTGCTCAGTAAATGTTAATTCTTATTTTTATTGTTGCTATTCAAGTTGATTTGGAAAAGTGGAATTCAGGTCCTGCCTCAGTCAGCACTTTCCTCAGTATACTGACCAGTCCACTGAAAACAGGTGGGATTAGCTGTCGAAATGCAAAGCTGTGGTCGTCAGCATTGTGAAGTTGAGTAGGGGCTATGGGCCACGGGGCGTCTGCTGTGGGAGAGAAAGAGATGAGAGCCAGACGCCCAACTTGGCCTACCGCCTCACTGGGGAGCTGGCTCAGGAGCTGGATGGGTCCTTGACGCCACCTGCTTGGTCTCACCAGTTACAGGGCTGTTCCGAGCCCCAGGAAGGCTGAGAACAACTCGCTTCCGTTCTGTTCCCACACCTCCTAGCCTGATGTTTGGCACAAAGTCAATGTCTGTTGGATACATTTTGTTTCTTTGCAGGTCAGGTCCAAAACTGTATTCGCGATCTTTTTTTTTTAAAGATTTTATTTATTTATTTGACAGAGAGAAATCACAAGTAGATGGAGAGGCAGGCAGAGAGAGAGAGGGAAGCAGGCTCCCTGCTGAGCAGAGAGCCCGATGCGGGACTCGATCCCACGACCCTGAGATCATGACCTGAGCTGAAGGCAGCGGCTTAACCCACTGAGCCACCCAGGCGCCCACTGTATTCGCGATCTTGAGGGAAAAGCAATGTGGCAAGAATCTTCGGTCATATGGCGTCAGAGACCTTTTTGACTTTTTTTTAATGTGAAACTTTGAAAACATTCTAAACCGCACATAGGTATAACAGAAAAGCTTAGAAAATATTAGTGTAATAGCTTAAGGAGGAAAACGTAAGTCTTACTCTGTTTGGCAGGGTTTCAGTGACTCAGAGCCTCGAGTGGGCTAATCTGGGTGAAGAAGGGGCCAGAAACCCTCGTGGGAAATGCAGCTTCTCTTAGCATTTTGCCATCCTTCATCTGTGTGTCCATGGCACATGTGAAGAGCAGGGAGCGGTTTCATCAGATAGCAAAGATCATTCCTGTTCTCTTCCTTGGCGGCAGCTGGCAGTAGACCCAGGTCCTGGCTTCAGCTTGAGCGAGCACGTGTTGCTGGGACACTTGTCACACTCAGTGCCTCCAGGACTCCACTCTCGGAGTCCGTCGGTCTAGACCGCGGGCACAGCTGCAGCGCACCGGACATCAGTGTCCTGGGCTGTATGACCTAAGGGTAGCAGGGCTCTTGCTGTCGGAGCCTGTCTGGAGTAGCTTACAGCTTCCTCTATGCTTCATGATTTTCATCTGTTTCAAAGGAAAAAACAGGTGTATGGAACTAAAGAGACCAAAATAAATTCATAGGTATAGAAGGCAGGCCTTACGGAGGCCTTCAGGTTGGCTGTTTTCCTAAGAACTTTAGAAATTAAAGACACTTCGAGGGCTTCTCTGGATTTGAGGCTGCCAAAGCAACCGTCTCTCTCAGTTTAGCTCCTGTGTCTGTCTTTATTCAGAGCAGTCAGCATCGGAACCAGAACGCAGAGAGCTCCAGAAGCGATGGCTTTGGGATGGAAATAGTCTTAGTTCTCTGGTGACTGAGTGCTGAGCATAAGTGGGGGCCAAAGGGGTCAGAAATTTTATCACCACATGAATGATGATCATAAAACAGACCAAATGCCGCTCATTCTGAGCAAAGTCTCCTGCCTCTGATTGGAAGAGAATTGGGGTGTCTTGTTACTTTAGCTTCCTTGGCTTCTGTCTGCCCCTCTCAGTTTCCCCCTTAACTGCACGCGTTCTCTTTGTGTTCCGTCTTCTGTCCTGCCCCCTGTGCCCACGGTGGTTATCCTGCCCTCAAGTCTTTGTTCTGTTGCTTCCTCCCCGCCCTGCATCGACCTCGGTTTCTCTGGCAGATATGTTCATTTCCTTTTTCCTAAAAGGCAGAAGGGCACTAGCGTGTGCTGAGTGCCTGGGGCCCGGACTGAGGATGCTGCAGAGCAGAGGCACAGCTGAGCCATGGTCGGCCTGAGCCGAGCGAGAAATAAAACTTCGTTGTTTGAAGCCCCTGGGATTTCAGAGACATTCGTCACCACAGCAAACCCCAGCCTGTCCTGACTGATACCATATGTATACGCTCCTGTGAATTATTTGTAGAAGTTAGGCCTGGCCCACGTTTGTTTGTTCATTTGTTTGTCAGGGCTTAAAAGAACCCATATTTATAATAAACCCATATTTATTATTTCTGTGAATGGGAACCCAGGCATGGTCTAGCTGGGCCCTCTGTTTCAGGGCCTCTCATGGGCTGTGGTCCCGTCTGAAGGCTCAGCTTCGGAAGATCTGCTTCCAAGCCCACTCACGTAACTGGTGGCAAGTTTCCCTTCCTAGGACCTCAGTTCCATGCTGGTAGTTGGCCGGAGGCTGCCTTGAGTTCGTTGCCTTGTCAGACCCATAGTCTTGATCAGATTCTTGAACTTCACCCCGCTCCCCCCCGCTTTATCTGCTTCCCACCTGTTCAGAGACCCAACTCACATACCTCTCTCCGACAAGTCATGGCCAGATCTCTCTCTTTCCAACAATGTCTGCAACCTCTTCTCTGTAATGCCGACACATGTCGTTTATTCTGGTGCGATGCGTCATATTTTATCCATCTGGACTGTCTGCGACGACGCTATTAGCTTCTTGGGAGTAGGGAGCCCATCTTACTCACTGTTCCCCCCACAGTGCCTTACATTTAGCAGACAGATGTTTGAAGAATCGATGGATGAAGCTTTGCTAGAATGCATGGAAGGTACGGAAATATGCTTTCGCAGATCCGGGGTGAAAGTGTGCCCCTTTTATGACTTTACTCTTTTATCATTATTTTATATGAAATAATAGCTGCTTCGCCTTCACAGCTTCCCTAAGACTGATCAAAATGCTTTTTTTTTTGTATTTAAGTTTCGTAACAGTTGTTCCTCTTCCTATACTTTTGCAGTTATATTTCATCCTGTAGGACACAGAGCGTCATGGTCAACACTACATTTATTGCATTATGTCCTGTTTTTTTATGGACATAAATTTTAAGCACAGTGAGGAGGCTAAAAGATGTGATTAATTTGGCTATTCTTCTGATGCGTGCCTTACGTCCACTCAGCATCAGTGGGCGTTTTTAAATCAAATGTGAAGTTGTCCTCCTCTCTCCAGAGGACATTTTCCTTGTCCGCACCATGTGCCCGTTAAGTTACTGGGTGTAAATTGAAGTACTTAGCTTTATTTTTCAAAGTAAAAGATTAATCTGCAAAATGACCACACTTGGAGTACTTAGTATAGTAGCAGTAGCTGCAGTAGTAGGAATTATAGTAACAACTGGAGGGACACAGGTCAGTGCCCAGGATGCTCCCGTCTACACACTAAGCTCCCCGATTGCCCGTACTTCAGAACCAGCCAGGGTGTCCCCGGCTCCCGCTGACTGCGCCCCCCTGCTGCCCCGGGGGGACGCGGGTGCCGCCCGCTGGAGCACGGCAGCCCATGTGATTCCACTCCCTGTATCTGACAGGTTCAGTGGGAGAGCCCAGTCCTCCCTCTGCTGACCCCCTCCGGCCGCCTAACCCCTGCCCATTAGACCACCTCCACCTGCCTGGGGGCAGAAGCCAGAGCTGTCATGCTCGCTGTGTTCCGTTCGTGGCACAGGATTTCCCCCACAGACGGGCGCTCCGTGAATCCTGCGGAGCGACGCCCGGGGCAGCACAGGGCAGTGCAGTGATGTGCGGAAGCGGGTACCAGGTGGTGTTTTGCCAGATGTGTGTGTTAGAATTTCAGAGGTCAGGAGGTCATATGAAGGTCATATTAAGCCGTCCGAGGGCTAGTGAATCAGTGCAAGGGGTAAATTATCCTAAGTGGTAAAATAATATCAAATACTAGTTGTGAACATACAGTTGACCCTTGAGCGACATGTTTGAACTGTGTGGATCCACTTCTATGTGGATATTTTTCAGTAAGTGCAGCCCAGGTGTAAGTGTATTTTCTCTCTCTCAGGATTCTCTTATTAACCTGTTCTTTTCCCTAGCTTTGCCTGTTGTGAGAACAGAGTATATAAAAACATACAAAATATATGCTCATTGACTGTGTCGTCAGTAAGGCTCCTGGTCAGCAGTGGGCTCTTAGCGAAGTTTGGGGGAATGAAAAGTTGGATGCGAATTTTTGACAGTGTGGGTGGGTTGGTGCCCTAATCCCGTCTTGTTCAAGGGGCGACTATGGTTATTTTCCACATCAGATTTTATCAAGGATAAATAAGGTTACTTCCAGATTTTGCAACTTTTTTTAGAAATTGAAGGATGAATCGGAAAAAAACGCGCAGTGGTCATTTTGCCAAGCGTGGAGTCTTAACTGACAAAGCTAATGATCTAGAAAAACCTATGTTGGAAAATGTCATTTATTATATGTGTCTGGAAGTGCAGATGGGAAAACAGATTTTTTTCTTTTTGCAGTGGATTCATTAAGTGTTTGGGAAGAGGCTCTCTTCCACACCTTCCCCAGCCTGCGTAGTTTGAGACTAAATCTGAGCTCCGCTTGCCTCCTGTCTCTCAGGGAAGAGGCGGCTGCTGCTCTTTACTTACAGGCTCGGGCCCGTCTGCAGGCCTGCGGCAGGGCATCTGCCGGCACAGCCTGGGAGCCCGAGGGCCCCCCGCCACCGGCATGGGTAGCGCCAGTGCTGCGGGAATGAAGAACAAATAGCTGGTGACACTGACTGCTTGCACAGAAGCCTCGGCACTTGCCCCGGTCCTCCGCGCAGCCTGGCCCTGGCTGTGAACGCATGCCTGGGGGCCCGGGCTGGGGCTGTGCACGCGGTTCTGTGAGCAGGGCCGTGAGTGCCCGGCAAAGGTCCTGCCGGCCACCGCGCACCTCAGAGTGGCCGTCTGCTTGCCTCCTGGCAGGCCGACCTGGGGGTGGAGCGCTACTCTGGGGGTGGTGTGGCAGTTTGCCGTCCGCACCGAGGTCACATCTAGCCTGGTTGCTTTTTGTCGCTGCGGGGTTTTTTTTTATTTGCTTTTTTGTTTTTTGTTTTGTGATTTTATTTTTTATTTGTCAAACACAGCGAGAGAAGAGAGCGAGCACAAGCAGGGGAGCATCAGGCAGAAGGAGAAGCAGGCTCCCTGGTGAGCAGGGAGTCCAGTGTGGGACTCGATCCCAGGACCTTGACCTGAGCTGAAGGCAGACGCTTCAGTGACTGAGCCCTCCGGGTGCCCCTTGCCACGGGTTGGTTTCAAAGTCGTGGGGCATAGTTGGAGAACACCTGGCCTTGCCAAGGACATGGCCAGTCACACCTCGCCGTGGGTGACTTACCGCAGCCTCCATGGTGGTCACCCCACAGCAGTCCCCAGTTTCTCCTGCCC
This sequence comes from Mustela erminea, assembly GCF_009829155.1. NCBI lineage: Eukaryota > Metazoa > Chordata > Mammalia > Carnivora > Mustelidae > Mustela > Mustela erminea. The sequence goes on along the minus strand of NC_045618.1, from coordinate 141,769,275 downwards.
TGACTTCCCTGCGTATTGCTCATCCTCACGGCCCACTTTCTCAGCTCCCGCCTCTGAGGGTCGTGAGCTGAGTCAAAGCTTCTCAGCCCGGCAGAGAAACATGGTGTCTCGGCCTGCCAACCTGGGTCTCTCTCCCTGGGGGTTGTTTCAGACTCCCCGCAGGCTCCCCTCCGTCCTGCTTCTCAGGGGAGACCTCTCCTGCCAACTCCTGTCTCCATGTCGGAGCTGTGTCTTCACCTTCTTTCGTCCGGCTGAGAGAGAACAGCCTCCCCCACCCCGCCAGCCAGTCGCCAAGGCAAGCTGGGGCCCATGCCAGGAGCTCTCTGATGATGCTGTCCTAGCTTTGTCCCATAGTCCCTGTCCTTTGACATAATGTCCTGCTCTCCTTCTGCCTTTAATGCCATTTATCAAGAATATTCCACACTCGAGAGTTCATCTGGCCCCTGTAGCCCAGGTCCTTCCCGCTGCCCTGCCGTGCCCTCTGATGGGTGCTGGGATTGTCAGTCACCCGTTCCCGCGTCTGTTCTCGCTGCCCAGTGTCCTCGAGTTCTCCAAGTTGCAGGACTCTGGGTCAGGAGTCAGATCTGCATTTCAAAACCCAGTTCTAAAATCTCTTCTCACTGTGACTGTAATCAAAAATCATCTTGTATCAAAAGATGACTTAAGTCAACATATTGGATTTTTACCTCTCTGTTCCAAGTGAAGAGGCACTGATTAAACTGTTCCATTGGAGGGGCGCCCGGGTGGCTCAGTCGGTTAAGCATCTGCCTTTGGCTCAGGTCGTGATCTCAGGGTCCTGGGATCAAGCCCTGTATCAGGCTCCGTGCTCGGTGAAGAGTCTGCTTCTCCTCCTGCCCCTCACCCTGCTCATGCTCGCTCGCTCTCTCTTTCTCACAAATAAATTTTTAAACTGTTCCGTTGGAAATTTGTGTCCAGAAACTGCTCCATCAAAATAGCATTATTCTAAGGGTGTGAGATTGCATTTCTTCTGAAGAACAAAAAACAGAAAACCAAAAACAAAACAAGAGTGAAATCCATTCCATAACTGTTGATCAGTAAAGCATTTAATTAAGGAAATATAAGGCAAATTGTAATTTTTTTGGAGAAGGAAGCAGTCAGATGGGACTTTTCTGCCTGGTACTGCTTGGCTCTGCGTGGCTCTCACTAGTCTTGCCCTGACACGGGAGCCGGTAAAGCTCAGGGCAGTCCCTGCATGGCCTGGCCGGGTCCTACATCACTTCATGCCCTACGTGGTTTCAGGGTGAATCTAACTCTTCTATTTCTCACGGAAGAATTTTTCTTAATGACATCTTTATTTTCCCCTGGGAAGTGTTAATACTGATGGGGAAATAGCCAGTACGTACTGATGGCATCTTGGGGCCTGGTTTTTGTTATTGGGTTTTTGTGGTACAACTATGTTTAAAGAGTTTTGGTACCTATTTTGGACTCTAATGAGATGAGAGAGGAAATTTTATCAACCAAAGATGAATATCAGATCTGTTTGCTTCTGAGCTACTCCATCCAGAGTCATGGACACTTGAAATTACGTTTGGTTAGTCAGTGAGTGTCCTGACTGAGTGTGAGAATGTTTTGTTCTGACTCGAATAAATATAATCTTATAATTCAGTTCATTGCAGTTTTAATGGGGATATTTTTTACCAGTAATGTTGAATATTTGTCATATCTCAGGGTCATACTTTTGAAAGTCCTCTTTTCAGGAGGTACAAAGGTTATTAAGACTTCTGAGCTAGACTTTTTATCGGCAACCTGGTTTGCCAGCGGAAGTTCAGAGGCCTCTACCCCTCTCTTCCCTTGGAACTTTTGCAATTTGCTGTCCGACCAGTGACCCAGGGAAATAGCGCTGGGACAGTTTACAGCTGACAGGTCCACGAACTCTCTGTGGATAGAAGCGGCTGCAGGGGCCGTGGGGACACCAGCTTCACCTTGGAGCTGGGTTCTCGGACACGCATCCCCACCCTCCTCTTGTGACCAGCAGGCACCTTTGCCCTAGATTTTGTTGTGTTGGGATTGACCAAGTAAACTTGTGGCAGCTGGTGACAGCATGTGTGGGGACCTCAGTGGTATGCCTGAGAATGTGGGCGTTTCACAGGCTCCGACTGTGGGGGTCCTTTTATGACATTAGGGTCGATTGATCCTGTCAGCGGTTGGCCCATCTTTATCAGAATCCCCCAGTCTGAGCGCTGCGGGGTCTCAGCTTCCAGGCTGCACTCTTGGAGTTCGGCCTTACTCGCTACTTCCAGACTCCTTCAGTTTCCTTTGGGCCTAAAGGCAGAACATTTAAGGGGCCAAGGTTCATTTCCCTAACAACATGATAACTAGGAGAGTTGAAAGTAGCCAAAAAGATATTGTCGTTTAAGAACTTGGAGATAGTACAGGTTTAATGATTGATACACCTGTGGGGTGTTTTAGAGGCTGTTCAGACTTATCACGCGAATGATGGGAATTCCAGATAATGGAATATTGGAAGTTGTTGGAACACTAGTGTGGTATAATTCTAGTGAAGAAAATACTGGAAATACTGGAAAGAAATTCCAATATCCAAATAATACCAAATAATATCCAAATAATACCAATTATTTGGTATTGAATACCAATACAAATTCCAAATATAATGCAGGGAAGGGGAACATATGTATCTACATGTATTTGATACACACGTGATTTCTGGGGCCAGCATTCTTCTGTCCGACATGAAGGGAATTGGGCCAGGTGATTTCTGAGTGACTGTCTAGGTCTGGGATTTTATGACAGTGGAAGTTACTTTTAAGTAAATATGGTATCCTTCCTGATGGTTGCAAAATCATAGATTCACTGTGTAGTCTCACTAATATCACTTACCTCTAAGCTTTATATTGTCCTTAGGAATATCTCTGTTGCATTTTATTTTTATTTTATTTTGTTGATGTGTAATCGACATACAATATTACATTAGTTTCGGGTGTACAACATAGTGATTCATTTATATACATTACAAGATGGTCACCATGATAAATCTAGCTACCATCCATTACCATACAAATTTATTATAGTATGTTCCCTAAACTGTATGTTGCATCCCCGGGTCTTATTTATTTGATAACTGGAAGTTTATACCTTTTAATCCCCTTCCCCAGTTTCATCCATCCCTACCCTTCTCCCCTCTGGCATTCACCAGATTGTTCTCTGTGTGTATGAGTCTGTTTCTGTTTTGTTTCATTTTTGGATTCCACATATCTCGACACCACATGTGTCTTTCTCTCTTTGACTCATTTCACTTAGCATAGCATTGTCTGGGTCCATCTGTGCAGTTTCAGTTGGCAAGATTTCATTCTTTTTTATGGCTGCATAATATTCCCTTCTCTCTCGCATGAGCTCTCTCTCTTTCTATGTATATGTATATATATATAATTAAAATATTATGTATTATGGTGAAGGGTATAATAAATAATACGTGATCGTATCACTATAATTAATATGTTATAATGGATATTGTACACATACATACACACCACATCTTTTTTTTTTTTAGATTTTCATTTATTTGAGAGAGAGGGAGTGACAGAGTGAGAGACAGTATGAGCAGGGACAAGAGGAAGAAGCAGGCTCCCCACTGAGCAGAGAGCCCGATGCAGGGCTCGATCCTAGGACCCTGGGATCATGACCTGAGCCAAAGGCAGACACTTAGCCAACTGAGCCACCCAGGCACCCCTCCACACCACATCTTTATCCACTCATCTATCGATGGACACTTTAGATTGCTTCTGTATCTTGGCCCTTATAAATTATGCTGCAGTGAACATAGGGTTACATATATCTTTTTGGATTAGTGTTTTCATTTTCTTCAGATAAATACCAAGAAGTAGAATTGCTAGATCATAGGATACTTCTATTTTTAATGTTTTGAGGAATCACTATACTGTTTTCCAGAGTGGTTGTACCAGTTTACATTCCTGCCAATAATGCAAGAGGGTTCCCCTTTCTCTGCATCCTCGCCAGGACCTGTTGTTTCCTGTGCTGTTGATCTTGGCCATTCCGACAGGTGTGAAGTGGTATCTCATTGTGGTTTTGATTTGTATTTCCCTGATGATGAGTGATGTTGAGGATCTTTTCATGTGTCTGTTGACCGTCTGTAAGATTTCAGGAAATGTGTATTCAGGTCCTCTGCCCATTTTCTAATTGGTTTATTTGGCTTTTTTAAAGTATTGAGTTAGGTGTATTGAGTATTGAGTTTATGTATTTTAGATATTAACTCCTTATTGATTATGTGATTTGAAAGTATCTTCTCCCATTCAGAAAGTTGCTTTTTTATTTTGTTGATGGTTCCCTTCACTGTACAAAAGCCTTTTAGTTTGATGTAGTCCCATTTTGTTTATTTTTACTTCTGTTGCCCTTGCTTGAGAAGACGTACCCAAAAAATATTGCTCAGACCACTTGTTCAAGAGGTTACTGCCTGTGGTTTTTTTCTCTAGCAGTTTTATGGTTTCTACTCTTACATATAAGTCTTTAATCTGTTTGAGTTTATTTTTGCATGTGGTGTCAGAAAGTGGTCCAGATTAATTCTTTTGCATGTAATCATCTAGTTTTCCCAACACCATTTATTGAAGAGACAGTCTTTCTCTCCGATGTGTATTCCTGTCTCTGTTAAAGATTGACCGTAGAGTTGTGGATTTATTTCTGAACTCTATATATTCTATTCTGTTGGTTTGTGCATCTGTTTTTTGCCAGTACCATACTGTTTTGATTACTGTAGCTTTGTAGTATAGTTCAAAACTTGGGATGGGTATGCCTTGTTCTTGTTTCTTAAGATTGCATTGGCCATTTGGGCTCTTCTGTGGCTCCATACAAATTTTAGAATTATTTGTTCTAGTTCTGTGAAAAAGCTGTTGGTATTTGATAGGGATTCCATTAAATTTGTGGATTGCTGTAGGTAGTGTGTACATTTTAACAATATTAATTGTTCCAATCCATGAACACGGTATATCTTTCCCATTTAGTAATATCATCTTTAATATTTTTCTAATATCATCTTTAATATTTTTCATCAGTGTTTGTAGTTTTCAGAGTATAGGTCTTTCACCTCCTTGGTTAAATTTATTCTTAGGCATATTCTTTTTTTTTTTTTTTTTTTAAGGTTTTATTTATTTATTTGACAGAGCGCAATCACAAGTAGGCAGAGAGGGAGGCAGAGGGTTGGGGGAGCAGGTTTCCTGCCGAGCAGAGAGCCTGATGTGGGGCTCGATCCCAGGACCCTGAGATCATGATCTGAGCCAAAGGCAGAGGCTTAACCCGCTGAGCCACCCAGGTGCCCCTATATTATTGTTTTGGATGCACTTGTAAATGGGATTGTTTTCTTAATTTCTCTGTCTGATAATTTATTATTAGAATTTAGAAATGCAATGGATTTATGTACTATTAGTTTATGTGTATTATTTGTATCCCAAATACAAATAATTTGTATTTATTTGTACTGAGTTCATTTATTACTACTGATAGGTTTTTGGTGGAGTTTCATGTTTTGACTTCATATTGTGCCTATCTTATTTTGTATATCCTTTGATGAATTATTGTAGGTCTAGATGATTTTACTACTTTGTTTTTTAACCTTTATATCAGCTGTGAACTCTGCATTTACCTTTACCAGTGAGTTGTGTGTGTGTGTGTGTGTGTGTGTGTGTGTGTGTTAATTTCTAGTTATGGCCTTTTCTGTTTAAAGAAATCCCTTTAACATTTCCTGCAAAGCTGGTTTGGTAATGATGGACTCCTTTAGCTTTTGCTTGTCTGGGAAGCTCCTTAGAGATAACGCAGCCTTACTGGGTAGAGTATTCTCGATTGTAAGTTTTGGCCCTTCAGGACCTTGAGTATATTGTGCTACTCCCATCTGGCCTGTAAAGTTTCTGCTGAAAACTCATCTCAGAGTCTTAGGCGGGGGCTCCCTTGTACAAAACTAGTTGTTTATCCCCTGCTGCTTTTAAGATTCTCTCTTTAACTGTTGAAACTTTAATTATAATGTGTCTTGGTATGGGTTTCTTTGGTTCATCTTATTTGGAACTCTTTGTGCCTCCTGGATCTGATGTCTGTTTCCTCAGCAGGTTAGAGACATTTTCAGCCATTATTTCTTCAAATAGATTTTCTATCCCTTTCTCTCTTACTTTTCCCTCGGGGAGCCCTGTAGTGTGAATGGTAGTGCACTTTATGTTGTCTCAGAGGTCCCTTAAACTATCCTCATTTTTAAATTTCTTCTTTCTTTTTGCTGTTTCGGTTGGGTGGTTTCCACTACCCTGTCTTCCAGACTGCTGCTCTGTTCTGCATCTTCTGATCTGCTGTTGATTCCCTGAAGGGTGTTTTCCATCTTAGTTACTCTATTCTTCAGCTCCGAGTCTTTTTTCTATTTTCACCTTTGTTGAGGTTCTCATTGTGTTTGTCCATTCTTCTCTTGAGTTCAGAGAGCATCTTCATGATCATTACTCTGAACTCTTTCTCTGGTAGATCACTTAACTCTTTCATTTATTCTTTTTCGAAGGTTTTGTCTTATTTTATTTGGAACATATTCCTCTATCCCCTCATTTTGCCTGACTCTGTTTATTTCTATGCATCAGGTTGATCAGTTATGTCTCCCGGCCTTGAAGGAGTTTCTTTATGCAGAAGGTGTCCTGTGGGACCCACTAGAGCGAACTGTTATGGTCACCCAAGCCAGGTGCCCTGGGGATGAGCCCTGTGTGGGCTGCCTGCACCCTTCTGTTGTGGCTGGGCTGCAGCTGGTGCGCACCCACTGTGTGTAGGGCAGGTCTCTGGCACGGCTGGCAGCACGGTCCTGGCTCTGGCTGTTGTAGGCATTCTAGTGCACGGAGGGAGTTTCCCAGAGCAGGCTGCTCTGTTGGGGTGGCAGGTTTGGGTTTATGCTGAATTTTCAGTTTGTTTGTTTGTTTAACTAATTTCTATACCCAGTGTGGGGCTTGAACTCACAACCCTGTGATCAAGAGTCCTATGTGCTCTTCTGAATAAGCCAGCCGGGTGGCCCAATATGCTGAATTTTACTTTTTTTTTTTTTTTAATTTTGAAAAAAAAATTTTTTTCAGTTTTTTTTTTTTTTAAATTTTTAGTTTTTTATTAACATATAATGTATTATTAGCCCCAGGGGTATGGGTGTGTGAATTGCTAATTTTGAAAAAGATTTTTAAATTTTAAAAGATTTTATTTATTGAGAATGAGCACAAGTTGGGGGAGGGGCAGAGGGAGTGGGAAAAGCAGACTCTGGGCTGAGCAGGCCCCTGGGATCACCACTGAGCCAAAGGCAGACACTTAACCGACTGAACCACCCAGGAATTTATGCTGAATTTTAAATGATAGAAATATTTACCAAACATTTTTCTAGAATTCCATCAAGAAAAAAAAATGTACTTACCATATCAGAGCTTACACTGTATTTATGAAGGTAGGACAACTGATTGTCCTTTGCCTTAAAGTAACATCCAGAAAACAGTGGCCTGAGTCTTTCCCCAGTCCCACCAGTTATTACTGGGCAACCTTGGCTGTACTGTTCTGTGCCCATCAGTGATGGCAGCAGCACAGGTAATAACAGTGCCTGTTTCCCGGCCATCACAACGATTAAATTATAGTTGGCCCTGGGACAATGCGGGGGTTAGGAACACTGACCCCTTCCACCCCCAATGAAAATCCACTTACACCTTTTTACTCCCCAAGAACTTAACTACCAATAACCTGTTGACAGAAGTGTTATGGATAATGGAGACGGTTGATTAGCATGTAGTTTGTTATATGTATTATGTAGTGTGTTCTTGTAATAAAGTAAGCTAGAGGAGAGAAAATGTTATTAAGGAAATACCAAGGAAGAGGAAAATATATTTATAGGACTGGACTGTAAAAAAATCCGTAGATAAGTGGACCTGCACAATTCAAACCGTGTTGTTCAAGGTCAGCCGCAGATAAATACATGTAAAGTTCTCGAAAGAGTTCCTTGCACAGAGTGCTTAGCGAATGGCCACCGCTGGTATCAACCTCCCTCCCTCCCTGCCTCCTCTCTGTCTCTCTCCTGGATGCAGAGAGCCATCCTATGCACCAAACATGGTACTTCCTTTTCTAGGACAAAAGTTTCTATGCATGCTCTGAGTGTCAGTCATCCCATCAAGGAGATCGGTTTCGCAGTGGTGGTCATAATGCTCTCATCTTACAAGTGACGGGGGACCCAGGCCATGCTGGATTGATTACTTTGACCAGAGTCCAGAGTCTTTATCCTCAATCACTGAAATCTGAAATAGCTGAAATGAAACATAAGGTACTAAGAAGCTGATGACGAGGAATTTGAGCCTGCTTCCTTAATGCAGATGTGTCCTTCGGAAACAATAACTGATTTTTACCGTTCTGTGTATCTCCCCTTTCATTACTGATAAGTTGGAGGAGCGGCAAGTGTAAGTACCTTATCGTACCTTACGGAGAAGCACAGATTATGTGCTAGAATTGTCTTCTTGATTAGGGAGTCGAGTCCTTAGCTTAATCGGTAGATTGAGATAGGTGGGGAGTGTCAAAAGACAACGAAACAAAGGATTTTAGAACTTAAAAGAAGATAGAGGTTACTTGTCCAGCCCCCTTCCCAAGCAGGGAAACGGAGGCGCTGGGCTGCGGTGCGAGATGACACAGGAAGGGACTGGCTGACCTTTGCACAGGTGCGCGCTGCTGGGAGGAGGGGTGCTCGTGACCGTCCGGCACAGAGGACTGCCGCGCGTGGTCCCCTCTGCTCCCTCCTGGACGCTTAGAGCAGAGCGCTCTCAGATAAATGTGTTTAAAGGTAGATTTGGGGCAAGAGTGGGAGGAAGCAAGAATATTCTCTGACCCCTAGATGTTGGGAGACTATCCTCCTCATACTGGATGGGAGGGGGAAGGAACGGAGAAGGAAGCTGTGTTTCTGCAGTCTGTGTGGACGCCTCTCAGACCAGGAGGGGGAGGTCCCGGTTTCCCTGGTGGGAGCTGCACTGCAGCCAGCTCACCTGGTCCCTTGGCCCTGCCACTCACCCCCCGGTGGAGTCATGGTGGTTTGGGAAGTTGTCACCTCCTGTGTCTTGCCTCCGGTCTGGGCTGTTAGGGGAGCCATAGAGAGGAAATCTAATTCCACAAGGTCTGCGCCTCCTCTGCCGCCCAGCAAAGGGTAGAATGTCTCCTTCGCCTTTGAAGGAGGCAGAGTTCTTTGAATGAAGCACCAGGCGAGCCCCTGCAGAGTCTCTGGTGGTCGGAACAGGCGAGGCCCCTGCCTCACTAGAAACCTGCCTGAGATGCTCTCACGCATGCACATATATGTGCACACTTGCACTTGCACACGCACAGTCATGGGGCGGCAGGCTGGGGTTGGCCCGGAGGAGGCAGAGCAGGGAGCCCAGGGTGGTTGGTGAAGGTGGCCCTGGAGAGGGGTCTCCTGGCTTGTGTTAAGGGACTCACCTACCTGACTGCTGCTGGGCAGAACCCCTGAGGCACTGCCATGCCTTTTTGTCCACCCATCACACGGCACCTGCCAGAGCATCTTCCGTTTCACATGGTCAGCAAATAAAAAATCTGTTCAATGAATGAATTTCTATAACCTATCTTCATTTCTTTTCTACCCTGAGTCAGTAAACATTTGGTGAGTGGATACATGGTTGGCGGTCAGAAAATGCTGATTGATCATGACTGTATTTGGTTCCTGGTTGTCTATCTTCAGGGTTTACAGTTGGTGACTAGTAAAGTTTTTTGAGGAGGCATATCTTTTGCAGTGTTTCAGCAAATTTCAATTTAATTTAAACTGAATACAGGTTACAGATTTCAGTGACTTCTAATAAAAAAACCAATTCTTCCATCTTAGAGTAATTTTGTAAGTTTATTGAATGTTGATATTTTTTCCACTAATCTTATTTTCTTAATTTAAACATTTTTATTTCAAGGTAATACACATTTTTCTAGAAAAATTGAATATATGTATATAAGTGAAAAGCAAATAATTTTAATTTTATGTGTATTGACATATTTATTTGATCAGATTGAGTGAATTCAAAGAACTTTATGGTGGAAAATCCCCTGAAGAATTGAATGTAATCTGCCTTTGAAAAATAAAAGTCTTAAAAATCAATTTTTTTTCCCCTCAAGAGCCAAATACACGAGCCCTGCTCTGATTCTGACGTGTGGTCATCCGAGCCAGCTTTTACATCCCGTGGCTCTTCTGCAGTTTGTCCTTCCGTTCAGCTGTGTTGTGTCTGCTGAGAAGACGCAGGGCGGGGTGAGCTTGAAAGTGCTGCCCGGGCGGCCTTCCTGGGCCGGACGCGTCCGTGTTCCGTGGAAATCTCGCTTCTGCACCACCGCCCACCCCGCTCTGCGTTTCCCCTTTCTCGCCTGCTGTCCTCCCCTGCCCTGACCACGTTCCCCCTTTTCTCTTTTTTGTTTCCCTCCTGCCCTGTCTCCTTCATTCATCGTCCTGCGGGGGAAACCCTTCTTGTCTTCTGATCACCCTCTGGCCCCCTTCCCTCTGTGACGTTGTGGAATCGCGTGGGAGAGCAGGGGTCCGCCCCCCGTCGGGACTGCGGGGTAGAGCTGCCTTCGCCTCGCTTTCCTCCTAGTCTGCGCGGACCTAACATTTCTGTGAGCCCGAGCCACGCTGGGCTTAGGGAGGATGCCATGGGGCTGCTCTGTGGAGGAGTCTCTCGGGGCATGGAAAGCACCAAAGAGCTCTTGCTTCTGTGAGGAGGGGTCACGGCCCCCAGACGTGTCATTGTGTCCACCCACAGTTCAGATCTGAGGTGCGGGGACGGATTTTATCCTTGTAGAAATGAGAGAAATGGACCCATCACCAGAATTAGGTGTGACTGCCCACAGCTAGCTAACTGTGGTGTCCCTTTCAATGTAGACTTAAGAAGTGGAGCTGAATATAATCTTCATCATATTTTAGTTGGAAAATTTTAATTGCATGCTATTACCTTTTTTTTTTTTTTTAAATCAGCCTAAACCCGGTACAACTTCTGCATTACGTGTTTTGCCTTCTCTGGTACTATGGAGCCATTACTGAGTCACTGAACTACCACATATATTTTTGAAATTAACAATTATATATTCTAGTAGGCTATAAATTGTTTAAAATACAGTATTTAGGAGTCATTTTTATGAACTGAGCCACTCTCCTTTTAGTATATTTAAATGCCTCTGTGAGGTGATTATTGAATGTGTTCAACTTGATTTCCTCATAAAAGTCTGCATAGGGGGGAGGTGAGTGTTCTTTAGAAAAGTAAAGATCTGATTTTGAAAAGTGTTTGGTGTTTGTGTCTCAGAGGCCGTTTGTGTGTTTTAATCCCTTTTTTTTTTTTTTTTCCCTTAGAGGGTTTTGAATCTTTCCTCAGGTTGAATACATTCCTTCGGAGAATTATTTTAGGAAATGCCGCTCTCTCTGTATGTGGGAGCATTTAACTTTGGTTTGGTTTATTTTAAAAATGCTTTCTGTTAGATGTTAAAAAGAAAACAAACTTTAAGTCAAACGCATTTTGTTCGTGTGCAGAGCTGTTGCAAAGCTGTTTCCCATACTAGATGTTTCTGAATCAGGAATTCACATAATAACGAAGTCTGCTTATTTTGGTTCTCCACAAAGGTTTGTTGTATGAGCTTAAAATAAGGCTGCAGCTGATCTGTGTAACACATATTAACTGTTGATTTAGTTTAAGCACGCGTCTGTGTCTCTCATTTCGGATCAGCCCAGCAATCGGCATGCCAGGCGGCGACCATCTTCTTTTCTACTTTATTAAATCTCTGTCAATTATAAATATCAAGGTTTTACATTAATGTCAAGATAGTGCATCAAAAATTCATGGAATATGTGACTTTTTCCAAGGGTATTTAATACTTAATGCATTTGTGTCATTTTTCTTTCCAGAGATATTGACAGGTTTTATTAAGTGTTTGTTAGGGAGATTTCATTTTTATCAAGGGACTATAAAGAGAAGCTGCATGCTAAATCAATTTTTTAAAGCCAGAATATTGTTCATTTTTTCATCTTCAAACTCTTGTAATCCATAGGTTTTATTTAAATTTCCTCTCGGTTTATTTTTGTTTTATGTGAGTGATAGTTCAAGACAGAACTTTAATAAGGATCAAATATGCTGACTGTAGTGGTTTTTAATTTCCTTAAGCATAGCTACCAGACCCATGCAATATGGTAAATTCTTCAAAATGTCATACTTACATATTTAGCAATATTACTTCTTTTTATTGAAGCCAAACAAGCGATTTTAGATATTAATCTTTCCCAAACACAGTGATTATTTTGTACTAGATACAATATTACTGTGTCTCATCTGGAATACCTCCTTTTGGCAGAAAAGGGAGTGGAAGAGGACTTCACTGGGTTGCCTGTTGGCGTAAGGAAACTGGAGTCTTCTTTCAAGAGTAAAAGCTCTTTCGGGCTTCAAGACTGATTATGAGCTTCACCACCTCTTTATTTCTCCAACTTCAAATATTTATAATGCTCAAGAAAGCAAAAATATCAGTCATTTGAAAATCTGCAGAAAATTCTGTTGCTAGTTTCTAACCCTGTCTTTATGGGGGTGGGAGGTGGCGGGGAGCGAACGCTTTGGCAGATCCCAGACCTGCCCTGACACTGTGTGGCGGCGCTCCTGCCATCCCACGTAGATCCGGGTCTCGGAAACGAGTCACGGCTGAGACTAATTGGGCACAATGTGTAAGCTTTCTGCTTTAATAAACTTTTTTATTTCTAAAGAACAAGTTAGGAATGTGTTCTCTTGGAGAAGATATGTCATGAAAAACAAAATCTTGATCAGATTTTGCTTTATAAAGCGAGGAACGTTTGTTATCTTGCCTGTAAAGGATGACCTTAAAGACTTACTATCTAAGGACATTTTAGGAGCTTTCAAATAACTTTGGGTTAGTATTAACATTTTTGCAAGATGTGGTTTTAAACCTTAACTTGATCTTCAACAGGAAAAAGACTTGGTGTTTAAAAAAAAAAAAATCATTCTGTCCAGAGCTTCAAGAGTGTTTGAAGGAGGTGTTTTTCTTATTCTTGTTCATTTTTTCAGGATATGTGAAAATAGTTCTTTTCAGAGTTAAATGTTTTTCACACGCAAATCATTTTCAGTATTTCAGTGGTTCAGGATTCTTGTAAAAGTATTATACAATACTTTTAAGAGATAGGGTAGGTTTTTTGTTTTGTTTTGATTTTTTTTTTTAACAAAACAAATTTTGCTTGAGTAAAGCTGTAACAGTAGCTCTTCTAGATAAACCCTAGTTTGGGTATCCGTTAAGTTGTTATGTAGGCCTTACCCAGGGAAGGAATTCAGGAATCCAGGAATTCTGCGGCTCTGCCTATTCTAATCTGAGGCCAGTAGGTGGCGATCGTGCCACAGTGGTGAGAGCCCTGTTGACATGGAAGGCGTTTGCCTTTCTCCATAGTGTCAAATTAAATTGGGCTTCAGCATAACTGTTAAGTGCCTGTGTTCTGTGGCAGAATAGCTTTTTATATCAGAATTACGTGCAAGAGGTACACCTTAATTTTTAAGCATGTAAGAACAACTATTTCTAACAGATTCTGCAAATATTGTGTGTACAGCCAAAATAATTGTCACAATTAATCTGAAGAAAGCATTTGTTTATTTTCCCCCGTGAGTTGTCTTTATGACTTCATCAGGACAATGAGTATGAACTTCTGTTTTTGGTAAGAAAGGCATTTAAATAGGAGGAAGGGAAACATTTTGGAGAGTTTGTTTTCTGTCTTTTTGGCCTTTTTGAGGAGGTCGCCTTATTTGAGTAAGGTTGCAGATCGAAAGAGGTTTCAGAGTCCTGAGCGGTGGGAGACCCTTGCTCAGGTCGTTTTGACATTCAGCATTCTAGTTCTGAAAATTGTCATCCTTCCTCTCATTCAGTAAGTCAGACTTTTTTGGGGAGGGTGGGTCAAATTCTTAATACCTATGGGATTTAGTGTTGGAATTTACCAACTCTCAAATACCATAGTGCATTCCACAGTTTAAATGAATTAAAGCATGTTAAAATAGCAGAAACAATAATGCTTCCCACCTCCTAGAGTTTGAAGAGCGATGGTGTGTGCGCGCCATCCTGCCCCCGTCCGCGGTGGCACAGCTGTGAGGTGTCACCGTGTTGTAAGTGAGGGGGTTTCAGCAGCCGAGGCCCTTTTTGTGGTGCTTCTTACCCGCACAGTGGTTCTGGGTTTGTGGAGGGGCAGTTCTTACCTGCTGAATTTGTACTTTTATAAGGAAAAACCTGAATACTGTTACGGTTAAATTTTATAAAGGTAAATGGACAGCATCTTTAGGGCTCTTAGAACATGGCCTTTGCATTTTCATTCATTACAGAGAAAAGGGAAAGAAGCTTCAGGCTCTGGGATTCTTGCATCTTCGCTGGGGTTGACCAAAGCATCAGGTTTTTGTTTTTGTTTTTTGTTTTTTTTCTCTCTCTTTTTTTTTTTAAACAGAGGTAGAAAATCCCGATCTATCACCAGCAGCTAGAAATTTACTCTGGGCAATATGTCATTTTATTTTAAATTTCATCTATGTTCCTGCAGCATTTCCAAATTACACACATATAATTCTATATTTTGACTTTCCTTCCGAAGGGTTAAAACTGGGTGAAGAATTAGAGGGGAGAGCAGGCACCTGGGAGCTAACACCCAATTGGCAGCCTTTTGTAATATATAATTTGCCTAAAATTGCGCACTGAGCACAAGCTTTTGTTTTCTAATTGATTTACGGTTTGAGCCACTTTTACCTCATCCCCTACTGTCCTGCGCGCGGTGCCAGCGAGTACATTACAGGGAGCGGTGATAAATGGCCGTGCACTTGTGATGCTAATGTGTCAGGAGTCCAGACTGCGTGCGCACTGACTTCGAGCATGAACAGCGGTGCAGAGACCGGACCGCGGGGTCTTGTTGTGGCGCAGAGATGGCCATGTGCTCACTTGGTCACTTGCTGCCGTCTGTCTGTCAGACCGGAACTGGAGCCAGAGATTAAAATTATGCTGTTACAACTTTTTTCTTTTAAAGATTTTATTTATTTATTTGATAGAGATCAGGACCAGGGGGAGCAGCAGACAGAGCGGGGAAGCAGGCTCCCTGTCAAGCAGAGAGCCTGATGCGGGCTCGATCCCAGGACCCTGAGGTCCTGACCCGAGCCGAAGGCAAAGGCTTAACCCACTGAGCCCCCCAGGCCCCGAACAACTTCTAATTTCTTAACTGAAACAAAGTTTTTGTCCGCTCTAAAGGCCCAAGGTGGGAGGGGTTGTTGTGATGAGAGAAAAGGAACGGATAAAACATTCTCGTAAGTGTGAGGTTTGGGACATTTTTACCAAATGTTGTTTTGTCCAGAGGGAAAGAAAGGTAGTGTGGGCCAATCTCTGTTTTATCTTTGTCTTGTTTGTAAAATTTATGATTTCACACAACACGTTTTCTTGATTCCCCGGACTTGAGCCACACTTACGTCTATGATTCATCTGCACATAAGTTGATTTCCGTCCAAATGATTTAAGTTGGAGATGAATGAGAGAAGCTTCAATTTATTAGAGTGCCTTTAATTGTTCCTTTTATCGATATAAGACGAGATTTGCAATGTATTCCTGAGGGATGTGCGGCTTGTTATGGGGAGAAGATTCGAGGAAGGCCAGGACAGCCCCAACTTTGGAGGCTCCCGGTTTCCGTTTGGATCAGATTCTCAGAATGTGGGTTGCCCATCGCTTGTAAAGTCAGTCCACCTTAAATCCTCTTTCTGTGGTGTCTGTGGGTTCTGGTATCGAAATATGAGGAAGCAGATTTATGGCGGCTGCTGGGCACAACAAATTAAGTTGACAGTGATGTATGAGAGCCGGAGAGCATGGTGATCCCTCAGTAGTGTGGCTGGACGCCTCCTGCTTCATTTGGCTCTTGTTAGGATCTGTTAGGCAGCTAAATAATGAAATTCTGCTGACTGATTTCTGTTTTCCCCTTTTCTCTTTGCACGTCTGCTTTCTGAAACTTCTAATTCCCAGACCCATCCTCATGCCAACAAACTGCCCTTGAAAGATGCTTTCACTTATGAGGACTACAGGTTGGTGTGGGGAGGATGTGTGTGTGTGTGTGTGTGTGTGTGTGTGTGTGTTGGGGTGTGGCAAGGGATCGATGCGGGGTGTGGTTGTTTGCATCTTTGGTGTGTGTTGTGTATTGTGTGTGTTGGGGGGTGGTTTCTGAGTGATCTGGGGATCTTGGAAGTGGGAATTACTTAAATACTTAAGTACTTACTTGAGTATTAAGTAAGAGGTGACCTGCTGTGACCAGTTAAAGCCCCGGGACAGGGTAGTTTTGCCGAAGTTCTAATGGCAGCTGGGGTAAGGATCTGCATTTTTATAACACACAAATAGCCCTCCCCCTGTAGTGGTGGGGTTAGCTGAGGTGGGCAAGTGGTAGTGGAGATGAACTTTCATGTAGGGTGGTCACGAGGACTTTCCCCCTTTATAGACTATTTCAGTGTAAAGTGAATTTTATAAAAATTTAAATTCAGTTAATTAACATATATTATTAGTTTCAGGGTAGAATTGAGCGATTCTTCAGTTGTGTATGACGTCCAATCCCTACTCCACCACGCGCCCTCCTTACTGCCCGTCGCCCAGTTACCCCGTCCCCACTCCCCTCCCCCCCGGCAGCCGTGTGTGTTTCCTAGAGTTAAATGTCTCTTATGGTCTGTCTCCCTCTCTGATTTTATCTTATTTTATTTTTCCCTCCCTTCCCCTATGATCCTCTGTTCTTTAATTGCACATATGAGTGAAATGATATAAAAGACTTAATTGTGCAGCATAATAAAGAATAGCACGCCACATCTGATAGACTCTTAGGGGGTCTCTGGCCAAAAAGGAGTTACGTTGTTTGCCTTTCACTGAGGCTTGTGCAGGTGCAGAGTCAGCGTTTGGGTAGGAAAAGGTGGTGTGGGCTCAGGGGCGGGGTTCCCGGCCCTGGTGAAGACCGGAGGCCTGGAGATCTCTGTCCCCGGCCCTCCTTCCAGACCCTCTGTCTCCCTGGAACATCCCCCCCTTAATCCTCACCCCTGAGTTTTCTCTGTCTCCGTTTCCCTTCTGGGTCCCCATCCCTCCCCTCAGCCCTAGATTAAATTTTAAATGATGGCGAAGGCAGGCAGCCATCCCCTGGGGCGCCTCGGAGAAGGTTGTGAGCATCGGTGAGGCGTCAGACAAACCGTAGTTTCTGGCTGGGGTCTCACTGCACTGGGCTCTGCCATGTGCTTACTGCAGTTCACCTGTCTTTTGGTCGTTACAGGTGGGCAGTCTCTTCTGTTATGACTCGACAAAACCAAATTCCCACGGAGGACGGTTCCCGGGTGACCCTGGCGCTGATTCCGTTATGGGACATGTGCAATCACACCAACGGCCTGGTAATGACCCCCTCTGCGTTGTGTTTAATTCGGGGAGCTGGGCTGAATAAGCTTTAGAGGGGACATTCCACCGACAGATCAGGCCCCTGTGCTGCTGCTCTCCATAGGGAACAAGCAGAACCAAGCCGAGACACCCCTCCAGCCTCCCACAAAGAGAAGCTGGTGTTTTTCTCTTTCTGCATTTGCTTAATCCTAAAAACCAGGAACTTGAATCTTACTCCACTTTCAAAAACCACAGTGAACTGCATTTATTTGCTAAGCCATAATTCCAGCCTAAACATTCGTTTTCTTATGTTATTGAACCACAGGCTAAACCAAAGTGTTTTTTTCTTACTCTCCTTAAAATACTGATTGATTGAAGAAAAAAAACACAACTTTCTTCTTTCTTGTTTTTTCTTTTCTGTTCCTTGTTTTCTTTCTTTGCTGACTCCATTCCTGGCTGTGTGCATTCTCTGATTGCTTCCTGTTCCCTCTCCCTCCGCCTGACGCGCTGCCACATCCTCGGCCCCGCTTAGTAACCTGCTTTTGTTCAGGAGCCGCTGCTGGTTTCCCTGGTGCTGGGGCAGGAGGAGGCGCACCGGGGCGGCTGGCTCCTGGCCTCGCCCGCAGCGCTGGCATCTCGGGCGTGGGAAGCAGGGGTAGGAGACACTGAGAAAATAAGGGAATTGGGGGATGATTGTTAAGTACGACGCGGGAGGGGAGGGAGCCGCGGAGGGGAGGGAGCCGCGGAAGCCGGCTCCCTGTTCCTCCGCCGTCTTTGGATCCCTGGCGGCGGCAGAGGTTGACGCGCGCTCTGTGCTGAGGTGGTTGTCTGAGATTTCCTGATATCCACGCCCAGAAATGTGATCAACTTCAGAATATTGTGCATTTTTAAGCATTATGCGGGAATACCGGCTTGGTCACCTTCTCGTTCACTCTGTTGTCAGCATCAGCTCCCTTCATTACTATGAGCAGTCCTATGAACAGGCTTAAAAAATGCTGTGAGTATTTCACGTCTAAACCCACAGAACGGCCAGAACACATGTTAACCTGTGCCAGACACTTGAAGCTAGAATATGCTGGTGCTAATTTGGAAAGGTGTAGCGGCAGGCGCACTCGTGTAGAGAGTGAAGAGACACCCCCCCATACTTGTATTTCTGCCTTAGCTCAGCTGCGCTTCACTCAGTCAGCCGTAGGAAGGAGCAGCATGTTTTATTTACTTCCATTCTTTTTTTTTTTTTTTTTCCCCCTTCAGGGCTAGCTTATACTGGTTACAAGATCAAACTTTTAAAATTTTTCAAAAAGCTTTTAATGGTTGACTGTAGTATTTTGCTTCACTGGGTCCCAAACTTGATTGATCATTCGAGTTTATTTTTTTATTTCTAAAATTTAAAAAGCTCCGTACTCTATTGTAAACAAACAAAAGGAGTTTAACGGATGCCCCTGTGGGAATGGAATGCGGAGGCTCCCTTCCCCGCCAGAACCCACTAGCACCCGGCCTCCCTGTGGCCCGGGTCCCTCCGCTCAGCACCCTGCAGGTACACAGTCTGTGGTTTTGTGCAAGCCTTTCTCTCTGTGTGCATTTTTGCCCTCACACCCTCACACCCATGCTGGTGCTGGTGTTGCTTTTGTGTAAATGGGATTAAACTATTCACTCTTTGCCTCTAAGAGTAAAAAACAAAAAGTTAGTTCATCTCGAAATAAAAATAATGCACCGGAGACAAACACGAATATTGTCTTTCTCTAGTGCTGTTCGTGAAGTCTGCGTCCCGCCGCAGAGCTGGCGAAGCCTTGCTGGCCTTCAGCAGGTCTCTGCAGGATGGTAGTGCCTTTTCTTACAGCGGTTGTTTTCCCTGAATGCTGAACTCCGTACACCTCGCCTGAACCATTTTCCGTGGTCATCCTGAGACTCCAAGGGAGATTGTGTCTGATAAAATTTGAGAATCTATTTTAACACTATGAAGTATAGTATATCACATTCGATAACATTTCATCTCTTTTTAAAAATAAGGTCCTTGAAATGAAGGCCTGGCTTTTCAGACAGTCGACTGTCTGTCGTGTGTGTGTCTGTCCTGACATTCGTTGTCTGTCTGTTCTGTCACCGAGGGAGTAGGTAGAAATTCGTAACCCAGCAACGCTGTGCTTCTGACAAAAACCTGGTGCCGGGAGTGGAGATGGGAGAGCCGGGCATGTGGCAGTAATTCCAAACCAGGAGCGGCAGAGAATCGGGAAGAACAAAAAAGGCGGCGTTCGCACCTGGGCCACAGGTGGCGGCCCATGTGAACCCATTTCCTAGCCACTTGGAGAAACAGATTGACTCAGACGAGTTCATGGACATCATATTAAATTGTAAGATTTGATGTATTTTTCAGTTCTCTGCGGCTGGTTTAGAATTAAGCTGCAGGTTTCCTTTCTTGAGCTCGTTCCATTTGTGCAGAGAGCGACACACCAAGTGGTTTATAGGCCGCTGTGTCCATTCCAGTAGTTAAAGTGTGTTGGAGGAACCAGCCCTTGCACTGACTGTGTAACTCTCCCGGTCGGGATAGAAGGGCGTTGGGAAATTCAAGCAGAATTGAGAGAGTCTCTTTTTCAAGGTCTTTCTGGTTGAGTATTAAAACATCCAAAACATTTAGGTTTATATAAGACTTCCAGTCACAAAGACGTGCAGTCTCAGGTTTTTGTAAGTAGCAGACAAGGCTCCCTGCTCAGCCTGGCCCCGCTATACTCCCAACACACACAGGTCTGAGACCCTGGGCTTCCTCAGATGCCAGCACACGCCCACCTCAGGGCCTTTGCACGGGTTGTTTCTGCTGCCTGAAACACTGACTCCTCTGATATCCGCAAGACCACTCACAGAATTCCTCCAGGCAGGCTGCCCTGGGTGCCCTGTGTAACATCGCCACGCCTCCCCTTCAGTGAGCCTACCTTCCCGACCTGTTGTCCATCTCCTGTGTTTCTCCCTATTTTTTTTTTTTTTTTGTTTCTTGTTGGCCCTTCCCTGTCCCTCCTGCTTCCCTGACTGCGCTCCTTCTGTCTGCTGCTCCTGCCAGGCCCTGTGTAAACACACTGCAGCTGCAGACTTTCAGGGCTGGGAGTTCATGGGCGGTTCCTATTCCATCCTTATTACCAGAATCCTGTTTTGAGTGATTTTGACATTGGGCAGATCTTCACAGAGCTGATGTTATCGAGTGTCTTAACTGTGCTGTGAGTGAAGACGTGCCGGATACCTGGCTGCGTTCATTTGTCGTGGCTTTTGTGTCTCTGTTGGTTTGCAGAGCAGCAGCGTGAGGGATTTCTACGGATGCGGTTCATGGACCGTTAGTTCTGGGGATACTGGCTTTAAGGATGATCGTCACATGGCCCTCCCTCCTAAAAATGCCATGCCCTGGACTCAGAAGTAATTTTTTGGATCCAAGCTGTTGATACTTTTATTAGCAAGTAGCAGTTGTAATGGTCTGAAATGTTGATTCTCAGGACAGAATGAGCAGGTCAGAGTAATTCATGAACAACGGTTTCAGACAATCTGAGAGACTGGGGGGCTGCTCTGAAGGGCAGATGTCTTAAGAAAGAGCTTTTGACGTAAATCGGGGATCCTGTTCCTGACCTGGTGGTTCACGCATCAAGTAAATATTATCATAGAGTTTCAGGTGTCGGGTACAGAGTACTCAGCCCTGGGGACAGAAGTGGCAAGGGAGCTCCGGGTCTGGCTGGTGGGGCAGGTGTTGGGTGAGAGCGGTGACAGCACAGGGGCTCTGGGAGTGCAGAGTGGTTGGGTAGGGGGAGGGCAGGTGCCCCTAAAAAAGTCAAGACTCAGGCAAAACAGGTGTGAAAGGTCCTGGGCATGGGGGAGCTGGAGCAGAGGCCAGCGGGGCGGGGGATAGCAGCTCATGAGGCCGAGGGCGACAGGGGCCACCTCCTTCTTGGCCGCGGGGCGGGGGATAGCAGCTCATGAGGCCGAGGGCGACAGGGGCCACCTCCTCCTTGGCCATGCTCAAGAATTTGGATTTTTTTCCTGTGGGTAGAGTGGAGGCCCCGAAAGGTTTGAAGTAGGAAGTCAACACTGTCGTGTCACTAGACATGCAGGAGGGACAGTAAGGAGTTTGAAGGTAGTTGGAAGGTTTGTGCAGATGGTAAGGACCTCGGCCATGCCGGGAATGACAAGGAGAGAGCCCAAAGGATAATTTGGGAGTTCAGGTGCTGACCGGTAGTGGCACCGGGAATATCTTTGTGCCTCATGTGTCAAGATGTGGCCTCGCCTGGCCGCTCAGAACAGGAGAGCTGGGGGAGAGATGCAGCTGCTGGCGGAGGGGGCAGGTCTGGGGCAGGTCTGGGGCAGCGCGCAGTTCTTAGAGATGCTAAGAACATAGCACACAGCTGGAAGTGCTTCTCTGAAAGTTTCAATTCCTCTAATTTCAGGGTAAAATATGTGCGTAATCTAGAAGTAGGCTTTTCTTTTTCCCTGATTCTTTATCCAACGGAAGACACACTGTCGTTTCTTGGTGGCCACACGTGGGAGAAACACTTGCGAGTCAGCTAGCGTTCTCCAGGAGACCTCGCTTCTATCTGTGGGGCTTGCTTTGTGACAAGTGACTGTGCTTGCTGGAGGCCAGTGAGTGAGAACCTACACACCGCATTCTCCTAAGAGTGAGCCCTTACTCAAGGGGTGGAATCTCATATAAGAATCTCTGCTATAAACAGGGTTAATGAAAATAACCAAGCAGTTTTCTCGCAGTTTAGTAAGGCATGCGGGGTGCGGGACGTTTGGTTATCCTTTATCTTCTAACTGCCGACAAAGACCCTCATGAGTGAGGGGACCGCAGACCACGGTGCTCACAGCTGTCCCCCACTCCTACCACGGTGCTCACAGCTGTCCCCCACTCCTACCACGGTGCTCACAGCTGTCCCCCACTCCTCCGTCTAGATCACCACCGGCTACAACCTGGAAGATGACCGCTGTGAGTGTGTCGCCCTGCGGGACTTTCGCGCGGGAGAGCAGGTAGGTGGCGGAAGGTGGGCTGGCCACTGGGCACAGGGTTAATAATGCGTTGATCGGCTTGAGAGCGTGTTAAGTCAGACAGAAAATGGGGGGTATATGTATTTAGGACTGCTTAGGGAATATATCTTGTGACCTAAAGTTGTAAGAAATGTACTGTGCTTTGGGTCCACAAAGAAAAAATGGGAACACATGTATTTGCACAGTTGACCTAACATTTGTGATCCTGTCAACTGAAAATAAACTTTGTGTTATGACAGAAGAACACAGTTTTCGATTCCATAAGCTGCATTGTACTCTGTGTTGATTAGAACCTTGTTTATTTATAAACAGGCTGTTTATATCGACGGCAAAAACAAGGGGACGGAGCCGTGGGTCGGGTACTCCACTTTAATATGTGGATTTTTCTCCCCTAACCTGGGTGGGGGCAGGGCCAAGCCTTTCTGTACGTTTGAAAACGCGCATCTTTGAATGCCTACTTTCTGCCTGTTGGGCTTATGACCAAGCAGTTAATCCCAAAAAGCGGAACTGACGTCGACCACCAACGTTCCAACTGAGACAAAACGAACAATCATCCTCTGACAAAGTGCTGATGGGCTCTTCCTGCAGAGGAGTTAGAGGCCCTCCTGCTAGGTGCCACAGCGTCCGATGGACGTTGTCTGACAGCTCATTCCAGAAGAGACCCCTGTATTAGAAGGAGGGGGGAGCGGTCGCGAATTGTCAGGTGCAGCCGTCAGGAACTAGTCTCGCTGTCCCGGGGACCGGGGGAGGGGGCAGGCAGGGAGCGCCCGCGGCCCAGCCTCCTCTGGGAGGCAGTCCGGCACCTGCGGTGGCGGGAGTGGATGCCCTCCGTCACCTGTCTCGGGCCGGGTGGCGGAGGGTCGTGGGACCACAGGAGAGGTACAGTCACTGCAGGGCTGTGGTGTGTCCCTAGTGGGAAGGCCAGCTGAAGTAGAGAACTGATCCATCGCCCTGCTCTGTATCGAGAATGATGTTAAATTTCTCTTATATCCCTTTATTTTTTCTTTACCGCATCTCAGATTTACATTTTTTATGGCACTCGGTCAAATGCAGAGTTTGTGATCCACAGTGGTTTTTTCTTTGACAATAATTCACACGACAGAGTGAAAATAAAGCTGGGAGTGAGTAAGAGTGACCGGCTGTATGCCATGAAGGCCGAGGTCCTGGCCCGCGCCGGCATCCCCACGTACGTATAAAAACGCGCACCTCTTCCCTGTGTTCCTTGAAGTGTTTCCGGTTGCGTGGTGTTTCGTTGGTTTGTTAACACAACTTCTCCAGGGTGGTTTGTCTCCGTGTCTTCGTCCCTGCTACACGGCACGTTTAGCCAGAGGCGCCGGGAGACTTAGCAGCGTTTTGAGAGAAAGCTCATGGTGTCGCTGGGAGCACTCACGGTCCGTTCCAGGGGACGCGGCCTGAACTCCTCGTTCAGTTAAATAAATACTGTGGATCATTAGTGTCTTTCACCTTGAAAAGGTTAATGACCCGGATCAATTTGTTTCATTTAATTCTTTGCCACCATTAGTTTCTGTAATGAAGTCATGATCCCCAGTGATTTCAAGAATTTCTGGCTAAAGTCTTGAGGATTTTCTTGCATTTGAGGTGCAAAATGATAAGACAAGAATTATGATTTATTAGTTCTCCAGGGATTGGAGGAACCATTCTTAATGAAAATGGATTATCCGGACCTATTTTTATTGAACTTGTCAATATTTAATTAATGATTAAAATGTGAACTCAACATAACTTATTGCTAACATTTTTTAAGAACCACGGGCACACTTGAGTCTGTGAGTGTGTTGTGTGCACCGGAGGTGAAGGCTGGTGGAGGCGGCCCCGCTGTCCCCCGCGGGAGCCTGCCCTATGTGCTTCCCGGGCAGCCAGGGCGGTACTGCGTGTGGTTCCAGCACGGGGACAGGCTCAGTCGCACGGGTTGGCGCCCCTCGAGGGTGACCCACCTGTTTCTTGGTTTGTCTGTCTCTCTTGTTTCCCTTTTGTTGGTTTGTCTTGTTTCTTAAGTTCCATGTGTGAGGGAGATCATATGGTGTGAGTGTGGTGTGAAGGGCTCTCGCTTGCCGGGAGCAGGTGCCCAGGCGGGGGGACTAACGCGGCTCCCGCTTTTGTCAGGTCCAGTGTGTTTGCGCTGCACTCCACCGAGCCGCCGGTCTCTGCCCAGCTCCTGGCTTTTCTCCGCGTATTCTGCATGACTGAAGGTAAGTGATGTCGGCGGGGGGCGGGGGGGTGTTGACTTTTAAAAAAATGAATGAACTGTAAATCATAGATTCAGATTAAAGATACACGTGTTAAACTAGAGCGCTTTTTGGAGAGGGGGAGGGTGGCACCGTTGCCAGAGTGGATCTGTTGGACTCTGGAAACGTTTCATTCAATCCTTGATGTGTCGGCAGTATTCATTTGTCATAAACAACGGATTCTCTATTGCGTTGGAAGGAAACTTAAAACATCTGGGATTGCCTGAGTGCATGTAAAACTCTGTGTCTGTGGACGGTAGTCTCTCTGTCACGGTGCGCTGACATCTGTGACTGCCCCGGACGTCGTGGGGTCAGTGTGGTGTACAGGGGCCACAGGACTTCACTAGGCAACCGGCTCTGCTTTCCACATCCGAAGCTGCCGGCAAGCTTTTACCGTCAGGCATCCTGAGAGTCGTCAACGCCGCAAACAGAGTCTGTTTATATCACAAAATGTTCTGCAGCCTCTGATTTCGGGTACAGAAAGTGTTAAATTTATGTATTGAGCCTCTACTTTTTATGTTTGCTTAAGACAAGCCATTTGGGGTTTCTTATACTGAGATTTGACCTCTCGTGGTTGTGTTTTCCTTTTTTGTCTGAAAATTTACTCCCCCCTCCCACAAATCCCATGGTCCTGAGGTTTCACTTCAGGTTTCTACTTTTTTTAAGTTCTTATTTAAATTCCAATTAGTTAACATACAGTGTACAGTGGACAACATAGTGGTTCCCTGTATGCCGTGTGTGGGTCACAGGTGCACTCCTTAATCCCCATCACCGATTTCCCCGTCTCCCCTGCACCCCCCACTTCCCCTCTGGTAACCAGCAGTGTGTTCTGTAGAGTTCAGAGTCTGTTTCTTGGTTTGTCTGTTTCTCTTGTTTCCCTTTTGCCCGTTTGTCTTGTTTCTGATGTTCCACCTGCGAGTGAGAGCATATCGTATTTGTCTTTCTCTGACTGACTTATCTCAGTTAGCATTATACTTTTTAGCTCTGTCCATGTCGTTGCAGATGGCAAGATTTCATTCTTTTTGATGGCTGAGTAATACTCCACTGTGTATATATACCCACAGTTTCTTTATCCATTCATCAGTCTGTGGACATTTGGGCTCTTTCCATATTTTGGCTATTGTAGATAATGCTGCTGTATACATTGGGGTGCCCGTATCCCTTTGAATTCGTATTTCTGTATTCTTTGGGTAGATACCTAGTAGTGCAGTTGCTGGGTCATAGGGTAGTCTAGTTTCAACTTTTTGAGGGACTTCTATACTGTTTTCCACAGTGGCTGCACCAACTTGTGTTCCCATCAATAGTGCACAAGGGTTCACCTTTCTCCACATCCTCACTGACACACATTGTTTCTTGTGCTGTTGGTTTTAGCTGTTCTGACAGGTGTGAGGTGGTATCTCATTGTGGTTTTGTGCATTTCCCTGATGCTGAGTGATGTTGAACATCTTTCCATGTGTTTGTCGGCCATGCATGCCTGTCTTCTTTGGAAAAATGTCTATTCATGTCTTCTACCCATTTTTAAACTGGAATATTTATTTTTTGGGTGTTGAGTTTGTTAAGTTCTTTATACATTTTGGATACTAACCCTTTACCAGATATGTTCTTTGGAAATATCTTTCTCCATTCATTAGGTTGCCTTTTACTTTTGTTGACTGTTTCCCTTGCTCTCCAGAAGCTTTTAATTTTGATGAAGTCCCAGTAGTTCATTTCTGCTTTTGTGTCCCTTGCCTCAGAAGTTGCTAAGGTTGATGTCAAAGAGGTTGCTGCCTGTGTTCTTCTCTAGGATTTTAATGGTTTCCTGTCTCACATTTGGGTCTGTAATCCATTTTGAGTTTACTTTTGTGTGTGCTGTAGGAAGATGGTCCACTTTGATTCTTTGGCATGTTACTGTCCAGTTTTCCCAGCAACATTTGTTGAAGTAACTGTCTTTTAACATTGGATATTCTTTCTTGCTTGGTCAAAGATTAATTGACCATGTAGTTGTGGGTTCATTTCTGGGTTTTCTGTTCTGTTCCATTGATCTTTGTGTCTGTTTTTATGCCACTGCCATGCTGTTTTGATTACTGCGGTTTTATAGTATAACTTGAAGTCCACAGTTGTGATGCCTCCAGCTTTGTTTGTCTTTTCCATGATTGCTTTGGCTGTCCGGGGTCTTTTGTAGTTCCATACACATTGCAGGGTTGTGTGTTCTAGCTCTTGTGAAAGATGCTGCTGGCATTTTGATAGGGATCGCACTAAATGCGTGGATTGCGTTGGGTAGTGTACAAGCTGTAACAGTGTTTGTCTTCCCGGTCCGCGAACATGGATTGTCTTTGCGTTTCTTGGGGTCTTCCTCAGTTTCTTTCGTACGTGTTCACTGTTTTCTGAGTACTGATCATTTGCCTCTTTGGCTAGGTTTCTTCCTAAATATCTTACTGTCTTCGGCGCAGTTGTAAATGGGATTGATTGCTTAATTTCTCTTTCTGTTGTCTCATTATTGGTGTATGGAAATGCAGCAGATTTTTGGATGTTGATTTTGTATCCTGCAACTTCACTGAAATCACTTACCAGTTCTAGCAATGTTTTGGTGGAGTGTTTTGGGTTTTCTATATACAGTATCATCTCTTCTGCTAATAGTAAAAGTTTTACATCTTCTTTGCTGGTTTGGATGCCTTTTATTTCTTTTTGTTGTGTGGTTGCTGTGGCTAGAACTTCAGGACTATGTTAAATAACCATGGGGAGAGTGGACATCTCTGTCTTGTTCCTGACCACACAGGAAGACCCCTCAGTGTCTCCCCGTCGAGAGTGATGTTAGGTGTGGGTCTTCCATGTACGACCTTTGTGACATTGAGGTTTGCTCCCTCTAAACCTACCTTGTTGAGGGATTGTTACGGTGAGGATGCTGTACTTTGTCACATGCTTCTTCTGCATCTGTTGACAGGATCCGATGGTTCGTACCCTTTCTTTTATTAATGTGGCGTATCACGTTGATTGATTTGTGAATATTGAACCACCCTTGCAGCCCAGGAATAAATCCCAGTTGATCATGGTGAATGATTCTTTTAATGTACTGTTGGATTCGATCTGCTGGTATTTTATTGAGAATTTTTGCCTCCGTGTTCATCAGGGATACTGGCCTGTCGTTCTCTTTTTCTGTGGTGTCTTTATTAGGGTAATGCTGGCCTCATAGAATGAATTTGGAAGCTTTCCTTCTTTTTATATTTTTTTGATAGTCTGAGAGTAGGTATTAACTCCTCTTTATATATTTGGTAGAACTCACCTGTGAGGCCACCTGGCTCTGGACTTCTGTGTTTTGGGAGACTTTTGACGACTGATTCAGTTTCTTTGCTGGTGATTGGTCTCCTCAGTTTTCTGTTTCTTCCTGTTTCAGTTTGGTCGTGTCTTTCAGTTACATGTGTCTAGGACTTACCCATTTCTTCCAAATTGTCCAGTTTGTTGGCCTGTAATTTTTCATAATATTCTCTTAAGAGTGTCTGTATTTCTGTGGCAGTGGTTGTTACATCTCCTCTCTCGTTCGTGATTTTACTTACTTGGATCCTTTTTCTGTTCGGTAAGTCTGGTTAGAGGTTTAGCGGTTTTACTAATTTTTTCCAAATAACCAGCTCCTGGTTTCATTGATCTGTTCTATTGTTTTCTGTTTTTGTTTTGTTTCTATATCATTTATTTCGGCTCTGATTTTTATTATCCCCTTTCCTGAGGTTTCACTTGTGTGAGTGTGTGTGTGTGCGTGCGCGCATGCGCGTTTGCTCTTGTAAATTAACTTAAATCCTGTGCAAACCAGACTGGGTAGGAAGAAGTGAGCAAGTGAGTTACCGTCTGACTGAACAGTCACTCCTCCGAAGGAAGCTGCCCTAGCGGCCGGGAAAGGATGGATTGGTCCCAGAGGCAAACTGTGGCCTGTGGTGGGGAGTCTGCTGGGCTCTGCGGCCTCGGGCTCCTGTCCTCACGTCTGGATGCAGGAGAAATGCTGGCCAGTCCAGGGTTTGACATCAGGGTGGAGGTGGTTGAGACTGGCCCCAGACAGAGGCAGGGCAGACGCCAACTACAGAGCCCACAGAGTGGCGAGATGGCACTTGTCCCTTCTGAGGGGCCACATTGCTGGAGACTCACTGTCCCTCAAGTTAGAGCTTTGGCGGGTGTGTACTTTGGGGCCCATTGATTCATTTTGGCGAACCCGAGTCAAGGGTGTCCTATGGGCTCTTCTTGCATACAAGGCAAGGTAGAAAATCAAAGGTCACAGTTCGTATCCTAAAGGAGTTTATAGCTAAGAGAGATGACGGTGATACTCGTCCCTGTCATTTGTGACGGTGCTCAGCGTGGTGCGGACTTCATGTAAGTTCCCGTCAGGCTTGTGGGGCGTAGGGATTCCCACCGTGACTGATGCGGGAAGTCTGGTTCGCAGAGCAGGAGTGACCTGGCCCTCGGCTAGCAGGTGGAGGCCCCATGCCAGGACCAGCATTGTTCACCCAGAGCCCACTTCCCAAGCATCCCATGTGGCTCCTGCTGGTTTGCAAGGAACAGGATCCGTGGAAAAGAGCTGGTACCCCGGGGGTCTAGACGAACCAGCGTTTGACACGGAGCCAGGCTCAGGAGCGAAGGCCCCACCCACTCTCTGGGGTGACCACACAAGTGCTCCTGTGGTGCTGGGCGAAGGCGCAGAGCCCCCATGGGGACAGAGAGGATCTGTCAGGGCTTTGTTAGCTGCAGGCAAGCAGGGGAAGGGGCTACTCACGAAGCCTCCGGTCACATGGTGACGCAGCCTCACGTCCCCCCGTGGGGTTTCATGTCCCCAGTAGAGTGAATGAGCCCAATTTCATTGTTAAAAGTAGCAGAGAGAGAAGGCTCTGTTCCTGCCCCTTAGTTTTCCAGCACTGAGGGCAGAACCTGGGTGGGCTTAGGAAGAAAACAAAACCGGTGACCTTGGTGAGGGGGCTTCTGAAAAGAACTCTCTACCACTGAGGAAGCATGTTTTTTTGTTTTTTTTTTTAAGATTTTATTTATTTATTTATTTGAGAGAGAGAGATGACAAGCAGGCAGAGAGGCAGGCACAGAGTGAGGAGGAAGCAGGCTCCCTGCTGAGCAGAGAGCCCGATGCGGGGCTCGATCCCAGGACCCTGAGATCATGACCTGAGCTGAAGGCAGCGGCTTAACCCACTGAGCCACCCAGGCGCCCCTGAGGAAGCATGTTTAAAATTTTCAGGGCTTTATATAAACTAGGATCCAAAATATAAAACCCCTGAATTTTATCATGATCTTCTGCTAACAAATGCTACTTAATAAATCTCCTTTTTGAACATTAGATTAACTTATTTTTTCCTTAAAAAACAAACGGCTGGAACCCTTTAGGTCTGCTCATTGTCTTTCATGTCTCTTTAGTCATAGAAAGACAATTCGTCATGTCAAGACAATTCGATGTATTCTTCTTTGAATTCCTCTAATACTAATAAAAGTTTGGTTTGCTGGCAGCACGGTCTTCAGTTTGAATTGTAAATAGTGACAGCTGTGGGGCACCGCTCGGAAAGGGGTAGTGTCTCGTAATTACATAAGGAGTCGGGGCGGATTTCCTGAGCATGAGCAGGATCGGCACGTTTGGGTCTCGAAGATCCTGTGCCGGGAGCGGGCGTGCTCCGAGCGCTTGCTCCGTCCTTTCCTCTTCTTGACTATGTTTCAAGGTAATTGAGGTGTTCACTGGTGTTTATTTGTAATTTCTGTTTAAATTCCTGACAAGTGAGGGGTAGAGGCACATTTTTCATTAATAAGGTTCTTCTAGTCCATTTTCTTATTTCTTTCAGTTTGTGGTTTATGTGTTGTAAGAGGAGATAAGGAGCTTTGTCGGGTCCCCTGCTGCCGTGAGCACCAGTCTGACCTAAATTTAGAAGGGTCGCTGGATCAGGTGCTGTCACCTGTTCGTACTGTTGACATTGTGCACCGGGACGTGTGTCTGACCCCGCTGGTGTGACTGAGTCGTGGTGTGCGAGCCCGCTGTGGTCAGGATAGGGGATGTGTCCCTGTAGATTGTCCTTAACACATATCTTGTGAAACTGCCTAAAAGCTCTCAGTGTCCCCCATAAAGGCTACGAGGGATGGCGGATTGCGCCAGGGCTTGGTCGGGACCCCGACTCAGGCAAGCTGGGCCTGACTTTCTCTGGAAGAGCCTGCGATGGCCAGGCCCGTCATCCGGGGGAGCTTTTCGCCACAGGAGGGTGACGTCGCTGGGGAAGATCTTTTCCAAGGTGGGCTGCTTGTTAAAATGAGAAGCCGTGCTGTTTCCTCCCTCACAGATGGCTGTTTGTATTTCTGCAGAAGAACTGAAGGAACATTTGCTGGGAGATAATGCTCTGGACAGAATCTTCACTTTGGGTAATTCTGAATACCCTGTTAGCTGGGACAATGAGGTCAGACTTTGGACATTTCTTGAAGATCGAGCCTCGCTTCTTTTAAAAACATACAAAACAACTATTGAGGTAATTCCATGGCTTCAATGAGGATTTGAGCTTTGGCATGTTTTCGGGGATTTTTAAGAAGAGATTCTGTCCTAAATGTAACTGGCTTTTATCAGCAAAATTGTTGTATATCTGACATTGTTCATTCAACTTATTAATATTTTCCTACTTAACACATTTATACTTGACCAAAAGAATTCTACTGAGGCGTTGTTGGCTAGAAGGAGAATCTTAAAAATGATTCAACACTTCTCTGGAATTTTAAGTTTTCTTTTGTGCTTTCCAGGTTTACCATTGCACCACTAACTTCACCCGTTCCTCCTTCCTTCCTTCCTTCCTTCAGCCGGTCGCTGAGCCTGGGGCTGGCAGTGCACGAGACAGACACTGGAACCATTTTTAAATAAGTCAAGTTCCTTGTCAGATGTGGTGGGACCCCATTTGATTTGGGCTCATTGTTGTGGTTTTATGATCACTTTCTTGGGATGTAATTTAAATAGAACACAACGTACGCTTGTAAAGTGTACAATTTGATATAAGCGCATAGTCCTGCAGCCACCGCCACGGTCAAGTTCTAGAACCTTCTGTCACCCCTTGCATTTCCCTGGTGACCCCGTCCCTGGCAACAACTGATCTGCCTTCTGTCGCTGTGCTTTTGCTGATTTAGGCTTCTTATAATTAATGTTGCTCATTTTCATTTCCCAGGAAGACAAATCCTTCCTGAAAGACCATGACCTCTCTGTTCGTGCAGCAATGGCCATCAAGCTGCGCTTAGGCGAAAAGGAGATTTTGGAAAAAGCAGTGAAGAGCGCGGCTGCAAACCGGGAGCACTACCGCAAGCAGATGCAGGCGGGGGCCGCGCTGCCCCGGTGTGAGGAGAGCGGCGCGGCGGGCGCCAGGCTGCCCCTGGCCTTGCGGAACCTGGAGGAGGAGGCGGCCGCGCAGGAGGCCCTCACCCTCACGGAGGCCGTCAGCAGGGCGAAGGCCGTGGAGAACGGGCTCGTGAATGGCGAAAACTCTATCCCCAACGGGACCGGGTCAGAAAAGGAAAGTTTAAGTCAGGAGGAAAGTAAAAGAGCGACGGAAAGCACCAAAGAATGTTCTTCGGACAGCACGGAGGGCGGGAGCGCGCAGTAGCCCGGAGAGGGCGCCGGCGGCGGGGAGTGGGTGGAGCGGAGGGCCGCGAAGCCCCTGTACGCCGCTGTGTTTTCTTGCTCACTTTCTTCTTTCCGCAGAGAGGAAAACAGGTTTTTGCTGCTTTATATAAAAATGATTTTTTTTTAAGTTATTTAAAAAAAATCTAGCTTCCTTCTTTAAGATTGCCATCTTGCTTCTGGGCAGAACAAGTTATCAAGCCACCACGAGGTGCTTTGGAAGATTCTGTAGACCCATTGTGGGCAAATGTGTTTTCTTCCTGGGGAAGAATGCAGTTCTGCTGTCAGCTGTGCTTTTGTGGGCCCGTCATCCTGACAACCGAGGGAGCTGCTCTGCCTCCTGCAGCGGGACTGGGTGGCGGCGCTCTGGGGGCTCAGCGGGGGCGGGGGCGGCGGGCGGTTGCACAGCACAGAACGGCCTTGGGGTTTGGCAACTTGAGGGTCGGGGCAAAACCTTTTGTTCCCCCCTAAAAAAATAACACCTGGTACTGAAAGAAAAGTGAAGGTGGCAACCTTATTTTTAATAGTTTTAAATGTTGATGATAATCCTAATGATATAAAGACACACACACACATCTAGTGATTTCTAAAGATTCATCTGCCTTTTGTGTTTTGTTTTCCTGTGTTAAGAACTTGTCCTTCCTCCTTGAATCACAGTAGGACATGCATCATTCTAATTTCCAGCGTTGACTCTGATTTTACGGTGTCGCGTTTGATTGCCCGCGTCGTCCTGGAGCGGCTGCGGACGGCGGCCGCCCCCGCTCGCCGTGGCGGTGTTCAAAGTGAGGCGGCTCCCTGGCTTTTCTGGTTTTCACAACAAGCTAGAGATTTTCAAAGCTACACTTTTGAGTAAAAAGCCTTATTAAAAGGAAAACATGATTAATATTTTCTGTGTATTCCTTTTCTTTAAGTGGGGACAGAGCCTTTGAACTGAGCCTTGATGCAGACGTCCTGCTTGCTCTCGGAGCAGGCTAGAGCCAGTGTGAACGCGGCCTGCGCCCGAGCTCTGCCTGCCCTGGGGAGGCAGAGGAGCAGGATGGGCCCGAGGTCGCCGCTCCCTGGCCTGCAGGGGGAGGGCCTGGCGGCAGCAGGCACACACCAGCAGGAGCTCTCTCACGTTTTCGGGGAGGCCAAGGCCCGGGATGGTGAGCCCCGAAAGCCCCCAGTTCTCGGGCCGCGGACGGCCGGTCTTCCTCAGCTGTGAGTTCGCACATGGTCTCTGAGGTCCGTGAAGGGCATCACCCCCGTGTGAGTGACTAGCCCCGCCGTCTTGGGACCAGTGCTGCACGCAGGCCGTCTTCAGAATGCGCTCCCCGTTTCTCCTCGGGGGAGACGCGGTCTGCGGATGAGTTGCTTAATCCTGCGCGAGGGCGCGTTGTCTCCCGTAGCCCAGGGGGCGGTTAGACACGAGGGGCAGGTGTCACTCTTCCACGCCGCTGGCCGCGTCTTCCCGTGTGGGCTGACGCCCGTAGCCCCTCGTCAACGGGCCTGCAGCTCCGGCCTGCGGCTCCGACCCAACAGCAGACTCGCCCGTCAGCTCGCATCGGAGCACTTCCCCAAGGTGCGCGGCGCCTGTAAAACCCACGGGTCAGCTTTTGAGGTGCTGTCTGCCCTGGCGGGGAAGCCCCCCGGAGACCAGGACTTGAATCACCGATACGTAGATATATTTTCTCGTTGGTTTCCAAGTTAAGTCTTGGATTAAATACAACCTTGGAAAAATTATGTACAGCTGAGATGTAAAATAGTGTCAGGAGATTGGGTGGTTGTCAGAATATTCTCCGGAAAAGACGCGAGTCCAGACGGAGCCGGCAGAACCGTGGGTGGGAGTCGGGCTCCGGGTCCTGGCCGCACCGCACCGCTGATGGGGCTCGTCACAGCCCCTGGGACTCTGTTTCTTCTCTTCCTTGCACGGTGATTATCAGAAGCCCCTGCTTAAAAATGTGAAGATTGCTCTGACCACTACCTCCCCCCGTGGCAGGTCTGTTTGTGCAGATAATTGGACCAAAAAGTGATTATATAAATTAGGCTCTGATTCAAGGACAGTCTTTGCATTTGTGACCTAGAAATGACCGTCATAAGAACTAAACTCTTATTTTTTTTTTTTTAAAGATTTATTTATTTGAGAGAGAGAGCCTGAGTGTGCACACAGAGGGAAGGGGGGAAGCCGATGCCCCCCTGAGCAGGGAGCCCAACAGGGAGCCCCACCCCAGCACCTCAGGATCATGACCGCTGAGCCACCCAGGTGCCCCAAGGGCAGAACTTTTGCGGTAGGAGGACAGAGTATCTGTCGAGCAGCCTCGCTTCCCTGAGTTGGCCGGACTTGCCCTCGGCCGACGGGGAGGCCGCGGCACACGTTTGTCACCCTCCTGCCCCGTTTGGGCGCCGCAGAGCCAATGCTGGTGCACAGACACTTGGAACCACAGCTCAAGCGTTTGAAAATCGAGGAAAAGTGATTAAATTGGCATTGAAGAACCCTCATTGCCATCTGTCATGAAAATAGACCTTTCTCTCAAATCATTTTAACAAAGTTTACTTTTTTCTTAATGCTTTTGGATATGAGGCTGTTCAGGCTAGTCTCTGGACGGATGCCAGCCTCTGCTTCTGTTTCTCAGCTTTGTGTGTTATTTGTGTAAACACATAGCAATTAGATTTCACCAGCCTAGAAAAACCACCCAGTTTCTCCACACAAACTGGCAATTGATAGGTGACTTGCCCCAGTAGTTCCTAGAGCAGGCTCACAACGACGTATGTATGTATGTATGTGTGTATGTATTTTGAGAGAGAGATAGGGTAAAACATTAAAAATATTCTCAGGTTCCCAGTGCAATGCACAGGGTTATGCTAAATTAAGCCTCCACTAAACGTAGATTTTTCTGTAAATCATGACTTACCGTATTTCTTTGGTGGTTAGTATGTACTTGTTGGAGTGAAAGAATTGAGAAAAAAAAAACCCAAACCCCAAACCGAAGAAAGTGCCTGTGACTTGAACTTAGCACTAAAAACAGGACGGTCCGTAAAGAAAATGAGGAGTCATTGC
Organism: Mustela erminea; assembly: GCF_009829155.1. Lineage (NCBI taxonomy): Eukaryota > Metazoa > Chordata > Mammalia > Carnivora > Mustelidae > Mustela > Mustela erminea. The sequence continues at coordinate 141,734,003 of NC_045618.1, read as the reverse complement.
GGCGTCTGGTTTGGGGGGTGAGTTTTAAAAAGCCCAGATCTTAAAGTGCTGTAACCATGGCTACGGGAAGAAGCCTTTTATGGGATACACTGTGCCATGTTCATATTACTGATCTGGCAAAGCGGCCCATTCAGTCGGGTGTAGCGGATGCCCCAAGCCGGGATGTGGGCTCAGTCAGCTCTGCCTGTCAGCTTCGGGCAGCAAAGAGTAGAATTCAGTCGCCTCACCAGGGTCAGCCGACTGTTCTCATCCGCAGCCCCTTACGTAATGTAGTCCTAAAATCCTGGGTGTAAACTGAAACGGAGTAACTGGGATTGTGTTTCAGTGCACTGGCGGACGGGTTATTCCCATGACGGGCGCTGCAGTGCTGGTCCTGGGTGCGCCAGGCTGAGGGGGAGGAAGTCGTGATGTCCCTGGAGCAGGGGGCGGTGGGCTCAGTTACAGTCTCCACAGAGGCACAGCCGGGGCCATTGGGTGGGGAGGCAGAGGGCCCCCGAGGGAGGGAGCACTTTCTCAGGACAACCACCAGGGTGACTGGTGAAGACGGCGTTCTAAACGTCCCGGTGCTCTGGTTGTACTAACGGCTTTGCGGAGGCGTGGGGAGGCCATCCGCGGTGGCTCAGGGTGTGGATTCCAAACACAGACCTGGGGTCTTCTCGCCAAGGGACCAGGCCCAGTCCTTGGACATGTTGGTACCCTCCTGTAGGGCATCCGTATTTCCAGTTCCTCCTAGGTCCGGGCCCAGCAAGTGAGCTCATACCCAGGCTGGTGACCTGCTGAACATTCAGGAAATGTGTGTTACTGCCCTGCTCTAAGTCTGAGCCGTCATCAGGACGCGGGAAATGTTCAGGGGACTGCGGGTAGCAAAAACGATCCCCGCTCTGCCGACACGCAGCTTGCCTCTGTCCGTGGGTTTGAGGAGCTTCCGACCCGGACTCAGCGGGAGCTGTGACCCTGATGCCATGGCAGCTCCTGTGAGTAATTCGAGATTCCCAGGAAACCCTTGGCTGCCCTCGAGGTGGGACGGCCGCTTGAACAAAGGATCGGGCCGACCCTGCCACAAGTCATTAGAGGGGTGGACTGTGCTCTGGTATTCAGGGGGTGGGGGGGATGCCAGAGGAAGGACCTCCGACGGGCTCTTCGGGGTCTGTGCACCTTGCGGCGGGGACAGGGACAGCCAGGAGGTCCCCGCCTCCCAGGGAGGAGGGATCCCGCAGGGACTGAATCCCGAAGCCTGTGCCCAGCTTCCAGCAGAGTTTTACCGACTGGGAATGAAGAAGCTTCTTGAGGTGGAAGGAGGGACGATCCCCGGCCCCGTGAAACACAGGTGCTGCCGCTGGTGTCTCCTTCAGAAGCAGGAAGGCAGAGAGGCTTGTGTCTGGGGACTCAGCATGGTTTCTGGAGTCGGGGGCGTTCACGCAGGTTGTCACACTTGTATCGGCTTCGACTCACACGTGTTCGTGTGCGTGTGTGTACATTTTATGGTGCACACTCGCACACAGACACGAACGTACGCATACATGCCCGTGGCTGCGTGTATGCATATGTGCGCGTGTACAGCACTCTATCAAGACGTGCATCTACACGTCCGGGCAACAGAGACCCCCAGGCACGGCCTAGGCCCGCCGCACCCCGGCTCGCGGGCACGTGCAGGTGGTGCTCCGTGGCCCCGGTGTCTGGCTTAGGAACCGGCCCCTTGGGCGCACCCTGCACGGCTCCCCGACGAAGCGGACGCCTCCTCCTCCCGCAACCAGGTTGGCGTGGAGTCTCTCCCCTTGTTTCCTTCTGCACCCCGACCCTTCCAGAGTGTTCCAGTAGAAGAGGACTGTGTCGTGGCTTGAACCTCAAAGCAGCCTTTCCTGTCTGAACAGGGCATGGCTCTGGAGAGGCTACTTCTAGGCTAACCAGGGCTGCTGAAGTCGGGGTGCCTGACCGGGTGGTTGCTCTCGGGGCGCGGTGCCCTGTTTCCTCCCCTTCTGCAGGCGGGGCCAGGAACCCCCTCCCCCACGTGCCCCGCCCCCGCCAGAGCTCTTACCCCATCCTCACACGCTGTCCGTCTTTCATGCACGGGACATTTGCTCTCTGGGAAGGAAACCCTCACATGAACATCCGCTCATGTGACGCTGAGGCTCCGTCGTCCAAGAATATCTACATCTGAACCTACGACCCACATTGCAGACCTGAAGAAGCTGTTCGTCCAGAAAACCCGACGGGCGCTGACACCGGGCAGACCTAATGCGGAACCCTGAGCGCTCCTTTCTCCACGGCGGTCCGGGCGCCACGGCAGCCTCTTGAGTTCAAGGCCTTGATTTTCTTCTCCGCAGCATGGGCTGACAACGGTGGTTGCCAGGAGGAGGAGCCGTGCATTTCTGGGGGATCCTGGCGCGGTGCCAGGAGCAGAGTAGGTGCTCAGGGACGTGCTCCAGTGTCACGGACGTGTCGTGGCAGTGAACCCGGGAGCTCCACCGGCAGTGGGACCCCAGGCTCCACATCCTGAGGGAGTGGACGCCACGTGTTCCCATCAGGCCTGTGGTCCCGGGAGGCGGACCCGTACCGTGTGTCATGGTCGCATCCCCCAGGCAACGCCCCGACCCGGCACATCTCCCAAACTGACAGCACTTGCTTCTCTCCCACGTGCCTGTCCTGAGCAGGGAGACCGTCCTAGCACAGGCACGTCTGACTTTCTTGGCTCACGGTTCTCAAGTAAACCTCGCAGGCAGCTCAGAGCAAACCCTCCCCGGAGCGCAGGCCCCGTGACGGGTGAGGGCTGCCCCTGAGGACCCCCCTGTGCCCTAGCCAGCTTCGGTCCTAGTGTCGGTGAGTCCCGACCTGCACCTGCAGAAACACCTCCTGCTTTTTCACAAGAGACTTACAGGGCAAGTTTGGGTCTCTTCGGTCCCCGGCAGTAGTGACGATGCGCAGCTTCGGGTTACGTCCTCTCACGAATTAAGTATCACGCCATGGAGGCCACAGGTCACGGAGCGCCGGTGGAACACGCCTCGGGTTTTCCAAGGACCAGGACGGGTGTTCGGGGAAGTCGGAGCCGGGGAGGGGGTTTGGGATTTCCTCCCCCGCTCTGTGCTCGGTGCCGGGCGTCAGGCCAGTCAACCAGGGCACGTTCGCCGCCACCGTCCCATGTTGCCAGCCGCCTCCCCCCTGGCAGCAGGTGCTGCCCTCGCCGTATCAGCCGCTCCGATGGAGGTGGCCTTCGACAGAAGAGCCCTGACCTAGGGCTGTTGTCCCGACACTGGGGTGCTCGGCGGGGGTGGGGTGCGGCGGCCTGCTGCGGGCTTTCGGCCGCACGCGCAGGCGGGTGCTGTGGAAGCCGGGACCCCTGCGGCAGGGACGTCCACACAAAGCCACCAGCTCGGCACCGGGTTGCAGACGCGGTGGGCCCGGCCTGTTCGCTAGTAACTGGGGTGAGCGTGTGGCGTGCCGGAGCCCGGGAACACTTGGCTTTCGGCTCTTACTTCGCCGTGGCCGAGAGGCTGTCTCCTTCAGGGACGCACTGGGCCATTCAGTTGGATGTGGCCAGGGGAGGGGCAGGGGGTGAGGAAGGACGTCCAGTGGGCCAGGCCGTCTTCTCAGGGGCTCGGGACAGCGGGGGTTTAACTGAACAGGCTCGAGGGGCAGGGGCTTCCCCACCAGGACCCAGACAGACTTGACCTGCTGCCTAGGTGGTGCCCAGGGACCCCCACCCAGGTGGCAGAGGCAGATGGCCAAGGCCCAGTTGGACAGACGACAGAGTGCGGGTCCGGTCATGATGTGGAGCTCACAGGTGGGTCACCCCGGGTCTCAGTGCCCTCAGGACTCAGCCCCTGTTGCTTCCTTGATGCACTCTGGGGCAGTGACCAGCAGTGACCCAATACCAATCTGCGCTGGGCGCCACACCACGCTCCGGAGTACATGGTGCAGGTGCTCGCAGACGACCGGGGTGGGGGCTCATGGAGGACCCCCCCCCCGGTCCGGCCCGAGGATGTCACGGCTTCCCTTCTCCTACTGGTAACAGGAAGGAGCCCACCAGGGCTCTCTTTCCAGCACCTACAACATCACACATGAGCTGCTCTTTCTCCGTCTGACCTTACCCCTTCCTCGCACTCCATCACCCCTTCATTTCTGTCACCAAACAACAGAGAAGGTGACTCTGACTTCTTTTCCCGTCTCACTTCAGTGCTCTGAGAACGTGTCTCCGGGAACAGGGGTCATCTTCAGGTTTTCTGACGTTCTGGGATGTTCAGAGTGAGTGGCGGAACTCCAAGGGGGGACCCGACGTCACCGCTTTAGAGGGACTCCGTAAGGGACAGTGAGGTCCCTGTGTGCTTTGCGGAAACAAACGTGTTCTGAGGCTGGCCTGGGAGAGCGTACACCGTGGGGATTTTCTCCCCTTTTCCCCAGACCTGTCGGCAGACGCCCGTCCCCGGATGAGAGCATTTGAGAAACGACCTGTTGATCCCGCGGGGTGTTGACCTGACTGTCTACCAGTTAACGGGACAAATCACAGGGCCTCCCCATCCTCCACGGACCGCTAACAAGGAAAGGAGAGGGTCCGGGGTCAGCGATAGACTGAGTCAGGCGTAGAGGCTGTCCTCAGTTTCCGCTTCATTCCTGGGGCTCGTCCTGTCGTTCATGGCTCGAGCCACCTTTGGTCGAAGTGGCCAGGCTCTCTGTCCGTGAACAGTGTCTTGCAGTGTCTAGAACCCAAGTGAACAAGCATGCTTCCCTGAAACCAATACAAGACGACTCGCGAAGGCATCAGATAACTGCAGCCTCACTCGAAGGAAGCCGGGACTTCCAGCAGCAATTAAATTGCGTGATTGGATACAGGGAAATTTTTATAATTGCCCACAGGTAGCAATTTATTAGGATAGATGTTACTTATGACATGTGTCAGGAAGGTCAAAGTTTATACTTCCTTGGACATTAACCTAATCTTTGAAACTCTTAAAGTTACACTTTTTGGTCATTAATTTTTTTTACAAGCAGAGATTTTGACAATTAACCCAGTTAATAAAGGTCAAATTTCAATTTTTTTTCCAATTTCTGGAGCACTTAACTTATTCCTTTTTGAAAATGGGCAGATAGAGGATGATAAGTAGTTATTAAATGAGTGCAGGCTGTAGTCCCGCTGTCAGTGACGGTCGTGAAACAGCCGATCCTGGGAGAAGGGAGCTGCTGTGTATCTGATGGCCGGGGGTAGATTACAAGCTGAGGAAATAGGAAAATTAAGCCCCAATACTGTGCACAGTTAGTAGGATAATATGAGTACGTGCGCTTGTTAAATCACCGCCGGGTCCTAGCCATTCAGCTACGCAGACTTCAGGCTTCAACAGTTGAATCTGCACATTTTAAAATAAGCGATTTCTGCAAACTCGCACCAAGTACGACGTGAGTTAAGAACCAGCGTGTCACCTGCCAGGCTGCGTCCTTCAGATGCACCCACAGATGGGCCAACAGCAGACGAGGCAGCCGACTAGCCCTGACCAGAGGGCGGTCGCTGTCGGAGCCCTGCGCCACCCTCCTCCACATCGCCCCCGTGGGCACCCCCACCCCCCAGAATGGACAACGGAAAGCAGAGAGAGCCCACAAAGCCCTCCTTTGCCACCTAAACAAGATAAAGCAAACCGCCCTTCCCGCTGCCATGAAAACCTCCCAGCGCTGAGGCTCAACTCCCCACAAGCCTTCCTGCGGACTCCTACCTGCAACCCTCCAACCCCGTTCCCCGTCCCCTGCTCCGGCAGTGCCCCCTGGTGGCAGCGTCCCCGGGACCAACCATCCCCAGGAGGCTGCCCAGAGAAAGGGAGCCCAGTGCCTGCCTCCCGTACCCTGGGGAGCAGGTCCCTTTCCAGACGTAGCCAAGAGCCTGACCGGAAGGCAGGCTTTGTTGTTGCTGCCATTGTGCTGCAGAAATACGGCCTTCTTGGTACCGATGTGCTCAACATTAAAGAACCAGTACGTCAAAAACGCGCGCATCTTGCACCTGTGCACCCCGCTACACCAATGCCGTGCACGGAGCCAGCGCCCTGCGTCCTCCGCCCCCACCCTCTGGCCCTCCCCCACGTCCCCACCTGCTTCTCTGTACTTAAACTCTAGAGCGGAGGCCTGGGCTGCCCCTGCGTTGCACGCTGACCCTTTGCAGTGGCTCTCCGAGGTCCTCCTAGCAGCCCTGTGCTGTCCTTGCATGTGGCGGGGGCCACAAAAGGGCAAAGTAAAAGGAAGTCCAAGTCGTGAGCCCAGCCAGAGGGCATGAGAGTGTGACTAAAACCAAAACCAGTCCTGCTAGAGATTGTTAGGGGTGACGTTGCCTTCCTGCTCTGCTCCCAGCGATGCCACCAGCCCGCGCCGGCGGACGGTGTGCCAGGGCGGAAGCGGCAAGTCCTCGGGAACGGGTGGCATTTGCAGCGAGTGCCACCTGCACGGACGACACAGGGAGGAAAAGCCGGGGAGCAGAGCAGCATCTGCCGATCCCCGAAATATCCCCGCGGGCTGCAGACGTGGGTTCCATCTGAGCGCACCTGATGTCTGAGCCCTTTGGGGGGCTTGGTGTTAAAATAAGCTGTGTGTCCTCGCCAGGAAAGTGCAGGAAAGATGACTTTGGTCTCGCAGTTTTCTTCCTTCGGCCCTCCAGCACCCGTGCGGGACCTGCGCTCTGCCCTCCTGCGCGCTCTCCTCCTGGCCTCCTCGGCCACCTCCTCAGCCCGTCCGCCCCACGCCGTCCCTCCTCCCTCTTTGCTACCCCGACGATGGCTCCTGTTGCTACAAACGGGATCACCTCATGGATTTTATCTGACCTACAATTTGCTCAGTGTTTACTGGGACCCAGACTCCCCACCGCCCCCTCCTCCCCCAGATGGGACCAGGGCTGGTCTGGGCACATCAGAAGGACAAGTGACCACATGGAGGGTGCCCGACCCCAGCAGAGAGCCAGGGCGGTTTTCCCGGTGGGCAGGGAGGACGGTGGTGCCTGGCCATTCTGGGACTGGGGGGCTGATCCAGGGGCTGAGTGCAGTAGAGGAAGGGCCCTCCAAAGGGACCCTAAGCCCTGTCACGGGACTGTCCATGCCGGGCAAGCTTGGCTTTTCTCCAGGGAGGGACTCTCTGAACTTCTCCGAGGTCCCTGTGGGGCCCTCTGGTGCACTGGGGGGACTAGGCTGGTGCACGGCGGTGTCTGGGTATCTGCAGCAGTGGACATGGGCAGGTGGAGAAGGAAAGGCCGCCCTGGGGGTTGCCTCAGACCCCCTCTTCCACCAGTGCCTCTTCGATCGAGGCAGGGTCTTTAACTGAACTTGGGTTTCTTGGTCTGTAGAATAGGAGCGAGGTCAGGAGGGTGGAAAGCACCAGCATGAACCGAAACCCTTGGGAGGAACCTGGAGACTGGCACAGGTGTGTCTCACCAGGAAACACACACATTCTTCATGAGGAGTGGGTGTTTCACTCAGTTTTGGCAAATTTACCCAAATCTGAAGTGTTTGTGGAGCCACTGCTGTGAGGCCCTTCATCAGCTTTTCAAAGTCACAGTGAAGCTGCCCCGTCTTCCTTTTCCAGCAAAGCCTCCACCTTCCTCTTGTTGGCCCTGCTAGTGCTGGGGTCCGAGGTGAAGGCCTGTGTGCATGAGAGGAGGGGCTGGGACTGTCCCTCAAAGCCCAGGGACGATTTAGGATGAATAGATGGGACTTTCCCCTTTAATGACATAGAGGAAAACTCCACCATAATGAACGAAGTCCAGGGGAGCCTGGGTGGCTCAGTCGTAAGTGTCCGACTCTTGGTTTCGACTCAGGTCCTGATCTCAGGGTCCTGAGCTGGGCTTGGAGTCTGCTTGAGATTTTCTCTTTCCCTCCGTCCCTCCCCACCTGCTTTATGCTCTCTCTCCCCCTGCCCACCCCCAAACAAAAATAAATAAATCTTTAAAACAATAAAGTCCAAAGTCAATAAACTGGGAGGAAGCATCTACAACATTTGCTGTGAACAAAGGACTAGTATCTCTATTACATAAAGAACTCTTACTTGCATGGAGCACTGGGTGTGGTGCATAAAAAATGAATCTTGGAACACTAAAAAAAAAAAGTTACAAAAAAAAAAAAAGAACTCTTACAAATTGAGAGACCGAGGACCAAAAACTTGAAAGAAAGTGGGGAAAAGATGAATACACAGTTTACACATAAAGTCATCAAACCTGGAAAAAGCCTCTCAACCCACTCATTGTTCAGAAATGCAATCAAAGCAGCCCTGTGCACCGTTTCTGTCCTATCAGACTAACAAACGCCAAAACGTGACCACACTCTGTTGGTGAGGCTGTGGGGGCCCCCCAGGCATGCAGCAGCATGTGGCTCTCATGCGAATTTGCACAGAGCTTTTAAAGGGAAACTTGGTGACACCAAACATGCGTGTGTGGCCACTTACCTCTCGATACTGCAGTCCTACTCCTGGGGCTTGGTCCTGAAGACACACTTGCAAAAATACAGAGTTACACAAGTGACTCGTGACAACATTGTAGGTGCAAAATAAGGGAAAGAACCCAGAAGTTCACAGATAGGAGAAGGGCTGCGTAAGTCTGGTACCACACACGGTGGAGCATGACCCAGCCGTGAAGAAGCAGGGCCAGAGCTCTGTGAACTGATGTGGTGTGGCTTCCAGGACGTACCGTTAAGTGCAAACAACAGAGAACGAGAGAGTTCTGTGGCACCTGATCCTTGTAAGAAAGAGGGAGATCTATGACAGGCCGCACGCACCTGCTCATTTGCATACCATCTATATGGGAAGGATAAAATCCACACTAAAGACACGTCCAGCAGCGGGAGGGCTGGCAGGGCTCTGAGTGCCCTTCAGTCTGGGGCTGACTCGCCAGCTGGGCCATGTTTCCTAGCCCTTCACACAGCCCCCCAAATAACACAAATATGCCGGGATGAGGGGTGCCCCGAATGGAGTAAAAGCCCCACCATGAGCCACACAGGTGAATTAGGTGAGCACCCTGGAAGGCATGGGGAGGCACCTCTAGGTGGCGATGTCTTGGTGGGGACCACGGGGCGTTGGGCTGAGGAGCCACACCTGCAGGGTGCACCGCTGGGCTGCTGGGCTGTTTCTCACGGCGGGGCAGGTGGGCCGCTCTGAAACCGCCCTCGAGAGTCACGGGCACTAGATGACGATGATGAGTCACCAAGGGGGGTTTCTCTCTGTTGGAGAAGCAAGCTACAGCTGCGGAGAAGGGCGCCAGGCCGTGAGTCCCTGTGAACTCACGGCTTGCACGGTGCGCTGTGATGGGCGGACGCGGAAGCACGGATGCGTGTGCTTGGGGCTCCGCGCAGGGCGAGCGCCTGTGTGCCCAGCTCCGTCTGCCGAGTGGCCTGGAAGCCATGAGCCGCAGGGACAACAGGCACCCCCTGGAGCCCCGTCCTGGTTTCGAAGGAGCACCCCCCATAAGAGCTCGTTGGAGGGGTGGTCTCAGCCTTGGGGCAGCAAAGATACCAGATGAACTTGGGGGAACCTGCGGTGTCAGGAAGATGGTGGGGCTTGTGGAGAGAACACAGGAGGCAAAAGGAAGCGGGTCCCACAGCACAAACGGGGACAATTTGTGCAAGAAAATAAATAATAACAGGACTGGATGAGAACAGACAATACAATGAACAGCCACACTGATTGCATCAGGTCGGTGAGTACGTGGGGAGCAGGGACAGTTCTTCCTTAGAGTCAAGTTCCTACGGTTACCAGGAGGGAATGAAAAACAGCCACCATTTTGCAGACAGTATAGAAGCAGTAACTGTTCTGGACAAAATCTGCCAACAGGAGCTAAAATCCGCGGACCAAAGTTTGGGAATTCTCACGGTATCTCGCTCAAGACATTTGTAGTTACCAAGGAAAGATGGAAGCTTGAAGGTGGGGAAGCCTGGCAGACGCCACCACGGCCGGCGAACAAGGTCGTCATCACGGTGACCGGACATGGACACCACGAACCCCGACAGCCAGCATGAGCGAGACACAACATTGCCCCTGTGCGGTTGTTGCCAACAAAGAACCACCCAGAAAGTGTTACAGCCTTGTGGAGGGGGGCGGGAGACCCAGCACAAGCAAAGTGGGGTCCCCGTGGTGTCTTGGGGTGGAAAAGGACACCAGTGGAAAACCTGTGTTTGCTGACCACACTCTGGACACACGTGGAAGCTGAGGGCTTGAGAGGTTGCTAGGTGAGGTATGTACGGAAACTGCACCATTCTTAGGGCTTTTCTGTAAGCCTCAAGGCAGTTCTCGAGACCAAGACAAAACCCTGTGTCCTGGCTGATACAGCAGGGTCTGAACCCTTTCCTGCCACTCAGCACTGTGCCTCAGGGTCCCCGTCTTGCCCATGGGGACTGGTCTCAGTGAGAGGGCAGAAAGCTCTCAGAGCAGGACCCTGGGCCCGTGGCTGTCATCAGGGTCCCAGTGGTGCTTTTTTTGTTTTTCAAATGAAATGCGGGGAGGCTGGTAGACCACACAAAGGAAAAAGGACACAATCTTTAGGGCAAAATTAAAAAAAAAAAAAAATGCAACCAGTAGCCTGCCAGTCTGGTACCGCAGCCCTCCTGCCCCAGGACCTGGGCAGTGCATGGGGGCTGGCTTCTGGTCTCCCTCTGAGGCCACCTGGGTTCCCTCTGTGGCTGCCTGGGGTCCCTCCGTGAGCAGCAGAGACAGGAGGAAGAACTAATCCTAGGACCAAGTGGCCGCCCATGGATCAGGCGCTGACAGGGGCCAGGCTCGCCTCTCAGAGGCTCCAATCTCATTCAACAGCCACGGGAGCTGGGGCCTGGCGAGGTCAGTGCAGGTGTGTGTGTGCACGCGTGTGTCCGAGTGTGCTTCTGCCAGTGCGCGACACGTGTGCCTGGGACCCAGCGGCTCGCGGCAGAGCCCCACAAGGCACCGCAAACCGGATCACCTGCTTTCTCCCGGGCGAAACTAAACCCCACGAGGGGCAGAGACAGGGAGAGGCCCAGCGGGGTGTCCCTCCGGGGGGGAGGCATGCCCTGGGTCCAAGCCGCCCCTGGGGGATTAGCAGGCCCTGCGACCGTGACTGAAATGATCAAGGAGCACCTTGTGGTGGCCATGGAGACCCTTGTCCTACAGGATGTCGCCCAGATGGCCCTTCCTCAAAATCGGCAGGTCCCTCCGGCTGCCCCTTCTGTTGGTCTTCTCAGCCGGCCTTTGGTGATTTGTGCTCCCGTCTGCCCCCGCCGCCAAACCGGACACCTCCAAGTCAGAGACGCGACCGATGCGGCGTTGACACAGCCACGTTTCTGCACCCCGTGTCCTGCCCACCCCGGGGTCCCACCCCGAAGGCCGTTCGTGTCCGCACCCACGGATGCTGACCACGGCGTGGCTCTTCCGTCCCCCAAGTCCTCGCGGCCGGAAGCCTCTTCTCCTGCCTCCTTCACATTACAAGCCCTCCTCCGCCCCCACGCCCTGGAAGGACGATGCGAAGTCACTAGGCCAGGAGGAAGGTAGATTTTATTACCCCATTTTCTGGAGGTGGAAACTGAGGCCTCGGAGGTCCAATTCGTTCCTCGCATTTGATGGGAAGATGAAGCCGTGATCTGCCGCCTGGCCCCGGGACACTGCTCCCAGTCTCCTTCCAGCACATCGGGACCGGCCTCTGGAGCTCCCCCCAGGGCCGTGAGCGCCCGGCCTCGGCCTCCCCGGTGCTACCGGCAGGATGAAGTTCTCACCTCTCTTTCCTCTTCTTCAAAAACACACGAAACTATTCGTCACCACCCACGTGCCGCATCCGGCTCTGTCAAAACGCTCCCTCCTTGGCTGTGTTCTATTACGCAGTGTTGCTTTCCGTCCGCTGTTCATCTTGGAAAAAGAAATCATAATCCTCGAGATGCTTACTCTCCATTAGAGAAAAGAGGTTCAGCGTTTACTATCTAAGTGAGTCTGCGAGACTGAAGTTGATGGTCTGCCCAGATCGCCGAGGGACCGGGGAAGCCGGCGCAGACCACAGGACCGAGAAGGGTTTCTGCGTGGGAGCGCTCCTGCCGAGCGCAGAATGGGTACCGGTGGGGCCTTTCTCAGCTTTCAGGGGCAGCTCAGCCCAGAGAGGCCAGCGTGAGGCTGGTTCATTGCAGAAGCTTCACAAGCACACCCCGCGGAGACTTGTGGTCCCATCAGACGTGGGCATTGCCCAGAGACAAGTGGGGGCCGGGAGGGGCCGGCCAACCTGTGGATGAGGACACAGGGCTCCGAGAGGCGGGCTGGTTCTGGACTGCGGGACCCCAGCTCCCACCCGGCTGGGCGGGGCCGATGCCTCACCCTGCTTGGGGAGCTCCTGGACCACGTGGGTCCTGCATCAGGGAGGGCAGGGGGCAGCAGTCCCAGGCCCTCGCGAGGTTCCCATCCGGAGGGAGAATCCTGCAACAAAGCAGTAACAGGTAAGATGCTTCCAGACAGGCTCTGAAAGGAACAGGGGGCAGGTTGGCAGGTTGGCAGGTGGCTGGAGCGGACAGGCCCCTCGGGGAGGGAGGGCACCTGGGTGGGAGGTTGCTCAAGCACAGAAAGGCCGTCCTGGCCTCATGGGGGTGGGGAGCAAGCGGCGTGGGGCCAAAGCTCCAGACTGCAAAGGGTGGGGTGGGTGCTGGAGGGCAGGAGGGGCATGCTGGTGCTGCTTCTTGGGGGAAGGGTGAGGAAGGTCAGGGGGTCTGAGATGAGCTGGAAGGGAGGCTGAGCTGGTGGGTGAGGACTTGTCCCTGAGGTGGCCGTGGGGACCCTCCAGGGACAGAGAGCAGCATTCCAAGCTGACTTCATTCTTTGTTTGCCAAGGACATCATCTGGCTGGGCCGGGAGAAACCCACCCTGGGCCAGGGTTCCCCGGGCATGTGGCCCCTCCCCAGACCAGGGCCCAGCTCTGCAAACAGAGCTGGCAACCCCAGCCTCATGGAAAATGCTCAGTAATTTCTGGTAATGACCAGCCAGAGCTGAAGAACAGGCTCTCCCGAAAGGTCACTTCTCCAAGAGAAGAAAATTATTCCTTTTCCTGAAGTCTGTCATCTTTTGCTTTAATTAATATCAAACGCGCCCCTGCTTGGCAGTGGCTTCAAGGGTTCGAGTGGACTTTCCATGACATTTCTAATAAAAAAATGTGAATCTTCTTGGACGAATGGAGGTGTTGATCAGACCCTCCTCGGGGGCAGACAGGTGCCGGCCCTGCCAGGACGGCCCGGCCTGCGTGCAGGCTGCAGGGAAGCAACGAAGCAGGATTCTTCGTCGTGGGACGGAGCAGGATCGCCTGTGGTCGCCTCGGAGCTGCCTGGGCAGGTGAGTCAGCCTCTCCAGGCCTCAGCTTCGACAGCCCCGGAATCACGAGGCTGCTTTACGGAGGACATGGGAGGCGTTATAGGGACGGCTTAGCCCAGAGCTGGGAGCCCACGGACAGCGGCCAGAGCCAATGGTCACTTTGTGCACCCCTGCTGAGCTGGACAAGACGCCCTGCCTTCCAGCTGAGTCTAGTGGTCCTGCACTTCCGACCCCGGGCAGCTGTGGTCTTCTCTTTCCCCCACCGGCCCCCACCCCCGCCGGGGGTCCCCAAGTCACGGCGCTGTGTCGTGGTTGCTTCTGTGTCTGCTGCCTTGACCAGACTGAAGCTGGGACTTGTCTGATTTCCCCTGGTCCACCTGCGTCCTGGGGCCTTTCCTGGGGGAGAGAGGAGCCGGCACGGACTGGGTCTCTGAGGAGTAGGAAGGAGCTTCTCTGGTCCAGGGGTCCAGGTGGGGAACAGCCCCTCCTCTCCCCGCGGAAACTGTGACTTTAGCTTCTCTCCACGTAGCTGCAGAAGACCAACCAGTCCAGTTCTGGTGTGGTTTCCATTTTCCCAACGAGAAAGTTGAATCCGAGTTACAGGATTTTGCCCCAAATCACAAAGCTGACTTATTCCTCAAGGAATCAAGAGATAAACATCTGCTCTGTCGTCCGGACACCCCCTCAGCCCACTCGGGCCGTTTGATGCCCCGTATCATTGGCCTTCAACAAGGAAAATCGCACCCAGCGAGGGCCCATCTGGTTTCCCACACCCACGCTGGGCCGCCCACTCCTTTCCTCCTTCAGGGGTGAGGGCACATCTACCCTGCGCAGCCTCATCGAAGGGCTGCAGGTCTGAATATGCAAGAAAAAACCCCAGCAGGCAAGCTGCATATTAAATTTGAGTAACTGTTGCCAAATCGGTCTCCAAAGTGACTTTATCCATTTGCAGCCTCACCAGCAGTGCATGAGCAAACTCTTTTCCTACATGCTCTCTAAAACTCGGTGGTGACGCATTTAAATTTTTGCCAATCGAGGGGAGGGGAAATATGTCTAATTAATTTACATTTCCCTTTTTTAACTAATAATTTGAGCATCTGTTAATACGTGTCTTAACCCTTCATAATTTCTGTTCTGCAGCTTGTCTGTTCAGATTCTTTTCTATTTTCTTATTAAAGGAATTCTTTATATATATATATATATATATTTTTTTTTTAATTAGGAATTCTTTATGTATTTTGGATACTAATCCGTAGTGTGTTACATATGGTGCAGATATTTTCACCTTATCTGCTACTTCTCTTTTAACTTTACATTATCTTTCTTCATACAGATGTTTAAAATCTGTAGTTAAATTTATGAACTTTGCTTTTCTTTAAATCTTGCTTAAGATTCCTCAAGTTCATAAATATATCCTCTTAAGCTTTCTTCTATGACTCCTGTAGGGTTCTTAAAAAAACACTTATGTCTTTATTCCATTAATTTTTGTTAATGGCATGAAGTCAGAATTTTATTCTATTTTTTTCCAGGTAGTAAATTGTTCCAATATTTATTGAACAATCCACATTTTCCCCCAGTGATTTGAAATGCTACCTTTGTTCACATACTAAATTCCGGTATATACGTGGTCTATTTTTTTTATCTTCTATTTTTGTTCCAAGGATCTATTTATCTATTCATGTGCTAATATCACATTATATTTATTAAAATTACTTTATAATATGCTTTGACATCTTGTCGGGCAAAATTCTCCTCTTTGTTTTTTCTTTTCTCAAGCTGTCTTGGCTATTCTGGAACATTTACTCTTCCATCTGAATATTAGAATCAGCTTGTCAAATCTTATTAAAATCTTGATCAGGTTTTGATTAGAATTGTGTTGAATTTATAGATTTATTGGGGGGGTTAAAATGGAGAAAAAATGTTAATGTTTAGCATTATGATAGGGTCCGGAAAAAGGCTGCAGTGAGGAGCAAGCTCTCTGTTGAAGGTGGACAGCCTGAGCTCACTGGGCCTCTGAGACTATCTCAGGCCCTGGGGCCCAGGAATGAGCCTAGTGAGTGGCCCGAGTCATGCAGAGCCACCAGAACTCTTCTCGTGGGATCTCATCAGGATGTGACATCCTGCCCTGGAATGATCGATTCCAAAACTGCTCATTTACTCAACACATGCTAAGTGTCTGCCAGAGGGTGTCCAGATGCTGGGTGCAAAGATGACCCAGGCAAGGGCCAGGCCACAAAATCGTGCTTTGTGGAGGACGGTGCGGGACCCGTGAGGAAAGAGCCACTGACTGCTTCCTGAAGGGGACAGCGAAGACGGGCTTTACAGGCCGGCTGAGTTTCCCAGGCAGCGCTGGGAATGGGGCTGTGCAGCGAGAGGTTGGATGTTTCATGCGCGACGTAGCCATGTGGCTGGGAAGTGGGAGAAGTGGGGTGGCCGGCGTCGGGGGAGGGGCGGCTGGGTCATGCCAAGGTCAGTCGGGGAGTCTTGTGTGCCGAGGAGGGGGTGCCCGGGGACCTGAGGTGGGATGCCGGGACCTGGATGCAGGAGGCCTGGGCTGGGTCCCTGTGGCTGGGGACCCAGAGGAGACCCGCAGCTCTGCGTGGGGAATTGCTGAGTCTATGTGCTTCTGCGGCGGATGGAATTTTATTTCCACGTAGACTTCCACGTTTAGGCAGGGGTAAGGAATAACACGTGCTGACCTGACCTCGCATGTATGCCGATTACAAAGCTACTCCAGCAACCGTTTAGGACTAGGGCCGGCGGAGGATTTTTCCCCAGGGAGGGCTCCTTATCACTGACATCGTGGAGAATTGCAGCACGTGGTGGTACTGAGCGTGGGACTGGCTTTCAGTCTATTTAACTACGTTTGGAGTCCCACAAACAGCACAGCTAGGGGGTCCCTCCTACCGCTCCCAGCCTGTTCCACGTGGCCCCCAGCACCTGCCTGCTTTTCTAACTTCCTTCCATGGCAGACCCCTGTGCCCTCAGAAACCACATTCTTTATAAAATGTCTGCTTAGTCAAATAGTGAGGCCAACAAAAGGGTATTTGTGAAAATACATATGGTAAGAAGAGTAACAGTAGAGGAACCCTCATGATCCACCACCTAGCTGAAGACAGGAGGTGACGCATCAACGTTGAGGCCGTCTGTGGACCCTCCCCATCCCAGCACTGCCAGCAATCACATGCTTTGTGTCATCAGAACAGTGCTGCTTGCACGGGACCAGTCTCCTAGTGCTCATGGGCCAGAGCCTTCGAAGGTATGCATCCTTGGGTGGGAGGGGTCATGGTGTATGCCTGTCTTCACGTTATTACGTAATATTAAAAAAAAAAATGTCTTGTAATGTAGACTCCTGCCAGTATGAAGTTCCCATTTTTCAGATCAAAAGGACACACCAAGCTTTAGGTAGGATCAGCCTGGTGAAATCCTTAAATTCCAGAGAAAACTTTTTTAAAGCCTTCAAAATTCCATGGGGCACCTGGGTGGCTCAGGCAGTTAAAGCCTCTGCCTTTGGCTCAGGTCATGATCTCAGGGTCCTGGGATCGATCCCCGTGTCAGGCTCTCTGCTCAGCGGGGAGCCTGCTTCCCCCTCTTTCTGCCTGACTCTCTGCCTACTTGTATCTCTCTCTCTGTCAAATAAATAAATAAAATCTTAAAAAAAAAAAAAAGCCTTCAAAATTCCAGACAGATGAATAAAGTTAACTTACTAAGGGAATCTAGACAAAAATCAGACTTCTCCTTTGACACCCTGTAAGTCAGAAGACAGAAGAAGAATATGGTCATCATACTGACCCTGTAATATAGGTCAGTACTGCTATTAGCCCTGCTCTACAGATAAGGAAACAGAAGGACTGAGTAAGGTCAGAAATCTAGTAACGAATGTACTTATGACTCAGACTTACATCGTCTGACTCCAGAATGTGCACTTTTTTTTTTTTTAAGATTTTATTTATTTGACAGACAGAGATCACAAGCAGGCAGAGAGGCAGAGAGAGAGGGGAAGGGAAGCAGGCTCCCTGCAGAGCAGAGAGCCTGATGTGGGGCTCGATCCTAGGATCCTGGAATCGTGACCTGAGCCAAAGACAAAGGCTTAACCCTCTGAGCCACCCAGGTGCCCCTAGAATATGCACTTCTAATTACTATGCTCTTTGAAGTAAAATGGAATATAAGAAAAGTACTTAAATATGTAAAGCCCTTTTACCCAAAACCAAACAGTAAACAGAAATTCTAAAGCCACTGCCATTCAAATTAGGACCAAGGGGAGGTGCCTGTTATCAGCACAGTTATTCAACACTGTCCTAACTAAGGCAACTGGGAAGGAAGATGAACAAAAGCAATCTAGATATGTGAAAACAAGTGATAATATCGTCTTTATTTGCAGGTTATATAACAGCGTGTCTCAAAAACTCAAGCAGTTCAACAGAAAAAGCTAAGGTGGCTGGTTACTACATAAATAAACAAAAAATAACTTTTCTTTATATTAGCAATAGACAGAAATGGAAATAGAAAAACCACATTCACAGTGGGAACAAACCTATTTTTCCAAAATATTTGAAGAAACTCTCTGCAATATTCCATGTATGATAACATCAAAAAGAATAAAATATGCAGGAATAAACTTTTTTTTTAAAAAAGCACACAAAACTACAAAACATTGTTGAAAAAAATTAAGGACCTAAACAAATGGAAAAACATCTCATATTTGTAGACAGTTAAGATTTATTATTGTCAAGATGGCAATTCTCCCCAAATTATCTACAGATTCAGTATAATTCATAGCAGAATCCCAGCTGACTTCTTTATAGAAATTGCCAAGGTGATTCTAAAATTCACGTGGAATTACAAGGCACCAGAACGCCTAAAATAATTTTCGAAAAGAGAATTAAAGCTGGAGGACTCACATTCCTGCTTTCTAAAGTCACTAGAGAGCAGCAGTAATGAAGACAGTGTGGTATGGGTATGAGGATAGACATGCAGATAAATGGAACAGAATTGAGAGCCTAGAAGTAAACCCATGTGTCTATGGGGAACTGATTTTTCACAAAGGTGCCAAGACCATTCGATGGGGGATGGTCTTTTTGGTCTTTTTAACCAGTGGTACTGGGACAACTGGATGGTCATGTGCAAAAGAATGAAGTTGGATCCTTACCTCACACCGCATACAACAACTAACTCAAAATGGCTCCCTGGGTTAACCCAAACTAAACCAAAGCCATAAAACTCTCAGAAGAAAACACAAGGGTAACCCTTCAGGACCTCAGTTTCAGCGATGGATTCTTAGGTAAGACAGCAGAAGCATGAGCAACAAAAGAAGGACTAAATCATTTGGTCTTCATCAACATTAGAAATTTTTGTGCTTTAAAGGACATTATCAATCAAGTGAAAAGGCAACCCACCTCGAATGGGAGAAAATATTTGCAAATTATCTATCTGAGAAGGGAACTGTGTCCACAACCTATAAAGTACAGACTAAAACGTCAGCCAATAACAAGTGACGATGAGGATATGGAAAAATCAGGACCGTCGTAGATGGCTGTCGGGAATATAAAACGGGGCAGTGGCACTCAAAAATCCTGGCGGGGGCGCCTGACTGACTCCATCAGTGGCTTGAGTGACTCTTGATTTGGGGGTTGTGAGTTCAAGCCCTATGTTGGGTGTGGGGATGACTTAAAAATAAAATCTTTTTCTTTAAAGAGTTTATTTTTTTACTTGGGAGAGAGCGAGAGCATGAGCAGGGGGAGGGGCAGAGGGAGAAGGAGTAGGCTCCCCATCAAGCAGGGAGCCAGATACGGAACTCGATCCCAGGACCCCAGGATCATGACCCGAGCTGAAGTCAGATGCTTAACCGACTGAGCCACCCAGATGCCCCTAAAAATGAAGTCTTAAAAAAAAAAAATAGCCCGGCAGTTTTCTTGAATGATTACACAAAGTTACCATACGGCCCAGCAATTTCACACATATATGGTTGCCAAGAAGAATGAAAGGATTTGTCTACACAAAGCCTTCATACAGATGTTTATTCACATGGACTTTTATTGCATCATTATTTATCAGAGCCCAAAAGTGGAAACAACCCAAGCGTCCACTGACCAATGATGGGGTAACCAAATGTGGTCTCGCCGTACAGTGAAATGTATTCCACAGAGAGGAAGGAAGGACAGACACCTGCTGCCACACGGAAGCAACTTGAACACCTGCTGCCCAGTGAAAGCATCCAGCCCCTGAAGACCACAGTCACATGGTTCCCTTTATACGAAATGCCTACAATGGGAAAATCGGCAGAGACAGAAGGTAGGTTAGTGGTTGGTGGGGGCTGGGGAGGACGGGGGGGGGGGGTGGGATCAAGGGTAAACTTAGCAAGGGGGTGAACAGTATGGTGAAGAAGATGTTCTAAAATGCTTTGTGATGATGGTTGCACATACCTGTGCGCGCGCTAGAAGCCACTGAATTGCATGCTTTAGACGGGTCTGTTGTACGGTGTGTACATTATATCTCAATAAAAATGTTCATGTGTATGCATGTGTGTGTGGTTTTTGGGTTTTTGTTTTTTGTGTGTGTTTAAAGGATGAGTTGTGGCAATTATACTGACCTGGAGAGATTTTTATGATAAACACTTAAGTGAAGAAAGAAAGTTGCAAACTGTTACAGGTTGAACTGTATTCCACACCCTCCCGCCACGCCCCATTTTATACATTTAAGTCTTAACCCCTCAGAATGAAATTGACTTGGACATAAGGTTGTTGTAGATGCAGTGAGTGCGGATGTAGTGTGGGCCCTAATCCAATGTGACTGGGGTCCTTATAAGAAGGGGGGGACACAGCAGGTGGGGATCAGAGTTAGGCTGTCACAAGCCAAGGAGACACCGGGAGTTGGGGAGGGGTCTGGAGCACAGCCTTCTCCAGCGTCTCAGAGGGAGCAGGGCCCTGCGTGTACCGGATCCCCGACTTCCAGGGAGGCCAGGTCACCCCGAGACAACACGTGTCTGTTTGAGTCACTCCGTCTGTGGTAGTCGGGTACGGCAGCCCTCACAGATCCATGTGGAGTAACAGCGGAAATAGAAATGAATTTGTATTAATTCACTTTGTTAACATTGGTTATCTTATGGGATTGCACTGGGGAGAGAAGAGGCTGTTAAATATGCATTTAGTGTCTGAATTGTTGTAACGAGCCTGTTACAACCCCTTTCTTTTTTGCATTTGTAAAATAAGGATTTTAAAAAAGAGAGGTTTGCTTGCAAAGTTTGAAGACTCTCCATTTTTTCATTTACTTTCTAGGATTAGACATTTTATTTATTTATTTAAGATTTTACTTATTTATTTGAGAGAGCGAGAGCGTGAGAGAGAGAGAGAGCGAGCGAGCATGAGCAGGGGGGCAGGATGGAGGAAGCGGCAGGCTCACCTCCGAGCAGGGAGCCCAGGACCTGGGATCATGACCTGAGCCAAAGGCAGACACTTTTTTTTTTTTTTCCAAAGATTTAATTTATCAGTTTGACAGAGAGACAGCGAGAGTGAGAATATAAGCAGGGGAAATGGGAAACGGAGAAGCAGGCTTCCCGCCGAGCAGGGAGCCCCACGCGGGGCTTGATCCCAGGACCCTGGGATCATGACCTGAGCCGAGCGCTTAACGACTGAGCCGCCAGGTGCCCCCGGGTTAGATACTTGAACTGTCCTCTGTGAGGTTCCTCCTTCCCATCGTCCAAATTGGTTGGCCGTATTCTCTGAAGCAGTCAGGAAAGTTCTGTGAAACACGGGATATGGTGAAAGCAAGGCAGGAGCATGGCTCTTGGTGCCTGGGACGGAGGACCGTCACCGTGGGGTGAGGACGAGGACGATGGCGAAGACGCTGGCGACGGCGATGGAGGAGAGGGCGTTGACTGCGGCTGAGGTTTCCGGCTGGCACGCTCCCTTCTCCATCCCCCCGCGTGCAGTGCTCCAAGGAGGAGCTTCCATGTACAGATTTGGAAACTGAGGCCCCACGAGGTCGGGTGACTTGCGTAGGGGCCACCACCAGTAGGCCGGGGAGTCCGGATCAGAACCTGAGTGGCCTGGCTTCAGCGGCCTTTGTCCTGCAGCTCAGCTGCTTCCCACAGCGCAGCGGCAGGGGTAGGAGCGGGGCCCCTCCCGCCCACGGTCCCCAACCTGCCCCACGGAGCAGGCCTCCTCCCCAGCATCCTGGGAACCTCCTCTACTTCAGAGTGGTCAAGGAAACAAATCGGGAGCCCCACCCCCACCCCGCCTGCTTCCTATTGCAGCTTCCCGCCAGCCCCGGTTGGTTTGCTGGGATGCGGGAGGCCTGCATTATTCAAGCCCATGGAATATTCAGGCTGTTGGACAGAGCCTAAATCTGTCAGGGCTGGCGGCGCTGCTCCCTCCCAGAGGCCCCCGGGGGCTGGAGAAGCTGCAAGGCTCTGGGGCAGAGACGTCATCCTGGCCCGACCCAGGCAGGGGCCCACGCTGCCTCTGCCACCTGACGGATGTCCTCATTTGGGGAGAATGTATTATTGAGCACAGGGCTCTTTCCAGCCAGACTCCTGGACCAAATGGCGCAGCTGTGTCCCCCTGGTGGGAGCCTCAAAGAACCCACCCCCAGGGGGAGCTGGTCGCTGTGCCAGACCAGTGGGGACCAGGGAGGCAGAGACTCCTGGCTCAGTTCCTGCACAGAGTTACCTCTAGCAAGAAAACCAGGCACTCGGGGCAGACACCCTACTTGTAGCGCTGTGTCAGCCATGAGCTGTGGGCATGCTAGAACCGTCAGGTTGCAAACCCAGGTTCTCTGTGACAGTTGAGCTCTGTGTGAATGGGGCACCCAAGAGAGAATAGCAAAGCCTGTGCTTCCAGAATCACCTTGGGTATGGCTCTGGAAAGCCCAAACATCATGTCCTGTATAGTTCTGGAATTCCAGAGTCATGGGCTCTAGAATCCCGATGGGCAGTTCTAGGACTTTGGGGCAATTTTCTGAACCTCAGAGTGGATGGCTCTAGAACCCGGGGGAGCCGCCCAGGCTGGAAAACTGAGCCACACTGTGCGGAGCTCACCTGCTCCCTACTGAGCCTCCTGGGGCAGAGTCCATCTAAGGAAGCCTGGTTTATGGGGCCCCTGGCTAGAGGGAAGGCCCATGGTTTGCCATTAAAGAAACGATTAAGGAAGAAATACTGGAAAGTTCTTCAGCTATGACATAGTTACTTGCAGTCAGTCAGGGCTGTGGGTGTCTCTGCCTTTCTGTGCTGACTTATGGGAGGGGCAGGAGACCTGAGAGCCACAGCTCACTCGTCTGCTCCCTCGGCAGCTGGGGGAGCACACCTCCCTTCCCGGGGGGCACCTGTTGTTCATAGGTCTCTGGGCAATGGCAGGTTTGGGGGCCTTGAAGGCTCCTACTTGGTGGGAGTCTCACCGTGCTGTGTGATCCCCTTTTCCTCTTCCTGGTTCGCAGAGGGGTACTCTGAGCTGCCCCTGGGCTAGTCCAGGTCTTCTCAAGCTCAGCGCTGAGACATTTTGGACCAGCCAATCTTCTGTTGTCATTCTGGAGTCTTCGGCCACAACCCTGGCCTCGGTCCGTTAGAAGGCAGGGGCTGTCCTCCAGTGTGACAACCAAAAACGTCTCCAGACATTGCCAAACGTCCCCTGGGAGGCCAAAATCTCCTCGGGTTGGAGCGACTGGTCTAGGGGATGGATTCCTGAGCTCCACGTTGATTCCCGAGGTGGGTCTCATGGTTGCCCTGGCAACCGTCCTGCTGCCTCACTGGCCCCTGTTCCCGACTTGAAGATGCCCCACGAGGATCCCAGAAGAATAATCGTGGTAGTCCCACTTTGCAAAGAAGGAAACAGAGGACCGGAGAGTTTTAAAAGGGGTTTAAATTTTCAAAGTCACACAGCACGTCAGCGGTAGAATTAGGATTCAGACTCCCGTCCGTCTCTTGGAAGTCAAAACACCATCCTCCTCTTTCCGGCTCCGACCCTGAGCTTGCCTCAGGATAAAGATTCCAGCAAATCTTTATGGGGTACCTACTGTGGGCCGAGCCCTGTTCCAGATGCTGCAGCAACAGTAGCCAACAAACCGGACAGGGACCCTCGCTCTCATGTCACTGATAATCTGGCAGGGGGAGCCGGGGAGAAACACCCGGCTCGGCATCAGGATGGAAGGACCCCATGACTGCTCAAATGCCCCCTCTTCAGCTGGGCTGGGACACGGAGCTATAAAAGCTATAATATAACCCGAGGACCCCTTTTCACCCTGCTGTCCCCAGCCACGGGGGCCCTGGGTCATGTTAGCGCTTGGCCTCTCCTCCAGCCCCCGATGATTGGTTTCCTAAAGAACAGGGTGGAGGGGCCGGGTCAGGGCGGCCACTCCCGGCAGACCCCCTCGGGGTGCTTTTCCATTCTCCCACATCCGTTCCTCTGTGAGCGAGCGGGCGCCCAGCCTGGCTGCGCAGACCCAGACCCCCATAAATTATGCACATCGCTCCCATTTCTGGATGGAGAGCCGGAGGAATTATAACTCCCATTAGCGCGCATGGCACCGGCAGCCCCGCTGTTTCCCTCACTCTGGCCTTTCCGGGCTGGAGGACGGGCTTGGCTGCGGGAGGGCCGGAAACGCACCGCCACTCTGGGGCCTTCACGCGCCCCTCTTGTCATTCGTTGGCAGAGAGGAGGCTTGCATCCACAGCAGGTACGGCGCTGGGGCCCGGCGAGCTGGGCTGAGGCGTGCAAAGCCAGATGGGAGAGGAAGCGGGCACGGAGAGGCCGGACGAGAAGGCACAGGTGCTGCCCGTCCCCCGTCTATATAAGGGGCTGGGAGTGAGCATCTCCTGCTCTCCTGAAGACAGTGCCACACTATTACCTGCCTGCAGAGCTGGGCCCAGTCTTGCTGGGGTAGGTGGGGGAGGGGCGGAGCCAGAGGCCAGCATAGGTGGGCGGTGGTGGGCATGAGCTCTGTCCCGTAGGAGCTGACCCTGTTCTGGAACGCTGTAAAAACTCAGGGATGCCCACATGCGCTGCGGCTCACCTCCTCCAGGAAGGCCACTGTGTAGGAATCCCCACCATGGGTGGGGGCCGAGCCCTATCTTCCCAGTGGCTCAGATGCCCTGCCAGTGCTCTGGGACTGAGTTTCCCCAGGGTGCTGACACTCCCAGGTGAAAACACCGGGCGTCCCCGGACCGGCCCTCTGAAGTGATCAGAGGCTCAGAACAGGGCAGCCAGCCAGGCACGGCTTCGCCCGATGTTGCCACTAGTGAACTCCGGCGTCCGCAGACAGCCCGGGAGGTTAGATACGGCAGGACGCGGCGGCATTGACCCGCATCAATATTTATAAAAGAGACGGCTGTTTCCATGCGGCGGGGGGCCTGTCTGCTGGCCCTTAAAGATAGTCATTCACGGGCCCAGGGATGTCAGAGCCGAGAGCCAGGAAACCTGAACTCCCCCTTCACCGGCCGCAGCCGAGCCCGGCCCCCACACGCCCAGTCCTCCGCTCATGGGCTCCTTTGCGTCTGAGGGACCCCAGGGCCCTCTCCTGGCACCTGACCTGTATTCTGTGGGCGGCAGTGAGCGGTGCCCCACGTACTGAGTGTGCCCTGGCTCCCGGATTGAACCAGACAATTTATGTAAACACTTGAAATATGTGAAGCCCTCTTTGACGAGCTTCCTCACCCTCTTTATAAAGACAGGGCAACGGAGGCCTGCAAAGATTAGTTACCTAAGACCCTGTCTCTGGGAAACGGCAGAGCAGGAGCCTGCAACTTAAATTCTGATTCCGAAGCCCGGCTCTCGTGGCCCGTCAGCCCCCCCCCCCCCGAGTCGGGTCTGGACGGGGGAGGCTGGAGAGCATTCTCTTGCTCACCCCTGTACGCACTCATTCCTCCGGCGCGCGGATCGCACAGTTCTTACAACGTCCGTCTTACGCGTCGCCGTCTGTCCTTTTCTTGTTTATCCACGTGTCTCCTGCAAAATGTGAGGTCCCCGACGCGAGGGTCTGTGTGTTTTGTGGCCCCCCCCGACCCCGTGCCCAGCACTGGGCTAGTCCTTGAGAAACTCTGGCTGAACGTTGAATGGATGATAGGAAATAAACAAGTCGAGATCATTCGTCGTGGAACGACTGGGTGCGTGATCGAGGCCGGCCGCATCCACGCGCGAGTGACCGGATGAGACACGACCCGTCTCTGAGGCTGTCTTCCCCGTGAAGGGGGGGGAGTCGCCTTCGTAACGACTGTCCGCCTCCGGCGGGGAGGGTCAGAGAACACGTGTGTGGAAGTCATTAGGGCTGGTCACAGATTTTCTAGATCCTTCTTTGGGTGGATGGGGAATGTAGTTCCCCGTCTCCTTGAAGTGAGGCGTGGCCCAGTCCAAGCTTTGGTGAATGAAAGGTGAGTGTAAGTGTGTAAGTGAGTGTAAGTGTCTTTTCTGGGTGAAAACTGTAAGAAGCACCAGTGAGACATTCTGTCCCCTCTCCGTGCCCACCCCCCACCCGGCCCCCTGCCACAGGGCAACCAGGCGATCACCTGCGTGGCCCCTCCAGCTAATCCCCTCCTGAAGGATGACGCTGGGTGAGCTCATGGGCAGCCTGTGTCAATACCCAGTGAATAAGTCAGTTTTGTTGAGCTAAGCCGCGAGGGTCTGGGTGGCTCCTGCATTCTCGCGTAGCCCCCCGACTTCGTGGAGTGGACGCACCCAGCCCACGGGGCCAAGGGCAGAGTGGGTGTTCCCCAGAAGGCAGCAGGACTGACCGTCCTGCCCGTCACAGGGAAGGGGGCTTCTTCTTCCCGGATGCCAGGGTCCCTGTCTAGGGACAATGGAGACATTTTTCTCCAGCTCTTTCCCAGTTGGCTCTGCCACAGGAAAGCAGAGAAACCCAGACATGAAGTCACCGCTTGTTTTCGGCGAGAGAGCAAGAAAAAAGCTGCCGCAGTATTGTGTTTGCCTTATTAAGGCTCATTTTCTCATTACAATTTTCCCTCCTAATTGCTAATTTTTCCAGCTTCTCCAAGAGCCATTCTACTTCCGCCTTGTTCCTTTCCCCCCCTCCAAGAGCTGGTGCTTCGAGAAACTGCCACAGATGGGCAAAGGAGAAACACACATGCTTGTTTTTAATTTACTTGAAATCCTCTTCTCTTGGTGCTACTGGGACGGGCAGCTGCCAGGCTCTGGTGGCCACGCGACTGGGGACTCAGCCCTGAGGACCAGCCTGTGGGGGGAAGGGGCCTAGGCTGGGTTCCCAACTCCGTGCCTCTCCCAAGGACCCAGCTTTTTGGCGGCCAGGTAGCCCTCACCTGACCGGGACTTCTGAGCATCCGTGGGCCCTGTGCTTCACAGAGAGGACGGGGGTTGTGAGTCCTCAGATGGTAGGACTCTCTGAACACCTACAGTGCACCCAGAGAGGGGCCTGGAGCTGTTCCCTTGTGCCAACAAAGCACCCACTGTCCCTGCAGTGGGAGAGAGTCGTGGCCACTTTGTTTTCAGGTGGGAGATAGACTCCAAGAACCCAGGAGCCTCGGCTATGTCTAGGTCAGTCTGTCTGTCCCTTTCAGGGGCTTCTTTCACTCATCAGCAAGGAGCCCATCACAAGTGACAGAAACCTGATCTTCTGTCGGATGGGCCACTGCGCCCTGGCCATGGGACCTAAGTAAGTTCCTTCCGTCCTCAAGGTCATGGTTCCCAACTTCTGAATGAGGGCATGGGATCACGTGATGCCTCTAGGTCTGGTATTTGGGACCCGGGGCATCCTGGTCTCCCATTTCTCCCGACCCTTGCGAGGCAGGGAGGGAGGGACCTGGGGTCCCAAGTAGAATCAGACCGTGAGCGGTGTGGGGATTGGCCTGCAGTTGTCCTGCGGGCTCTGGCCCCGGGGGAGGGGGCTCCGTGAGTTCGGGCCCACCATCTCCCCTCTCCAAGCCTTGGCTTCGCTGCCCACAAGAGGAAGGTAATAATCCCCTGTCCCTGCATGGAAGGAGGGAGCCAGCGTCTGGCAGCAGGGAAGTGTTCCTAAAACAGCAGCAACCACCATCATCGTCATAGTCTTTGTTCTAGATGATTGGAGAAAATCACAGCTGTCATATACCAAAAGGTCACTTGGTTCAGCCTCTATCATTTTAAAATTGGGAAACCAAGTCAGGGGAAGCGGATGCCCGCTCCACCTGGGCTCCACAGAGACTGAGTGGGGCCGGATTCATGCTCCTCCTCTGCGTGGACAACCCAGGACACCAGGCTTTGCAAACAGCCGGTGGGATTTGTCTGATGTCTGAGGGGAACGACCCTTGGGGCAATGCCTGCTGGACGATGTGCTGTCATCAGAGCCGGGGGAGCCCTGTGCCCGGTCAGCAGAGGCCTCTAGAGTGGGGTCCCCGTGGTCTGCATCGGGGAGCTTTGGGGCAGGGTAGTGTCATGGGGTGAGGGAGGGTCCCACCCGAGATGTCTACGGGGACCCCCTGAACAGGTGGGAGGCAGCTGCTCTTCGAGGAGCACAGAGTCACGTCATTGCCACCGACAGACCCGACTGACCTTGTACTTCTCACAATCACAGCGAGCATGAGGGGGACGGGGCCTTCAGACCCTGCGTCCCCGGGTCCAGCCCAGCACCTGGTACTTCACCGGGACTCGTCAGGATGCAAGAAATGAATCAGAGGTGGCTGTGTGTTCCTCAGCACGGGAGGCCCGTCTGGGGGCCCCACGGGGCTACTGCAGTTAGAATCCAACACAACTGCCGTCCTCCGCTGTGCCGGCCGCACTCCCAACGCGGGGTCGGCACCTGCGGCTCCTGGCGGGAGGGGCAGGGGGCTCTTAGAAATTCTCTGGGCCTGTGGTTTCCCATCAGGCACTTGGGATCCGGAGGGCCACCTTGCTGGAGCAGACGGGCAGGCTCGAGAGTCAGGAGAAATCTCTCATGCTTCCCCATCATTTTCTAGGAAACAGCACACATTCCCCGATGGACAGGAGGTCTCGAGCCTCCGCCTTGGATTCTGCTCGTCTTCCTCCAGAGCTGGTCCAGCCCGGAGCACAGGCCTCCCCAGTGGGCACCCGTTCATCTTCCTTCTCTACCCAACTGGACATACTCTGGCTCTGAGCTCCGTGCTCCCTCATGGCATGGCCCGTGCTGCCCAGAATCCTCCTGTCGGGCTGCTGGAGGATGGGGGGCCTGCCGCTGCCCATGGGAGGAGCCCTGTGCCCACTTCCCCGGGCCAAGCTTTGCCGCAGGATTTGGGGCTCTGCACGTCAGCCCCTTAGGTGGCCACAGTCCAGGGGACCCATCAGAATTGGGCTGGGCCAGGCCTTCGTGGGACCATTTTCTTTTCTTTTTTACTTTTCCCCTTCCTTACCCTTGGGACTCAGGAGTCCTGATTGGTTTCTTTCTGTCCACATTCAGGGGACCCAGCTCTGCCCTCAGGACAGGGAGCTATGACAACCAAGGTGAGTCTTTGACACCTGTCCCTAGAGTAGAGAAGAGCGGGACCCCTTTCTATACACCTGGGGAGGGGGTTTGTGGAATTTGAGTAAAGGGTTGCTTCAAAGGACAAACTCCGGGGGTGCCTGGGCAGCTCAGTCGTTAAGCGTCTGACTGTTGACTTCTGCTCAGGCTGTGATCTCGGGGTTGAGGGGTCGAGCCCCGTGTTGGGTTCTGTGCTGGGCCTGGAGGCTGCCTTGCCTCTCCTTCTCCATTTCTCCCAAACCCCCGGCATCACTCGAGTGTGTCTGTGTGTGCGGTCTCTCTCTTAAAAAAATAAGTAAAAAATAAAATAAAGTAACAAACTGAGAAGCTACTGGTCTTGGTCTTGTTCATCTCCCTTGTTTTACGGGCGGCAACGGAACCCGGGGAAGGGCAGGGTCCTACCCAAAGCCCGCGGAGACCGGCGGAGACCGACGGAGACCGGCGGAGACCGACGGAGGAGCCGCTCCGGCGCCCGGGCCATCCTTTTAGATTCTCAGGAAGGTATTTCTCAAGAGCGGGTGACCTCACTTTCCTTCCTGACCTTGGGCCCCACCTTGTGCTGATTTTCATCAACCTTAAGACGTCCGGGTGGCTCAGGCACTGAGCATCTGCCTTTGGCTCAGGTCGTGATCCCGGGATCCTGGGATCGAGCCCACGTCCCTGTTGAGTGGGGAGGCTGCTTCTCCTGCCTCTGCTGCGCCCGCGGCTCATGCTTGCACGCTCTCTCTCTGTCAAATAAATGAATAAATAATCTTTACTTTCATCAATGCTGCGGGCTGCCCTGGGGCCCTTCTCGACAGAGGGGCTGTGAGGACCCTGCCCAGGAGGCTTGGGGCCTGAGTCTTAGTCTTGGGGCAGGGGATGGCTTGGGAATGAAGCATCTGGAGGGGTCATGGGTTCCCTGCAAAGCTGTTATCTGCCCACACCCTGTCCTGCCCTCAGACCCCAAGCGTGATCTTAGACGCCTCCGCTGCTTCTCCTTCCCTCCCCGCTCACCTGCCGCTGGGCGCCAAGTCCTTGAGCACCTGCCCCGCCTCGCCTCTCCTCTGTCTCTGCCTCCTCAGTCCCACCCTCCGCCGTTTGATTTATTGCTACAGCCTTGCCTGGTTTTCTGTGTCTTCCCTGGCTTGCTCCCAGCAGCCGGCCCGCCGTGCTCCCATCCAGACCAGACCAAGTCACACCCCTGAGGCCAGGGGGTGGGGCGTGCCGCTCAGTAGCTCCCCATCATGGGCGACAAGGACGGCAAACGGACTTGACCTCATTTGCTACCTCTAGTCAGCCTAGAGCATTAGCCGTAAGAAGGGATCCAAAGCCGTGTCCCACCTCAGTGGGGAGGAGCACGGGGGTCAATTAGAAGTGCCTGCCAGGGGCCTGGGAGGGAAGAGCAGTGTGTGTGTGTGTGTGTGTGTGTGTGTGTGTGTGTGTGTGCGCGCGCGTGCGTATGCTTGCCATCCCTTATTTTAGACATTTATCCCTTACGTGGCACTTAGGCCTTTTATGATCTGACCCTGCCCACCCCCCAGCGCTCTCTCCCCCTGTTCCTCTCACCCCACCATGCACAGGACACCAGGCCTATCTTCCCCTCTGCAGCCTGTGCTTGCTCTTCTCCCCCTGCACGGAAGCCCCTCCCTGTGTCCCATGTCCAAAGCCCGCCTGGCTCTCCCGCCTCAGTACCAGCACCGCCTCCTCCAGGAAGCTCTCATAGTCTGTCATAACGGGCCTCTTCCTTCACGGGGCGGCTCGGCCCTCCTCTGGCCTCCGTGGGCTCTGCCGGAGTTCTCATCGACAGCAGGTTCCCTCGTCCACGCGGCGGGGCGAGATGGGCAGGGCGTGCGGGTCCCCCCTGGAGCCAGCTCCGGCAGAACGAGGCCCGGTGCAGTTCACGCGCTGCGTTGTGGGAAGGGTAAGGACACAGGAGGGATGCAGGGAAGAGTGGCCGGGTCGGAAAGGCCCCCAGGGCACTGACACCCCATCTCTCACCTCTGCGCCTTTCGTGTTCTGGCTGGATCTTCCGTCTCTTCCGAACCTTCTCCAAAGACTCTCGGCTTAGCAGGCAACACAAGACGATTCTCCTCACCCTCCCTATGGAAGAAAAACCCCAGGGAAGAGCTCTGATTGGTCTGCCTGGGCCGGATGCTCACCGCTGGACCCGTCAGCTGGGGAGCGAAGCCATGGGGTGGGGGACGGAGACCCCGGGGCAGGGGATGGAGGGCTGCCCGCTCCAGCCCTGGGCCCCACACGCTGGGTAGACGTGCGGCTGTGCCCCCTGTGCCCGGAGCACAGGGTGTGGGAAGTGAGAGTGAGGGCTTGGGCGAGTGGGCTTGGAGCTCCGGCCGGACACAGGTGGCCAGGGGACTTCTTTCCATATATTCCTGCATTTAATCCGAATGCTGCTACTTCCCTGGGGTAGAGACTCTCTGCTTACTAAAGGGCCTGCCGCTGATAATAAGCCATGAACTACTAGCACTTAGGTGTCTCCTCAGGAAGCATTTTTACTATCCCTCCTCCTCAGATGGGAAGAATGGGGTGCAGAGAGGCTGAATGACTTGCCCCAGGGCGCGTGGTTAGCAGGTGGCTGAATCCGGATGCAAACCCAGCACTGTTTGACTCCCTGGCCCGTGGCTCTTCAGACAAAGGAGCCAAGACTTTTTTTTTTTTTAACCTCACAGCTCTGTGGCTTTCAAAGCTTTGAAGGGTGTGGGGCTATGGGAAGGTAAGGTGGGACCTTTCTCCAGATCTGGGGGTCAGCCTGGAGCGTTCTCCTTGCGATTCCTGTTTCTGCTGCCCTGAAGTTTTCTCTGCCTCCGTATGTTAAAAAGAAAGAAAACAATTTAACGACAACAACACAAAAAAACTTAGATCATTCGAAAAAAAAAAAAACACACACAAAAAAGTCTGACTTATGTGAAATTTAATTTAATTTATTTTTATACCAGCAGCTGTCAGTTCAAAGAACAACAACAAAGTAGCCATCTGTGCTTAATTTCATCAATCCACTGCCGATGGTCACGTGAGCGTGGCTTTTGGACTAAGGCAGAGCACGTGGCCAGATCACAGCAACCCCCCCCGCCCCGCCCCCACAGGCCCTCCGTCCAGGTGGGGGTCTAGTGGCTCCACTGGAGCAGGGGGGAGGCGGCACCTGGACAGTCGGGCCAAATTTGTTGCCAACGAGGAAAACCCAGCAGTCTCTTCTGCAGACACAGCAGTACCCCCACCCGACTTTTCGTTTTTTGAACCCTGCATTTTCTTACCGACTCCTCCCCGTGGTGAATGGGCAGTTCAGCCCTGCTGAACAGGTGGGGAAACTGAGTCTCGGAGGTCTGTCTCCCCGCAAGGGCACACAGCCGAGAAACAGATTCAAACCCTGGTTTGTTGCGTTCCACGTTCCAAGTAAGCCTGGCAGCTTCCTGAGCCTGGACTACTGCCCACTTTGCTTGGGGTTCAGGGATCAGAGATGGGCACAGGGCGGGAGGGGTGTCTGGGTCACCGATGGAAGCCACTGTCGCACAACAGGAAGCACGTGACAAAAATGGGGTGCAGCTTGCTCCCCCCGGGGGGTTCCCTCCACTGGGAGCTGGGCAGGGCGACTTGGGGCTTTGCGAGGAAGGTGGGCACTGTCCTTCCCCGTTCACAGACCCCAACCAAAAGCCTGTCCATGTGTGGGGAGCCTGCCCAGAGCATGTGAGGAGTGAGTGATGGACGCAGGGTTTGCTCTTAAATACGGGAACATGGTGCTCATGGAAACCGCTAGAAAGTGGAGGAACAAGAAGCCCAGCGGCAGGGCTGATCTCAGGACCTCACAGCCCGAGAGCTCAGGGATCAGCTCCGGAAGGAGAAGGACCTGCCCGGGGCCGGTGGGGTCAGCTGCAGCACACTCCTGGGACAGGCCGCCTGGGGCTCCGTCCTCGCCTCGAGGCCAGCCTGTCACCAGTCATGAGGCCACGGCAGCCTGTTTTCTCTGGAGGGGGCTGGGGCTGGGGGGCTTTGCCAGGCCCCGTTTCTTTGTGATTCAAAGACCCAACTTTGGGACTGAGCTGGTCCCTTCCAGGGGCAGTCACGAAATGGGCGACCTGGCAACCCCCCCCGCCCCCCGGCCCCATATAAAGATCCCAACCCCCTAGGCAGAATCAGAAGTCCCCGTAGGGATTCCTGGGCAGGTCACAGCTTTATTTACTGCGGAATTAGGAGAAGTAAGAGCGAGCAAGTCAGAATCATTAAAATATAGATCAAGAGAGTCACATTTTTCGATTTGCCATATTAAAGAGAAGGGGGGAAACACGCCAATTGGCTTGTCATCTTCTCATTCAATAACAGATGGCGGCTGAGTCACCGCCCCCGGCAGTCAAGACGCCGCTGTCTGCCGGCTTCCTCGCTGGGGCCCAGCCACTTGGGACTGAGGGGGCCTGTGGGGGCAGAGGAGGAAGCCCACTCCTCCCACCTCTTTGACCAGCCCCATTCCAAGCCCTCACCCCCCTGTATTTTCTTCTCACGGATGGTACTGAGTCCCCGCATGTGCCCACCCTGTGCCCCTGCACCCGTGGAGCCCCAGGCAGGTGGGGGAGATGGAAATTGGGACAAGAATGTGGTACCCTGATGCTAGGGTTGTAGGGGAAAACAACCATGGGAACCAGCAGAGATCCCTAACCCAGTCTGAGGGGACTAGGACCAAGGCCCATATAGAACTTGGACAGGGACTTCTTTATCCTAAGGACCATGGAGACAGCCACTCCTGGACCCTCTGATCCCCATGGACTCTGGGTCTTCTTGCCTGGAATCTGCTCCTTTCTACCAAATTCCCTGCCTCCTGCCCCCCATGCCTCCACCCCCCTGTTCTTCCACTCACCATTTCCTCTAGTCCCTACCACATGTGCTTGCTGGGCACCTGCCACCTGCCTGGCCCAGGGGTGGGCTCAGAGACACACAGTCCCTTCCCTGCGGGCACATCCTGACCCCAAGACAGTCATTTGCATGTCCTTCTCCCTGGCCTGCGGTTTCCCATCACTATTGCTCTGGGGCACTTGTGTGCACACCCCACTGCTGCGGATGTCTCCCAGGTGGGCAGTATGTGTTGGACGCCATCCCACAGAACTCTTGGTGGGCTGAGCAGAGCAGTAGCCATGGCTGCAGGGTCATTTGGAGAGTGGGAGAGGGTCTGTGATGGGCCAATGACTTTTAACGAGGTCTCTTTCAAGGACAAATTTGGAACATTTAGAATTTGTGTAGGAGTTGCATTGAATCTGCGGATGGGTAGTATGGACATTTTAACAATATTAATTCTGTTTCATGAACATGGGCTATCTTTCCATTTGTGCCTTCTTGAATTTCTTTTATCAAAGTCTTATAGTTACCATTATTTTTAATGGAATGGAAAGGATCTTTCACTTCCTTGGTTAAATTTATTCCCAAGTATTCTATTATTTTGAATTTGAATGGGAGAGTTTTCTTTGCTTCTTTTTTTGATGTTTCATCACTTGTGCATAGAATCCCCACCAATTTCCCTACATTGATTTTTATATCCTGTAACTTTACTGAATTCTTGGGCTAGTTCCAATGGTTTTGTGGTGGGAACTTTAGGATTTTCTATGTATAAGAGCATATCATCTCCAAATAAAGACAATGTTACTTTTCCTTTCCGGTTTAGATACCTTTTATTTCTTTGTCTTGCTTAATTGCTCAAGCTGGGACTTCTAGGACTAGGTTGGATAGGAGCAGAAAGAGTAGGCACCCTTGTCTTTCCTGATTGTAGAAGAAATGCTTCCAACCTTTCAATGCTCAGTGTGATGTTAGCTGAGGGCTTGTCATATATGGCCTTTATTATGTTGAGGTATGTCCCAGTTTGTTGAGGGCTTTTATCGTGAAAGGATGTTGTATTTTGTCAAGTCTGCATCTATTGAGATGATTGTATGATCTTTACCTTTCATTCCATTTGGGTTACACTGATTGATTTACAGAGGTTGAACCATTCTTGCCTCCCTGGGATAAGTCTCACTGGGTCATGGTGTATGATCCTTGTAATGTGCTATTGAGAATTTGGGCCACTGGAGATTTGCAGCTTGTACCCCCTGGTCCCTCCCCGGGGGGTCACAGACTCAGCTGGAATCTGGGCCCCATGAACGGAGAGGTCTAGATTTTACAGGACACAAGGCTTTGCCGTGATGGACGATAAATGTCAAAACTCTGGTTTCTGTCACATGCACAGGGAAATAATATCACCTGTGTAAGACAGCCAGGTGCCTCTTACACACCATCACAAGTGCCATGGACACCAATCCAGCTTCATAGAGTGAACCTGGATCTGGGAGTCCCAGCTGAGTTTTAATTGACCAGACATTTCTTTTTTAAGCACATTAGAAATAATAACTTCTTTGACCTCCAAAACGTGTGTGGAAATGGGCTTTGCTGGGTCCCAGCAGTGGGAACAAACAAATACCTTCCTTCTCAATCCCTTGGACTCCTCTTGAGGCAAAGGAAAGGAGCAGTCCCTATGGCCTGAGTTGTGGGGAGACCCAACAATGTAGGATGGGTCTGCCCAGCAGGGGGTCTGGCCCCCTAGAAGGAAGATAGTAGCAACACTGGGTTTTCGGATCACAGGTGTCCCTGGGAAAAGTGTTCAGAATGTCTGGGTCATAAGGCTCCTCCCAGGAGCCCAGCGTTGGGATGTTTGTATCCAGATGTTGCTGCTTCTCCATGGCAGTGTCTTTGCTCTCAGCGCTGGTGTCACAGGAGGAGCAAGTCTGACCCCACCCGGCATTGGTTGGTAACGGGCAGTCACCTTCGCCACCCCTCCCCCGCCTGGACGTCCTATTTGGCCTGGAACTCCGGGCTGCCTGCTCCGGCCTTAATAGACTCTTCAGGTCTGTGGGATGAATTATGAAATTCTTTGCATTTTTTGCTGCAGCGACATCTGGTCTTGTTGACCCACAGCCCTTGATGAATGGGTGATGAAGTCTTTTTCCCGTCTCCCTTGCTGGCTGTGTCTCCCACCTGTTTGAAATCAATATTCTCTGGTCAGTATTCCTCTGCACTGTGCCATAGTCCAGTCTCACTCCAGACAGCTTCCCATTAAAGCATTGGCGGGCGGGTCCCCTCCCTGCTGGCCCAGCCGGCGACATGGCTTCTGGGGTCTCAGTTGGAAGCTCGCTGGGCCCAGTGTTGGTGGACATTCCCTCTTCACCCAATGTCCCCCGACGCTGACAGTCCAGCAGGTCCAAAACCTCACCCTCTCTCTCCAGGTCTGCTCCTCTTGGCTTTCTGATTTCTGCACGGGTCCCTACCACCCACCCAGTCACCAACCAAGAAACCTGCATGCCTACAAGGTCACTGACACATTTTATGGGGTTCCATCCTAAACGTTCTAGGCCTCTCCCTCTTTTCTCCTGTTTGTAAATCCTGTTGAGGAACTCTGTGATTTCCCCATCTCTGATCTCATTCCTTCCTGAGCCGTCCTCCTGACAGCGACACGAATAACCAGAGACACACATCTCACACATTTGCCACCCCACCCCCCACCCTCCAAGGTGAAGCCTGGGGTCATGAGCATTGCGTGCACCTTGCTTGGGACCGTCCTTCTGCTCCCAGCACCTCCCACTCGCTCCTGGTCTTGAGGTGGGCTTCTCTCAGTTAAAAACACCCTTTCCACCCTCTTGAGTCTCAGAGGTGCCAGTAACTCTTTCAAAATCTGCGTCCTTTCTGGATTTAATCCGTATTCCTTCTGTGTCTTACAGACAGATACTTCTGGTGATTTCCCTCCTCCAGCTTAGAGCAGAGAGGCCAG
This sequence comes from Mustela erminea, assembly GCF_009829155.1. NCBI lineage: Eukaryota > Metazoa > Chordata > Mammalia > Carnivora > Mustelidae > Mustela > Mustela erminea. The sequence continues at coordinate 141,697,567 of NC_045618.1, read as the reverse complement.
GAGTTGACTCAGGGGAGTCACTGTGGTGGGGACTTTCCCAGGCCCCTCTGCTCCTCAGTGGAGCCTCAGAACTAGCTCTTGCCAAGGGACCCAAGGGAAAGGGTTCTGTGCCCTTCCAGGCTTGGCCCCTAGCTTGTAGGGCTCCCACCTCTCTTCTGCCCTTTCACGGGCCGATGAGCACAGAGCTCAGAGTCCTGCTGGAAGATGCTAGAACTCCATAGGGGCACGAGTCTGGGAGTCTGAATCAGAGCTTAGAGGAGAGCTGCCCACTGACCAGAAATGCCTATTTTGGGCTTTTCATCAGAGAAAGAAAAACTTCCATGAGGATGCTTTTGAGTTGGTTTATGGCAGCAGCTAACATTACCCTACATCAAGGATAAGCAAACCACAGCCCAAGGTCCGAATCTGCCTGCCACTTACTTTTATAAATAAAGATTTATTGGAACACATGCCCGTTCACTTACACGGGGTCTAGGGCCGCTGTCCAGCTACGACGGCGGAGTCAAGTAGCTGTGACAGAGATCACGCGACCTGCAAGGCTGGAAACTCTCTGGCATTTTACAGAAAAAGTTTACTGACTCCTGCTTTCAACGAATGTACTCTTCTGTATTATTTGATTCAAATCAAATCGGTGTTGGATTCCTCTACCTGATGAAACTCTAAAACATAATCAGTGAGTCTGTCTACGTCATGTCCGGAGACCACCTAGCCCGGTGTAGGTCGAAAGAAAACCGTTTCGTGGGTGAACGGATCCTGCTCGACGGTCGTGGGTCCCACTGACACTCCACGGCTGAGTCTCCCAGGAAAAACCAACATTTCCTTCCTTCATGCTTTATGCCTCAGATATCGGGCCATGCGGAGGGTCTTCCACGGGTCTGCCAGCCTCCCTCGTGGGGAAAGGTAGCATAACCTGGGGAGAAGGCTTCTCCCACCTCCTCCCAGAACCATCGGAGAGGCCAGAGGACACTTCCTGCTGGCGCTCAGAGTCCTGGTGCACGGACAGGGGGTATGACGCTGTGTTCTTGCGCACGAGCCTCTGTAGGACCCCTCCAGGAGGGATTCCCCCAAAGACTCGCGCGTGTGTGTGTGTTTGCGCGTGCGGAGTGGGCTGGTTGCGCAGTGCTAGGGGCCCACATCAGTTGGCAGGAGCAGAAAACAGTGAAATGTGGGCCCACGTGTGTTCACTAAGCGAACATATCGGTGGACGTCTTACCAGGCTTTGAGCACAGTCTCGAGCTGGGCAGGTTGGAGGAGGGGGTTAGGAGCGTGACGAAGCTGGGCCCCTGGTCTCCTGACGCTGGGGTTCAGTGGGGTTCAACCACGGACAGAGGACAGCGGTTCTCTCTTGGCTTAATCCAACCTTTGTCCCTCCACCCGATGTCCCAGGTTCCGGAAAGAGAAGGCTACTCTGCATACAGAAAAACCTTTCATATTTAATTTGTTCTTGGGGTTTTTAAACAAAGATATACAAAACTGTCTGTGGGCGCTGATGTAACCAGATTGAGGAAGGTCCGCTAAAAGCAAGGTCATGTATTATTTTAGTGGGCTCGAGAGGCTGGAACACGGGTGAGCATTGGACTTGCACTCAGCCCCTTGGTCTTGGTGATTCGCAGCCTCTGTGCACAGAGCCAAGCCCCTGGGTGGGAGAGGAGGGGGCAGGAGGGGAGGGACCGTCCATGAGTCAAGGCGGGGGGTTGGGAGTTGAAAGACTAAGAATAAAGGATAATACTATAGGCTTGACTGACCCCGACCCCTGACCCCTGGCATCTCGAGCCCTTGGAATCTACCACATGCCCAGACCAGGGTTTCTGGTTTCCTCCCACGTCCCATCTGAGACCAAGCAGGTGCTCTCTCTCATCTTGTGGGTAGGAGAGAGATCTCCCTTGTGGAGATCTCCCACCAGCTCCCCCAAAACACTGGCAGGGTTTCTGAGAACCCCACGAGTGTGACCCAGGACACCACATAGAACCCCATCCCCATGCAGGTGACAATACCACGTGTCAAGAAGCCCTGGCAGAGTGCTAGAGCATTCTGTAGTTTTGTTTTGCTTTAGACCTCTAGAGGATGGTCCTCAGGGGCTTACAAAGAATGCATTGCTTAAACAGGGTGATGGGGTCAAAACGGACAGATGGCACGAGCCTCACTTTTTGCATCTACCTAAAGGGACATACAACTCAAGCCAGCCAGGATGGACCCATAAATGAGCTAAAGCCAGGATCAGCAAGACAGATGCCTCCTCTGGGAACATGAGTGGGTCCACAAGGCACCGAGAGTCAAATAAAGCACAAATGTAATCATGAGTGGGCCATTCTAGATGCTACGATACAAGCTTCCCCACCCACCCTGCAGGGTGGAGAAGGACAGTCGGTGACATCAGCAAGACGCCACGCTCCCTGCAGGCTCTGGGACCCCGTCTCTGCACGGCCTCCTCCGGCTGCTTCCCAGGACTCTGAAGCTCTGGTGAGCAGGAACCTAGCTTGCAGAAGACATGAGCACAAGGAGCCTTGGGGCCAGTCCAGCGGGGCCAGCCTCCCCCTGGAGCAATGAGAAATCAGAGATCGGAGAGAAGGGCTCACCCAATGTCACCAGACTGGAGCCTGCATTTCTCCATTCTCCATCCAATTAGCTAAAAAATAAATCTGAGAACTGCCCACCTGTGCACGTGCTTAGTGGCTGGCAGGTGGCAAAGCAATTCTGCTTCCGTCCTGACAATGATGCTGGGAGGTAATCGGGGCGGAGACTTTCATCTCATTTTGCTGATGAGGAAACAGGTATATGGCGAAGAAACGGCTCCTTGGAGATTGAAATTTTGATCCCAGCACACAGACGTCCTGGACGCTTCCTCCCTCTCTCCTTTTTCCGTCCTCCCCACACCCTGACCCATCCTTGCTTCCCGCATTAGGCTTATACTGTTCCCACTGAGCTCCCTGCAGACAGCAGAGCTCTCAGAGATGTGACGGCATTTGGGGACAGTGGGTCCAGATACCTTGCATGGAGGATGAGGGCACAGAGTCTCGGAAACACCATGTGACCTGCCCGAGACTCCTTGGAGGCCAGGGTCAGGTCCTTGGGTCCTGGTGCAGCCTTCTTTCCATCAACCTGCATGCCCCACCGGACAGACACAGAGGAACATGGGACACTGGGTTTGGCACATTTTCAGGACACACTGATGTGCCCTGTAGTCACACGTGGTCACACTTGGTCACTCCTCTACTTGGAAGCTGGCCGGCCAAGTTTGCGTCTTGACAGATTTCATTTGCTGAATTCCAAGCTGGGCTCTATGGGTGACCATCATCGGAAGGTTGTGACATGTGACCGTCATCAGGAAGGCCCTGGATGCCCCCTCCCCCTACTTCCTTGGGGACTGGCTGATCTGTCTTCAGGAAGAATCATCTCCCAACCATCTTCTTGATCAAACGGAGGTGGAGTTCATTTCCCCACCGTGGTAGCTCCCAGGCACTCTCTTCATACTTACCTCTGATAGTAGATGCTGGCCTGTGCCACCCCATCTGGGTCCTTCCCTCTCTGCCACGCTGCTCCCCTGTAAAGAACGGCTGCATGTGTGAGTGTGCATGTGTGTGCCTGTGTGTGCACAGGCGTGTGGTCCACAAGGGCCCTTCTCAGCTCCAGGCTTCCTGGCACGGGCTCTCTGTATTCTGGGATAAGGTGTTTTGGTGATGGTATTCGCACATGCAAATGTGTCTCAGTTGGCCCATCACACCCTCCTGCCTCCACCTGAAGAGGCCCCACCTAAAGGGGCTCAGGTCCCACAAACATTCAGACCCAACCCTGCATTTCCACCTGGAATCGCTCATTTCTCTTTCAGCAGACTGGGCTACAAAAATGAACCCACAGCCGTGTAGTATTTATATTAACCACTCCAAGCCCCTCCCGGTGGTTTCTGGAGTGCCCTGTGCTGCTTCCCTTCCTAAAGTCTCCCATCACCATCCAAGAACTGCCCGTGTGGACTCTGCGAAGACCTTGGTCCCTGAGTCCACACTGAAATCCGACTCAGACACTCCCCCTTGAGGCCGGAGGTCTTCATCACAGCCACTAGAGAGGGATGGCCCCAGTAGGTTCCTTTTTGTGCAGGGGTGGGGGTGGGGGTGGGGGTGGTGGAGGGTGGGGGTGGGGGTGGCTGAACCAGACCATGTTCCAGCAACAACCGGTGCCCCCTCAAGAAACCAAGGGTCACCTCGCAAGATCTCTTGTTCCTCACCGTGCTTTCCCCTTCAGGAGTCCCTGGAATTTTCTGTCAGTGGGACTATGATTGAGCCATTTCAGTACCTGGAATTTTAGTTTGTAAATGGCTACTCATCTGAAAGACTGTTTCCCAGTTTCCCTTGCAGCTAAGTGAATAATTTATGGCCAGTGAAGGGTAAGCATAAATATCCTGTGGGACTACCAGGAATTTCTCTTAACAAGTTAGAAGCATGCCCTTCTTTGATCCTTCCTCTGTCCAGCTGTTTGGAATGTAGATGTGATGGCTGGAACACCAGCAGCCATTTCAGATCATAAGGGTCACACCATAGTAATGGTGGAACAGTATGCTAATAGAGCCCAGATTCTTGATGGCCCTGTGTCCCTTACCAGTTTTGTGCTTTCTACTTCTGGATCTCTTTAAAGTGAAAGATAAATAAATTTCTCTAGCATTTGAATTACTGTTTTTTGGGGTTTTCAGGCACATGTGGTTGAACGCAGGTCCAATAGATATACCAAGCAAACTTGATTTCTAAACAAGGGGAGACCCTGAGGGTATTTGCGGACCTCACATGTTCCCTTCCCTGTGGTGGCTCTCTTCTGCAAGGGGACACACAGATCCTTGTGTACCTTGCTTAAGAACAAGAGACAATAGTTACAATCTGTTAATCCCATCTGTTTTCCCTAAGAGGGGGAAATGGTTAGCTACATGGTGATAGAAATTCTAAGGCCGGGTGGAGCGGATGTTCTCTGAGTGTCCCCTAACAGGGACACTGGAGAAGGAGAGGACCCAGAGAAGAGATGTTCATGGCACCCATCACAGGGGGCTTTTCATCTGCACTCACAGAGTTTGTAATTTCAAAGCCCATTTTCATTCTTTATAAACATATTAACTCCTTCTCCGTCTCTCAGCGAGTGCTCCTGGTGAGATCAATATTAGGCCCATTTTACAGGGACAAACTTGAGGCTGTGGGGTGGTAAGTGGTGAAGCTGGTCTGCCCGGCTCCTTTTTGTTGTACTTTCTCTTAGCGGAAGCAGAACAATCTAGAAACCACATATCCTAGCTTCCCAGAAAAATTTAGGTTCATTAAGTGCTGTGTTCTCTTCCGCTCCTCAGAGCATATTTGTTCTGGAAAGAACACACACACACACTGAGGTCTGGTTTGGTGAATATACCGGTCATTGGGAAAACTTAACCTTTTAAAACCATCCTTGAAAGTGGCATGCATTTCTGAGAAGCAGAACATGCTGGGGAGTTCAGAAGAAGTCAGAGAAGACTTCCTGGAGGAGGTGGGCTCTGATCAAGGTATAGAAATAATGCTGAACTGGGATGGAAGAAAGGTCTTGCGGGGTGGCTGGAACTCCAGAGAGGAGGTAATGACAAGGAGTTGGTCGTGGAAGGTAAGAACATTCTGGAAGAAGGAAGAGCACATGACATGCAAAGACCTTTCTGGCGAAATATCTGTGATGCTTATGAGAAATCTGGAAAGGCCAAGAGGTGAGCAGAGTGGACGAGACCAAGTGGCGGTCCCAGTGAGGGATGGGGTGATGCCACAGAGGGGGAAAAAGAGAGGACAGGAGGACAAGAGGCTGAAGAGGCCTTGAGGAGGCCAACAGGAAATGGTTGGCCTGGTATCGCCGCACAAAATGACAGATGGCTTTTTTTCTTCACAGCGAGGCCTGTGGTCAGCACACACAAATTCGTCATTAATGCTGCTCCCCAGGGCCATGCATCTTCTTTAAATATTTGCTTCAAGTTAAGTTTGTGAGCTCAAAGAGAAGGTGATTTTCTATTAATAAAAACTGTATTCAGAAACAGGGTCACTTGCTAATTCTCTTCCAAGTCACTGAAAATTTTAAGCAAACATTTCCTACACTTTTGTTGTTTGTAGTTCTTCTCTGGTCAGCTTTGAATGCGAAGCAGTGTCTTACCTATGGGGGAAAAAAAAAGATTGAAAAGGCGTTGAAGTATTTAAGTCTTATCCATGGTTGGGGTGATTATAGGTGATCGGTTATTTTTCTTTGTGTTTCTTAAGTTTCTTTCACCGAGCGGAGAGGTAGTGAAAAACAGGCTCCCTAAGCAGGGAGAGAACAGAGGCTGCTCCAGATTTCTGCTCTGATTACTGCAGGATAGAAGCAATTACAAGCTCTCTTCAGACCTTTGAGGGGGAAACGTTTGGGGGCCAGGAGCTATGTGCCGGCCATGTGTCTCTTGTGAATGAATGGCACGGGGACATATCCTTAGATAGGCAGAGACTGGGGAACAATGGCTCTTGTCACCTTCCTGGGAACCAATTATCCAAAGACGCGTAGCCAAGGGAGAGAGAAGTCAAAATGAAGTCGGTGGTGTCCCAGGCCAGCCCCAGCGCTGAGGCCAACACAGGCGGAGGTATGAGCGCTGTTCTAGGCAGAGCAGCATGATAGAATGGAAAAAGCCCCCCAAAATTCATGAAAAAAAATAGATTTATAAAATTAAAAACTATCTGAAGAAGGGACTGGATTTGAAACCCCAAACTGGAGCCACCACGACTTGGGGGCCAGCAAGGAAGGGAGGCTTTGGAGCAGGACTCCAGGCACAGAGCACGCAGCCAGGCTCTGCTACACTGTTCTCGACGTGGGCACATCTAGAAATAGAAGCCGGGGTGTGCATTCGCGTCTCTTAAAGGAGAGCTAGCTGCTAGAACCCGAATCATGACGAGGTACGCTAGATGAAGAACACCGTGACAGGGGTGTCTTCATGTCTGCCCGAGAAGGGAAGGTCCCCCCGCTGGTGCTGTCCGCAGGAAGGGAGGCTGCCACGGGGAGGGGCGAGGGGGGCTGGGGTCCCAGGGGCGCATCTCCAGGGACTTGGCAAATCTTTAACAACAAGGTCGCAGGCATTTTGAATCAGCTTCCCTGGGGCGCCTGGCTGGCTCTGTCCGTGGAGCATGGGACGCCTGGTCTTGGGGTCATGAGTTTGAGCCCCATGTTACTTTAATTAATTAATTAATTAATTCAAAAATAAAAATCATCTTTACTGACGTATACTAGAATGTGCAAACAACAGCTCGATGCTTCAGCCTACAGTTTCACACGCTCTGGCCCGCACACCAGAGCAGCCATTGCGCTAGTGCACGAAGCCGTCACCCAGACGTTCCCTCCACAGCCCCTCCCCTCCCACAGAACAGATAAAAGTGAGCAAAACATCTAATAAAAGTTAAAGACTCGCAGAATAATAGTCACAATGAAGTATCTCCTTTTGTGCACAGAAATAAAGAATTCACCTTATTTTTAGGCGTCCGTGGGACATGACTAGAGCCCTGGATTTGTTAGGTCTTAAAAATCCAACTGCATTCCAAAAAAATCCAGCAAAAACCAACAACAACAACAACAACAAAAGAAACAACCCCAAAACCATAAATTTCGCAGGTTCACGGTATTAAATGCATTATTTATCAAAAAAGAAAGCTAAAATAGGTATGAGTGAAGCATTCGATTCAATAATCTAGAGAAGCAGGAAGTGCAACCAGAATAAAATAAAAAAGGTAAAGCCCAACTTAATGCAGGAAAAAAACACAGTTGACAGGGAAACGTGAGTGGATTTGAAAAATAAAAATAAACTTTAATAATCCAGGGCCCCTAATTAAATAAAAAGACACAATACACGTACGCCATGGCTAAGATGTGATTGCAGAGCGGGAGCTCACGAAAAGAATAATATATGGAATTATACTAACGCTTTGCAAATCTTGATGAAAATAAGCAATTATTTAGAATGCTATAAATTACCAAAAATCTTGAGAGAATATCAAACTCTCCCATGATTATTGAAGTTTTAATAAAAATACTTTCAAAAGAAGGTACTTTCCTAGGCCTGGTAGTTTTGCGTATAAAAGTTATTGAGAATATTTAGGATCCGACGTGTAACTTTTCCAAAGCACAGAACAGACCAAACGCTCCCCAAATAATATTCTTGCAAACCTGAAATAATCTCATCACCAAAATCTATGAAAGCTAACCTCAAAACAAGTGACCTGTCTCACTTACGAACACAGATATGACAATTCTTAATAAAACACGCACATGTCAAGTTCAGGAGCATGCTAATTTTTCATCAAAGTCCAGTAGACTTTGTCCCAGGAGTGTGAGAATGGTTTCATGGTGCAGGTAATTTATCGTAGAAGAATCACATCAATAGGTCATATGAGAAAAAAAAAATGTGATGATCTCAACTGATGCCCAAAAAACATTTGGCCAAAATGATCATTTATTCCCATTCTTAAGCAGCACCATTTAACAGGAGAATAGTTTTTCCTGGGTGCTGACCACCCAGCTAAGTACTAATGGGGTTCATAGTATTAACTATCTATGGTGACCTTGACGTGGGCCTGCTCTACCCACAGCCTGACCCTCCACCTTCTCATTAGACCCTAACTCCTTCCCAACTCAGGGACCTCATACAACCCATTAACTACCTCTTTCCTATACTTGCACCTTTTCCGTGCCCCGCCCCCACCCCCAATCTGGCTCTTTCCCATCAATATTTCAACACACTAAAGATCTTTTTTTAAAATTTTTATCTGGAGGCACCTGGGTGGCTCAGTCAGTTAAGTGCCTTCGGCTCAGGTCATGCTCCCAAGGTCATGGGATGGAGACCCACATCGGGCTCTCTGCTCAACGGGACGCCTCCTTCTCCCTCTGCCCCTCCCCCTGCCTGTGCTCTCTGACTGTCTTCTCTCAAATAAATAAATAAAATCTTAAAATTCTTTCCTTGACCCCCTGTGACTCCCCCCATTGAAGACTTCCTGAAAGCTTTGTCTGTTCATCCTCTTTTCTGGTGTTCTAACCCTGGGCCCACCCCGGGCTGCTTTCTGCTTCTTTCAGCCCCGGAACCAGTTTGCCGGGTGACCTGCACACTGCCCGGCCCGCGGGACACGACGCTCTCAGGGAAGGCGCGTAGCGGGGTGGTGAGTACAGAGGCACACGCGTGACCGGGGGCAAACCGTGCTCATGAAGAGCCCCCGATCCAGGGACGCCATGGAGACAGGAAGGGGGTCCGGCGTTCCCGCAGGGGTGTCTCGTTGGGTGGGCGGCTCCGCTCCTGGCAGTGACTCAGGCATTCGGTTCCTCCATCCTCCTGTCACTAACGAAAACAATAATCACTTGTGTGCAGATGGTGTTTTCCACTTTACAAAGCACGGATGTTGTACAAAGCGCAAGACCCCTCTGAGCGATTGATCATTCTCCCAGTTCTGTAAATAACGAGCCGAAGCTCAGAGCCCTCGCCGAGCGGACCAGCCCCCCGCAGCGACAAAGAGGACGGGTCCCATGTCACATGGCAATGGACAGGGGTCACTTTCTTGGGTTTATGGCCTTGCCCGCGGCGAACCCGTGATCGGGGGAGCCTGCCAGCAGGTGCTTTCCTGAGATTGCAGGCTCAGAAAGTTCCCTCGCTTTCTGGAAGTCTCTTCTCTCCCCCGCTGGAGTCTTTCCAGTGGGCCCGGCAGCCCCCCCCACCAACCATGTGTATTCAGGGTCCTGCCAAGAGCTTCTCAAATGTTCCCCAAGAAAAGGCCAGACCTGTTCACTGGGCTCCGGGGCTGGCCAGACACCACCCTCTTATTCGCTGCATAGAAATAAAACACAGAGGTGACAAGCAGCTTGGAGGAGTTGAAATGTCAGCGCGACACCCCGCAGTCTTTGCCGAGCGTGCAACTCAGAGATGGTAAAGGTTGCCCAAAAAGCAAACTGTCAGCTAGGAACCGAGGGAAGTTCCTCCTCTGGGTTCTTGGCGCCAGCAGCTCCAGAAGAAGCGGTTTGGATGCCAGAAGCCCACCCTGACTCCCAGGCAAACTGCCGGCAAGCGCCAGCAGCCCGCTCCGCCCACCGCACGCTCTCGCCTCAAACCACTTGTAGCTTCTGCAAGCTCTCCTGTCCCTGTCACCTCCTGCATCCCCTTCCTGAATGCCTCTCCCGCCCCCCCCATTCTCCCTGCACGCCTGTCCCCCTCCCTTTGTTTTCCACCCCCAGGGACCCCGGCACACAGGAGGGGTTCAGCCAGTCTTTGTGTCCAGGGAGCAGAGGACACTTCCCGGAGCCCAGCCTTTGGAGTGGACTGGAGCCCAAACCCAGAAGCCCTTCCCACCGCCCCTGGCAGCCCATCTCTGGGACTCAGTTTCTCTTTTTGTAGAAGGATGAGACACCAGCTCGGGGCCCAAAGGCAGAGCAGTCTCAGTGTTGTCACACAATTGCCTCTCCAGGACCTGACTTCCCAGCCTTGACTCATGGCTCCCCTGTGCCCACCCACCCTCTGCTCCCTCTGAGGCTCCTGGAAGCTTGAGCTTGTCCACAGCAGAGAACGGCCACCTCAGAGCTGGTGCTTGTACGTGTGCCGCCATCGGCCCACGGGCTTGTGCTTACACATGTGTGTACATCTCAGGGAGCGAAGAGGGTGCGTGGGCGTGTGTTGGTTTGTGTCTTTGCACGTCACCTTGTAGATCTGGCCAGAGGGGGGCCAGAATCAAGAGGGGAGCACTGGGGCAACGGACAGAGGGTCAGGTGGGACACCACCCAGGAGAGGGGTATGTATACAAGCGGATGATCTACCTGCCATGCGCCTGGCCACCAGCCGTGCCTGTGCCCAGGTGATGGTGTGTGTGTGTGTGTGTGTGCGCACGTGCGCGCACACGCAGGTGTATGTGGCTGTTTGTGTGTGTGTGTATGTTGACACGTGTTTCTCTGTGAGTACATTTACACGCATGCTCATCATGTGTGTGTGCACGTGTGTGCAGGTCCCACCTTGGACCTCTTCAGAAGCCAGGGGAGGTGTTCTGGAAGGCAGGTGGAGGCTTTGGGAAGCAGGCAGCCTGCCGGCACCACCACTCACCTTTCCGCTTTTACCCGATCTCAAGTATTGATTGTCACGTCTGAAAATGCTGGAATGGCAGCCGTGGTTCTCTGAGCCAAAGTGCCGTGTGAACTGTGAAAACTGTCTACCCCGTGTGGGAGGCAGAGACGGCTTCCTATTTTAGTCTTCTGTGAGACTCCAAAGGTTAGTGGTTTCTGCAGAGCAGACCTCAGGGTCACACATGGGAGCCCTTCGCAGATGTTCCTGCTGGCTGCTGTGGCCAGGGAGACTTTTCCGGGGTGCGTGGTGGCCCCGGGAAGGGACTTCTCAGCCTGTGGTCCTTCTGGCTTTGGAGTCACAGAGCTGTGAGGGACTTCAGAGTCTCACGTCTTGAATCTTTCCCACTCAGAGCTGGGGACAGACATGCAGCAGCATGTCTGAGGTTACACGGAGCAGACAAGTAAACCCAGCTGTGTCCTGCCCTAAAGGGGACATAGAATAAGCAGAGGCTGTAAGCGGGAGCGGTGGGAGGTGGCCGGCAGCAGGACCAGGGAAGGCGGCAGACCAGGCGTGGACCTGGGGCTGTCCCATGAGCAGTGGGAGCCATGGATGGTTTTTGAGCAGGAGAGGCACGCGCTCTTTGGCATGTTTCAGGGAACCTCAGCTGACCTCTCCTCGGTGCTGAGTAGTTCGAGGTGGGACGGTGAGACCCAAGCTGGGAGGTCCCCTGGCACTCTGGGAGGCTCTACAGGGTCAGGCCTGTTGAGGGGGATGGAGGGAAAGCAGAGCCTCAGCAGGTGAAGAAGGGCAGGGGGTGATCGGGGCAGAAGAAACGCAGGTGTTATGGCAGTGGGGCCGCACCCGGTGTTGGGGAAGCCAGGTGGCCCACGAGGATCTGGGGGTCCCCGCCAGCAGGAGGCCAGGCATGAGGGCTGTGAGTGCTGCTGGGGACACTGGCTCTCCCCTGAGGGGTCCCCAGATCCATATCAGCAACGGGGAGGCGGATTACTGGAGGTGGGGGTGGGGTACCACTGCGGGGGCAGTGGGCTCCTTCTGCAGGGGCTCAAGGCCAGGTCGCCAGCTGTGAGAGGATGCAGAGCCCCCCTGACCCTCTACCCCCCTCTCCGGCCCAAGCTGTCTTCAGACATGCCTGGGGGGCTAGAGAGATGGCTAACCCCTCCCTGGCAAGTTCTGCATGAAATGCGGGAGGGTCTGTGGGCTTGTGGGTCCTCCCTGGGGGTCCCAGGGAACGGGAGCATCCAGCATGCTGAGGTCAGAGGGCAGGGGTCTAAGCACGGAAGCTTCCTGAATGTAGCACTTCCCAGGGAAGCCCTTCTGCAGGCTGGGTCCTGGGCTCTCCTCACCACCTCTTACGGAAGGCCGGGGTGGTTCCCTTTTGCAGATGGGGAGACTGAGACTCAGAGGGGTGTGCGACTTGCTCAAACAGCACAGCTGGAAGAGGCAGAGTGGGGACCCCCCTACCTGCCCGACAGCGCAGGGAGTGTACTGTGAAGATGGCGGGCTCTGGGTTGAGCTGCCCGTATTCGAATCCCACGGCTTCCCCAGCAAGCCAGCCGCCGGCCTCTGCTTCCTCACCTCTGTGAGCCCAGCGCCCACCTCGCAGGTTACGGGGGTGGGGCGGGGTGGGCAGGTGCGGAAACACGGAGGGCGCTGGGGAATTGTCTGCCGCACAACAGTGCTCAGCGAGCCCCGTTGTTCTTAGGGTCAGTACCTGACTCCGGAGCCCTCCTCCCTCCGTCTGAGGCGGGATGCTGGCACACACGTCATTGCCTTCTGATTCCCACCAAATTCTCACCAAAATTTGCTTCCATTTGCTAGGTGTGTTGTAACAAAGCAGCACACACTGGGGCTCACCCAACAGACCGTGATAGTCCCACAGTTCTGGAGGCTGGAGGCTGGAGGTCCAGGGTCAAGGTGTCCGCTGAGCTGGTCCCTTCTGAGACTGGGAGGCAGAATCTGTTCCTGGGCTGGCCCCAGGTGGCTGGCTGGTTGCCGGTGGTCTTTGGTGGTCTTGGCTCTCAGACACATCCTGCTAATTTCTGCCTTCACCCTCACAAGGCACTGTCCCAGCAGGTGCCTGTGTCCAAATTTCATCTTTGATAAAGAGGAGGTCAGATTAGATTAGGGTCTACCCTCAGGACCTCACCTTAACCCTATTCTGCCTGTGAGCATTATGGTCTGCTGGGAAATCAGACACACACACAAGGTCGGTCGAAATTGGGGTGATGTGTGCCCCGAAAGAGAGGGCACAGGGTCCCGACCCCGGGAGTGGGTGGGGAAGCATGGCTGTGCCCCGCCGGCCGGGGACACAGTAGGCCCTCACTGCCTCTGTGGACGGATGAATGAATGACCACAGATCAGAAGAGGACCTGCGGACGCCAAGTCCCAGACGCACAGAAGCCATTTAAAGAGGCAGGAAGGAATTTCTTGCTCTAGGCTCCAGCAACTTGGGTGTTGAAAGATCAAATTCCTGGAATTCATCTCGTCTGTCTATTTCGGGCCATCCCTTTGTCAAGCTCAGAGACCCGGGAGAGTCCGGTGGCATGCGGGGGCTCCAGGGAGGGGCTCGCTGGGCTCCCCCTGCAGCATCGGTTCCAGACCCTGCCCAACCAGCGCGATGTCTATGTGGTCTCAGCAGAGAAATCTTTCCATCGTCTAACCGCCCCCGTCTAAACACTGGACAGAGAGTCCCTTCGAAACGGATGTCTTGTTTTCTGGAGCCATTAGGTTGATTCCTGGGGTGTGGACCCCTGCTAGCCAGCAAACATGCTCTCAGTTTGAAGGTTAGGTGGTTCTTTAGGGCTTGAATGACTTATTTCTGTGGCGGAGGATCTGAAGAACTTATAGGATGCTCTTATGGGGGAACTTGGTAATCATTTGTCATTTGGGGGCAAAATTGGCAGCACCAAGATGGTGCTGAACGTCGCGGCAGATGGGGGAGTCGATCCCTGACCACTGACCTGTCCCGCAAAGATTCACTTTATATCCTGCGTGGTCCAGGCAGGAGAGAGAGGACGGTCAGCGGCCTCCAGCACCAGCCCTCGGTCTGCCTGGGACCCTTTCCTCTCTGCCGTTGGTTCCTCCAAACACGAAATGAACAGAGTGGCAACACGTGGTGTCCACCTAAGGTCAGGGCTCACCAACTCCTTCTGGCATTAGCCAGAGAGGCCTGGCCAGTGTCTAAACTTGGAAGACCAAACCAACCTTTCCGATATTTCCACCATTAAATTGGCAGCCCTGGAAGTCAGCATTTGTGAGCATTTCAAGTGTGTGGGTGATTCGTTCTGTGCACCACCAAGGAGCAAACCTTTGGTGTTGGTTGAACAAATGGATGAATGTTTATTCTGGGGCAGACTGAATACTGGTTGAGGCTCTCCGTCTTGCTCATCTTGGCACCAGCCAGCTTATCTGCTCTACCCCTATACGGAATCACAGATTTGGGGTAGAAGGACAAACTTTAGAACGATCGACAAGCAGGACCCTTGCCGATGGCCATGAAGAAACAAGGGTGGTGTCATTGCTGAAATTCACGCAGTAACCTGAAGTGGCCAGTGAGGTGTGGACAGGTCTGCCTGGATTCGCACCTCTGCTGGCTGGTCACAAGCCAGTCAAGTCTGTCTGACAGGGTTTGGGGTTTGCAGGTCCCCTAAGCAGACGCATCTTCTCCACCGGGTAACCACAGCGCTAGCGTTTCCATCAGACTCTGGACTCAGGGTGTTGGATCCTCAGGAGACACTCGGGGGTGGGGGAAGGAACCAGCACAGCTGGGGCTGCGGGCCGGCGATCAGGAGGAAGGAGCCTGTGCTCAGCCAGCACGATCTGATTCAGAGTGAGCACCAAGGGAACAAAGCCCTTAGGGCCAAGGAGAGCGAAGAGAGAATGACCGAGGCAGAGACAGAGGAGAGGGGGATTCTGCCAGGCGGAGGGAAGGCCGAGGCGGAGCACCGCACGGGGGTCCTGTGGATACCACGGGGCCGCGTTAAGGGTGATTCACGCAGAGTAGGGCAGGGTGAGGAGGCTGGCCCCATTCCTAGTCTCTCTGTCCATCCCCTAAACCTGAAGACAAAAGAAAGTCAGAATGAAGGAAAACCAAGTGAAACCATGAGTGCGGAAAGCACGTAAGAGGCAGGCACAGGATGTACTTACACTAAAAACGTGTGCATCATCTACCTGAAATTTACATTGATGGAGCGTCCAGCATTTTAAAAAATCTCTCTCTTTTTTAAAGCAGCTCCACGCCCAATGTGGAGCCCAGGGCAGGCGTGAGCTCACAGCCCCGAGGCTGAGACCTGCGCTGAGATCAAGCGTCGGACACCCACCCGGGCACCCCCTGTAGTCTTGTTTGCTAAATCTGGCAGCCATCACCCAGGGGAGAGAGGGGCATGGGGCTGCCAGCCTCCTCAACGAACCACTCACCGGTAGCAACTTCCTGTCTTGTCTTTAATGTGGGCCGGGGGCATGATGCACAGTGGGGTTCTGCCAGGCCCAGTCTGCGGGTGCTCTGAGACTGAGTTCCCGTGTGGACACTTGGCGGCCGTGATGGCTAATGTTATATATCAGCTTGACTGGTTCACGGGGTACCCAGATACTTGGTCAAACATTATTGTGAGTGTTCCTGTGAGTGCTGAGCTGAGCACAGCAGAATATTGTCCCGGAAGTGGGTGGGCCCCACCTAAGCAGGTGAAGGCCCAACGAGCTCAAAAACGGGGGCCTCTCCTCTGAGTTAGAGGGATTTCTTTCTCCTGACCGGCTTTATGCTGGGACATTGGTTCTTTCCAGTCTTTGAACTTGAACTGAAATGCAAGTTACCACTGGGCCTCAAGCCTTCCAGACCACACGGGAACCATCATTTGGCTTCCCTGGGGCTCAGGCCTCAGGTTCGGACTAGAGTCATAATGTGGACTCTCCTGAGTGTCCCGCTTGCTGACTGCGGAGCTGAAGACTTCTCAGCCTCCATAATCATGTCGGCCAATTCCTTACCATAAAATAATAATGATTCCTTATGATAAATATAAGTAATACATAAAGGCTAATTCCTAAATAGTACGTATGGGTCCCGCCTGTCTGGGGAGCTCTGACTGGGACAGCAGCCATGGTGACGGGGAGTCAGAAGCTCCCGTCCTCATGGCCCCCAGGAGCTGCCGCTGCTCCCTGTGGCGGGCCCCATGTACGTGAGTGTGCTGAGGGCCGGTGGGCACCAGAGGGCAGCTGAGGCGCTGGGGGGGCCCAGCACAGGCCGCCGCAGTGGGTGCTTGTCTCCGGCCCGCACGGCCACCGAGGGGCTCTGCGGCGGACACTGATTCTTCGGGAGGGAGACATGCTTCTCTTCTCTTCTGTAATGCACCGGGATGGCACAAATCTGCCCCGTAAAAGCAAGGAAAATGTCATACGGCAGGAAGGCAGATGGGGAGGAGGCATTCACTTAGTGCCTTCTGTGAGCCAGGCTCCCCGCAGACAGCGTTGCATTCTGGTGTCGTCCTGGCGAGGGCCTCCAAGCACAGGACGGGATCCCGAGACGGTCGTCGGTTTATGCCACACGCTCATGACCGGCCCGGTGTGTTAGGGTTTATGTACGTCAGTGAGAGACCCTGCGACCCACCACTGAACACGGGAACCAGGACGTTGTCGATAACTTCCTCCCCCGACCCAGGGCCTCTGCTCTCCCCTCCCCGCCGGGGCCACACTCCTGACCTCGTGTGTGAAATTAAACAAGAAAGTGATCCAGGTCTCCACACGGAAGTATGAGAAGAGGTAGGTCTGGTTTTACATTTTTAAAACTTCAGAAAAAGGTATCTCTTTTCGTGAACTTCCCAGGAGCCACGGGGAGCGGGCTTGCTGTGCCCATCTCACAGATGGGCAAGCAGAGTCCCGGCATGAGAGGGGCCGACCTGGGATCTGAACCTGAGTCTGTGCAGTTGGTTCTAAGGCCGTGTTCCTGCAGCAACGGGCGGCTGGGCCCCCTGAGTGACAGGGAGCCCTCCTCGGGCAGGGCCAGGCCGTCTGCCTTGCTCGACACAGAATCATCACGGTGTGGCCTGGGCAGAGCGTTCAGTAAACATTTGCTGAGCAAATGAACAACATCTCTTCTTGTAGGTCTATGTGGGAAAAGGGGCACCGTAGTGACCATCCTTGGGCACACAGAGGGGCTGGAGGTGGTTGGCTTGTCCTCCCGGGAGCTGAATTTCCCAATTAACTTTCTTTTTTTCCTCCTAGTAAGGAAAAACAAAAGTGTTTTCTATTCCACAAAATCAGGGAGCACAAAGAGTTAGGATCCAGGAGCTAGGCGGTGTCTCCATGGCCCCACGCTACCTGCCGTACCTGTCTTTCTCTGTCTCCTCTGTCTTTCTCCTCCTCACTGGCTCTGGTTCCCCCCGGGGATACGCTCAGCTACAGCGTCCTGGGGCTGCCAGGGCCTGGGCCAGCTGCTCCATGACCCCGGAGGCTGAGTGTGTCTCCGGCAACAGCCCACAGAGGTGCAGGCAAGGCTCTGCCCTTTGTGGGTGCCACAGTGGGCTCTCAAGGTGAATGGGGATGTCTGGGGAGCCGTTCTAGGGGATGCTGGGCCCTTGAACCTGCCCGTTAAGATCCCGGTGACTCAGACCCCATCCGCCCACATTCCTTTTCAAGTTCCTGTTTGCTTCTGCAAGTTGAGGTTCTTAAAAGCCAGCTATGAGTCTTGAAACTGTGGGACAAGGGCAGGCACTCAAATTTGGCAGAAAACATTGTCAGAAAATGGCAACGGTAGCAAAACGTAGGGGAGGGCGTAGGGAAACATGGTCTGTGTGCTTCCGTGTGATCTCCTGTGTATACATGGCCACAAAACAACACGTGTGTCCCCAAGAACACGCCAGGATATCCCCCCGTGCTTGCAGCCACACAAACAAGCATCAGTGTGCTCGGGGCCATTCCTGTGTGTGTGTGTGTGTGTGTGTGTGTGTGTGTCTCTGGGAGGGGGCCTGTGGGGGTGGACACCCAGGTGGTCAGCCCCTGGCCTCCCTGGGCTGAAAATCCAGGGAACACATGAGGGCTGGCGGGGGACGTTTTGGGGCACCTTTCTCCCTTGCTTTCCCTCCTGACTCTCTTGACAGCGGGGGGCATCTTAGGATCCGAACGTGGCTACTACGGTCTGAATGTTTGTGCCCCCTAAATGCACATGTTGAAGCTCTGATGGCCCGTGTGCTTTTATTTGCAGATGGGGCCTCCTGGGAGGTAATTAAGGTTAAATGAGGTCAGAAGGGTGGGGCTCTGATCTGATAGGATTAGCGTCCTCAGGAAAAGGGCCTCAGAAAGCTGGCTCTCTTGCTTCTCGTGCTAGGAAAGTGGGCACGCAGTGAGACAGTAGCCACAGATCCAGAGAAGCGCCTCAGAAGAAACCAACCCTGCAGGCACCTCGACTTTGGCCTCCAGGGCTGTGCGAAGTCGATGTCTACTGGGTAAGCCCCCAGGTCAGTGGTGTTTCACTGGGCATGCAAGCCGACAAAGACACCGGGCGGCCTGCCCTTCGTGCTAATGCATACATTTCTCATGTCTTCCTGTGAGTGACATACATATTCCCGGGGTAGCTGTGGCCCCAAGCAGCCTGTCCTCTTGCCAGCCTCCCTGGACGCCTGGTTTTAGCCAGAGGCCAAGGCAGACTCGGTGTTCCCGCTGTGGTCTCTGGTGCGTAGGAAGCTGGGCTGCACCTGAGCCAGCTGGGCCTCCCTGCTGCCCTGGCCTGGGCTCTGGGCTCCTTCATGACCGCTGAGCACCTGAGTCACACTGTAGACCCACACAGCCCATCTCGGGGCCGTGTCTGCTGGCCACGTCCTCACAGCCCCAGACGGAGTGCTTGAGCTCCTGGGAAGAGGAGACAGGCCGGTGGACTGCTGGACGGACCGGCCCAGGACCGGAATTCAAGGAGGGATCACCAGACAGCTTTTCTTTAAGGAAGACAGGCACAAGAGGGAGAAGCCTGAGGGTTCGGGCTTTCTTTTCTAAGTTGCTGGTTATTAAATGCGTGGCAGGTGCGGGCTGAGCACCCGGGGCAATCCTTGTGGATTCTCACTGCATTCTAGAAGGCAGAACCTTTTTATCCCCATTAGGGCAGGAAACTGAGGCTGAGATCAGAGAGGGGAAGTGATTGGCAGTCCAGAGGGGAGGAGTCAGGGCTCCTTTGACTCCCTGAGGCCCGAGACACCCAGACCAAACCCCTTATGGGCCGCACACAGTGCTTGGCCTTGAGCCAAACTCCTCTTGGCCTTCTCTTAATTTCTTGAGAAATTAATAGGGGAAGAGTTTGAGGAGGACCAGGCCATCCGGTGAAGGCTGGGGCTTGATGCTGAGTAGGGCGGGGCTCAAGGGGAGAGCCGTCTCTGAGGCTGGGCTTCCGGAGGGCTTCCTGGAGGAGGAGATACCAGAGCGGGGAAGGAGAAGAGGATGGGCTCCAGGCTGGGTCTGGCCAGAGGCAGGGTGCAGGGGTGGGTAGGCTGCTGGCCTGTGCAAGGAACAGAAGCAGCGCGGGAGGAATGGGAACAGGTTCATACCTGCACACTTGAGCCTTGCAGTCCGCCCTGGGTCGGGCCAAGGTCCTCGTTCTGCATGGGAGAACGTCTGAGGCCCAGGTCTCACAGTGACATAACAGGCCAAGGTCAAACCTCAGTGTCTCATTTGTGGCCTACTCCCCTCCCTGCAGCAGCGTGGTTTCCGAGGCCAGGGCCTGGGGTCAGAGCTGCAGCCGGCGAGAGAGGTGACGGGGTGTAGAGGCAGCTGCAAGAGGTCAGGTCGGGTGCCCGTCCCTGGGAGGAAGTGGGCCGGGACACAGGGGACAAAGTCAAGGCAGGGGGCACCCTCAGCTGTGGCAGGCCTCCCAGGGCAACGTCAGGTCAGGGGCTTTGGTTCAGGCCAGTTGGCCCCTTCCCAGAGCTTCCCTCCAATACTCCAGAGAACCAGAGGCAGGAAACGGGGGTACCCGGAAGGGAGAACCACCTTGGGAACGGGGAGCCCCCTTCACAGGATCCAAACTTTGTTGGGCAGGAAGATGCTTCCTGGAGCCTTGGAAGGAACTGAGAAACACAGAGTCCTGGGGTCGCTGCCAAAACCAAAGTTCGCTCCTCAGGCGAATGCCGTTGGGGGAGAGACGGGGGGAGAGAAACATATGGAAAAACCAGCGTCTTCCACATTGCCGGGAGAGGCAGCCGCCCCTCCACAGCCTGCTGTCCCATTTCCTTTCTGTTCTCTCCGGTGCCTTCCGGGGACAGTGACTAGAGTCTCTACGGCCTGGCTCTGAGCGGCTTCTGACAATGGCATCAGGGTCACCCAAGCCCTCGCCTTCAGGGAGTCACAGTGTGTACAGGGAGACATAGGAATAAGAGGTGATAGGGACCAGATAGTCAGAAAGCAAAGTCGCTGACTGCCTGGGGAGATCAAGGAGGGCTTCCAGGAGGAGGCAGCCATGGAAGTGAGCTGGAATTAAGCCAGAGGAAAAGAGGGGAGGCCAGTGTGTTTCCCCCCATGCATCTATCTGAGATGTTGAAATGCCAGCACAAAGAAGTGGAGGCTCAGAAGGATTAGGTGAATTTTGCCCAGCAGCACACAGGAAGCAACAGGTTGGTGAGGTCAGGATTTAAACCCAAGCGCCAGCCAGCCTGAGACCAGGGTCTGTGTCTGGGTGTGTGGAGCCAGTCTGATTCCTGAAGAGACTTCCCAGCAACCAGGCCATGGAACCAGGGGGGTGCTGGGAAAGAAGAGGGGCTTACCCATATTGGGACTTGACCTGAGGAGTGGGTCTTGGGACAGAGAGGAAGGGACATCCTCTGTCTCAGGGGCTGGGCCAGTGAGGTGAGAGGCAGCGGTGGGAGAAGGAGTTGGCTGGGGCTCCAGACACATCGTACAGCAGGACCTGGACATCCACAGGCTCTTCCTTCCTGAGGCCGCCAGTGTTCGCTGGGGTAGGGAGTGTGTGCATGTGTGTCTCGGTGTGTGTGCCCATGCACGTCTAGTGTCTGAGTGATGCATGTCTGTGTGTGCATGCGTGTCTGAGTGTGTGTGCTTGTGTCTCTGCACGCATGCCTGAGTATGTGCATGCATGTCTGAGTGTATGTACGCATGCGTGGCTGAGTGTGTGTGCATGCACGTCTGGCTGTGTGTGTGCATGTGGACAAGAGTGCCCTCGATAAGCGGTGGTCAATGAACAGATGCACGAAAGGTCCAAGTTGGGCAGACCAGTGTCCGTGGCACCCAGAGCGTGTCTGGGCACAGACTGGGCGGGTGTATTTGCTCCGCAGGCACGGGACTGTACACTCAGGGCGTGGTGGTGGGCTCACGCCCTGTAATCTGCTGATCACTTGTGAGTGGGCGAGGACGGCATGTAGACAGCTGGTCACCCGTGCTTCGGCGGCAGGGCCCCGTGACTGTAGGATCCACGAGGGCTGAGGCGAGCCAGGTGTCCTCAGCTGGCTGACCTCAGAGATTCTGGCCTGTCTCCCAAGAAAAGAGGCCAGAAGCAGGGCAGGAACACCTGAGCAGGCGGCCAGGATCTCAGTGTCACTATGGCAGACGACCCAGGGCAGCCGAGGAGCCGCCTCACTCCGAGCAGGCAGGGGCTTGCGTCTGATCCTGGAAACGTGAGCTCACCTTGAGCCCTGACAGCTGGCGCAGGGAAGCTGTGCCGGGTGAGGTGCCCCTGGCACGTCTGGTCGGGGGAAGCATGTCCTTCCTCCTGGATGTCCTCCTAGGGACACCAACAGAGTGGCCTGCCAGGGCCAGATGCCTGAGGACAGTCCAGGGAGGAAGTGGAAGCAGAGGCCACCTGGGTGGGCGGAGGTGAGAACGCAGCTCAGCTCCGGGGTGTTTTCTCACCCCTCCACAAAGGCCCGGCCCGGCCGCCCATCTGTGTGGTCAGCCAGCCGGCCCAGGCTCTGACTCCGGAAGGTCACCCTTCTGTGGCCCCCCACAATTGCCCGGCACTGGCGGGGGCGGGGGCGCTGCTCTGCTGGGGCTCACATAACAGCTCTGCACACCCCACCCTGCAGCTGTCCCAGGCCTCTGACCTTGGCCTCCCTGGGCCCCTGAGAAGCCTCCTGACCTCCCTGGGACTGACCATTTTCTGCTCGTCTGCCTCCCAGTCTGTCCTAACCAGCCCCAGAGGGTGTCCTCCTGGAGCTCCTCCAGGTGGGCCTCCCACCCACCTCGGTCCCCTCGAACCACCCCCCTGCTCTCTGCACCGGGGTTGCCCGTCCTCAGACCTCCCGCCAGCAGGGCAGCTGGGACCAGGGTCTGGGACAGGGAGTACCCGCTAGAGTGGCGCCCCCTTGTGGCAGATCAACAAACACATTCACAGGACCCTCTGCCCCACCTGCGCTGAAATTCTCTGGTTCCTTGAGGAGCTTTTAAATGGGGGGTGGGATGGGGGGAGTTTCTCTTAATTTCAGTCTTGTCCATTCGCTCCGACTTCCTTCATGTGGCCAGGTCATGCCGCAGCAAATCCTTGTATGTGAGGTTCCTGGAAGATGCGCGTCACCTGTATGTGGGCTTAAACTCTTCTTGAAAATCGTAACCCCCAAAACGATTGATTAAAAAAGTAAAATAACTGGATTCATTATCCCAGAAAACACTTTCCATAGCTGCTTCCTGCCCCATGTTGGGCCTAATCCATGGGGCTGGGGCGCCAAAGACACGGGGCCCACAGCCCTTCAGAGGAGAGACATTGACAGACACTCCATTTCCAAAGCCCTCCAGACACCAGGGCCCCACATGCTCAGTCCAAGAGGACATGGAGGCTCAGAGACATGCGGTTGCACAGCAAGGGGAGGCCCCGGGTCAGTTTGGTATACAGTAGGTGTATATTAGGTGCTTAAGACTAGGAGACAGGTACACAGTGACTTCATCTCCCACGTCTTCTGACATTCAAGGTCAAACTCCTCACCCCTGTGTGGCGCCCTCCTTCCTGTGGGCTCTACCCAGCCACGAGACAGCTTGATTCAGCGGGCTCATGCACCAGCGGCCCCAGGAGTAAAGCAGGTGGCTCTGAGGCAGCTGCTTTGGCAAAGGACAGTGTGGCCACAGGAGGGGACTGAGCACAGAGGCGAAGGGACAGTGGGGCACCGTGGAGGTGCGCAGTCATGCTTCTATTCCAGCTACACTGGTTGGGATCCTCTGGGCTTAGGTTTTTCAAAGCGGAGGGTCCGGAGCCTTACAGGAATTACTCACCAGCCCCAGCTGGGCGGGGCTCAGATGCAAAACGGCTTGCCTTTTCTCCACTCTCTGGCCCCATCTGGACAATGCCACATCTCCCCTGCCCTCTTTTAACCCATGACCTCTTGGTCCCAGGGCGGCTGGCGCCGTCCAGACGCTGGCTTTCACGGGGAGTGGGGGGAGTAGAGAGGGTGCGTGGGGCTGTCCCACTGCACCGTTGCTGGCCTGGCAGGGCTGGCCTTATTCAGCCTTGTCCCATGGCCCATGGGCATCCCCTCTCCTCGAAGGTGGCTGTCTCGGGTGAGCTCAGACCTCATCACCTTGCTCTGCGCACGGTGCACATGGTGCGTGCCTGCCCAGGGAAGGAGTCATGCTAAACAGAATTCCCTCTGCTTTCTCCCCACTGCCGCCATCTGCCTCTTGTTCTCTCCCCCTGCAGGGAGACGGGCTGTGGCCGGTCAGCCAACCCACTGCCCCAAAAGACAACCGACCGGGTCACTCCCTGTTGTTTCCTGGGGGTGATGGCCAAGGACAAGTAGCCTTGTCCTAAGCACCTAAGTTTCCTGGGGGTGAGTAGCCACCGGCCTCTCAGCCTCCCTGAGGGTGGGCTTTGGTTCTCCACCAGCCGAGGTCTGCAGGAAGGGACAGTTACACCGAGACATTCTACAGACGTGTGAACCAGGTTAAAGGCACTAACAGAGGCCAGCAGCAGCAGGAGGCTGGGAACCCCGGCTCAGGGTGGGGGGTGGGGGGGGGTGTGCGGAGGTGGATGTCACCTGACAAAGCTGCAGTCGCGTGAGGAGAAAGCTAAGTAAGCCAAGGATACCCCGACCTCAGCCATGACCCACCATCTCGTACCCAGCTGGGCTTCCTATTGGCTGGTCCCCAACAGGAAGTCAGAGGGCAGAGCCGCCTAGGAAGGGCCGGCAGCTGGCCCCTGGGCCCCAGAACAGGACGGAGGAGGGCAGAGAGTGACTCATGGGGTGGGCAAGGGGTGGCACCCGGGAAACAGTCCGCAGAGTCAGTCTCCTAATCCCTGGGGGCCGGGCCATCAGGAAAAGGCTCATTCCACATCTGTGACATTCCCCACGGTTTAAAGAGGTGTTAGAGGAGGGGGGCCTCCACAGTGGAATTGAGGACCTTGTGGGTTCATGCTTTAGCTGGAGCCGCCTGTGGGAAGCCAGGTCTTGGCCTTAATGCGAATGCGGTGGTGACGGTTTCCAGAGCACCACAGGGCATGGGGGGTGGGGGGTGGGGGGGGATGGAGGGCACAGGTCGATCCGGCCGCCTGACACTGGAGGCCGCTCGGGGCATTTGCATGGGCTCCAGAGAGTAAGGCCCGTCTCACAGGCCTGGCACAAGGAATACAATGAGCAAAAAGCACAGTGACCACTGATTGATTGTGTGGGATGCCTCTGAGTTAGTGGTTCACAAAATGCACAAAGGGCTGTTCACACAGTAGGGATTGGTCCCCCCTTCCTCACGATCCTGCAGGCTAGCCACATTTTGTGCCACAAAGGATGACCCCTGGCAATCTTCACCATCCAAAGGAGGCGGTTCCTTACCCCAGGGTGCCCACCACCCACACAGGGTTTGCCCTGGCCTACAAGAGACTATGTTCCACTGGAAACATCCAGGGCCCCTCACTCAGCAGCCACAGGTTCTGAGGCCCCAGGGAGGGAGTCGAGCAGCCCAGGGCCTTCCCCTCTGTGGGTAGAGCCAAGCAGAGCCCCTCTGTCCTGGGCTGCCTTGTCCCCTGCAGCTCAGCACCCACTGGTTGACCAGCACAGGTGTGTTTCTGAGACCAGTAGTGGACTCTGGATGATCATTTACAGATTGGAGGGGAGATAAACCTGCTGTTGATGCCTGTTTATGTGCCCTTTATAGGTCGTAAAGAGATGGTACCGCTGGGGACCACGCTTCTGTGCCAGCACCGCACCCCCCCACACACATACTGTCTCTTTCTGACTACCTTTTATGGCCCACTCCTATCTTTCTCCCTCCCCAAGCCCCACCCCAGTGCAGATCCCAAGACCATAACCTTCCTCAAATTGCTGCTGGCTTTTCCTGACCTTCTGCCCCAGGCACAGAAAGTAACTTTATTAGCAGGGCTGGTGAGGGCTTGGCTGGGGCCCCAGCCCAGGATGGTGGGGGGGGGGGCGAGTAGTTCTGCCAGCGCAGCAGAGACCCAGAGCTGCCCAGCTTTTAGAAGGAAAGGGATTAAGGAATCCAATCCCTATCTCTTGGCGTATTTTCCAACTGTCTGTGGCCCCTGCTCCTTGGGGGTGAGGATGGGGTGAAATTCAGCCCGGTTCTCCTTGTCTGTCCTTTCCCTGCACAGGGACAGTGGCGCTGATCAAAGAGTGGGGTGGCTGACTGGGACAGGCACTCCCATGTTACCGGGGCCCATTAGGGACCCCCAGGTCTCCTCTTTGCACCTTAAAATGGACTCAGACCCTGGCTCTGTGTCTAAACCTTCTCATGATGGTGATGATCGCTGCCCATGGGTGTGGGCAGCCCTCCTCAGTTTGATAGGAAGTAAGGGGACATGGAATCAAAAGACCCAGGCTTCAACCAGGAGCCTGTTCACTTGCACGGGAGCCGAACCTCACTGTCCTCATCCTCCAAGTCGAGCCACGATCCCTACCTCACAGCCGCCATGAGAGGGCTCCGTGCATGCTTGCTGGAAGGGCTTGCCATGTGCAGTGAGGTGGAAAGAGGACAGCTTTGCAGTCATGGAGACTTGGGTTCAGCTCTCGGCATCGCCATTGGGCAAGTCAGCCCTCTGCACGACGCTTGCAGTTTGCGAGACCCACTTTTTGGGTGTTGTGAGTTGGAGCAAAGCGTGTCCTCAGTGATAGTAAATGCTCAGCAATGGTGGCAGCCCGTACTGAGGCTGAGAGGAGATGTGAGCGGTCGCATCTCACAGGGAGGAAACTGAGGCTCCAGGGAGATGGTCAGAGGAACGGTGGAGCTGGGCCAGCCAGGCCTGTCTGATGCTCGCCCATCCTATTGTCCACCCTGTGCCTCTCCCCCCTTGACTGACCCCAGCAGAAGGGTTGCTCCTGGAGTAGGCCCAGCTAGACTTGCATCTTAGCCACAGGCCAGGGGTAGGCAGGGCCGGTGTAGCATCTGCTTTTGTTCCCTGAACCTGCAGTGACAAGCTAATAGCCATTCTCCAGTGTCCTGTGTTCCACCACCAATAAGGGACAGATGTTGATGGCATCTCGGGGGTGGGTGTCGGCACTTGTTCCCCAACATTCAGACCAGTTCTGTGGCTTGGGGATGTTGGGAAGGCATGGCCGGCGGGTTGTGGGGGGTGCACGGTCTTCCTCCAGTCCTGATTCTCTTGAGTCATTCTACTCCGGTGCCCAACCCATGTTTGTTTTGTCTTTCTGGGTTTCAGCCCTTTGGCCAGTGGGAGGTTAAAGATTACTGAGGCAGCTGACAATAAAAGTGCCCGGTGTGCTGGCCTTTGACCATCCATTAGAAGGCAGTGGGATCACATTCTACACAACTGCCACAACGGTGAAAGTGGCGAGGGTGTGGGTAAGGGGCACACCCTCCTTGTATTAATATTAAGAGGACAGTCTCTGCTGCTTGGGCAATCAGGCCAAGTTTCTCTTTCATCTGAAGCCAGGGCCACAATGTGGCATTGTTCTCTATCTCAAAGGCCACTGTGTGGCCCCAGAGTGGACCCAGATGGACTCCACCTGGCAGAGTAAACACTCACCCAGAGGTGGCTGGTGACAATGCGAAGAGCTTTCTTTTTCTCCTGGAAGAGATACTTTCTTCCAGGTGAATCTGCAAATCAGAGACCTTGAGGCGTTGTTAGACCCCCTGTCTAGGCTTCAGATTCCTCATCCAGACCATGGTGGTCAGCCTACAGTCCACACCCCAGGAAGGTTCTTAATCTTTCCTGTGCTGTTGGAAGCTGAAGGACCTCTTCCTAGAACCATGTTTTCTTAATGCATAATATACAACCAGATGATTGCAAAGGAAATTGATTATATTGAAATACAATGACCAACGTATTAAAATCCAGTTTGAGATATAGAAATACATGCGCTTCATTCTGAGTGTATTAAATCATAAGCGCTTACCAACTACTAGATTATCAACTACTGTAATTTGAAAGTAAGGATGAATGGACATCACATGATATTTGCAAGAGCAAAGTTATAGGCACTATTTGTACCTCAGAGAGGGTCTCCCCCCTCTGTTTTTTGGCCTAGATTTCTTTGCAAACAATTTTATTTTGAAATAAGTATAGACTCACAAGAAATTGCAAAAATCATAGAGAGGTCTCATTTACCCACCACCCAGCTTGCTCCAAGGGTGAAATCTAACATGATTATGTACATTGTCGGAACCAGGACATTGGTGGGCACAATATGATGAACTAGAGTAGAAAACTTAACTCAGATTTCTCCAGTGTGTGCATGTGCTGTTTTTTGGAGCATGTTACTGGAATAGTCCTCTGACATTTTATCACACCTGTAGATTAGTAACGCCACCGTCAATGTCAAGATGCAGAATTCTCTTCCATAATGGAGAAGCTCCCTCATGCGGCCCCTTTTTAGTTCCATCCACCCCTTTCCTCACGACCCCCTCCATCCCACTAAACTGTCCGGCATCATGCACAAATAGCAATAGTTAACCTGTTCCAGGTAGTGACCAAGCACTTTTCTATTCTCCAAAGAGGTCAAAGCAGAGGATCAGAGAGGTTGGGTAATTGCTTGGGGTTGCTCAGCAATAAAAAAGGTGGCAGAACGGGGGCCGCCTGTGTCCATATCTCCGTTTATCCTCTCCTACGAACCTCCTAGTCTCCAGAAGAAATATCTTGGACACAAATTGGGAAACCCGGCCTCGGTTTCCAGCTCCACCTCCTGGTAGCTGCTTGGTGTGGGGCATCTGAACATCTGAGTCTCAGTGTTTTTGGCTGGAAGATGGCGGTCTCAGTGCCTGGACAGCGCAAAGGGAAGTCATGAAAAGCTCACCTTGATGAGGGTGCAGGGTGCATGCCGGATGCCCTTGGAGAGAACGGGGCTCTCACGCTGGTGGAGCCCCAGGCATTTCCTCCGGGTGAGCTGCTGCCACCCCGGTGAAATGTGTGTGCATGTGTGTGCAGGTGTGTGTGTGGGGGGGTG